>NW_028091124.1:3069309-3702008 GCF_014824575.4 Sturnira hondurensis | reverse complement strand
CCCCCCCCCCCCCCGCCTGCTGCCCACACTCCCCAACACGACACCCACCAGAGGCTGGTTGGCAGGGAGCCTGGAAGGTGACTTAGCCAGGTCCCGGCTCGTCGTTCCCCAAGGAGTGGGCACTTGCTAGTTTGTCGCTTCCTTCGGAGCTCGGTGCACAGGCCTGGGCTCCCCAAAGTCCTTGGTTCACGAGGCCTTTTCGTCATTGGCTGTGACGACCTCATAGAGTGAGTTTGGAAGACGCTCCTCTCACTCCAGTATCTGACAGGTTTTATGCAGTGAAAATGACTGGTTCCTTGAGAGTGTGGTGGAACGGGCCGGGACCACGTGGGGCTGGTCCACGGAGAGGGCAGAGATGTGCGGCTGCGGTGCCGCCAGCCCCGCGTTCATACGCTGAGGTGCTGGTGTGAGAAGCACGGGACACGAAAGCTCTCGCACCAGGACGTCTGGTCCAGCACGTGCTTCGAGAGAAAACCAATGGAAACAACTTAACTGCCTCTAAGTAGTGCATATAGTGTATTCAACCCTGGATGAAAAGACCACTGTTATAAAAGGTTCACTTAATGCTCCACCTTTACATCTGGAAAGGTGTCCAAACATATTGTCAAGTAAAACAGGTAATTCTTCTACTAAAAAAAAAGGAAAAGGATAACAAAAGAAAAGCTCGTCTGACCCGCACTTGTTCATTCACACTTACCTGTGTTTACCTGGGCAAAAGCATTAACACGTCCGGAACGTTCGCCTGAGAGAATTGGCCGAGTCGAGTAGTTAAGGCCGTGAACCCTGCAGCTGGACGTGAGAGCTGAAATCCAGCTCTTCCACGTACTAACCGTGGAACCCGGTCCACTTACCAGCTTGTCTGTGCCCCGGTTTCGTCGCCCAAGCACCCGGGGTAAGAACAGCGCCTAACTCAGAGAGCCCTGCGTCCATCAGACGAGCTAAGCTCCCCTCCAGCACACAGGAAGCGCTCCACGGATGGTCGTGCTTATTGGTGTTGTCATACTGACCACTGAAGAATATTATTCAAAGTACGTGCTACTTGTTATTTAAGTGTTATTTTAAAAAGTTGATGGGAGGTGTGCTGCTTTTAAATTTACTACTTTTTAAATACATTACTATAGTTTTTGACTAATTTCCATGACCATGATTTACTTATGTAACTGAGAAATAAAATATATAGAGAAAAGAGGCCACCAACCACTTCGAGTAGGAGCAACGGTCCCGGGAACGGCTGAGTCTCCAGGCAGACAGACACCTCTGTGTTGGCTTTGACGTTTCTCTGAACGGAGCATGAAAATGAATCGCCATTGCTCCTGTAGCTTTTTTTTTGTTCCTAAATTGGGCTCTGGATCCTTCCCCCCGACCCCCGAAATTATCAGCAGTAACATGCTCACTTCCTGGCACAGTGACTAGGAGCCCAAATAAATGAGTGTTTTCATCTCCCCAGAGCATGACTCTGGGATGTGGGCTCTAGCCCCAGTCCCTGACACCAGGGTGACATTGCCTTTGGGGACACAGGGACAGGAGTCAGGCCGCCCTGGCCCTGCCCTGTCCCCTTTACTGGGAGTTCACTGCGCCCAATGACCTTGGCCTGGACACTTTCCATCCTTGTAGAGGCTGCCTCGGAGATTTTGGATGATATCAGCACTGGTCTCAGCAGAAGACCCAGCACGGGGCACTCACCCGAATGGGATGACGATGAAGATGGCAGCCTGATTCCCAGGACTGACGAGGCTTGCAAAACATGCTCGATTTGGCTAGATATTAATTTAAAACTTTCAGAGATCGAAATCATTTCACGTAACAGAAAAGTACAAAGAGAACAAAGGGACTCAGCGCAGCACTTTTGCGTCCCAATAGCAATAGAAAAGATGGCAAATAGATAAACAGTGATGGAAGAAAATAGCCTGGGCAGATACAAGCAACAGAGAGGTATCTCCAGACATCTCACTGGAGTTTGGGTCTCTCTGCAGCCCCTCCCCTAATTCTCCTCTAAGAGAAGGGGGTGGGCTGGAAAAGCAAACCAGCGGTGCCCTCCCACCAGCGGGGGCTGCGGTTCGGCCTTAGCCACAGGATCTTTAAAACTGTGGGGTCCTTTGAGGGGCAAATTCACAGTCACCTCTCCTCCCCAACAACGACGCACGGGCAAGCTTTTCCTTGTAACATCAATCAAAAGGGTAAACTTGCAACAACGGAAACGCCCGGCAAGGGAGGAGTCCACCTTTCTGAATAGTGGGCTGGCCATGGGCCGGCCAGAGAGAAGCCCCCTGCGAAGAGCGCTGGGGAAACATCTCAAAACACACCTGCAGTGCAATCCTAGCAACACGATGGAACGTGAGACTGTCAGGAGAGTGTAAATCCAGTCACGTACCTGAGATGGGGCAGGAGATGGCATGAGCTGTCAATCAGTGGAGTGGGGTGTTATCCTGGGGGTTGGCTGGCAGGTGGTTTTTATTTTTGCTTCTGTATTTTTCCACCTTCTCCGCGTAAAACGCAAGATGAGCGTGCTTCTTTCAGAAACAGAAGAGTCGTAAAACACTCTAAAATGCATTCCATCTTCAATGTAGGATAATAAAGGCCTGGGTCTGGGCCGAGGCCTGCAGGGGAGAAGGACGTCTGGACACAAAGGGTGCAGCTGTTGGGAAAGAGAGGGACGTGCCTGTCCCCAGGGGCTGGCCTGGAGACAACCCGCAGACCTGGGCAGGGAGTCGATCCAGTCCCCTTGGGGGCGGTGCCTAGAAATCCAGACACACAGTGCTCTGTCTCCATGGTCAGGGGCCACCTGTTAGAAGGCCTCGTTTCACTTGTGACCTCACCACAGGACACTCTCTCATCAGGTCACCTGGATGAAGAGGCCCCACCCACTTGCTCCTGCATCAGACTCTAGGCTCAATGCCTGGGAGCCTCCAAAAGGAAGTTTCTGCTATGGCCAGAAGGGGGCGCTGTGGCACAGGACGAGCATCCACAGGAGCCTTGGGTTCGAGTTTTCACTGTGTCTTTTTCTGTAATCTGTGAATTATGCACAAATGTTTGCAGGCTGGAAAAAGGTCCGAGAATACGAGGGGTTATCTTTCTCCAGGGCCTCCTTTATGACCAACGCCCCGACGAGGCACTGTGTGCTGGCCCAAAGATGTCTTCACGAGGCCTGTTGTGTGGGCTGTGAGCTGTCTGATGGGCTGCTCCTGCCCTGTGGGTTCCCAGACCTGTTCGCCGCACAGGCCTGCTGGGCTCTGCAGCTGACTCAGCCTGACCGCGGCCTAGGAGGGAGGGCCCAGCTCCCCGGCCCAGGGCCTTGTGGGCCCGGTGATCAGCACCAGGCCCAGATCCTTCCTCAGGACCTCAGGCCACGGGAACCCTCTTCTCTGGGGTCAAGCCCTGACATCTGCTGTTTGGGCTCCAGGTGACCTTGCTGGTTTCACGTTCACAACAGACGCAGCCCAGGTGACGGGGCCTCCTTGCCCCTGCTGGTCACAGCCCTGACTCGGACTCGGTGCCTCTCTGCACCCTGCGGGGTGGGGTGTTCCTGCTGCAGCCTGCCCCACTGCCACAGCGGAGCCGCGGTCTGGGTGCGCTGGCTCCCCACACGTTGCTGGTCAGCCCAGGCCTCTCCCAGCTGTGAGACTGGAAGCCCCCAGAGTCTCCTTTCATTTTCTCGCCTGTCAAGTGTGAGGCTCGACTGGCTGATTTCTAAGGTCTCTCACCCAGACACGCCACAATGGACTAGTTACCGGGTTCTAGACCCTTTCGCACCTGCCTTAGTCCCCCTGCTCTGGGGTTTCTACCCGTGTCCCTGACGTCACCAGGTGTGTGCCTGGGTGCAGCCCTGGGGTTCGGACCCCAGCTCCATCCTTCTCCTCATTCAGCCCCAGACCTGCTGCAGCTCTTGGTCCTGTTCTAGCATCTTCCTTCCCCCATCGGGGCGTGTTCTTCCTTAGACCCCACTGATAAACGGTGCCTCCCAGAGGGGGGCACACCTGTTCATGGGCAGGAGGAGAAGAGAGGGCACAGAGGAGGGTCAGGTGGGGGGGGGCAAGTCCAGAGAGGCCAAGGCGACGGAACCAGAGCACTTGCAGAGGGGACTTGTGGATATCACGGGTGGAAATCTGTGTCAGGACGTACACAGTGCCCTTGCCTAAGTAATTTCAAGTTCAGTAGTTCAGGAGGCGAGGGTTTGGGGGGCAGGTGGCCTCTGGGTGCCCTGTAATCACTCAGATGACCTGCTTACCCCA
Source organism: Sturnira hondurensis (assembly GCF_014824575.4). Lineage (NCBI taxonomy): Eukaryota > Metazoa > Chordata > Mammalia > Chiroptera > Phyllostomidae > Sturnira > Sturnira hondurensis. Next base: position 3,697,779 of record NW_028091124.1, on the reverse strand, counting down.
CCCCGCCCAGATGGCAACTGCATAAGGTCCAGTCTGAAGCCAGGTGCACCTCCATCCAGGCCCCACATACCCTGAGAGGAAGTGGAGTGAGTATGAGGTCACTCTCCTGGAGTCATAAGACACAGGCAAGGACACCAGGCCCAACTGTTCCGGATTTTGAGCTCCCAGGTTCTGAGGTGCCTGTGTCCACCCTGTGTCTGCCCTTTAAGTGGGACCTGCACCTGCAGCCGCAGGGTGGCCCCTGGAACGAGAAGCCTGGGGCCTGGGCAGGTGCACCCAGGCAGGTCAGGGAGGGATGCACATGTCTCAGCTCAACTTGATTTTGAAGTTCGCTGGAGTCTAGCAGGGGTGTCCAACCTGCAGCCTGCGGGCCACATGTGGTCCAGGATGGCTATGAATGTGGCCCAACACAAAATCGTAGCTTTACTTAAAACCTTTCTTTTTCTCATCAGCTTTAGTGTTTGTGTAGTTAATGTGTGGCCCAGGACAACTCTTCTTCCAGTGTGGCCCAGAGACACCAAACGGCTGGCCATGCCTGGAAACAGTCAGCGTGGAGTGATGTTTCAGAGCTCGCTCTGGCTGCCTTCGGAGGATGAGGTGGAGAAAGGTGGTGGGGGCGGGGTGGCCAGGAGGCCGTTTTTGGGAGGCTGTGCAGTAGACGCAAAGAAGGGCCAGCGCCTCCTAGGGTCCAACGCTGGACCAGGGAACCTGGGGAAGGGAGAGGCCTCGGGCCCATCTGCACTACAGATGCCTTGAGACCAGAGACGCCCTGCAGAGGAAGAAGGGGGGGCAGAGGCTCCGGGAAGACTGCTCTCTGCCCCGCGACCGCCCCTCCCCTCACTCGGGGAGACCACAAGCACACGTGGAGCTCTTTCCTGCAGCCACACAGCCGGGGCTGCGCGGCCGCCCTTGTCAGCAGCAATGAGGGGACCAGGCTGATGGAACCCAATCCCTCCGCGCAGGGTCTGGGCCGAATTATATCAAGATAAGCACTGCGGCTGCGCGGAACACTGCACATGATTCATCGTCCGCCCCTTTGAAACGCGCTGTCAGCAAAAGCTCCGAGGGCACAGCAACCCGCATCCGGAGGGGAAGTGATAAGCTCACAGGGGGGCGAGAAGAGCCGTGGCAACAACCTCCGTGTGAGGAGGCCGTAAAAAGGAGGGGTGTTTGGTCTGGAATGGCAGCTGGAAACAGGCCGTGATGGCAACGGCGACCCAGCGGTCCTCCCGAGGAAACGCAGAGGAGGCAGCATTTCCCGGGGCTGTGTGTAAATCCAAGGTTCCTATGGGCTTGACCCTGTGAAAGATGGTCAATAAGAAGATGAGGGGTTTTAGCTTTTTATTTTATTCACTTTTTAAGGGATTTCATTTATTTATTTTTAGAGATAGGGAAAGGGAAGGAGAAAGAGGGGGAGAGAAACATCAGTGTGTGGTTGCCTCTCATGTGCCCCCTACTGGGACCTGGCCTGCAACCCAGGCAAGTGCCCTGACTGGGAATCGAACCAGCGACCCTTTGGTTCACAGGCCAGTATTCAACCCACTGAGCCACGCCAGCCAGGGCTAGCTTTTTATTTTGCTATAATTCTAGATTCGCCTGCAGTTGTAAGAGATAACAAAGGGTCCCTTCATAGCTTCCCCCAACGATAACACTTTCCACAAACAGCGTAACATTGCAACCAGGAAGTAGATGGTGATGCCACATCAGTGTTGAGAACTCTTAGTGAGATTGTCACTTCTCAAGTTATAAAAATGTAAAATGTCTGTCTTTTTTAAACCAACTAAAATTAAATGACCAAATAACCGGACAGAAAGAGAATGCTAGGACTAATTTGTATCAATCCTAGCAAGAAGTTTATGTCCGTATAATGAGCATTTTTCCATTTTTAAGAAAAATATTCAGTGGCCCTTGAACATATTTTGATGGCCTGTAGAATTACAACCAAAATTACTGCAGTGCTGACATGGCTAAGGAAAGCTATGGGGCAACAGAGGAGGAACTTACGTTCTGAGATGAGGTTGGTGTGCAGCACATCATTTGGTTGTTTTTCAAGTTCCCCACCATCAGTTTTCACATCCAGGAACTCACCAGTGTCCTTCTAGTTACATTTAAAAACATCTTGTGTCTTTTCAACCATGTATTCATTCAACAAACCTATATCGGCCATCTGCTATTGGCCGATTATTTTTCTAGTGCTTATGAAAACAGGAGTGACCGAAAAAGCCCTTTTGGGGGGGCCGGCTTTCTAACCTGCCCTCATTTCTTCTCCGCCACACAGGCCTTGTTTAGGAGGCCATGGCCTGCAGAAGGACCGCTGGAGAAGTTTCGTATCCATGCATGGCTGCCCTGCCTGCAAGTCTCCTCCCTCCACCGCGGATTCTTCCAACAGGCCCATCTGTTTATGTGACGGTCTTGCTCGAGACCCGTGGTTTCCAGGTCCTCCCTACAGGCCCAGTTCCAAAGGCCTTTGCGGCCCCTGGTGGGCCGGTGCCCCTACCTTCCCGCCGTGTGTCATTCACCTACCAGGGGGGCCCATGGCCTTCGCACACACTTGCTCTTGCACCGGCGTCCTCCCCTTGCTTCTCTGCCCGAACCTTTTAGTCCAAACACGGACTTCTCTGCGGAATGAGGTAAATTCCACTTAGCGCCGATTCCATTTACTCGGAGGGTCCCCAGATAGCCATCTATCGGTCGGGTGGGCACGCTGTCACTCTGTTCCTACCAGCCAAGAGCTGTCTGCTTCCCACCATTTGAGGTCGTCGTGCCGGCGACCAGCTACCCTATGGCGACAGTGGTTCCTTTGGGTGCTTAGCATTTTCAGTTCGCTTTTGTCAATTGTTTTCTGCTGGAAATAAAAGTAATTTGAAAACTAAAAAAGACTATAATAGAGAGAACTCCAAATAGTGAGTGTCTGGTATTGCATGGTTTGGGTAGTTTCTTCCTTTTGCTTCATATTCTTATTTACTCTACACTGATTGCGTATATTTATTTAAACTCTTGTGGGGTTTTTTCTACTTAAAGCATATTAACGTGTTTCAAATTTTGGACACAAGCTGCTAAATCACTTTTCAAAAGTTTATAAAAATTTGCCCTCCCTCCGTTAGACACAGAGCTGCCCAGCTTAGCCCGGAGGCTTCACCCTCTCAGTGTGAATTACTCGCTCAAGAGGCAAGCGCGGTCTCTTCCTTCAGCTTTGCTTTTCTCTGGTTCTCAGTAAGATGGACTGTGTTGTCCTTTGTACGTGAGATTGTTGCATTGCATCTTTCTGAGTTTCCACGCTGTTTCTTGCCAATTTATTGAATGGACTATTTCAGCTATTCCCATTAATTCATATAAACTATTCATTCACCAACATTCTACTTCCTGTCTCACGCTTGTCTTTTTTTTAACCTGTAACTTGTCACTTATGCGTGTTGTGACGTTTGACATACAATTTGTATGTACCTTCGAATCTACATTTTCCTTTTTACTGCCTCCCAGGGGTCTTAGAAAGTCCTCGCACCATCCAGAGACCAAGGAGTCATTCTTGCTTTTCCCCCCCTTCTATTTAAAAAACAGAGCGAAACACCAACCTCTGATTAATCTGCAGTTTATTTGGGTGTGTGGTAAAGTTAGAAGCAGATATTTTCCCCATATGTCTTGCCAATAATAGTGCCATTTTTGATTGAGCAATCTTTTCTTTCCCTCTGCTGAGAGACACCCACTTAATCTACATTAAATACTGGCCAGCTTCTGGCCCACTGATCCACTGCTCCTTGGACCATTGACGGCCAGAACCCCCGGTCGGTGCTTCGCCTCATGGCCTCAGTCCTGTCAGGGCCAGTTTCCTTCCATTTGTCTTCATGGAGAAGACTTTTTAGGTATTTTCACATATTTATGCTTCCAGTTTCATGTGGGAAAGTTACTTTAAAACCCGTAATTTTCCATTCTAACACATATCTGCTCGGTCTGAAAGCAAGGCTATTTCTCAGCCTCCTTTTTAGTTTTGTTAATTTGTCTTCTCTTTTGGAATATGAAGAATATTCTTAGCTATTCTATTTGCAGGTGCTATTATAAATGGGATGTCTTTCCCATTATATTTTAACTGATTAAATGTATCTAAACAAAAGTTACTTCGGTGTACTAACCGGTGAGCTTGGATACTTTATACCTTTTCTTGACTAGTAGGTGGGCCTCTTCTGCTTCTAGGGATACGGCAGGAAGAAACTGGAGGGGGACACCGGGTGCACCCCTGTGCCAGGCATCCAGCATTTCATCTACGTGAAGTTCAAGCCCAGCCGAAGCTAGTGCCTAGAGACGGAGGTCAGAGGTCGGCATGGGGGCTGGCTGTGGGAGCGGGAAGGGGGGGCTCTGTGGCTCTGCTGTTGGCTGAGGCAGTGTTTGCGTGGGCGCCTCCAGTGTACGATCCAACCGCCCACTTACAGTCTGGGGACTTCCCAAGGTGTCTGCAGTGGGATGAACGGTGGGCCCCTTCCAACGATGGGTCGAAGTCCCAGGCCCCGGGGGCCGTGAGTGTTATTCGGAAATGGGCCCTGGCTGATGCAATCGAGTTGGAGACCTCGAGGTGAGATCATTGTGGGGTGGGATGGGCCCCACGGAGATGGTGGCCGCTGCTCTCAGTTCAGGCAGCGCTGGGTAATAGATGTGGGTAACTCCGGTTACTCGGTTTACACGTGGAAGGGAGCATCATCAGATCCCACACACTGTGTAGTGTCGTACGTGTTCATTTACATGTTTATCTGTGGAAAGCCAGGCCGTCTGGCACCCCACCCTTACACACGCACACACATGCACACACCCTCGCCCAGACGGAAGAGCCAGGACTGGAGACTCGGCCCGCACCAAGCCCTGTGCTACCCAGCTTGGGGCTCAGTGCACCTGGCATGCCCTGGCCGCTGAGGTGACATTCTTACGTCACAACTCGGGAGCCCTGGAGATAGGGGAAGTCTGGGTGGGTGCCTCCTGCTGGGGAGGCGCTTAGCCAATCGCAAAGCAGGCCCAGGGGACCGCAGTGCCGTCCCACTTTCTCTGGGAGAAAAGACCCAAGCCTGCCACGCGGTGTCGGTGCCTGGGCTTTGGCTCCAGCAAACGTCACAGCAAGGAGAGCGAGGGATTCGTGCTCCAGACTGGGGAACCCTCCTGCCCAGGCACATGGCTCCAGTTCTGACCTCCGCCCTGTCTCAGCGATCCCGTCACAGTCCTCTTTCTGCCTCTGCCGCCAACATGCACACCCGCACGCCCAGTGGGCACACATATGCACACATTCACCCCCACACAAACACACACAGAGTCAGACAGATATACAGACACGCAGACGGCTTCATACACATAAGCACACAGGCACACACAGGCAGACATGCTCAGGTACAGGCTGTCACACCTATATGCCTACCTGTGTACACATTCATGTAAACAGACACACATGCACACATAGGCTCCGAGGCACACACACGCACACGACTTCTTGGCAGAAATTCCAACCCACAGGGTCCTGTCAGTTTTGCATGAGCATTTTGTTTCCTTTTTATTTTTAAAAAGGGGAGGCGCCACAGGTACACCGCCCGGCTTTGGGTTACCTGAGAAGCCTCTTGTCAGGAAGAGGTTTGGACCTCTCCTGCTGCTCTCTTGAATTTTCTCTGTCTTGTCTCTCAAGTGAGGGAGCTTGTCTCTCAGGATAGTGCCCCGCGGGCTGGGGCCTGGGGTTCCTGGAGAAGGTGGGTCCTGGGGGTCGTCCACAAACTCTCCTGCCCCCAACGCAGGTGAGACATCCGGACCCGGCTCAGGGCACCGCTGGGCCCCACCTGTCAGGGAGGGTGTTCTGCAGACACCGTCCCTCCAACACACCTGGACTGGGCACCGACTCGCAGTCAATCACGGTGTGGAACACTACGGGAGGAGGCGTGGAACCTGGAGGCCTGGGGCCTGCACCCCGTGCTCGAGGACCCAGGGCAGTGGGAGATCAACTTGCCATTTGCAGGCTGCAACTCTGCACAATCATTGCTAGCACACGGGTGAGAGCAGGGATGGAGCACTCAGCCAGCCTGGCGGGCGGCCTTCCTGGAAGAGGGGGGCCAGGCTGCCACTCTGATGGAAGGGTGAAGCTGCCCGTGTCATGGCCCGGGGCTGTCTGTCCCTGCTGGCTCCCCTTTACGGTCTCCTCCCTGGCGTCTTCACAGTAAGGGGGAGCCCCTCCCACCCCTGGGGCCACAGGCAGACCCACAGTGCCATGCAGCATGAAACGGCACACAGCCCGACAGGACTGCTGGGGTCAGGCAGACTCAGAGCCATGAAGGACGGAACTGAGAACAGCTGCTTAGGGGGCCCCGTGGGAGAATTTGAACGTGGAGAGGAAAGAGCTGGAGAGAACCGAGAAGCGTGAGGTTTGTGTTTTATACGAGAAACTAAAGGATCTTTGTTTGATTCTGTCCACTGCTCAGAGGGACAGTCCAGCCAGTCCACGTCCCCGCACAGTTCCCAGCCTGTATCCCGCTCACCTGAAAACAAACAATCCCAGCGTCCCGACTCCCCAGCCTCTTTTCCTAATCCGTCCTCTGCCTTCCCCTCTCCCAACTCTGCAGGGCCGGGGACATGGGGAGGACATGCTCGTGCACTTGAGGACGGCCTTACTTCCTGGTCTGGTGTATCACCAGACAAGTCCCCAGGAGGCTAGTCATGACTCCGGAACTTCTAGACCGGTGGTTCTCAAACTCGAATCACCTTGTGCGAACACAGGGGTGGGGCTTCATTCCCGGTTCCTGGTTCAGAAGGTGGAGGGCGGGTGAAGCTGAGGAGCCCGGTGTACAGATGCTGGTGTTCCGGGGAACACACTCTGAGAACCACTTCGACAGCAACTCCGAAGGGCAGGAGGAGTCCACCCTATGTTGGGGTGGCCAAAAAGTCCGTCACGCTTTTTCCGTATGATGGCTCTAATAGTGCTTATTGTCTTTAACTTCATTCAAAACAGTTTTGTTAGATTGTCTTGTGACAATCAGAGTCCATTTAGAAGAATCTTATTGAAATTGGTGAAGTTATGTGCAGCCATTTTAATACTGAAAATGGAAGAAAATAAGCAATATTGTTGGCATATTATGCTTTATTGTTCCAAGAAAGGTAAAAAAGCAAATGAAACATAAAAAAAGATTTGTGCAGGATATAGAGAAGGTGCTGTGACCGATAGAATGTGTCAAAAGTGGTTGAGAAGTTTCTTGGTACTAGTGACACTTTGGCCAAAGGATTCTTCTGTGTGGGGCTGCCTCACGCACGGGAAGGTGTTTAGCAGCACCCTGGCCTCTCCCCACTACAAGCCAATAGTGAGAGCTATCCAACATACTCAAAATATCCAAATCAATACAGTTATTGGTAAAAATGTAAAATGTGTCTTTTGTTTTATGGAAAAAACTAAATGGACTTTTTTGGCCAACCCAGTACCATCTGCCTGAGGCCCATGTAGAACAGGCATATGGATGGGAAGGGGCAGGGGCCAGCAGAGTCCCCAAGTGCGCTCCCTGACCCATGACCCGCCCCTCTGTGGGGTGTCACTTCCACAATCAATGGCTCTGGCAAGTTTTTTTTTTTAAGATTTATTTATTTTATTTTTTTTAGAGGGGAAGGAGAGAGGGAGAGAAACATCAATGTATGGTTGCCTTTTGTGCATCCCCTGCTGGTAGTTAGCCTGCAAGGAATGGGCCTGCAACCCAGGCATGTGCCCTGACTGGGAATCGAACCACGATTGTCTGGTTCGCAGGCCCTCGCTCAATTCAAGCTACGCCAGCCAGGGCTCTGGCAAGTTTTTTATCAACCACTAGTGGAGCCAGGGGACGGGAGTGAGGATTCTAAACTTGAAGTCAGATGACCTGGGTTTAGCTGACTCTGCTACTTGCTTGCTGAGTCATTTTAGGAAAGTAACATATAGTCTTTGTTACTCCCTGCTTTCCTCAGCCTCAAATCCCCCTTATCATATGAAACTCTTCAGAAGATGAAAGAAGATAAAATATATGGGAGCTGTTTCTGCAAACACAAGGTTCACTCTTGTCTAGTTTCTGTTTGGCTTTGTCATTCAACAAAGCTGAGCGCCTGAAACTAAACACACGAAACTTCAGTTTCAAGACCTCAGAAAATGCTTAAAATTAGATCAGTTTTCCCAGTGGTCCATTTAAGTAAAAAAAAATCTTCTGTATGTCTCTGCATATATAATTTGTAAGATTTTTTGTTTGCCTTCCATAATATTAAGCACAGGACAAGGACAAGAGACCTGATGTGGACAGCACAGAAGAGTAGAAGAGTCTGAGATTTCTGCGTAATTTCCATGTAATTAAGATCTCTCCACAATTTTATTTGAGTCTGTAAAACTGAGAATTTTGGAAGCCCCGAAGCAACCGCTGGTAGGGAAAAAATTCTAGGCACCTCGGGGCTGAGCTTGGCATCCTGGCATCTTGGCATCCTTGGCATCCAGTCGCCTGGGCCGTGTGCAGGTTCAGGACGCCCGCACTTCCCTGGGAGTCAAGGCTTCCCACCCAGGGGCGCGGCTGACAAAGCGGGTCTGGGGCTGGGACTCTGTGGTGGTCACCCCGCACTGGCCTGCCCTCGCCCATGGAGACACGTGCCAGTGTAGCTCTCGGTCTGAAGGGCGCTTGGCCAGGTTCTCCCCCCAAAGCTAATACTATATATTTCGGGATTTTTCTGAAGGAGATGGGGTGTCCCACTTACTGCTGCTAGTCATCCATACGAACCAGAGGCATTTATAACCTCCAGAGGCATTTCTCAGGGTGTTACCATCGGTCACGAAAGTATAACGTGCGTGACTCAGAAAGTAACTGCTTCCTCTTTTTGAAAAAAATGGAGAAACCGCAGCACAGACCGGCGAGGCAGCTTCCCCCGGCCTCAGGGACATGCCTAGGCCAGCCCTCGCGGAGCAGAGGCAGCCCCACGGGGTCCGGCCGCCCGGCAGGAAGGGAAGTCCCGGCCCCCAAACCCGCACGCGCGGCCCGCGTGGCGTGGCCACGGGGAGCAGGGGAGGCAGGGCTGGAGGACCGTGTCGCCCTTCGTTTCACTCGCTCACTACTTTAATCGAAAATGACCAGAAGGGCCCAAGATGTCTTTCCCGGAAGAGTTTATAAATTACGTTCCGTCTCTTCTCATTGGACCTTAAAGTGAAGTCCCCAGGGGAACTTCCTGCGTCTGGAATTTGGTGACCAGGAAATGCTTTACTTTATGTTCTATTGTTTTATTATTTGAAGTTTTTTTTAATCGTAATAAAGCTGTTCATGTTTCTACTTGGATTGAAATGTTTTGCTTAATACACGCACAGGAAAGAGATGTCTCTTTATTCCTCGTGTGTCGGCCCATTATCGCTGCGTTCCTCTCGCAGTCGGACGTCAGCATTCTGCAGTTCCGGTTTCCACGTAGCCCTGTGCTTGACGCACTGGCGGAAGTTCCCTGCGACCGGCCCTCAAAGAACCGCCTTTGTGTTTGTCTTATTAATAATTCTTTCTCTACTCTTTTATCTTTTCCGTCTTTGAAAAACATAAGCAGACGAAAACATCCACGGGCCCGGTCCCCTCGACTCTCCAATGAGTGCAGGCAGGAAGTGGGGCTACGTCCCTCCTGCCCTGAGCCTGTGTGCGTGCCTGCGTGTGTGCGTGCGTGCGTGTGTGCGTGTGTGCATGGCTGCATGGCTGCGTGCCTGCGTGCCTGCGCGCAAGTGCGCGCGCGTGCGCGGTTGGGGTGCCCGCTTGTAAAGGTTCCCTCCGCAGTCTGCTCTGATCCTCGGTTACCAGTACATTTCAGGGATCCGTTCTCCGTTCTCCGCATCGGCGTCTGGGAAGAGATATCCTCTCCTAGCACCTTGGGTTGCACATGTCAGCGAAGCAGTGATCCTGTTCACCCTTTCTTCCTTGTCAGACGCTGTCTACTAGTTCTTTTTCATGGCCAGGAGATGCCAGATTTACTTGGCCTGAAGATTTAATGGTGGGACTGGTGGTGACAAAAATGAACAAACCACAACAAAGAACACTTGCATTGGATTGCGGTTCCGAATGTCTGTTCTTCAGAACTGTGAGGACCTCTGAGGAGGACGCTCCCGACACACGGGAAGCAGGTGAGCAGCGCACCCTGCTCTGTTTGGGCGTGCGTGCTCCGGAGGGAGAGGGGCAGAGCCAGCTGCTCTGCATGGAGGAAGGCGAGGAACTGGAGCCTCTAGTCTGTGCTGGAGGGAAGGGGGTGGGGGGAGAAAGGGAAGAAGGGCCAGAAGGAGGCAACTTGTTGGGCGCTGCAGAAAGCGGGCCCTCCTGCGTGCGACCACTGCCCAACGTCTCGGGGAGCATCCACAGCATTACAATCTCAGAGAGAGGGTTCTCGAAGGAAGGGGCCAAGTTTCAAGACTGGGCGACACTGAGAAGATGGGAGAGGCAGGGAGGACCTCAAGACTCTGCAAAAATGCCTGGTGTGCATGCAGTTCTTTGTATGAGACTTGCTGTTTCACCCCAACTCGGCCAGCATTGCTCATATGCCATGAAATATCAGTGGCCATGGAGAGGGTGGCATTTGGGACAATGTGTCCACCTCGGTGAGGGACAGCCCAACTCCGAGGAGCTGATGCAAGTTAGATAATTATGCCAGAGTTCTTCTCCACTCCCTGCTCTACTCCTCATTCTGTCTCGCTATTTTGCTTCTTTTACTGTTTTCTTTTCTTCTTCTGTCTCATTTCTTCGGTAGTAAGCCCTCTGCCCTGTCCCCAGTGCTAACATGTTCCCTTCTGGAGTGACATACCCACCTCCGCCTGGAACTGCACCCAGACCCATGACTGCAGAGAAACTGCAGGCCGGGAGGGAGACTGAGCTCAGAGGAGAGGTGGCTTCTTTGCCTTTCGTGCAAATTTGTTGTTTTGGGGTTTTTTGTTTTTTGTTCTCACCATAATTTAAGCCCCCGAAATAGCCGCTACTGTTTTATCAGTTGATTCTTCTACCATGATTTTTCACAGAAATATTTCCTCTCGGAACATCTGCTACCGTCTGGAACATATTTTCCCCCTGGTACTTGACTTTGCACTTCCTATAGCTGTCAGATAAGCGTGGTCGCACAGAATCTGCGGCACAGCTCGGTGCTCCTAAACAAACATCAATTACGCTCACGGCTGCTATTGTGTCGATCAGAACACAACGTGCCAGCTGCCTTCCTGGCTCCCAGACTTCTTAATTACCCGTCTTTGCCATGCCGCTATTGGAAGAAATACTGTTTATCGTCGCTTTGGAAATAGAAATGCTATCACTCCGTAACTTCTCGGGCCTTTTCTAGTTGGACTAGCTTTTGCAGGTTCAAAATACCAGTTGCAAGGACTCCTCCTGAGCCTGCTCGACTCAGGGTCGCAGCCTCGTCCCCTCCCATCTGCTGGTCTTCCCATAGCTGAACTCCTCTCTGAGGGCTTCCACGGAATGTGTCCCTCCCAACCAGTTCATTATTCTACTGTGAGGTCCCTGTTGTTCAAATCAGATTCTGGAGATGTATTCAAAAGATTTCATTTCAAGCATTCAGGATGGGGCAAAAGAGGTTTCAGTGTTTTTCTTTCTAATTTCTGTATTCCTGCTATTCAACCCCCCTAGGGCTAGTATATAAATACAACTGTATTGAAGACTTATGTTTATGTCTTGAGGGTTAGTATCATCCTTTTGAAAAACAATAGGATTCTTTTTCTCCCTCTGCTTTTCTTTCTAAGAAATATTCAATTTGAAATCCCAAAGTCTTGTTCCTAAAAATTAATCCTAAGGAAAAAATTCAACCCCCCTAGATATCTGTCTGCACAGAAGTGTTTCTGGAAAATTCTTTTTAAAAAAATATTTTATTTATTTATTTTTAAAGGGGAAGGGAAGGAGAGAGGGAGAGGAATATCAGTGTATGGTTGCCTCTCATGCATCCCCGGCTGGGAATTGGCCTGCAACCCAGGCATGTGCCCTGACTGGGAATTGAACCGAGGTCTTTTGGTTTGCAGGCCCACACTCAATCCACTGAGCTACACCAGCCAGGGCTGGAAAATTCTTTTTTGATAACAATAAAAATAATATTATCATCAGTGTGGCTTTCACCACAAAAGTCACCCAGAAGATGGTTCTTGTCGATATCCCCCTTTGTTGCCTACGTAACACACTGTTTGCCACAATGAATTGGAGATACGAAAATCCAGAGATTACTCACAGAAACAGAGAGTAGGTAGGTGATTCCCAGGGGCAGAGGTGGAGGGATGGGTGAGGAAGGTCAAAGGGCACAAACTTGCAGTTATGAGGTGTGAGTTCTGGCATCTAATGCGCGGCTCGGCGATTACAGTTAACAATGCTGGCTTGTGTACTCGAGGGTTGCTGAGAGTAAGTCTGAACGTTTCTGATCGCCCACAGCCGCAGAAGGGTAACTGTGAGGTGACGGATGTGCGAACTCACCCTATTGTAACCATTTCCCGATCGTATGTACGTGTGTCCAATCACGTCCACTTTGAACCTACATGACATTATGTGTCAACTGTGTCTTCACAGAGGTGGAAAACATTCCAGAGACTGCACAGCATGAACGGAGAAAACGGACGTTTCCAGATAACTGAGAAAGTAACTCGGAGAAAGGATACCACCGTGTTCCTGATAACCAAGGCCCCCCCCAAAAATACAGATTCTACTTACTAGTTGAAAAAGAAATCAGACACCTTGATCTCTGTGTGTAATGACACTACTTACGGTGAAATACAGCACATCTCTAAAGATTATTTTAGGATATTGAGTAACATTGAAAGACAGTACCTGCAGTTGAGATTTTATGGAAGACATGGAGATACAATTTAAATGAAAGCTTCTGGATTAGTTTTCTATGAAGTTTGAAAATACATTATTAACTGTAGATCAGCAGCATTGGTTCCGTGGAAGGTGAGGCGAGTGTGCTCCAGGCATTTTGTTTTCTGGAGATCTAACCAACGTGAAGAGTTCAGAAGAAGGAGCACGCCGCGTGTCCTCAGCCAGGCTTGGGGAGACCAGGGCATCGGCGGTGTTCTGGCCCACAGTCTCATGCCCGCGCTGGGGCTGTAGACCCCCACACGTTCTGGAAAACCACCAGGTTGGGAGACGTCCCCGGGGGCACTCCCAGAAAGGTTTCAGCGCCAAGTACCATACTGAGAGGCGCCGACCTAAGCCACGCTGAGTCTGCTTCTTTGACCATCCGGCGTGCCCTTGAACTTAGTACACGTGGGCGTGTTCTGAAGTTCCCAAGGCAGAGAGTGCACCGATTTCCTGATTGCTTGACCGTGGTGTCCCCCTTCCTGCCCTGCTGGTGTTTTCCTCTAAATCTGGCGTGCTGCTTTGTCCCTTTGCTCTCAACGTGTGGTTTGGGAACGTGGGCTGCGGTGGGGCTGACGGATGTGACAGTGTCATTCGGAGGCCGGCCTGCACACTCCTGGATTTATGCGGCGGCCCCGGCAGGTGCCGGGTCGCCTGGTCCACCCTTCTTCCTCCTCCTGCTGAAAGACCCAGGATGGCAGCCTGCAGGGAGGGGGACTTCTAGAATGGCAGACTGAAGTTGCCAGAACAGTGGGAGACAGCAGAGCCCAAGGAAGACTCCACACAACTGCTGCCTTGACCCTGGATTCTCCCATGGTCCGTGGCCAGGAAAACATGGGTCACGCCGATGCCGGCCATCAGTCATGCTTCCCAGAGTCCTCCGTGAGATAAACCGTAGCACGTGGCTGGTCAGACAGAGATGTTCTGTATGCCACAACAAGAAATTAAGTGTCCATGAGGAGATGCCATGGATTTATTCATTCACGGATGGTCAGTTAGTATTTTGGTTTTAAATCTTAGGTAAGTTCTTTTGTGGTGGTGTGTTGTTTTACACTGTGGGTGTGTGGCAATCCGAAGTCAGCACTGAGGGGAAGGACTGAAGGATGGGCTTAGGTTTGCTATCCTCCAGGACTCCTGGGACTGCCCCCAGGGCCTGCTAACGGTGACGCCTTCCTTTCCGGCAGAGGCGGGAGACAGCGTGTTGGCCAGCCAGCTTGATAGTCCCGACTACTTGAGGGTTGTTTGCTCAGTGTGAATAAATTGGCCTGGGTTGCATCCGTGGTCTCTGCCCCTTTATTATGGGGATACCCCTTCCTGGAGCGTGTGTACCCTGAGGGTCTGCTTATCAAAACCCTGCCCACCTCCCCTCCTGGTCAGTGACGGGCAGAGGGAGTTGCTGCCATTTGCCCCAGGGAAGCCTCACTGACCCCACAGGAAGGCCTGGAGGGGAGGGGTGACCCCCAGAACATCCCACAGCCAGACTGAGCCCTGTGCCCAGAATGGATGGAGAAAAAACCCTCCAGGGCGTAAGAGGCTACGAACAGACACACAGCTTTGGGCAATGGACTGATGGGGCTTTGGGCAGTGGATTCTGGGGGCAGCCTCTGTGGGCACTTGCTCCATCACAGGACCCTTAGTCTGCCCTCCTCCGCCCTCCATACAAGCCCAAGGCCACAGCAGCCTCTGCCTCCCACAGCACATGCATCAGCGAGTCAGTCCGCTGGGCTCAGATCCAGAACGACTTTGAATTCTAAAAGGTTTAGGGCTGACTGCTTTGAAAACTCACCCTCTTCTCTTCTTCAGTGATGCCTTTGGCATTGGTGTCCACAGTCTCCAGCAAGCCATTTCCAGAAGTCTGATGGGCTGGGACTGTCCCAAGCTCCCACGGAGAACAGCCCACAAAGCCAGGGCATGGTCTGGGGTCTCTGAGGCCACACACGTCCTTGTCCTCTTCCGATTAGGCTGCTCGATCCCCTGCTGCTGAGCACAAGAGTTGTGATGTCACCACGGAAAAGAAAACAGTTTCCGCCACCACTCAGTGACAGGACGGCACGCATCTTGAGATAGATGTGAAATAATCCACCCTCCACATGTGACGTTCGCCCAGGACAGTCAGCACCTCAGGACCCTTGCTCCCTCTTTCTTCTTAAGCATTCTTTATTTCCTGAACGTGTTTAGTTTGGGAAAACAGAGGAATAAGCACAAATTTAGTTATATGAAGACAAGACTAAGTCACCACTAGTGAATGAAGGCTCCCAAGAGATGAAGTTGAATGTCTCTGCATCACAGTCTGGCTTCTGCTCTCCTGAGAGTTACAAGAGCCCTGCTGAGGTTGGGGCGGTGGGGGAGGGGCGTGGCAGGAGAAGCAAAGGGTCCTGGGAACCACGGGGCCACCCTAGTTTTGGCATCAGGCAGAGGGAGAGGGCCCGAGCTGTGGCCCACCTGCAGAAATGGGGTCAGAGCCAGCGTGCTGGTCGGTACTTTCTGCTTCTAATCTCACCTCCTGCTATTGGAAGGTCAAGGTCAAACACTTTTGTGAAGTAAAACAATGGTTCTCAGGATGTTGGGGGAAGAGCAGAAATCTCAGCAACACAGAGGCAAGACAAGCCACCATGGGCCAGGCTGACCCAGGCTTTCTCTCCTTGGGGAAAAAGTCCCTGGGGTGCTCACCCTAACCACTGTGTCTTCAGAGTCACGTGGTTCCAATCTTGAAGTGCTGTCCTCTGTGTACAGGGGCCATCCAGTGTCACTTCCAGCTCCAGAAGTCCCCAGAGTGCTCGTTCCTGTGCCTTTTAGAAGCAGGTTGGCTCTCAGCTCTCCTCTGCCACTTGAGAGTCAACTTTCTGAGGTCTGCTTCAGTCAGTAAGCCCCGCGCCCTTATGCTTTCCAGGTCTTTGAATGCAGCATTTGCCATGTTGTCATTCCCTGTCCTGCCCGTCTGGGTCTCTGTCCCTGCCTCTCTCTCGTTAATTGATTTAGCACGGTGTACCTGGGCGCTGTTCGGGAGAGGACAAAATGGGTGCAGCATGGGTGCCACCCTAGCCTGGAACTGGCTTTGATTCTTTTCAGCTGTGGTTGCCGGTGCAGGCGGCAAGTCTTGGCCAGAGGCCTTCAGTCCAGGGGCCCTGCGCCTCTGGACATGAGCAGAGATTCCCATGGCGACCAGGCACCAGGAGTCGAAAGAAGAAGGAGTCATTTTCAGCATCTTGGTGTCCTAAACCAATCTCCCCGGAGGACGTGCCCTGGCCGTGGAAGTGCGTTCTCCACCGCCACATCCCTCCCATCCACTTCACGAAGAGTGTGCCTCTCACCCACCCACCCACCCACAGGGCCCCTCCCGAGAGGGCGTTTGACCATCGAAGTTGGTCCTGAGAACATGAATGGCTCCACTGACCGACTACAAACCCTCCGTGAGCCAGCTGCTGGTTTCTGAATGTTTCTTTTAAAAACTCATCCGTTGCTTGACCACTAACATTATTTTGTTCTTGATAAAATCACATAGCCCAGAAAGTTCATGGCATAGGGTGACACTGCTGATAAAAAGTTTTTAAAAACCAAAAAAACTCCAGTGTACAAGGGCAAAATTCCCAGACCTAATAACTATAAAAATGAAAAATAGGAAGCAGGAATCATGCTGAATTCCAACTCGTTATGGCGGCAGAGTACTCAGACGCGCGAACGAACCGACATCCAAACAGCTCCTTCTCGTGAAGACGTGAGTTTCTGATCACACTCCCTCTTTAGCTTTCATGTTTGTCCATTAAGATTTGGGGTCTATTTGTGTTTTAATCAGTTCTTTGCTACTAATAATTGTAATCATCATGGGATCCAGAGGAAATTTTTAGCATCTAAATGCTTATAGTCACGGGATATTAAAACCATATTTCAGTTCCTCTTTGTGGGCACATTTGTTTTGGATCCAGAGACATATAATCAATAAAACATTTTCATGCATAAAATGCTTTATGTCAGATGAAGTTCTGTGGGAATGGAAATACGAGTTCAAAGAGAAAAGGAAGGATGTAAAATCTCCAACTGCTGAAGAAGAGCTTTTGTTGCTGGTTTTGATCCAATGAATGACTTTTCCATTCATTTACTGGGGCCGATGCCTCCCCATCGCCTCACTGTCTTCCTCGCCCTGAGAGTTCCTACCGCGGTTTCCCAAGATGGCCGTAACAAAGACTCCCAGACTGAGTGGCTTGAAATAACAAATTCCATAAAAGGACAATGAAGGTATGTGTTGAACAACTCTATGCCCACGGAAGTGATACACTAGATGAATGGACAAATGCCTTGAAAAGTGCAATTTGCCAAATCACACAAGAAAGATAGACAATGGACTAGGCCTGTATCTATTAAACAAACCAAATCAGTAATCAATAACCTTCCAAAGCAGCAAGCATCAGGCCCAGATGGGTTCACTGGTGAACTCCACCAAACATTTTAGGAAGAAACTGTACTAATCTTCTATAATCTGTTCTAGAAGATAACAGCAGAGAGAAGACCTCTCTCTATGAGGCCAGCGTGGCCCTTATAGCAAAGCCAGACAAAGACGTGATAGGAAAGAACAAAACAAAAAAGCTACAGACCACGAGACCATTCATCTCTCATGAATATACATGCTAAAATCCTCAACAAAATATTAGCAGATCAAACTCAACAATGTATGAAAACAATTTGTCTTTCTTGGTATCCATGGGAGATTGGTTCAAGAACCCTCTGTGAATAAGAAAGTTCGTGGGTGCAAGTTCCTTATCCACAAGGGTGTGTTATTGTATCGCTTCTTGGCCTTCTGGCTAAGATCAAGTGTAATATCTGCTCTTACCAGTTCGAAAGGGTGTGTTGTCTATGTATAACATTTTTCTGTATTTATTTACTTACTTAGTTACTTATTTCTGGAAGAGAGGAAGGGGGAGAGAGAGAGAGAAACATTGGTTTGTTGTTTCATTGGTTCATGCATTCATTGGTTGATTCTTGTATGTGCCCTGACCAGGGATCAAACCCACAACCTTGGCCTATCAGGACAATACTCTAATCAACTGAGCCATCTGGCCAGGACCCTCCTCTCTACTTTAAATCATGTGTAGATTACTTATAATATCTAATATAATGTGAATGCTATGTAAATTGTTGTTATACCACATTGTTTAGAGAATAATGATGAGAAAAAAGTCTGTGCGTGTTCAGTAAAGGTGCAACCCTTGTAGTTCTAACTACATAGTACACATTAGGAACAGGGAACTCTTCTTCTGAATATTTTTTATGTTTGGTTGGGTGACTCCTAGGATATGGAATCTACAGGTACAGAAGGCTGACTGTGTACACCATGACCAAGTAGGCTCTACTCAGGTGTGCAAGGCTGGTTATGAGCTAGTGTAAGGCATCATCACAGGTGATCAAAGAAGACAATCACACAATCATATCAACAAATGTACAAAAAGCATTTGACAAAGTCTAACACCTGTTCATGATAAGAACTCTTAGCAAACTAGAAATAGGGGGGAGCTTTATTAACCAGATAAAGAACACCTACAAAAAGTGTACAGAGAGTATCATACTTAGTAGTGGGAAACTGGAAACTTTTCTAATAAGGTCAGGACTGAGGCAAGAATATTTCCTCTCACCATTGCTTTTCAACACCATACTGGAAGAGCTAGCTAATGCAATAAGACAAGAAAGGGAAATAAAAGGTATACAGATTGGGAAGGAAGGAGTAAAGTGTATTTGTTTGCAAGTAACGTGCTTGTCGATGTGGAAAATCTGAAAGAATTAACAACAAAACCCTCCTGAAACTAGTGTGCGGTTGTAGCAAGTTTGCAGGATTCAAGGTAAATACACATAAGTCCATTGCTTTTGTGTATAGCAGCAATGAACAAATGGAATTTAAATTTAAAAACATAGTCCCACTTATATTAGCATTCAAAAATAATATATTTAGGTATAAATCTAACAAAAATGTATACAAAATCTATATGAGGAAAACTACAAAACTCTAGTGAAAGACATCAAAGAGGAACTAAATGAAGAGATATTCCATGTTCATAGATGGGAGGACTCAGTATTGACCTATAGATTCAATCCAATTCCAATTTCTAGACAGACAATTATACAGTCTCTGAACAATAAGCAATTTCTCTTCTTTAAGCTATTTCTCTCACATGTCTTATTTCACTGGCTACATTTTAAGAGCAGCACTAAGGGAGGTAGTGATAACGAGACTCTTTTTATGGTATTTAGCTGGTTTTTCTAGAGCCTTTAGCTTTAGGTATAATGTTAATTATTGCTTCAAGATAGATATTGAATGTTCTATGAAGAAAATAACCTTTCTCCCTTACAGTAAAATATTATTTCATGTCTACCACACACCAGTGGTTGAATTTCTGGCGTGTGCCGACCTTGTAGTTTCAAGGAGAGACCAGAGGCTCGGCAAACGGAAGTTACTTGCTGCACTCTGGCTAGAATGCTTGAAACGCTCGTCTCCTGGGAACGTGAGGTCTGCCCTCCTCTCTCTCTCTAAATCTACATTAACCTTGCAGTAATTCTCCCTTTATTAAAGTTGTTTTCCCTTAATTTTACTTTGATTAAATTTGTCATGTAATCATTGCTGTTGATCATCTTTTATTGACTGGGATTCTGAGTTTCCCAAGTCATTGCCTATGAAAAGGGGGGAAAATGGAAAATGAAGAAGGGAAGTCAAGGCATGCCCATTTGCCCTCATCTTCGGCCCCCTTCTCCTGCCCTGGAATGCCCTGGGCTGCCACTTCCATGGGCAAAATGGCGTGTTTCGCTCCCTTCGGAGGGGGAGCCACCTTGTCCAATCATCGCTGTGTCCCACATCTGATTGTTTGAGAGCCAATACATTAGAATTTGGAAGCCACAGGACAGTCTATTTACTTTCTTTTTTCATCGAGACTTGCCCTTCATTGAAAGGGGGTATTGTTTGTGTGTGTGTGTGTGTGTGTGTGTGTGTGTGCAGTGCAATTTCTTCTGGCAATTTGCAGACCACAAAGACAGGTCAGGCTGGTTTTTATTTTGATTCTTGAGGACATACAATAGCAGTTTTCTTTCCTACGTCACGTGTGCTCTGGAGAGGCAATTATTTTGTGAGTGGTTGGTGTGGATTCTTTGGATGGTCAGCGTCGCGTTGTGTCAGTTACTGCCTGCTTGCAGGGGCTGGCTGGGCCAGCTCTCATCCTTTTACACTCTCAGTGGCCTTTGTGCGCCTTCCCACCTTTGCGAGTCTGTGCCCCGGTTGTGAGCCCCAGCGGGACCCCCTGGGGCCCTGGAGTCCTTCATTTCTCAGAAACTGCCCAGCAACACCAATTTTGAAAGGTGATCTTCACCAAAGGGTCTCGTGGTCAGATCACAGATCGGTGATGAACAAAGAAAGGTCCAGCCGTAAAAGAATGTGTTTCACCAAGTTTAACCCAGAGTTTCCCACACGTTCTATCATGTAACCCTTTGCTTGCCCGACTGCAATGTCAGGTCTGCAAAACCCTGGGGAAACACATTGCCCTGCTCCTCACAGAGCGGTCTTGCTCTTGCATTAGTGAGCAGTGAATTGAAAATTACACCAAAGCCTCAAGTTGATTACTCAAAGTTGTTGATAATTGTGACTAAGCTAATGGTGCAATCTATATGTAAATACGGCCTTATAATATCTATGGAGATGGATCCTTCACTCACTGTGAGTTCCGCCTATCTCTGCTTTTGTTGTCTCCATGAGCCGTGAATCCTTCAGAGATACCTGCACCGTTTGCACCGAACCCGACCCCTCCGGTGAGGCCCCAGGGCTGTTCAGCTGCTGCTCCTGTGGAGGACGCTCCGACCAAGCGTCCTGCTGCCTGGTGCCCTGCAGGCTCACAGGGTCCATTAGTGTCCGGAGATCCTGAGGCCAGTGTCCTGAGTCATTTACCTGTGGGGACCAATTCTATTTCCTCCTTCCCACATCCTGCCCCTGACCTCAGCTAACCGCTCTGCCCAAGTGCTGGGAGCTACTTTTCCAAGAAGGATGAAGCCAGGGTCTGGCTCTTTAAAAAAATCCTTCTTTGTTCAATCTCCCTTTAACCAGGGTGGCCTTTCCCAGAGAGAGTCAGGGGGGTAGGAGTCCAGAGTCACACAAACAAGTCAGGAGCTGCCTATGGGCAGGCGCAGTGGCACCTTGGGATCCGAATGTCTCAAATTATATCAGATGAGCTGTGTCAAGGACCCCGTGCACCGGCTTCCTGGGGCCAAATGCAGATTCCCGAAGCCTTACTTGAAGGGACATTCCGCCTGGGGTGGGGCCTGGGAAGGAGCCTGAGGAACAACCCCCTCCAGGTAATTGTTCTCAGGGATTCATAGGACCCTTTGTTTTCGGAGATACAAACCATCCTCTTCTTCACTACGTCTTTGAATTCTCTTACTGTCAGGACAACACCTCTTCCCCTCCCCCACCCACCTGCTGCTCAGCAAGCAGACACCGCCCTCGCGCCAGCCCCGCCCTCCCTTTCCCGGCCAGGCCTCTGGCCACCTCGTGCAGCTCCCGAGAAACCCCTCCAGCTTTGAAGGGCCTGGAGCCAACAGAACAAAGAACAATAAAGGGCCTCTTCCAGCCGCTTAAAATAAACTCTAACCGGGGGTATGGGAGCCTTCCTTGACCATTAACACTCCTCCTCTGTCCTCCAAACAGCCCCAAACGGCAACCACAAACAGAGAGACAGCCAGGCTCTGCTCCTGCCTCTGAAGCACCCTCCGACCACAGCCTGGCCCCCACTGCACCCCGCGACCTCGGTGATTCGGGGGATCCTGTAAACAGCAGGGAACACAGTGAATCCAGGCTTCCTGGGGGAAATGCAGAAAGGGTTGTTTCACCTAGGCGGACATGACAGATACAGAAAAACAAACAACTTCTTGATGTGTAAAGCTACCAGTAAGAAAGCTGGGGGAGAATTTGGCTCGTGGTATCTTTCTAAAAGGGTATGAGTGTTCTCTTACTTATGAACACATAGAAATAAGCATTTGCGGAGCACCTACTATGTGTCGCGGGTGCAGTACGTGTGCAACATGCGTCCAATGGTTCACATTTATTAAACACTCATTCTGTGACAGGCACTGGGTAAAACAGTCGACATGTTTTCTCTCGATCCCTACAATGATGAGAAGAGAAAGGAGTGTAAAAAAATACCCATTTTATGGACAAATTGTCAGTTATAAAAACAGTCACGGGGGTGTAAAATATGGCTTTGGGAATACAGTCAATGACATTGCAGTAACTATGCGTGGTGTCACACAGGCGCTAGACTTACCTGGGGATCGCTTCATAAAAATACATGAATGTGTAATCACCATATCGTACCGCTGAAACTAATAAAATATTGTATGCCAGCGGTAATTGAAAAATAATTTTTGATGGTAAAACAATACCCATTTTACAGTTGCAAACACTGAGGGTGCTTTGCAGTCACGTGTGTATAAGCTTCTGAATGAGAAATGAAAAGCAGTTTCAAGTCCAGGCTCCTTGGCCTTCAATCTGTTGCTGGTGGAAACCGGGCTCTTCCACGGGATTGCGAGGAAAGCCCTGCCAGGACCCGTGCACGGGAATCGTGATGGGAGAACATGGCTCATCTGTGAGGAAGGCTGTCCTGGGTTCCCTGCGCACCCCGCTCTGGCTGTCCTGCTGTGGACGAGTCCCCCCAAGACCTCAGCAAGGCTGAAGCGAAGGCTGGGGCCACGAATCTCTGCTTCTCCTTGGAGCTGAGTCCCTCCCTGCTGCTATGCGGAGGTGTTTCCACTCCTGCCTGGGGCCTGGGTGTGGGGTCCGCTGGGCCCCTGGCCCTGGGGCAGCTGAGGCCGCAGGCTATGGGGGCGAGGACTTGTGAGTGCTGGTCACCAGTGAGAGGGGGAGAGAGAGAGACAGAAGGAGGAGAGAGCCCTTCTTTGTTCCCCTGGGATTGTGCTAGCGTGGGTTTGGGACGGGCCAGGTGCTTTGGCAATCACTTGCCCAAGCTTTCTCAGGCTTCTCCATGGGTCCATCCCCCCACCCCACCCCAATCAAGCTTCTCCCCAGGGCTGTTTTGACTTCATTGCCCATGTGCCTGCCTCTACCTCCCCCACTCCTGCCAGCGATCTCCTGCAGGAAGGGGGAAGGAAGGAATGTTAATCCTCTTGGAGCAAAATGCTCCCCTGGGGAATGAAGCTGCTGTGCTGGTGAAGCAGAGAGGCTCCTGCGCCCCCCCCCCCCCCCACACACACACACACTCTGGTTGCCTTTGCTCCCTTGCTTATCACTAACTAGGTAACTACCTGTGGGAACAGCCTACTTACTATGAATTACTTACTGCAGTTTCCCAGCCAGTGCCCACCTTCTTAACCAAGATGCTCTTTGGTCCCGGGACAGAGGCCGGTGTGGCTCATGACCCTCTGGTGGTCCCTGCCCCGCTGGTGCTTCCAGGTGACCCAAATCGGGGTCTGTTCCTGTGTGTGATGACAAGGCTGCATCTCCGTCTCTCACAGCTGCTGCTGACACGGCGACTTCTGTCCACGGCGAACAGTGACTCCCACCCACGCACACAGCCCTGGAGAGGAACCCAGTGATTCGTCAAGCGACACATGCACCAGCAGGTGCCCAGGCAGGGGCCTCTCTGGGCCTCCGTCTCTGAGTGAGGTTGGATCGGCTCCCTCCCACTTCCATCCCCACTGTGTTGTGCTTTCTTCTCATTTCCGAGGAGACCCGCAATGACCATCACTTTCCAATTCAAGTGCCACCACATGTGGCGGAATGGTTAGCATTCTAGACCCTGCCTCCAGACCCTGGTTCTGTCCTGTGAAGATGGGCCTGGCTGACCAGCTCCGTCCCCCACTGCAGGAGAGGGGACTTGGACCTCCCGTGCTGCCCATAAGGTCGTCTGCTCAGTCTGGCACTTCCGCCCACGCTGGGACGATGGTCCTGCGTCCCGTTAAACGAGACTCCGTGTGGACTCAGGAGGAAGCAGGAAGACAGCGGCACAAGGCAGAGTCCCCCCTGTGCGCCTCGAGCTGCCCGCAGGGCTCCTTATGGGTTCCCACGGAGAAGTGGGGGTGTCGGTCTGCGTGCCCTGCAGCCTGAGAGTGTCGGTTCTTTCTTGTGAATGTGTGGGGCTCCCTCCCTAACCACAGAGAGGAGCTGCCCTGCCTGTGGGCACGGCTGGCCAGACTCGGAACATGCCACGGTGGAACCCGAGGAGTCCAAAGGCTCTTGGACGCAGAGCACGATAGAACTTCTGCAGCCAGAAGCCCTGTTGACAGGTTGTGTGGCTCAGTGTACTTGGGACGCACAGGGTACAGAAAGGCTTGTTGACTGCAGGGCTCCTCGGGGCTTTTACTCTGTAGTGTCCATTGCAAGGCCAACCCCTTCCGTGGTTGGCAGGTGTCCCAGACTTACT
Source organism: Sturnira hondurensis (assembly GCF_014824575.4). Classification (NCBI taxonomy): domain Eukaryota; kingdom Metazoa; phylum Chordata; class Mammalia; order Chiroptera; family Phyllostomidae; genus Sturnira; species Sturnira hondurensis. Next base: position 3,673,571 of record NW_028091124.1, on the reverse strand, counting down.
GAGCGTAGAAATCTCACAGGGGGTGGGTGGGTGCTCTGGAAGTGTGCAGCGTGTGGGTGTGGCGTGCCCACAGGTGCGTGTGTCCCATCTCCTAGCTGCCCTGTTGGGAAATGCTACAACATAGGTATTCACCCGAGGCACTGAAGCCAGCATCTTGGCGACTTACTCTCTGGATCCCTGTCTCAGCCTCTCACCTGGCTACCGGCCCCAGCGCCATCCCCAGCACCCCCAACCTCCAGAAAGTGTCCCCAGTATCAGACGTATCCTAGGTCAGTTTCCACGGAGATTCATCCTCGGAAGCCACTGGGAAGAGGGTAGTTTTGAGGAATTTGTTTCTACAGATGCATGTTCTGTGCTTACGTCAGCAAGTGCAAAAGAGAGAAGAAAAAGAATAACTGAATACCGATGTGAGCAGCTTCTTCCCCACCCCTTCCAAGAACCCTAAAAAAATCTCAGAGCCGTTTTGAACAAAAATGATTGCTTTCATCTTTATGCAAATAATTCTCATCCTAGTGTGATCTAGTCACCCCACGGCTTCAGCCCCCTGGGGACCACCCCCTGCCCTTGGATGATAAACCAGGTGCAAAATGCACTGGGCTGCCCCAGCCACTTGTATCTTTCTTAGTTTATTTGTTTGGGGAGGTTGGGTTTACTGCTTCCCCACCTCCCTGCCCAGCCCCCTGACCCCACCCTGCATCCGCTGACCTTCCTGACTCACTCCAGCCTGCTCGTCCAGCCTGAGGGCGGACAGGAGACTTCAAAGGACCTACAGAGCCCTCTGGGCCTCTGAAGCCCATCCATCCACCCAGGAACCTTAAAAGGAGTCTCAGCAACTCTCTGGACGTGCTGCAGCCTGCGGCAGGCCGGAGAAGCCTCGGAAAGTGTCAGACGCTCTTCTTCACCTCCTCTTGGGTTTTTAGTGAGCCCTGGGGAACGTGCTAAGGACCTCTGCCGCTAACACAGTCTGGAGCCATCTCTCCTGCGAATGTTGCATTCTGTTGCATTTTGCTGCATTTTGAAAGTCGATGCTTTGTGAAGGACGCAGCTGGGCCCGTGGGGCTGGGAGGCCACTCAGGGAAGGCCATCACTGTGGAAAATAACCAGTGGGAAGTCTCACAGAGCCGCGGGTGGAGACTACAGTTCTTTTAGTGACTAGGAAACATGTCAGAAAACCTGAGTGGGTTTAAGTTACGCGACCTGGGTGGGGAGTTGTTTAGTGGACAAACACGCAGGTTTTCTGGGTAGTGAACCCTGTGTTTCAAGCTTGATCTCAAACTGAGAGGGGCTTTTCCTTTCATAGGAAAGAGGTGACTCCTCATGATCCCGCCCCACCCCTCAAGCCCCCCCTCACCCTTAAGGAGGTCTCTCGGGGGTCAGCCTTCTTCTGGAGGGACAGGCTGAGGAGGTGGGCCTCCTGCTTGTGAGCCAGGACCGTTGTCTTTCACAGTCTCCGTGGCAGAAGAGCTGACGTTTGAGCAACTGCAGGTCACAGGCCCTGACATGAGTGATAAGGCCTGGTTTTGAGAAGGTCCACACCCGGGGCTGCGGCCCCTGGGGGTGTGGGCGGCTGAGGAATGTGTGTTTACCTTTCCCGTATCTTGATGCCAGTTCTTGGGGAGGGGCGGTGAAGATGATTGGGGGCGAGAAGGGGCTCAGACTGCCTCAGGCGGGCAGATCCGGGGGTCTCCTCCCTGGTGGGATGGGGGGGCGGGGGCCTGGAGCGCCTGCTGTACAGAGGAGTGGAAACCGAGACTCACGGATTCCCAGAACGGACCGGCCAGCATTTGCGCACCAGCCCAGGAGCCACGTAGGGCCCGGCTCTTTTCACGTCTCCCGTTAGCTCTCACTTCTGGGCGAAATTTTAAATACACCGTTTTATTTTCTAGGAAGCTTTTATTTTTTCATTAAGTCCTTAAGAGCGACCCCTGTAAATTACCACAAACAGTCCAGTCATGAATTTTTGTAATTGTTGTCCCAGCATGGGACTGTGGTGTTTTATTTGTTGTTGCAAAACACAGCACGGGGTGAGTCAGAAAAAGAATGTCTTCGAACTGCACCCCTTGGAGGTCCCCCCAGACTTTTTTCTCTGCATGTGGAGCCCCTTCTGTTGGTGGGAGAATCTAGGCGAGGCACTGGCATTAGGTAAACAGACATCGAGCACGCTAAAAACTGCAGAGCTGCCGACTCCGTCACACCCGATGTCGGAACTGCAGTTGGTCTCAACGACTCTACAGTGTCTCATCAAATGGATGTTTCATCGCTGACTAAACTAACTCCCAATTGATGGACCCTTAGGCTGTTCCCTCTTCTTTTTTTTTTTTTTTTGCTGTTAAAAAAACAAGGACGCACTGAGCCCTCCCCAGCCAGTGCCTCTGTGTGTCCGTGTTACCGTTTCCGCAGGACAAGTTCTGAGGACGGGAACTGCTGGGCAAAGAATGCGGCACCTTTGGATTTGGGCAGCTTTAAATTTTAATTTCCCAGTTGCCTGTCACCGTATGGCTGTCCCGTCACTCATCCAGCCCCCTGCGAGGTTTTCCTTCTGCTGTGTTGCCAGCCCCCAGCACTGCCACCCCTCCTCGGAGGAGGGGGAGAAGAGTGTGCCCAGCCACGACCCCCTCGGGCCTGCTCGTGCTTAGGTGGTTGTTCTCTCCCAAACTGGCTTCGCTGTGGAGATGTTCTACCTTGATTATACATTATTTCACAACTTTCTAAAATGAAGTTTAAGTGGATTTCACGGTTGAGAGGAATTACGTATGACTGCAGGTTAGAAAGATTTGGTGAGGCTGTGACGCAGGGACGTGCCTGGGTCCTCGGGGACGGTGGGGAGTCTGTGCGGGCAGGGAGGCGGCGAGGTGGAAGAGAACTCCCGTGGAGAGGCGGGGGTGCGGAGGGGCACCAGGGAGGGAGCCAAGATTGCTGTCCGAGAAAGACCGTGCCGGGACCCGGGTTCAGGAAGAAGAACCCAGCAGCGCTGCATAGGGGAAACCCACCTGGCACAGTCTCCCAGGTCCAGGCAGGAGGTGGAGGACGCTCGGACTGAAAGAATGGCCCCTGAACAACAGGGGACAATGGGGAGACAGCGGAGCTAAGGGAGGTCTGCCAGATCCCCAGGGGGCCTCTTCCCCACCTCAGCCCTCTGCAGGGATGGGTGCGAGCAGGTTTTTCCAGCTCCGCTGTTGGTGAAAACAGCTCAAGCCTGTGAGGCCCCGGAGTGCCGAGCGATTTCTTCGAGAGAGGCCACACTCAGGCCAGTGAAGAGAGGGTGATCTCAGCCACAGGGAGCGCCTTTTCCCTTGGGAACAATGCATTTCTCCAAAACATTTTTAAAAAAAGCCTGAGTTTAACAGTTTCATTGCTAGATCAGGGTTTTCCAAGGAGGGAGAGAAGTGACGACTCGGGGGAAACAAGATGTGGAAGCTGTTGAGACTCTCGCTGCTGATGGTCCCTCTCCAAGACCAGCACACAGCGCCCAGGGGACAGAGTGACCCTTCCCTCCTCGAGGGGAGTCCACGCCTTCACCCGGTTCGTTTCTCAAAGGAGCCAGAGGAAGTGGCCTAATCAAATGCTCCGTCGCAGATTGACAGGCTCAAGGAAACAGCGCTTTTAAGGGAAGCCCTTGGCTACAAAATAGCCCCCCTCACTCCACCAGTCCCTTATAACCACAAAGGTTTGTTCTCACACTGGGTGGGTGTCGGCAAAGGGGTGCTGGGACTCCCTCCACTCTGCCTACAACCAGACTCAGGAGGGGCGGCTGATTTGGGGCCCGAAGTGTTGCCATGGTGAAGAGGAAAGAGCAAGAAAGCTCAAAATACTCGGTGACGGCTTTAAAGTGTCAGCTCAGCACTGGCACACTGGGACACTTTCGCTCGTGTTTCCTCAGCCAAAGCAAGTCCCATCCCCAACCCCCTCCCGGTGGGGTGGGCAGCAGAGCCACCCAGCCTGGGTATTGTGGCCACGGGCCAATGGGGGCTGCTGGGTGCACCTCATCTCAGGGGACGGGGGACGATGCAGGCTGCCCCAGGCTGGGGGACCAGGGGCTAGAATTAGCAGCCTCCCTCTCAGGCTCTTTCTACTCCTCTGCACTCCCTCTCTGTACCTGGGGATGTCACCACAAGGCGGGAGCTCTGATCCTAGAACCACACCTTGTACTCCTCCCCCATGGCCGCCATGCTGCTCCGTGTTGTTCGGAAGAGACACGCAGGACCGCCAGGACCAACTGCCAGGCCTCCGTGCCCACAACATGCCCTCCGGACTGAGTCTCAAAGACCAGATAACCCGCTGGTGTGAACACAGCCACCCAAGCTTGGCTTTTTGCTGGATGCGTTCGATTGGGCTGTCGATTTCCACCCTCCCGGGACCCACAGGTTCAGTCTCTCCCACTGTGATCCTCACTCTTCCCAGCTGCTTCTAACTTGCCATCATCCCTCTGTGAGACGCCAACATTCTTTGCGGCCAGGTGACAAGAACAGGAAAGGAGAGAGGGCAGGTGTCTGCCACCAACAGTGTCTCCCCAGAGTCCTCCAGAAAGGGGCGCGCGCTGCTCGGGGCCTGGTGGGCCTCCTTCCTCTGTCCCTGGTGACAACGCAGGCAAGCGCACGTCTCCAGTGCTGCCCTGTCTGTGCTTTTCTTTCTCCACATCCTATCGGCAGAGGTCGCTTTTCTGAGCCGCCGCAGCACGGTCTGTGGGAACTGGTTTTCGGAGTGATGACAACCGGCCCAGTCCACCTGAGAGCTTGCGGTGCCTTCCATCGGCACAAACCGGCGGGTCAGGCCAGAGTCAGCCTTGGAGAATTCGTGGTGGGGATGGGCCTCAGAGCCAAGGCAGCTACTGGGAACTCGGAAATCTTAACACTTTGACCTGACACCCCAAAGGCCACCAGAGAGAACAAAGGACAACAGGATAACTTCAAATGGGAGGGGCATTTGAGGCCCCCAGAAACTAGGAGAATGGAAGAGGGAAAGGACCTGTGCCTCACCATCTTAGCTGTTGTCATTTTTTCAGTTTTGCTCTGTCTCTTTTCATATGCATGTGAGTCTATGTGCTACTTTTTGTGAACTTTGGTGTCTGGTTTTTTAAAATTAACATCCACAAATGTTTTCCATACTGGTTGCTTTAGATGGCTGAATAACGCGATGCCCGCAGCCTACGGTGCATCACGTTATAAGAACAAAAGCTGGGCGAACGTGTCTTTCATATCACGCGCGTGGACGCTTATCTGGGGGATTGATAGATCCTGCCTACTAGAAATCATGGAGGAAATTCCGTCTGGACGTCGAGGGCCTCCTCCTCTGAAGAGCTCCTTGCCTTCACTTACCGGACATCACGGACCCTGCACACTAGGTGTGCTCATGTCTTGGCTTCAACGACTAGGGAGCTCACCCACTTGCAGTTCACCTCTCACAAGTAATCAGCATCTTTGGTTGGAAAGCAATTTTCAATGGAGTGAATTTTAAAGACCGGGTGGGCTTTATTCAGTGAATCGGGCAGCGTCCCACCCAGCAGACAGTAAAGAGCTCTGAGGAGCCGCAGGCAGTGGAGACTTTTACGGGCACGAGGGAGGGGACAGGAAGCTAACCTGGCAAGACAGCGGGTGGGGGGTGGCAAGTTTCCTTCCCTTTAGGGTACAGCCCGGGTCAGTCCCACAGGTGACCGGCACTAGCGCCGACCAGGCTGTCCCCGATCGACTGGTTCAAGATTCCATTTCCGGGAAAGCTGAGACCGTAATTACATCTCAGTTAGGTGACATGGGGCTTGACTCCATTTTGGCCTTGTTTGTCTTTAACAGGTTTTTAAATATTTTTCTGTTAACCTCCCCTTTAACTTTATGGTTGCTATTTAAAATGATGTTTCAAGAGTTTTTAAGAATGTGGGAAAAAGCACAATGATGTATGTTCTCTATAAAATAGCATTAAAAAGACTGGAAAGAAATGTGTCTGAAGTTAAAAGTAAGTGTCTTGGGTGTGGGATGTAGGGACTAATATATGTATATATATTATATATATATGTGTGTGTGTGTGTATCATATAAAATACTTTTTGTTCCACCTTATAAATTCTTCTGGCTGGGCTCCTTGTCAAATTAAAGGGACGGGTTAACAGGGAAACATCAAAATCTTAAACATGCACAGACAGTATTTGTATAGGCATGAAAATTCCAAAGACAGTGAGACAACTCTGAGTGTATAAAACGTTTGGACAGAGAAGAAAGGCGGGGGATGGGGTCTTAGGTTTCCGCAGCGGGGCTGAGCCGCGGGAGAAGAGCAGGAGGCATGAGGTGGCAGAACCTGGCGGTGACTCAGACTCGGAAGCCCTCGTGTTTACCTACTTAGTCACGTCAGCTCCGCAGTGTCGTCCTCAGTTCTCCTTCCTGAAGCAGGTTCTCTGTCTGAAAATCTCCTGGGCAGGAAAGTAGGGAGGATCAAAGGTTCTTTCTGAGTCTTTTGTTTCTTAATAAACAGCTTAAAAATCAATATCCCAAAAAGGCAGCGCCAGGATTGCCAAACTTTGGTGCCTTCAGGGATGGTAGATAATATTTTCCGAGCTAGTGTTTGTGGATTTTCTGGGGAACATTCTACATTTTTAGTAATGAGAGTGCATTCCTTTTATAAGCCTCATGGGGAAAAGCCACGGGCTTTGGAAACCAGACTGCCACGCGGCCAGCCCCAGTCAGCAGCGCCCGGAAGCCGAAGGCAGAGGCGCAGGCCGGGCACAATGAACGAATGTGCCGATCGCTGCCTGGCCTTAGACTTGAACTGTTGTACACAAAGCATGATAGCATCAGCACCTCTCTGGAGCCGCTGCAGCTGCACGAAACATTCAAGTAACGTCCACAGTCCTAGGGCCAGGAGGCCTCTGCTTCTTCACTCCTGGAGCTGACACAGCTGCTCCAGGTCCCTCGGGGTCAGGGGGCTCCCATGGGTGGTGAGAGGCAGAACGCCTGCTTTGTGGGGGGGGGGCGGTGGTGGTGCCCAAAGCTGAGGAGAGCCTCAAGGCAGGGAAGCCCGCCCGGTNAAAGCATGATAGCATCAGCACCTCTCTGGAGCCGCTGCAGCTGCACGAAACATTCAAGTAACGTCCACAGTCCTAGGGCCAGGAGGCCTCTGCTTCTTCACTCCTGGAGCTGACACAGCTGCTCCAGGTCCCTCGGGGTCAGGGGGCTCCCATGGGTGGTGAGAGGCAGAGCACCTGCTTTGTGGGGGGGGGGGGCGGTGGTGGCGCCCAAAGCTGAGGAGAGCCTCAAGGCAGGGAAGCCCGCCCGGTTGGGGTGCTTCCTCCTTTCTTTTTCTCTCCTGCCTGTGCGAGGCACTTCTCGGGTGCCGGGTTCTTATTTTGCTGGACACTAAATGCGCTTTGAAGCTGCCCCAGGCTCTCCCGACGACATTCTTGGTTTTTGTGATAACAACGTCTTCCCCTTTGCACCCAATGTTTTCAACGCCTTTGAGTGGTTAATGCATGGAAAGCGAATTCAAAAGATTTAAGAAGGTTGTTTCTCTTCAAGCAGGTGTGATTGGAACACGGTCAAGTTCCAAGGTCCGAGTCTCCCTTCAGTGAAAAAGAGTTCTGTGAAATGAAACGACACTTCTTATATAAGCTCTCCTTCTTGTGCCTGGTTTTGGATGGCCAGGTAAAATAAAGGATGTCAAGTGAAATGTGAATGTCAGGTAAAGAAGAAACGATTTGTTTTTGTATTAGGTGTGTCTTAAATATTGCCCCCTGCCCCCCCCCCCCCGCCGCTTTCTCCACGAGTGAAGCAATGCGGCCCCTCCAGCTGGGTTACCAGCCCCTGCAAAGGAAAGCTCGCTCAGGGCCTTATTGCCGGGCTGACCACGCAGAGAGCGGACTTGGCAGTCTGGACGGAATCACCTGTGGGATGCTTCCTCTTTGTGGATGAGACGGTTTTCTCTAGTTTGGGCTGTTTGGGGGCCCACGGAGAGAAAGCTAACCTGCGTCCTGCCGCTCGCCTTCATCCCACGGCTGCTTCCACCTTCGCTGCAGCAAAAGCCCCGGAGCCAGGTCCTGGTGGAGGAACAGCTAGAGGCAGAGGGGAGGGGACGGTGGGCCAGAGAGCCTCGGGCTGCAATCCCACCGCCCAGCCTCCCTGTTGGTCTAGGGCTGTGGGGGAGGAAGAAACTTCCCTCCACCCTCACGGTTCTAGCAGCTGGCCTAACGCTCAAATAGACAGGAGACACATTAGCAAGAGAAAAGGACCAGATTCAACGCACACCTATGGGAAGCCCGAATACACGAGAGAGCTGGAGACCCTGCACGTACCAGCGGTTTAGAGATAGAGAAGGGTTCTGAGCTAGCGAGGTGGTCAGGGGGGCTTCAGAAGGTCATCGCTAGATGATGAGAAGAGTAGACCTTGAGGACATAGAAATTCGTTCTGCCCGACAGGCAGGTCAAAAGAGATTCTCTGATAACCTAGCATTATGGAAAAGGTCCCTAATTCAAGTTCAAGGAAGGGGAAGACATTGCCCCTGAGCTGCAGCTGAAGTTGCCCTTTGCTCATGAGAGGACCCAAGTCCTGCCACCCTGAATTCAGCTGCCCTTTTGGGACATTGATTTCAAGCAGCTTGTTAAGAAACAAAAGACTCAGAAGGAATGTGTGACATCTCCCCCTTTCCTGCTCAAGAGATTTGGACAGGGAACCCTTAACTATGGTGAGTAGAGGGCGACAGGCCGGGCGGGTTAGCTACATGCCCCCCACGCCCCCGCCCCACTGTCTCTGTGTTGCCCCGCAAGGGTTTTCCCGCCTGTGCGTCCCACGGTCCCTCAACAGCCGGTAAGTCACCCCTTTTCCTTTTGGAATCCAGTGCCCATTCCCTCAATTTCCCCTTTGAAAATGTCTTTCGTACCCAGTGTTGCCTCACTGTCTTAGGAATTTTCATGCCTGTGTGAGTTCCCCAAGCACATGGATTGAACTTTGATTCTCTCCTGTTCGTCTGAGTCTGTTCACCTGGTTGTCGGCCCAGCCCAGAGAACTGAGAAGGTGGGAGAAAGAGTATTAATGTTTTTTTAGCCCCGACACTCAAAATAACCCACCTGCCACTGACGCACAGTTTTGGGTGACTGTCTCTTGTCAACGTGAGAAACATTCAGACATGTAGCGAATCTCTGTGAGTCCCCTTGAGCCGCACTGACAGCCGCCCTACCCACTCTGCTGCCTCACATGTAGGTCTCCGTGACAGCTGAGCGAGACGCAGGAACGATGCACCCAGTGCGTCGCGTGCCTGTCTGTTCTTTTCTCTCATTCCCACAGTTCCTGGGAGAGGGATATGCTGGGGAAAAGCTTGTGCAGTGAACGAAGACTGCGGGGAGCAATCCCTCTGGTTTTCCGTCACTTTCAGGCTGTAGATAAGAAGGGAGGGAGGAGCCGAAGCCACAAGAGCAGGTCTCTCTACCGACACAGGCGCCTGGGCGCACACACACCTGGTTCTTCCACCCTCCGGCCCCCTGGTCTTGTAATAGGTCAGTAGTTTACAGTTATTCACAAGCCTTTTTTCTCTTTCTGGCATAATTAAATAATCCAAGTACTGAATAAAGAGGAACTTGGCATTTTTGTCTTCCTCAAAACTGTGGGGGAAGCCAAGGCTCCCGTCCACACCTCTAGGGTCTGTGGTTCTGTGGCTGGTCTGAGAATTCAATGGACGCAACGGATTAACAGGAGAAAAAAGGCAACTTGAGCTACGTGAATTCACATGGACGTCACATAACTGGGACACTCAAGGCGACTCTCAGAGGACTGGGACCACACACCACCTTCTCCTGGGGCAAGGGGCAGGGCCGGGGGCTGCTGGGGGCAGAGCAGGGAGGAATGGGTGGGAAATGTGGTCTTCCGGTCGTGCAGATACACTCCCTCAGGTGGAAGAGGACGTCCCTGGGGGCCCCTCTCTTCCAGCTACACTTACTAATGGAAATTCCCTTTATGAATGTGAATTTCCTGTACAAAAGGGGGAAATTTCGCTTTATTGTAGGTAGTTAAAGGGAGGCCAAGAGCTTCTCCTGGGCCTTCTAGTTCTCCATTGCCTTTAGCTCAAAGTAATTCATATGCCAACACGGCCTATTTGGGGGTGGCATGTCTGAACCCCTTCAGATCCTCCAAAACAACACGTACAGCTTTTACCAAACTTTACCCCGAACTGTCACTGTGCTTGCGGGAAGTCTGCCTTAGGGTCCCCAACTGGGCTCACTGTCACCAAACCGCGTTGGGCCAACCCCAGAAACCCAAGGACAGAAACTCAGTCCTCACGTGGGTGCCAGGGCATCTGGGGAGGCTTGGAGAAACGCCCTTTGGCAAGTCCAGTCCGGACGGGCAGCTGCAGAAACCGGGCCCTCCCACCCCGTGAGGTGCTGCTGTGAGAACAGGCCACCGGTGCAGACAGCTGGAGGTCTGAGGCGCTGAGGGGCGGTTCCCAGGGAGGGTTGGGGTTAGGGCTGCCTGCACCCCAGGGGCAGAGAGGTGGGGGAGGGTTAAGGGGTGCTCACAGCGAAGCCATGGTTACTGAGGAGAAGGTCAGAGGGCTGACCCGTGGCTGTGGACCGAGCTCTCCCCTCTTCCCTCAGCCGGGAACTGGGAGGAGGATGCGCCCTGTCCTCTGCGCCATCCTGTGGGAGCACGTTGGCACGCCCTAGCAGGGGCGCTCAACTCGTGGACCACANGGGCCCCTTTCTTCCAGCTACACTTACTAATGGAAATTCCCTTTATGAATGTGAATTTCCTGTACAAAAGGGGGAAATTTCGCTTTATTGTAGGTAGTTAAAGGGAGGCCAAGAGCTTCTCCTGGGCCTTCTAGTTCTCCATTGCCTTTAGCTCAAAGTAATTCATATGCCAACACGGCCTATTTGGGGGTGGCATGTCTGAACCCCTTCAGATCCTCCAAAACAACACGTACAGCTTTTACCAAACTTTACCCCGAACTGTCACTGTGCTTGCGGGAAGTCTGCCTTAGGGTCCCCAACTGGGCTCACTGTCACCAAACCGCGTTGGGCAAACCCCAGAAACCCAAGGACAGAAACTCAGTCCTCACGTGGGTGCCAGGGCGTCTGGGGAGGCTTGGAGAAACGCCCTTTGGCAAGTCCAGTCCGGACGGGCAGCTGCAGAAACTGGGCCCTCCCACCCCGTGAGGTGCTGCTGTGAGAACAGGCCACCGGTGCAGTCAGCTGGAGGTCTGAGGCACTGAGGGGCGGTTCCCAGGGAGGGTTGGGGTTAGGGCTGCCCGCACCCCAGGGGCAGAGAGGTGGGGGAGGGTTAGGGGGTGCTCACAGCGAAGCCATGGTTACTGAGGAGAAGGTCAGAGGGCTGACCCGTGGCTGTGGACCGAGCTCTCCCCTCTTCCCTCGGCCAGGAACTGGGAGGAGGATGCACCCTGTCCTCTGCGCCATCCTGTGGGAGCACGTTGGCACGCCCTAGCAGGGGCGCTCAACCCGTGGACCACAGGCCGCATGTGGCCCAGGACGGCTGTGAATGCAGCCCAACACAAAATCGCACATTTACTTAAGACCTTTTTCTTTTGCTCATCAGCTATTGTTCGTGTTTGTGTATTTAACGTGTGGCCCAAGACAACGCTTGTTCCAAGGTGGCCCAGAGACGCCAATGGGTTGGATGCCCTGCAACTGCTGACCTCAGCCTTGTGCAACTGGATGACCGGGGCAGCAGGATCTTCTTATCAAGTCTAAGAGCAACATTCCAGCCTTCCGTCGGAGAGGAGCCCTTCACTCACAAAGATTTCACCAGCAATTAGGAGCGCAGACAGCTGGCTGCATTCCTAGGGGCTCTGGCCAGAAACAATGACCCCCGTGGCGCATTTAAACCAGTCATGGGAATGTCTCTACAATTAGCCGAGTACCGGTCAGCTCCTTGCACCTACCCGCCCTCTTGGGGTTAGGAAGAGGGCTGGCAACAGCGGGAGGTAAAATTAGTCCCCAACAGATCGCCCATTATTGTACCTTTATTCTCCCCCTCTCTGTGAGGTGTGCGGGGCGCAGGGTACAAGAGGGAGGTCGGACAAGGCAATCCCTGTGCTAGTTTCTGACTCTCAGGCACTGAGATTTGTGGGGACAGAAAACACGGAGAATCAGAGAGGGTCTGTGACGTGTATCAGGGAGTCCCCTGGAGGGGGGAGACGGGAGAGGAGGGGGGGCTGGGGGGAGGCAGTGCTCACACAGTGCAGGACTGCCCATACTTACGGAAGGTCCCTGGGGTCCTGCTGTTCCTCTGTGGGGTGGACGACACCCGGGAGCTGGCCCTCCCTGTGAAGGCTGAGGGGGACAGGGCAGTGAGTGGCTTTTCCCGCCCACCCTCCCAATCACTCCTATGAGGAAGCGCTGGCCTCCTACCAGAGCACCCCCCTTCTTGCCTATATTCCCCTGCATTTGAATCTAGCTTATTTTTCTATTTCACCCAAGTTTTCTTGGGACCCTGTAGCATCGGTAAATTTCTGCTGGTGAAACACTAAGAGCCAAAGTTGCATCTGGTGGGAGAGGAGAGAGTATGTCCACCCCTAGGGACAGCGGCGGACTCCGTCTTCTGGAGGGACACACTTGAGAGCAAACGAGAACAATGAAAGGGGTGTTAAGAAAAATAAATGCAAGACAAGAAAGAAGTTTAGAAAGAAAGGAAATTGAGGGGGGAAAGAGGGAAGGGCAGACCACTCACCTGTCTCCCACCTTTCTGAGTGACTCTGACTTGTGAATGTGTTCTCACAGCCCTGTGAGTGCCCGAGGGCGAGTGGCCAGTCGGCTTTGTGTACAGTATTTAGTTACAACAGCGGGGGCTTGGAGAGCGTCTCTGTCACCTCCTTAAAGAGAGTCGTGACAGTGGGGATTTTAGATGACCCTGGGCTTGGTGGTGTCTCAACGTCAATAACGTTTGAATGGAGGAAGTAACAACATAAATATTGTTTGTGCATATGTATTATCACCGAGTCCTATATTTCATGTCTTTTTTATATCCAGGAGATGTATTACGTGAGATGCTGTTTTAAGTATGAGTCCACTTTTATACATTCTAAAACTTTTTATGGGCCAGTTTTTGTCACTCACATTTGTTTGAAGACTCCAGCGTGCTTCGTAGTCTCTTAAACGTCAAACTTCCATTGGCAACTGAGCAGTACATTAGGATTGTGGAGCAATATCTTCCCATTTTATCAGTGACTCCCGAACAGCACCTGAACTCTGCAAGGGGTGGGTGGTCTCGGCCCTGGGTGCTGGGGGGGGGGGGTCATCCACACTGAAAGAAACGGTAACAGACCCCCTGGCAAGGGGGTGGGGGGCAGAGGGTGGGTCAGAAAACAGCCTGTTGTCTGGGTTTTGGGAATGGGGATGTGGTGGGTTTCAAACTGGTGGGTTTTGTAGTTGCCTCCATAAGTATAGAAGCCCTGGGCTCTCCTGCGCGTTCGACCCCAGTGACGCCCCAGGTGCTTCTCCAGCCTTGTCAAGAAGGATTCACGGAGCTCGGATCTCTTTGGAGGTCCCCCGGTGGCCGGATGCCTGGAAACTCCACCCTCCGGGGCTACCAGCAAGAGTGACAAATGTGAGCGGCTCTGCTGACCTGTCCCAGCAGCTGCAGAGAAACTTCCGAGGTAAGTTGTGACAGGGCAGGACGCACGGACACTCCTCTCTAGTCTCTCCTGCAGATCTGTCCTTTCTAATGCCAGCCTGGCGCCAGCCTTCCCAGCTCACCGCTTCTTAGGACTGTTGACAGCAAGAAAACATCCTTCTTTTCTTGGGAAGCGGTTCTAAGACCAACAGCCAAGCAGCCCGGCTCGGGCCCTGGACCAGCTGCCCTTTGGGCCAAATCGAGCACCTGTCGCTTTGCAGGGCAGAGCCCCATCTGCTGCAGTCAACCTGGGGCGCGATGAGGAGCAAGCCTTGGCGGAGGCGGGCGTGTTTCAGAGCAGGTGGCGGCAGACCGCTCCTCATTCTGAAAGCCGTGGGCAGCGGTCGGTCCTCTGGGCTGATGTCGGGAAGGAGTCGCACGTATAGGATATTGTACTTCAGCTTCATGAAGGTACGTATCGTTTGTTGCCCACTCTTTTGATGTGACAACAACCAAATTCTGTTCTTTGAGTGAGGTTTCCTCATAGACGTTGTACGTCTTTTTTCTTGCAAAATCACCTTTTTTTTTGCAATCATCTTTATTGCATCATGTAAAGTTGTCAGATATGATTTTAAAAAAATATTTTATTTATTTTCAGAGAGAGGGGAAGGGAAGGAGAGAGGGAGAGAAATATCAATGTGTGGTTGCCTCTCATGTGTCCCCCCACTGGGAACTGTGCTGTAACCCAGGCATGTGCCCTGACTGGGAATTGAATCAAGATCCTTTGCTTCACAGGCCCACGCTCAGTTCACTGAGCTACACCAGCCAGGGCTCGGATATGATTTTTTTTGAAGTGGAGCAAGAAATGAAGAATACAAAGAGAGGTGAGGGGGGAGCCTGGGTGCTGACCATCTACACCCACCCCCGATCTCCAGCCCTTCTGTTTGCCACGCTTCTTTAAAATCATTTTTAAGATACTCGTTCTTTTTAAAAAGATTTTATGTATTTATTTTTAGAGAGAGGGGAAGGGAGAGAGAAAAAGAGGGAGAGAAATATCTATGTTTGCGGGATACATCAATCGGTTGCCTCTTGCACACTCCCAACTGGGGACCTGGCCCACAACCCAGGCATGTGCCCTGACTGGGAATCGAACTGGCGACCTTTCAGGCCAGCACTCAATCCACTGAGCTACACACCAGCCAGGGCAAAAGAGACTCATTCTTATCCAGTCTTTCCAGAGCACATGTCTTAGTTTTTGTTAAACAGTAGCTCTTTCCTCGTGTGAGCATACGTCCTAGATTCATGCAGTATTTATTTAGATTGCATAATTATAATTACTAACACAATGGGCACAGACTGCTTGATATCGCTGGTGGAAGTCAGGCTCTTCCGCAGGCTCACTAGGAAAGCCCTTCACGGACCCACGCACAGGAGATTGTAGTGTGGCAAGGTCCGTTCCATTTGGGTGGAAATCTGCCCCTGGGTTCCCAATCCCACCTCCGTCTGTCCTACCACGAAAAAAGTCCCAACCGTGTCTTCAGTGAGGTCAAACAAAGGGTAGTGTCCAGAGTTTCTGCTTCACAGTAAAGCCGAGCCCTTCAGAGCGTGTGCCATCTGCCACCGGTCGAGGTAGCCGCTAGACCCACATGGTCCCATGCTCCCGGGCGAGACAGCACGCAGACACACAGGCTAAGTGTGGGTCACCCGGGAAGGGGGTTCTTTGTGTCCCTCCCATTATATATCTTGGGCTTGGAAGAGACCAGAAGCCTTTCAAAGCAGCCAATCCACTTCCCACACGTTTACGGGAAGGCTTATAATGGGTCCACCCCCTACTTAGACTGACAGGCCTCGTATCAAGCCCCAGCCCCTTCATTTCCCCGCAGCAATCCAGTCTTGGGGGGCAGACAGTGCTCCTGGGGAGACTTCCTGTGCTCCACGGGTCACGTCCCCTCCGCAGCGCCCCCTGGAGCGTGTGAGTCTGCAAATGCTGCGGCTTCCTGGACCAGGACCGAGGTGCGGGCTCCGCAGTTTATTAAGCTCAATGTCGAACTCCCTTTGCTCCCTTTCTTATTAGTAACTAGTTGACGACCTACAGTAACACGGGGAGGACTTACAGAAAGCGACCTGGTCTCCTCAAGCCGAGGCCACCTTGAGTGTGTTCGGTCTACGGCAGCAACGGAGAACCTCCCCGCGCCCACCTTTCCTGTAGGTGGGACAGAAACTTCCCGGTGGTACCCGTGCTGTGGGCTGTGGGCACCACTGGTGGAACTGAGACCTTGACCCCTCCCCTCGCTACAGCTGGGGGTGCCCTGGGGAGTCTTACAACATCCGGGACTGACCGCTCCAGCTTCCTGTTTGCCCTGGTTGCTCTCAGAGAGACCAAAACGTTTAGGTGTCCGGGGCATTGCATTACGAGCACATCCTTGGAGAGGCTTGGCTGGAGCTCCCAATACAGCTGCGTTTCGGCACGTATTTAATCTCAAACGAGAACGGAATCATCGTATCAACTTCGGAGCCCAGTTTTCTCGGGTGGACATACGTGACAGCAAAGTTCCATTTGCATTAAATTTTGTTTCTCGATGTCACTTAAATGTTCGCTCACAATCCTAGCCTGTAAAACTATGGAAATAAATACATCATTTTCTCTTTCATTCTTTTACTTTCCTTTTCTTCGACTATATACACGGCATTGCTTTATTCAACACTGTTCTGAAGGTTCTGGTCAATTTGATAAGAAAGGTGTAATTACTGGGAAGCCGAAATCATCACCATGCTCTCACAATGGCCGCACAGCTGAGCGACCCTCACAGCTGCCAAGGACAGCGGGACCGTGTTACACAAAAACTAAAAACTGAAGAAAATACATGTATATGTGTGTATTTATGTGTGCACATAGTTTTATATATATATATACACACATATGTTCAAAAATGACCACTTGAAGCATAATAAATTCCTCTTCTGGATGCTTATCTGAAGAAAATGAAACCCTAATTACAAAGATATGAGCAACCCTACGTTCATTGCAGCATGTTATAGTAGCTGGGATACGAAGTAGCTGTGATACAGGAGCTGGGTGCTCAGCAACAGATGAATGGGTAAAGAAGTGGGTTTAGCCCTGGCTGGTGTAGTTCAGTGGACTGAGTGCGGGCTTGGGAGCCAAAGGGCTGTGGGGAATTGTCCCAGGACAATTCCCTGACTGGGGAATTGTCCCAGTCAGGGCACATGCCTGGGTTGCAGCCAGGTCCCCAGTAGGGGGTGGACAAGAGGCAACCACACAGTGATGTGTCTCTCCCTCTCTTCCCCTCTTTCTAAAAATAAATAAATAAAATCTTAAGAAAAAGGAGTGGATTTGTCTCTAGAGGATATCGTGCTAAGTGAAATAGGTCCGAGAAAAACAAATACCGTATCATTTTACTTATATGTGGATTCTAACAAATGAACAGATAAACAAAACAAACAGATGTGCGGATACAGAAACACTGGGAGTTGCGAAAGGGTTGGTCTGGGGGGGGTGCAAAAGGCAAGGTGAGGAAGGGGCAGAAGCCCATCGATGAGCCACGTCAGCGACGAGGACTTTACGAGGACACAGCGTAGGAGATACAATGACATCGTGATAACTGTGCGGTGACAGATGGGCAGTGGGCTTTTTGTGTCGGTCACGTTTTAAGAAACATAAATGTGAAACCTTGCTGTGTTACATGCCTGAAACTATTATACTGTTGTATGTCAACTATGATGGGAAAGAGCTCCATGTTCCAGAAAGATGATCGGGAACAAAGGAACGCTACCTGGAAGGGCAGGAAGGTGGTCAACACCTCAGGGTGAGCTGAGATAAAAAATGCTAGGTCTTATAAGAACACACAGCTTCGCTGAGGGACACAGAACAATTAGAATAACGCTATGAAAAGAATGTGGTAATGTTCCTGTGAATACATTCAAACTCTCCATGGTTTCTCCTTTGGAACATTACACAGGATGTAGAAATTCGTCAGGAAAGGTCAAAGGAAAAGGCTGGACAGGCCGACTCTGCTCCCTCGCCCTCGCCCCACCCCAGCTCCATTGAGGTCTGATCCACAAACTAAATCGCTCACATTTAAAGCGCGAACCGCCGCTACATACACGTGTTGTGAAACGATGACCACGACCAGCTTTAACACATCCGCCCTCTCCCGCAGTTATCTCTCTTTACTTTTTAGTCTCACAAGGACATTTTTTGCCATTTAAAAAAAAAACTTCAATTTTTGCTGAAGTACTTTAGAGTCAGATACTGTAGTTTTCACCCAAACGCTTAAGGCTGCATCTGAGAAAGATGCAGGCACTAAACTGCGGTTTGCTTGGCCCTAACAATTTCTAGCGGTCACATTTGTGCATTTAAAACCTCATATAATTACTTGATCGCACTTCTCTGGCTTCTGGTGTGCCTGACCATCGCAGCATGATATAATTGAACTTCCCTTTCCGCTTTTCTTCGGCTTTGGAAGCACCTGGTAAGAGCGGGAGGGGGCGTGCTGGTTTCTGGCGTGCGCAGCGGGTGCCGGCTCTCTAATTTCATTTAGCAGAATGCAGTTCACAGAACACCGAGCAGGAAGGTCACATCTCTGCGGCGGCTCCAGGTGGGAACCCGGGCGCCCTGCTGCTCGGTGTTCAGCGGCTCAGCTTCTGTGTTTAAATAAATTCATCTCAAATGTTGTGTTCTTTCGGGCTCAGCGTACACCGAGGGGCGGAGGCAGCGTTCGGGAGCACAGGCTGACATGGTGGCCATGGGGCATGGTTTCTTTCGCGGAATAAACTTGCCCAGGGTTTATTAGGAGCCGAAGCAAGTGAGCGATGCCCTCGCCGTCTCGCATGGCTGGAAGTCTCAGGTGTGGGAGAGCAGGGTGGGGGCTGTCCCTGTCACCCGTCTGAGGTTGGGGTGGGAGTCGTCTTCTTCCTTGTTTCTCTTCCCCCTGACACTCTGGGAAAGCTCTGACCTTTCTGACTGGGGAGTCAGCTCTCGGATAAAGGGTACTTGGCTGCCACCAGCTGAAAACACAGGCTCCAGGGGGACTTTGGATGAATGGAGAACCTGCTGCACTGAGCCCGGTGCCTGAGGAGGGCAGCTGACACGCCGTTGTAGGTCTCCCACGGCCTTCGCCAGGGTGAGTGGCCATCCTTTTGTTGATTTTAAATGGTGGCTGACTTCCCCCGGTGCACTGGCCAGTCCCTGAAGAGACAGGTTTCGGCCCTGGGAGCGGGGGTCCCTGGGTTCGGGGTGGGGCAGTTCCTCCCTTGGACAGAGCACGTTTTGCGTGTGTTTGGGGTTTGGGCCAAGGCAAGCCTGGCTCGTAGGATCGGGAGGCAGCTCTCTTGGCCCCAGGAGTAAGGAAACAGCTTTTATGGCCACGCAGCGGGGAGAGGTCGCCTTGCCCTCTCTCACTGCACCATCAAAGAGGGTCTAACCAGGCAGCGGGAGGGGCAGGAAGTTGCGGGAGGCAATGCCAGGCACACGTGTGGGATTCAGGGCTGGCCCTCCGCCAGGGACCCTGGAGTAGCCTGGCTTTGGAGAGACGGGTTAGCAGGAGCCAGCAGGTGCCGGGCCTGGGCAGGTGGCTGTGCGTGCACTGTGTCCGACGCCCACTAGAGTCTCAAAGGGGTGAGACACAGTCCTGGACACAGGGTGTGGCGTGCGTGGCAAGGGAGGCTGCGGGGGTACCCAGCCTCACCCCAAGCACACAAGGGCTGGGTCACGGCCGCCAGGCTGCAGGCTGGTGGAGGCAGGGCCCCCACTCTGTGCTCTGTCCCGGTGACCCCAAGAATAGCTGTGGGGCAGCACCCAGTGTGGCATTTCCAGAACATCTCGGTCTCCACGGCTGCGCGGGCTGCAGACTCCCTGGCCTTACTGGGCAGTAGAGACACCCCAGGCTGGCTCCCCTTGGGGGGCTTGCCCCACGCCTGTCCCCCACAACTCTGCTCCCTGAAGTAGGACCGTCACGGACCCCTTCCGAACAGTGAAATAACTAAACACACAGTTCCGGAGCCCGACTGCGCCAGCTCAGGGCCCTGCTTGAGTGCGTGGCGGCTGTGTGTGAACCTCACAATGTACGGCGCCTGCTGTCAAAGGCGACGACAGAAACACTCCGTACTGAAAATCCACGCAACACAACCTGGTCTTCCAACAGTAGCCAGGAAGACGGTCTAAAGCCGACTCACACGGTGTCGGGTTGCGCCCGCGCTTCAGGCTCTGGGAGAGACATAAAGTAAAAACTCGGGCTTGTGAGTGTCTCTGAAGAGTCAGGGCCGTGGGTTTTGCCTAGTTTTCCCCACCCTGGACCCTCCTGCCTTTCTTATCTTGGCTTCACAGGTGAAGAACCTGAAGCTGCAACAGGTTCAAGGTCACCCTAAATTGCCTTTGATCAATGAAACCGCCCAGTGTCCCCCCCAGAGCAGCATTTCCTCGCGGCTCCCAGAGAATCTCAGCCCCTCCGGAGGAAGCAACGGCGCGGGCAAGCTCACAGACATGGCCGTCTTCCTGTCTTCCATCGGGCCTGTCTGGGAACCAGGCCCTGGTCAGCAGTTATTATTATTATTTTTAAATTTTCATCACTTTCCCGAGAGGAAGTCCTAGCATCACGCCCACTGTACAGATGAGTAAACTGTGGCTCAGCTTCGTCACACGGGTGGGGCAGGGGACCAGTGGGACGTGGTGGACCAGGACAGAAGCTGCGGTGCTGCACTTGGAGCTGCCTGAGCCCAGCCATACTGTTCGCTCAGGTGACTAATTAGTATTACTATGAAATAGGGAGCGAAGGGAACCACACATTAAGCCCAAGACACTAGGAAGCTGAATGGGACGTTAAGACTCATTCGCCAGGCAACCGCAGCACTCACAGGCTTTCCAGGGTGCAGCCACCTCCTCGCCGGGGAACCTAGTCCCGAAGCGGGCAGGGAGGATCCGTTACGGGGCATTAGCTGGGATTACCAAGGGACCGGGGAAAACTCCTTGGTGGGCACGTGCCCAGTGGCACCCCAGATGGCCCGGGGGAGACAAGCACAGAACCAGCAGAAATCAGACGCTGCAGCAGAACTCGGGCTGTGCCGTGGAGGCCAAGGGGGAAACCCCGGAGAGGCGGCGTCTACTCTGGGGAAAAGGTGGGATTGGGTGAGGGCGCGGAACCCTGGAAGATCTGGGAAAGGAATTGGTTAAAGGGAGGGCTCAGCATACGCCCCAAAAGAGAGAGAAGTAAGAGATTGGTTAGTTTGAAAGAAGGCTTACCACTTCCTAAACCCAGGGAGATATACTTAAAGCTTAACAAAGACCCCTCACGGTAGCATGTGTTCTCACATGCATTCGCACGTTCACACGCTCTCCCTCCACAGCAGCCAGGTGGGTCTGAGTGCAGCTCCAAGCGTGGGCGCAAGCGGGGACCTGGGCACAGCGGTGCGGCGCTGCGCAGAGAGCAGCTGGGAGCAGAGAGCTGGACGGAGCTTTCGCGTGGGCTGAACTGAGCTGGCGGCTTCACATGCCCTGCCGATGCCGGGCCAAGGGCGTAGGGTCACTGGACCCTGGTGCTTCTTCTGGTTGTGGTGAAGGCAAGGCTGGGCTTCTTCCGCGGCCAGATGGAGCTTAGCCACCTGGTCCTGGACGAGACACTGGACACCTGGAAATAGGCTTTGTTTTTTTTTTTCTTCAAAAAACTTACCACTGCCCCTCACCCTCCCACGCATGGGTCCATGAAATGCTTTTCTTGCAGCTCCATGGAAGAACCCATTCCCATCAACAAAATAAAAGCACGCTTCTGTCAGGGCATTGAGACGCTCACAGCCCTCGATTTCTCCTTGGTCCCAAACACACACAAACCAAACAAAAAATTGGGAAACAAACTCCCTTTACTTTCCTTTCTGGCCCACTCATGCTGGAATGCCCTGGAAAGCCTGGGCTGCAGGAAAGATGCAGGTCAGTCTCTCAGGTGCTGTCTTGGGTCCTGCAACAGCCCTCTGGGCGACCCCCAGGGCTGTTTCAGTCCCTACCAGGTGTCCTGGCAGTCATTGAAGATGGGACAGTCAGCGATTCTCCTGAGACACTGGGCCCTCTGGGACCCGAGAGGCCCCTCCTTCATGGTCATGTCTGATGGACATCCATTTGGAAAGTCTGATGATGTGAGGACTTTGCATGCAGAACAATTCCAACCAAAGGCAAACATCTAAGGGTCATTTTTTTTGCTTCCAAAGACACCTCAGAGACTGATTTCCTGATGACAAATCGAACGTCTATAATGTAAAGGTCAGAACAACATGTGGAGCCACTTCAAGAATGGCCCCCTTTCCCCGCCACAGTGAAAGGTTTTCTCCCTCTGTACGTGCTGTTTGTCATTTCCTTCTACGACCTGAATCGCACGTGTACCTCACAGAGGAGTTAGCTCCCGCCAGGGAAACAAAATCCAATGAAACAATGCACAAGTATTTACCGAGAAGCTAATACATGAATAGATGCTCTTCCACATCCGAACATGGAGCAGAGTCGATCAAATACGCCCTTTCCAAAGGGTGACTTGCGCAGTGAAAGTAGGGAAATAACCCAGAGGCCCCTCCCACGTGGACACTGGTTGAGTTAAATTCACCGGTAGGGAGAGGACCCGCCCGGTGACAGCCCTCTCCCTTCCTGAGCTGAGTGTCTACCGGTGACAGGAGCTGGCAGGGAGGGAGGGGCCAGCCCGGGGGCACAGGGAACAAAGAAGCAGCCCCTGGGATTTCTCTCCCCGGCCCAGGACGGCCTTTCAAATGTGTTACCTGTGCACAGACCTTTGCTGGCATTCTGCCCAAGATCTTGGCGGGTCCCCCAATGGTGTCATACCCTTTGCATGGGCAAAGGGAAGGGCTGAGTCGGGGGAGGCGGCATTCTGGGGGGTCGGCTGGGCTCACTCAGGCTCCAGAGGCCCCTCGGCCTGGCTGTCCGTGCCAGCGCAGGCCCTTGCCCTAGGGAGTCACGCTCTGCCCCTTCTTTTCCTTCCTCACTCGCGTGTCACCCATCTCTCAGGAGCCACTGAAATAGTCCTGCTTGCCAATGACTGCTCCTCACCACTACCTGAAGCCACCGGCCTGGGGCTGAGCAGGGGACGGGACAGCGGAGCGAGCTGGGCAGCTCAGGGGTGGCTCTCCAAGGGCACAAGGTGCGGCCTTGGACAAGCAGCTGGAGGTCTCCGTGCCTCAGTTACCTCCCATGCACAGCGGGGGTGGCAAGGGGGCCCCCGAGGCCTGGCATTACCTGGAGGATTCAATGGAGTGACACGTGGGAAGAAAGAGGAAGCTGATGCACAATCAGGAAAGGCCAGCCGCTCCCGCTCCAGGCTGAGCTCAGACCACACCTGTCCCCTCCCCCTCCCCCAAGCACACCCTGTGTCTGTCCTCACCTCTGCTCAGTCCTTTCCCTTCGTGAAGCCACACGGCCGTCAGACAGGGCGTGACCTGGACCCCGTGTCTCCCGCTCGCCCACGTTCCTGAACCTCAGCTCCCACAGCTCTGTGGGGGGCGTAACAACCCCTCACAGCAGCCCACGTCTGGAGGACGCCTGCCAGCAGCCTTTACCACTTCTCACATTAAAAGACACAGTGAATCTGACAACGTCAGGTTCGTATTTTGTGGATGCAGTCACCTGGTGTGACTACCTTTGTTGTTTAAAAGTAAGACCCTGATTTTTTAAGTGAAACCAGATATAATATTTCATTTCTATAAAACTCTTAAAAATGTGGGGAACTTACATTTAATACCTCTATGGAAGTCTAGGTGCCTTTTCATTGCCCTCTGGGTCTGAAATGGTTTTGCATTTAATTTCATTGGGGTATATGTTTTAATTGGCGTAATTACCAGTGACACAGCTGTGTTGTTTACTACACTTTTCATTAAAGGGGTCTATCCTTTGAGGGCATATGAGACCAGCTTTTGTGGACCTAACAACTGAAACCAGAAGAGTCGGTGCTCGGGCGGCCTGTCCCCACCAGACCCAACAAGCAGAGCCGGGGACCGAACCTTCATGGGCGCTTCCTCCAGACGGCCGGCGGTCTGGGAGGACGGCAGGCTCTGTTCCCTAACAGGCCGTCTCACGTTTCCTTTCAAGTCAGCTGTTTGGTAAGCAGGGGAAAGCACAGGTAAGGGATTCGGAATTCCAAAGGAAGAGAGGTGTAGGGGAGGGATTTGGAAGTCAGGAAGAGGTAAATCAGGTAAAACCTGCAGTCCGGCAATTTCCCTAACGTCCTTTCCTCCGCCGACTGGTGGCTTTCTGTCTGGGTCCTGGGTCCTGCGTCCTGGGCGATTTTCCTTGTCTGTGTCCTGGGCCACAGAGGGTCTCTCCCTGGAACACAGTGGCTCGGACCCCGTCCTGAGTGCTCACGGTCTCCTCTGCAGCATGAAGGCCACTCACCCATGGTCTCCTGGAGTCAAGGCCACCGTACCTGCAGTTCCCAAGACGACAGCTGTTCGCCTGCATTAACGACTAAGCTCAGGACCTGTTACCTAAAACCAAAATTGTCCAGCTCTTGCATCCCCGTCACCATCACTATGGAAAAGAGCTTCCTGGTCTCCAGATAAACCAATTAACCAAGGAAACTTCGGGACCCCACCCTTCTGAAAACCTCCCCTGGGTGAGGAATTCAAATTAACTGTATTCTCTGAAGTTCTATCCACCCTTTTAATTAACTGGATGGCTTGAAGGGATTTCTCCCAGGAAGATGACCAGAACCATCCCCTGGAGACTGTGGTAGGTTCCAGAAGGTGTTTCAGGATGGCTGCACTGCTGTGGCCTGCAGGGGCCCTCAGGTGCACTTCTTGGTTGGTCCCTTAGGGCACCTCAGTGAGGCTCCCGAGCTTAGCTCCGCTGGAGGCTGGGAGGGTCTCCTGACGTTCACTGTGAAGGTTTGAGCAACCAGGAAGGCCGGGAAGAATGAAGGGCTGGACCGGAGGTGGGGGATTCCCTGCACAAAAGAAGGAAGTTGGAACACAATGGAAACAAAATGGAACAGAGAGGAAACAGAGAGCTGTTAGAGAGCCTAGAAAAGACAGGGCTGTGAATTTGTCCCCTGAGGTGGAAGTCTCTGCAGCCAGTGAGGGTGACCAGGGTGCCTGGCCCCACCTCCAGGGAGACTGGGCGGTGAACGCACCTGCAGGGGCGGTGGATCCACACGGGGCAGGGGGGCCCTCTGGTGCTGTTTGAGGGGGGCAGGGCACCTGGCAGGCTCCAGTGAACCCTTCACAAATGGGATGTTTGACTTTTGTCCCAGCAGCGCTGAGCCGATGGGCAGCCAGCTTTCAGTCCTGGCCTGACCGCTTATCTCCATAACCTGGACAGGAGTAAAGGCGCAGCCAGGATAAAACTCCTCATGAGGACCGGAGCGGGGTTAGGCAGAGCACCCAAGTGTCTGAGACAAGGAGAGCACCTGGGGAACCTGTGTGGCACCCAGCGGTGTCTGGCTGTCCAGGTGAGGAGGACAGACAGGACGTTTTCAGAGAAGCAGCAGAAGCCGGAACAGGAAGTTCCCTGGATGACAGTCTGGGGAAGAATGTGGGGAAGAGGGTGTCAGTGGAGTGTCTGAGGGCCTCTCTGCCCGTGGCCTGGGCAGTGACAGAGAGAGGGTCTTTCTCAACACGTCCTGGGCACTTCGGTGCCTGCTGCTGTCTCCCCTACCTGGCCGCAACAACAGTCTCCCTGCCTCAGTTTACCTCACTCAGAAAGAAAGCCCTGGCCTTTGATTTATCCCCACCAAACACCCTCGGGGCAAAGACATCCACGGAGGAGCCTCACAATTGGGTTTAGATTTCAGACTAAGAAGTGAGACGCTTGTGAGCATTTTTAGGGGCAGACCAGGCTGGGTTCCTCCTGCTCAGCCCCTGGGCAGCAAACTGCCAGCTCTGCGCCTTGGGTGGTGGGCACTCAGCGCTTCCAGGCAGCAGAGTCCACTGTTGTGTAAACCCCAGCGATTGTCTGGGAAGCCCCCAGGAATGTGGTGACACAGGGGAGGTGCTGAGTAAAGGGAGGTCCCCACCCCCACCCTTCCCTGGCTGGCTGGCGGCTGGCTAGGATCCTGGTCTCCGCTGGAAACCAGCCCTGTGCTCTTTGAAGTTCTCTGATAACCATCGTGTTTGTCTTCTGCTTACAAAGCTCTGCTTCCAGGGATGGCTCCTGCTGACCCTCAGGTCCTGGCGGAGAGGGGGCACACATTCCGGGCCCACCCCTTGCATAGCTGGCATTCTTGCAACCAAGTGCCTGCTCTAGAAAAAATCTCATCAGGCTGCCAGGGAGCGCCCGGCAAACGCCGGCCTTTGAAACACTGACTGTATCACTGCGTTGAGGTGGCGGATGGATAAATACGCGGCTTCAACCCCCACGTTCTCCGCCGTGTTCTAAACGTGAAATATTCACGTTCCAATTAAGGCTGCTTACCTTTTTAATAACTGGTTCAACTCTTACTATCTGATTGTCTGTGTATAGCTCGTGCTGACTGCAATAAGGAAAAAAATCTCATTTCAACAGTGTCAGAAATCCGCGGATTGCAAATCACGGCCAAAATTATTTTCTCAAAACATCGAAACGCCTTCTAAAAAAATGGTGGTCACCCAATGGAATAAAAATGAAGAGGAGGTTCTTCTTCCCTTTCTTATTGGAATGACGACTTCCCAGTCGCCCTAAAATGTCCAGCAAGTGTCTGATGTGCGCTGAACCGTCGGACCAGGTGGTCCACCATCTCGGTTCACTCCCCAAGGTGATCAGTTTAGGAAGTTGTTTTTCTTCCTCAGCCTTTGTGTGTACTTCACACAGATGCCACTGTCTATGCCCAGGTCTGCAAACACAAGCTCTGGGGCCAAAATGAAGACGTGGGTAATGATGTTATCATTTACAGGGGCAGCGAAGGACTGACTTAAACGTCAGGCTTACCTGGGCCTGCGGGAGTCCCCGGGAAGTCACGGCCGTGAGGTCCACGTTCACGGCGAGAAAGAAGCAGCCTCTTCAAATGCGGATGTTGCAAGATGTGAGGCCTGTTGATGTGTATTCTCCAAAGATGTCACGGGCCTTCTGTCTTTCTTAAATGAGCGTGCTTGACATGACTGAACTACGTATTTTTCCCTGTATAATGCACATTTTTTGCCCAAATTTTTGAGGGAAAAATAAGTATTATCTATGGGTAATACCTGAAATAACTTGTATTTGTTCTTGTGTTTTATAATTGTTTGTTACATAAAATTTCTTGGGCTGTAATATGTTCAAAAATAAATGCTGAAATTCTTTTATAATAGAAAAAGCAAATGTCTAAATATAAATAATTGAATTAAAAATTAAAACAGAAGACTTTTTTGTCTGGAAAGTTTGGGCCCCAAAAGTGGGTGCGCACTATACACAGCAAAATACGGTATTCTCCAAGTGTCTGAGCAAAGCCAGTGCCTAGCCCTGTGGTCTTGGGGCCTTTGTTCCCTGGGCTAACTAATCCCCAAGCTGTTACAGATTTAAGGTGCAGAAATTCTCAGAGGTTCCCCCATGTGACTGTGGGTCAGGACACCCTGGAAGCTTCCAGAGGAGACATTTCTGCATCTGACAACAAGCTCCTGAATTTGGGTCCATGGGTGGAGGCCCAGGCACTGTCTGCATGACGCTCAGGCGGCAGGGGGCCAGGGCGAGGGCCTTCCCAGAGTTCGGGAGGACGGGTGGGGATGCCAAGCAGACCACCTGACGGCTTCCACTCCGAGCAGACGCATGGGCATTGGCAAAGCCAGGAGGAGGTCTGCGCAGCCGAGACAACGGCAGTTCCCTCTCTGTCTGAGGCAGGAGATATCCGCAGACATCTGTTGATTCATTTTCCCTGTGATGGTCCCTGAACAAAGCTGATGAGAGATTTTCCCATTGCTGCCACTTTGCGAGGGGCAGAGGTGGATACATTCGATTCCTCCTTTACCCACAGTAAGCAGTAGACGTGGAGAGGAAACCCACTGTGCAGAAACAGCTCGAACAGCGCCAGTTCTCTAAGGTGAGGGAAGGAGCTGGGTAGAGGTGGGCACACTCCAGAAAACTGCAGAGAGAGAGAACCAGTTTGTGAAAACCTGGTGGGGGCACATCCTACCCTGGCAGGGAGACACAGCCGAGCCCCAGAGAGAGCCCAGAGCTCCCACCAGGCGTAAACACCGTCTGGATTGCTCGCTTCCTGTGCACAGCGGGATCTCACGCCAAGTCCGAGGATGACCCCCTACAGGTCTCTCTGGCATCATGTGCAGCTCTGACCAGTTTGCAGAGCGAAACGTGAGGCGGGGCCGTGCGGGTGGCGCTGGACCACGCAGGGCTGTCCTACTGCGGCCACGGGCTGCCCGAGGCCCACCCAAAGCCACAGGTCAAACAGTCTGTGAGCAAAAGCAGACAAAGAAAAATGCGACCCCTCCCCCGCACCGCCTCCCGCCGGATCCTCCATCTCAGAGAAGGAGTGCCGACAAGAGAGACAGATGGGGACGATTGGCCTCGTTCACGGACTAATTAGCCCTGCGCGTTGGACGCCGGTCAGATGGAAGGTGGCCGAGATGTCGCCGTGGCCCGTGCAGCTGGTGCGCTAAACGGCCTCAACAGCTCTCCACACGTGCCCCCGTGGGCGACCCACGCATTCCGTCCCTGCCCACTTATCCCCACGATGATTTAATTCAGGATCACAATCGAGGAAAACAGAAACCAGCCAAGGTTTCACGAAGCTCTGGGCTTTTCAAGAATGATAACTTCAAAGTTGAAATAGAATTTTTTTTGCCTCCTATTAAAATGCGGTCCATGCAGCCAAGCTGTCCCCTGCGGCCCAGACAGCCTCGGGTGCGCAAGGCCTCAAAGAAGGAAGCTCCGGAGGATCGTCCAAGGGAATGACAAAGGTGACTCAGAAATAAGAATGCGAGATTGGGGTCAGTGTAGTTTTATAAGACTGGCACTGCGTGTGGATGCCAGTAAACACCGGTAATTGTTTCACTTGGGTTACAAAAGGTAACAGGACAAGTCCCTGGCACAGGTTGCCTGTCCTAATAAAACAATGACACGCGTTCCAGCAAACCAGACAAAAGCAGTTTTTAAAAGCAGGCTCTAATCCCAGTTTCAATAATGTGGTGGGTGTGTTATTCAGTTTTGTAAGGAACAGCCAGTTGAGTATTTCCATCATGAATTTGACAAACGGAAATCTATGGGTTCACTTCTGAGAGATGTGAGTAAGTCCTGTGGATTTTCTCCCTCAGCGTCAAGGGTAATGGCAAAGAAAGCCCGGGTTACATAGTAACTGTGGAGAAAGGGCTCTGGGAACCCAGAGGACCGGACTGGAGAGTGGTGCAGGGGAAACACGCACTCACACCAAAGCCCGCCTTTCAGTAGATCGCAAGCATGACGGCTAAAAACTTTCCTCTGCGCCTCCTCTCCGTGGTAGGACTTCCACCCGGCATTTGGAGCTACAGAGCGTGCGGCGCCAAAACTGCCCATAACCCTGCCCTGTCCACTCGACGTGAGAGCACACAGGAAGCCACGGTACCTGTCTCCTCCTTCGTCTGGGGTGACGGACACATCCGTCCACCAGTGGAGGAGCGGGAAGGGCAGAGGAGGGCAGTGCAGGCTCTGAACACTTCTGCATACAGCGAAACTCTCCCCATGGTTACCAAGCTGCTCGTTTATGTTGCCCATTACTTTACAAAGACTTTGGGTTCTAGAAATACTCTGCTCATTTGAACAAGCATTGTCTGCCGTGAGATAGTCCATGAACAAGCAGCCAACCAAACAAGATTATCGGACAGTGCCCTGACTGGTGTGGCTCAGCGGGTTGGGCGCTATGCCACAAAGTGAAAGGCCACCGGTTCGATTCCCGGTCAGGGCACATGCCTGGGTGGCAGATTCTGTCTCCCAGTTGGGGCTTGCCCAAGAAGAAACCAATGGATGTTTCTCTCACATGTCAATGTTTCTCTCCCTCTCTTTCTCCCTCCCTTCCCACTCTCTAAAAATAAATATATATAAATTAAAAAAGAAAAAGACTATCAGATAAAGGGCTATGAAGAGACCTAAAAGGAGGAGCTATAATCGAGAGTTAGCCCAGCTGGGTGGTGAAGGAGAAATTCTGAGCTGATGTGAAGGTGCCAGGGAGGGAACGAGCCTGCTGGGAAGGGGCCCTGGGAAGACGGGAGACTAGAACCCGGGGCCTGACCGGACAGAGTCAAGTGAGCCCAGGGGGCAGGCAGGAGCCAGGTCCGGGTGGGTTGGGAGGCCAGGTGGGAGACAGGGTGGTGTCTGCTGGGCAGATGTGTTGGAAAGGTTGGAGCAGAGGACTGTCGGGATCTAATTCCAGTGTTCTAAAAACTTGCTTCGAGGCGGAGACCACATTTTGTGGACCGCGGGGGCAGCCACAGAAGGAAGGAGGCCAAGTGAGAAGCAAGTGCCTCTCCAGGGCTGAGCAAAGGCAAGAGAGGCGAGGGGCTTTGGGGGTGTTTTGAAGACGAGCTCGTAGGACTTGGGGTGATCCAGACGCGAGGGGTGAGAATAAGGAGGCCACCCGACCCAGAGGAGGGGCCAGGCTGGGGACAGCTTCAGGAGCTGCTCTGGCCCTGAGAGTTTGAGGTTGGTGTCGGGTGTCCAGGGGAGACGCCAGGTATGCCGTCCCACACGTGGGGTTGAAGTGGTGGGGACACGTCGGAGCTGGAGATGAGACACATGGAGGGCACTAGACGGGGTCGCCTAGATAAAGGTGGAGAGAGAAGGAAGTCCAAGAAGGAAGTCCCCAAAATGGAACATTCTGAGGGTGAACTGAGGAGCTGGGACCCCGGGAGGGAACCAAGAGGAAGCAGCCGTGATGGGAGAGCGAGACATTGCGTGATAGAGAGGCCGGGACCAGGAGTCTCGTGGGGAAGTGATGTCGGTCTGTGGGCACTGCTGCGGCTGCTGCTGCTGTGACCTACAACAACCCCGCTCATTCTAGCGAGACCCCGACTCAGGAGTCCTTATTCTGTCGTTGGCTCATCGCATGAGGTCGATACCCACTCAGTCTCTGAAAGAACACACACCTGTTTATTCATGTTACCTGCTAGGTGGGGGGTTGCAAAGTTGGGAATGGTGCTTGAAATGGAAGGAAAATATTTCCTTCGAAAGTTCTGTTTAAAAAGTTGGACAAGCCCAGTTGTTCTCCCATAGTTAACACACAGCCCTTCAAATAGGTGTTCTGATCACTCGCATGTTTATGAGACCTCCATGGTGCAATGTACCTCCATGTAAATTTGGAATGGGTGCCATAAAAATTCAAGTAGACACATGTCCCATGTCCCATGTGTAAATGCACATGAACAGCTGGGGCGGCTGTCCTGGGCCACACCTGCGGCCCCCACAGAACACACCTGCTCCTCGGTCACCCTGGGCTGGGAGGGCACAGCCCTCCTGCGGGGCGGCCCTGCCTGCGGAGCGGCTGGTTTTGCTGGGAGTGATCTCCTTACCAGTCCGACCTGCCTTAGCGTTCAGACAACTGGTCTGCGGGGACTTTCCGGGTTTCCACATCCAGCACAATCCATGACAATTAATTCACAATTAACATCAAATGCAGAGTGACGCCAGCCTAGCCGACGTCCCTGGTGGTTGACAAAGCCTTTAACCTTGTCCCCGCCTGCCCTGCGTTCGTCCCATGCACTGCCACCCGCCCACAGCATCCGCATCCAAAAGAATCACAACGGCTGAATATCGGTTGAGTATTTATAGCAGATGTACTGAAATGACCAACTCGTTTCTTTGTAAGTGAAACAGCCAATGAGAAAGAGAGATATGGTTTTATTAAGACCAAAGAGAGTAGAAATGAAGACGATTAAAAGTAACCAGGTGTCTTTCTTCTGTGGAAAAAAGTGTTGCTGTCTTTTGCAAGCTTTAGAGAACCTGTCAGCCGCGGGTCGGCGTCCTCCGAGTCACGGCTCTCCTGGCCGCTTGAAACTGCTCACGGTACTTCGCTGTGGCCGTGTGTACAGGGCTCAGGAAATGAGATTCGGGCCCGAACACGAAGCCGGTTCCGTCGTCAGCTGTTCAATGGCACGCCTCAATCCACGTCTGAAAACGTGTTTGGAACATCACCAAGAGGACTAGAAGGGACCATCCCATGGTTTAGGTGGACAGAACAGCTTCACATCCAAGGAGGCCCAAAATGCTGTCCATCATCATGGCAAAGACAGAAGAAGGCAACGGACACGGCCCAGCTGCTGGAGGAGTAGGCAGACAGGTGATTCCGTCTGTGATTTGGGTTATGGGACAACACTTGGCATGGTATCCGGGAGTATGTGGGGAGATTTATTTATTTTAGGGGGCCGGCCCGTGTGGCTGTGGGGCTGGTAAGTCTAAAACCTCCGGGGCCGCCCAGCAGGCTGGAGACGCAGCGAGGAGGCCATGCTGCCGTGCGAGTCCCTTCTTCCCCGGGAGCCACTGTCTCTCTTACGGCCTCTAACTGGTTAGCCGTTGCCCACGCCAAGCAGGGGGTGATCTGCTTGGCTCAGAGTTTGCTGAGCTACATGCTGATCCCATCTAAGGAAACCTCGACCTTCACAGTGACATCCAGACTGGGTGGGACCACACATCCGGACACCACGGCCTCACCAAACGGGCACATAACCTCCCAGAGAGAGACGTGCAGCCCCACCCGGTGGGCGTGGCCCCGAGAAGGTTGGGCCACACCAGGGAGAAAGCCGGGCGGTGGGCTGAGAGGACGGTCCAGCAGGAACAGCCACTTCCTCGCTGCTGAACTCTGAGCTCTGCGGCTACGGGGCCCCTGTTAAACGGTCCTTTGTTGACCGCAAACCAAACACGACTTTAGCCTGTTTGCGATGCAGAGTCTGCAACAAGGTAATCTGAGTTGACGGAAATATCATTTCAGAACACGTAGGCTCTTTAGCTGAAGGGGATGCACGCAGAGGAAGGATCCGGCGTGAAGGCCCAGAGATCCCGGGGCTGTCCTGCAAGGGGCGTGGAATCTCGCAAGGAGGGAATGGCCCAGCACTTTCTGGTTGTTTCCCGAGCTTCTCCCCCTCCAGGGAGGCTTCCGTGCTTCGGTGGCGCGAACTGCCTTGCCTGGCGTTGATATCGAACACTTGGGCTTCCAAATGGCTTTCACAAGCTCCGGTTCTCTCTGCTTTTTCCAGGTTCGCCTTAGGAATCCTCACACTCCTCTGGCCCCAGTAAGAAACGCTTGGCTGCAAACCAAATACCATCCCAGCAGGATGAGGCTGATTGCAAAGCAGAGCAGAGCCCAGCTTGAAATGGCGTTAGCAATAAGCACATTGATTTGTATTTCTGTTGATGTGAAGTCCAGAGGTGGAGTGGGCCAGGGGTTCCAGCAATGTCAGTCTTTCCGTCCAGCAGCCCAGGCGAGGACGGCCGTAAGAAAGAGCACCCCGGCATGGACACGACATACTGGATGAGGATCAAGGGAGCCACTCAGGGCAGATGTGACCTTGGGACATTTGGACCTATCGGTCATTAGCAGCCAAGAGCAGGACAAGTGCAGGAGGAGAAAGCATGAGGTGGAGAAATCAGACGATGCTTAGTCCCAGGTGGATGCCCAAAGGGCAGGCTGGGGAGTGCCGAGTAATCCAAATGGAAGCCAACTCCAGAAGCAAGCAGGAAGCCTGGGTTTGCGGGGCATTTCACAAGAACCAGGTTACAAGGGCCACTTATAAGCCCCCGTGTCAATCAGGATACATGGGGCCTGACCCGTTTCAATCGGGCATAGCGCCTGCGGCACCTGCGGGGTAAACAAGGTGAACACCAGCAGCCATAGCAGCCGGTGCCCTGCTGCCTCTGTTCCCGGAGTGCCCAGCCCACACCCCAACCCGTGGTCTCAATGCCGACCTGCGAACACGCCAGCAACTCCCGCTGGTGTCTGTGGTGTGGGTGAGTAAGTTAATGATATGCTTCCCCAAGCTTCAGCTGGGAGTGTTTTTCATGTCATCATTCCTTGTAAAGCATAAGGGCCAAGGATGTTGGGAAGGAAAGATTTTTGTCACCTCTGCACATGACACTCAGGTGTGCTTCCCCAGGCGTCAGCAGAGTGCAGCTTTCATGTGGTCATGGCCAAGGCCACACCTACTCATGGATGTTGCCATTGACAGGAAAGTGGAGGTTGTACGTGGTAATTATACGTGTTTGTACACTTCCTATATCTTTTTGGATCTCAGTTTAGGAAGTCTATAGCAGGTCACTCTTGGCATGTCACTGAATGTGACTGTGTTACAGAAGAGACCCAGGGAGGTCACGATACACTATTACCGAATGGACTCACCCTTGTGCTCCGGGGTCCCCCACCCCGTGCTAGGTTCCCCTGGCCCGCCACCAGGGAAACACGTCTCTCAATGCCAGAGATTGGTTAAAAGGAGAGGAATTATGTATTTAAAGAGTTATACAAGATTAAGGGTAATAATGTAATGTCTTCATTGAGATCCCAAAGTCCTTTAGAATACCCACAAATGCGCAGTCCTTCCTTCCCCCTCTGCCCAGTCTGGTGCACCGTATCTCAGAAAAAGGAATAGAAGCCCGTGGTTCTTCTCTGCCCGAGCCACGTGGCCTCAAATAGACCCCACACGGCTGCCACGTCTGGGTTTAAATCCCAGGGCCAATATTCCTCTGCAGCACCATTTCCGACTCCTCCCACAATTGGCCACAGCTGCCCGCATTCCCGTGTTTTTTCAGCTTTTCTGGGCTGCCATAGTAAATCCAGGCAGGTGTGGCCCTGTGTCGTGGAGCCGAACATCTCCAAGCTCTTACACGGGTGCTGTAACCAAGGAGAGCTGCCGCCCAGTTATGTCATGGGTTGAAGTCACTCCCATCCCCCTGGCTCAAAGCATGGCCACAACAGTTTAACATATCCATGAAACCAGTTAAAGTTATAGATATGTTAAATGACCATGCCAGAAGTTAGCTGAGAAACTGTTGCTATGCAAAACAGCTCTCAATGGCCCTGCTCCATGCGTCCAATCCCCCCACTCAGACTGGTGGGGTGAGGACATCCTATATATATTTTTTTCTAATATTTCCTGGACACCAAGTTCTGAACCCCATTACAAATCTCTATTTGCCCCCTGCCCTGGCTGCACCCTGTTACAAGTGGACTGTAGTGCATAAGGGTGTCTCTGACTCCTAACTGTTCTCCTGTGTTCATTTAAAGAGTTCTGAGCATGTTTGAGCATTTAACCTACTTATTCAAAATTCAAAAGTTCCCAGAAATATAAAGATGGCTGAGTCGTGGCAAGAAACTGAGAAATCGCAGACACGTTAAGAAACCAGAGAGCAGCCGACAAGTCGGTGTGGTGGGGGTGAAGAGTCCCGTGGACCCCGCTGGCAGAGGCCCCAGCCGAGGCAGCAGGGCCCTGCGCTTGGGAAGGACAGCAACCCAGGCTCCCCCCACGTGAGGGCTGGAAGCCGTGACCTGTGAAGATCCACACAGAGCAACACGCTCCTGGGCAGGGCCATTGAGAGCTGTTTTGCATAGCAACAGTTTCTCAGAACGTGGGGTGGGACAAGAAGTCTGCAGGTCAAAAAATCACAGTGGTGTCACTGTGGACGGCAGAAGAGTGGCCATGCCCCAGTATCGTAATCCTGGGAACCCAACGTGTTCAGGATCTGAACGTGTTCTGTTACAGGGTAGGGGGGGGGGTCAAGGCTGCTGATCAGCTGGTGGTAAAATAGGAACATTGTCTTAGATGATCCGAGTAAATGTGCCCGGGTCCTCTCGAGAGCCCTGAAGCAGGAGGCCGAACGCAGGCACGGACCTTTAGCGTCGCCCCCCTCCTCACCCCATTGAAACAAGTAACAAGAGAGTGTTGCTTTGGAAGAAGTGTGCATGCGAAGTGCGTGTGAAACGAGACCGGTCGAATTGGGAAATGGAGCCCACCCCTAAGGCAGACGAGGGCAATGTGAGCGTCCGAAAAAATCAACTGCAGATGAACCCTAGAGGCGCTTGGTGCTGACTCCCTTCCCCAGTCTGGGGTGCTGGGGCCACTGGCCCGGTGGGACTGGGAAGAGAGTGGACTGCTGGGGTGCTGGGTGGGCGGTGGGTGGTGGGAGGGGCTCAGGTCACTCTCCCTATCATAGCAGGTAGGGGTGGCAGGAAGGCTGAGGGAGATTCCAGGGGAGGGCAAGGGCAAGGGCAAGGGCAGCCAGCACAGACTCTGGGGCAGGCCCTGGCCGGGGAGCATGGCCGGAGCGGGAGGCGTTTGTGGGAACCCCAGACCTTGGCTGCACTTCAGGCGCCCGGCCAGGGCGAGCAGGGTGAAGGGCTGAGCTGCTGCCTGAGGACAGGTGGGTCCCTTACATCCACAGCCCTTGTGGGTCCCAAGCACCCACTCCCCTGGGACCGCCGAGTTGAGTTCTCGGAACTCTGTTCTTCCTCTGGAATCTTCCCAGGTTTTCCCCTGGGCTTTCATGTTTCCACCTTAAGGAAGGATGAGCCTCGGGCCACCTGCTTGTTGCCAGGGAGGGCGTCAAGACGCACAGAGGCAGGATCCATTCGTGTTAGGCAGGAAGCCTCACTCCTCCAGGAGTTTCTGACATGAATGCGAAGACAGGGAGGGGTTCCATGTTGGGCGCAGGGGTGAGCCTCCTGTGCCTCTGCCCAGGCTTTACAACACGGGCCTCACCCACCTCGTGTGGGTGCCACCCGACCTCTCACCCTTCTGGGGTAGGGCGGTCCACGCACCCACAGCACCCACTTCCTGGGGAAGCGCTCTCAGGTGGGGGCAGGGAAGCTAGGGCTGAGACTCCCTCTGAAGATTCTTTTCTACCCGAGGATAGATTTTGAGAGAGAGAAGCATCGACATGAGAAACACGGATCAGTTGTTCCTTGTACGTGCCCTGGTAGGGGTTCAAACCCAAAACCTAGGTACGTGCCCTGATCGGGAATTGAACCCGGAGCCCTTTGGTGTATGGGATGATGCTCCAACCAGCTGGGCCACCGGGCCAGGCCTGAGGTTTCCTTTCATCAGGCAGACACCTGCCTTTAGAAGTGGCCCTGAAGATGCTGGGAAGGAAAATGAAACTGATACAGATTTCAAAGATAAAATGATACACTGTGAATGGCCCACACATCTTCCTCCCTGCAGGGGTGGTCTCCCTGTCTATTCAAAATAAGTCACAAGAGGAAATGGACGGAGGAGGAGCTTTGTCCCTCTGGGCCACACGCCCCTCTGCCCCAGGGCCAAAGGCCGTTCCCGGTGCTGCCCGGGCTGCTGGGACAGGGCCCCAGCAGAATAGCATTTTGGAAACTTTGAAAACGGAAGCTTCTCTTTTACCCCGACGACAAGGGACCACAGGGTGCACACCAGGCCCTGGACGCAGGAATTTGCCTGCCATGTAGGGTTCTGGGGCTGGCGAGGTGTGGCCCAGGAAGCCCCCAGCCCACCGAACGTCCCCAGAAGTGTCCAGAAGTAGCAAGCGCTGGGGAGGGCCGGCCTCTCTCGCCCGCCCTGCACAGGCCAGGTTTCTTTCCCCATTCCCTCGGGAAACACTGGCATGGAGGTAGATTTGGAAGGAGAAGGAGGAGAAAAGGCTCCGGAAGCCAGCCCCTCCCTTCGCCACCCCCACCTGGCCTCTCTGCAGGGGTCAAGTTCAGTGAGTGCCTCTCCCTGAAGAGCAGAAATAAGTCCAGAAGTGAACGCCTTCTCCTGCTACCACAGAGCTGCCTCGACGCTTGATCACACTGAGCATCGATACACA
The DNA here is from genome assembly GCF_014824575.4 of Sturnira hondurensis. Taxonomy (NCBI): domain Eukaryota; kingdom Metazoa; phylum Chordata; class Mammalia; order Chiroptera; family Phyllostomidae; genus Sturnira; species Sturnira hondurensis. Next base: position 3,636,345 of record NW_028091124.1, on the reverse strand, counting down.
TTTACCAGGCACTGCAAGGGCCAGAGCGACCGTGAAGACCATGTCAATAATTGAAGACCTGATTGTTTCAAACGTGGCTGAGCTGGCTCACCGTGGAACAGACGCCAGCCATCGACCCGCTGTGTGTGTTGCCGGCCAGCTTGGGCCCTGAGCTGCCCTGGCCAGCCCTCCCCAAGCCTTCTAGATGCTTCCAGCTGCCACTCCTCCTACCCGCCAGGCGGCCAGTCACCTGGACACCCTCTGTCACTGCGGTGCCTCTTGCTCTTCAGTGCACACAAATCACCCTCGAACCTCCTTAAGGTGCAGGTCCTGTTGCCCTGGAGGCATTTACATTCTTCTGTTAAACCTGAAAGTGCTGAGGATACAGCCTCTGTAACACAGGGCGCAGAGGGTGCGTCGTGCGGTGTCAGGTACACAAATAAGCGTGTGGGAGAACCTGCGAATGACGGGAATGGCCCATCGCACCCGAGTTGTTCTGCTTGTCTAACTCGGATTCATTCGTTGCTTTGATTTTCACTGGTTTCCTCCTGCCCGCCTGTGTGCCTGGGAAGGCAAGGGTTTGCGCGTGGGCCTTTCTGTGGTCCCTGCTCCCGCTGTGCTCACTAAATATTTGTGCTGGGAGGAAGGGAGGCCTGGAGGGGGATGTGACCCTGCCTCCGGGGGGTGGGGGGTGGAGAGACCTCTGCTGTGTCCCTTCCCCCCATGGAGGATGTAGATGGACACTGTGGCCATCTGACTCCAGCCGCTGCCCCCTCCCCACACGCCGTGGGCGGCAGCCTCGGCCTGGCTTTCCCTTCACACCCCGAATGGTGCCCCGACCACGGTCTCCTCTGACCACAGAGACTAAGAAGCTTCTCGCTGAGGAAACACGGCCTCAGAAAGTGCAAGAAGCAGCACTTGGTCTGCTCCTCGTGGGCCAAAGTGAATCAGAGAGCAATAATCTGCCCCCACCAGAGAAACCCCCCTGGGCTTCCCTGCAGTGGCCTTGCACGCACCCACTCAAAACTCAGTGTCCCATCCCAACTCCCTCAGGGCTTCTCTTCAGAACAAAGGCCATTCTCTCCACTCCCGGGTCCCACCCCCCTCGGTGAACTGGGGCTCCTGGGGCTCCTCAGGCAGCCAGGCTTCTGCACCGTGGACGGGAGTTGCTCTGTTCATGTGTGTGTGTGTCCACAGCACGCAGGGCACCTGCTTTTCTGGGACAGCTGCCATCTGGAATCAGGCGACTTCCTCTCTGAGCGCCTATTTCTGGATGGAGGAGCGGAGAATTGGACAGAGCGGGAGTCCTCCCCCACGTCCTCCAGCTGCCCGGCAGGCTTGAGGATGAAGACGTCCGCTCCCGCCTGGCTGGGCGGCCTGGCCGCCGGGACGGAGTGAGCGCGGAGTCCCACCCTAGTGCCCTGCTCAGCAGCATCAGGCAGTCAGACCCCGGGGCAGGCGGAGAGCGCGTCCTGAGAGGCACCCCAGACGCATAACAATTTCCAGCGGAGTGATCGTTTCCGATGCAGATCCCGTAGTGGCAGGTCACACTGCTGTTTCCACAGTCCTCCCAAGGCTCCTCTCCACACTTAGGGCGAAATGAGAGGGACCCGAAAGTTCCTAGTGTCTGCTTCCTCCCCAAGGAGGTCTCCCAGCGGGCAGGTGGATCCTGACTCTTTGTTCACCATTTCGCCTTTGGCACTGGCTACCTGCTAGGTGCTGCTTAGACATCACCTGAAGGAGGGAACGAAGGACCGAGTGGATCAGACTTCGAGAGCCCGCAGTCCCTGCTCTGGTGGAGGGGGCTGCCCGGCTGCTGAGCACACAAGCACCACTCGGGGGCTACAAGCTCCCTGTATCTCTCACTCCCTCTGGGACACCAGGCTCCATCTACCGCGCCTGCCACGCTTTGCCACGGTGCTGACGCGTGGGCTTGGCTACTTGTCAGTGTCTGTTCTCCCCACACCCTCAAATTCGTTGTTAGGTATACAGCTGCGGGGGATTATTCAAATGGAAACAAAACAATAAAAAACTCTTAGTGTTTGTTTCATCCTTAGAAAAACAAATTCCAGATTCCACTGAGGTGTGGTGGGGGGGGACCTCTTTCAGAAATCTTTCTAAGGGGAGAATCGGCATGAAGTAGGGGATTGCCAGCCTTGTTCCATTTTTCCTGAATAAACGCTACACAGAGAGAAACGAAAGCTGCTGGCCCTTAACCGAGGGAAATGGCGAGGGCGTTGTCACCAGATACCTGCAAAGCCTTGAAAAGGAATCAGAACCAGTTACTGCCCCAAAACACGTGCTTTGGGGAAGGTGTGCTCTGTGGTTAATGGGCTTCCCGTGTTCTCAAATACCAAGTACGTCCCCAATACTTATGGTGTGAGTATGTGGGGGCTTGTTTCTGGCTCCCAAATAAAACATACTGTTGCCAAAACCGTTGGGGGACAACTTAAATGCTTTTGACAGGAAGGGCGTGGGCCGTTGTTTCTTAGCCTGCTGTGCTCGACTCCGCTGCTGTACGGAAAAACCACACTCTTCCGGGGGGTGTTTCCCCTTCACGGGGGCCAAAAGCTCTTCTCATCAGAAGCTGATGAGTTGTGCTCTGGCTGGGTAGCCCAGTTGGTTAAAGCATCGTCTTGTACACCAAAAGGCTCGGGTTCAATTCCCAGTCAGGGCACATACCTGGGTTGCAAGTCCCATTCCCTGTCCTGGGCTCTGATGGGAGGCAGCCAGTTGGTGTTTCTCTCTCTCCCTTCTCCTCTCTCTAAAACCCATAGACATATCCTCCGGTGGGGGTTAAAAAAAGAAAAGCATGCGTGTTGCTCTTACCTCTAGGGACAGACAGCTTCAGCAAGGCAGGGCCCAGAGCCACACAGTGCGGAGTGCGGCCAGCGGGTGGCCGTCACCCAGGTTTCCCAGGGTCGCTGGCTTCCCCCAGTCCAGATGGAGAGGCTGCGGGGTATGCAGCTCCCCGCTGGCGGATTTGAAGAGCATTTAAGCCTCATCAAAGCGCAAAACAAAAACACCAAGACACCTGGGGACGCCTGACTCACGGCCTACCAGGTCCTAATCTCCATAATATGTGAAGGTGGCTTTATTTGGAAAGGGGGTCTTTTGACATTTGATTCAGTTATGGATCTTAATGGGGACATTATTCCGGAAGGTGTGGGTAGGCCTTCCGTGTAATCCTGAAGGCCCGTATGAGAGAGGACAGAGGGAGAGTCCGCTCACGGACAAGAAGGACGCCCAGTGACCACAGAGGCAAGGGCTGGAGCGATGTGGCCACGAGCCCAGCAATGCGGGCAACCCCCGGGAGCTGAAGAAGGCAGTGAGGAACAGACTTGTCCCTTGACCCTGATGGGGACACAGCCCTGCCGACTTGATTTTGGCCCCGTGACACTGACTTTGCCCTTCGGGCCTCCAGAGCTGTGACAGAATAAACTTCTGTTGTTGTAAGCCACCAAATGTGTGGGTAATGTGTGACAGTAACCACAAGAAAGAAACACAACTGACTTTCTCCGGGTTCTTCGGTCCACGCCGGGGGAACCACCGCCGCTCGTTGACTCTGCTGGGAAAGTGACTCAGGACTCCCGTGGGGCTCTAGCAGCTGGGATGAATACAGGGGCAAGCCTGGGCATCCACGCAGACGGCGCCGGGGATGAGCGGTAAGGGCTCCACCCTGGCACGGTGAAGCTCCAGTGACAAGTTCGCTCCCGAAGGGGACTGAAATATCGCTTCTGGGACGCTGGCTTTTTAAGCTGGTTGCTGAGAAACAAGACTCACAGAGACCCTCTGGCTCTTCTTTCCTGCTAAGGGAGTCCGAGGGAAAAGCCAGCTCCAGGAGGGAAATCTCAGCGTGCTGGTCTAGCCCCCTAATTTGAATTGAGTGTGGTGGGTGGGAGGGCCTCAAGCGGGACCAGTGAACTTGACCACACCCACCCCTCACCCCGAGGTGCCTTCTTGTTTCTGGGTTTTCCAGCAGAAATGCACTTGCCATGTATGTTCTGCTTTTTCAGCTACTTGCAAATTGCCTCCTTCCTTTGAAATCTCAGACCCTTACCTCCCATTTCTCCTCTGTCCAGAACAACACCTACGCCTGATGGGACCCACCTCACTGTGTTCGGAATTTCATGCATACGTGTATTCCCCGTGCAGACGCAGAAAAATTTTTACTTTCTCTGATGAGTCTCTCTGTTCATTTGAGTCTTAACCCAGCTAGGAGGACTTACAAAGTGGGAAATCTGTTTTTTTGGTCCCCACAGTGTTTCTTAGGCCTGTTCGGTGTGCCAGGCACTGTGTGAAGACATTTACAAGCCCCCCAAGAGCCGGGGGCAGCGGCTGCAGAAACCCCAGGGCTCTGGCTGCTTCGGGTGTTTTTCCTTTGTGTCAACCGGCCTCGGACCCACAGACACCGGTGAGCCGCGATCGTACGGGATTTCTCAAAGCCCAGTTTCCCATGTTAGGATATCCCCAAACCATGGAGGGTCACCCTACGCTTAGGGGCTGTGCGCAGTGCAGCCATTCATTCCACACCTGACACAAGGCAGGGGGGGTGTTGGTGAAAGTTGGTTGGGGCTTCCTCAAGCAGCCTTGAGAATGTTAGTTAGGGTTAGTGCCCCCTCAGAGGGAGCTTGACCTGTAATTCAGGCCTTTACCTGCCTGTGCTTCCTGGATTTTCCATCTTCACCTTCTGTCCACAAACGTAAGATACATCGTTTCTATGGAAAAGCACACTTGTAAATGAGCACGGGGGGTTGCGGGAGTGTAGAGTCCGGTGTATCGGCCCCAAATTGGCTTCCTCCGGGCCAGCACTGTGGCTGCCGTCCACGCCCAGCTCCCCCCACCCTCCCATCCCCTGTGCAAGTCAGCCGCCCCAGGGGCATGAATCACCGCCCCTGGTTTATGCCCCAGGACTGCTGCAAACTAAACAAATTCTTTCCGTGCTAGCTGAGGATAAAAAAAAAGAAGTCATGTTCTAAAGAAGAGAGATAACAATTTCGAAATGAGCACTAGAAAGAAGATGAAGAGGAAACGAGACCTCAGTTGACCATGTACTGACGGGCCTGACCAACTTCCTTCCTCGAGACTTCTGATGTGACAGCCTCCAAGTAGGGGCTTTCCACGGAAAGCTGGGGGTGCGGGTCAGGGGGCAGGGGGTACGCAACTCACCGGAACGTGGCCAGTGAGTTGCCAAGGTGGCCAAGGACAGGAGTCACGGTAACAAAGCCTCATCAAAAAGTGAGCTCTCGGATAGGTACCCAAATGCCCCCTGTAGGGGGCCCGGGGGCGGGCCGGACCAAGCCCACCTCCCACCCTTTCACCCTTGTAGTTAAGTGACCATCTACTGAGGCTTTGTGCAGCTGCAAAGGGACACTAGATGCACCGGTGGCCCCAAATGGCTGTCATCAGACACTGTTCAAACTGAGGTTAGGGAAGAAGGAAGTGAGGCTGGTTTCACTGGGGTGGGGAGGGCAGAGGGAGAAGGGGAGGGCAGTCTGTGGAATGGAGTCTATACTGCTGTCTTGAGGGGTTTCTCTCTGCACCCCAACTTGTGCACCCCTCAGCGAAGTGAAAGCCCTGCAGAGCAGAACCTACATTCCCCGGGAGGGGACGTAGCAACGGTGGGATTCCTGGCCTCGGGTGGGGGGTCATGGTCATGTCTCCGGGAGGTCTTCTGGTCGTGCCAGGCCCGTCACATCCCCAAGGACCTCTGTGGTCCGGCCCTGCTTCCGCACTGCCCCAGCTGGCCCTCCTCCTCCTCTCCCTCCCCCACAGAGCAGGCGGAGGCCAGCTCTCTCTTCCCTCCTGGCCTCCCAGGCTCGTGCACTCAACGCCCAGTCCTGTGCTTCCGGTCACATGGCAGCTGGCTTCGCACGCTCTCCTAGGTCCCCTCTGAGCCCCTTGGAAACGCAGTGAAGGGTTTATCGGAGCAGCTTTCTTGTCAAGGTGACGACATCTGCAGTGACAGAGACAGCAATGAGAAGTTGGGGGAAAATCCGTCTCAGAATAGAAGAATCGGGGTGTGCCGGGCTGCAGTGTATCCCTGGTAGTAACGTACCTGTGCAACCGGGACCTCAGAGTGTGGCTTTATTTGGGATGCGGATCTTTGCGGATGTCATTAGTTAGGATGCGGTCACCCTGGATTGAGGGTGGGGTGGCTGCTGTCCTTGTAGGAAGAGTATGTGAAGACGCAGAGACACACAAAGGGAACCCGAATGGAGAGAGACATGGGACTGATGTGTCTACAAGCCGAGGGACCCCGAGGGCTGCTGCAGCCAGCGGACACCAGGAGAGGGCAGGGGCTGACTCCTCAGAGCTCCCGGGAGGGACTGAGACAGCCAACCCTTTGGTTTTGGGTTTCCAGCCCCCAGAACCTTGAGAGAATGATTCCCGTGGCTCCACAGCACCGGTTCCTAGGCACCCGTCACAGCAGCCGGGACGCTCAGGCACAGGCCCGCCAGAGGCTCGGGCCACAGCCCACAGCAGGGTGGATTTCTGTCTTTCTTTTTAAAAGATTTTACTCATTTCATTTTAGAGAGAGGAGAAGGGAGGGAGAAGGAGAAGGAGAAGGAGAGAAACATCGATTGATTGCCTGTTGTTCGTGCCCCGTGCAGGGACAGAACCTGAAACCCAGGCATGTGCCCTGACCAGGGATCGAACCCACAACCTTTTGCTTTGTGGGATGACACGCAACCCACTGAGCCCCACTGGTCGGGGCTGGATTTCTTAATTCCCCTCCTCCCACAGCGAAGCCCACAAGCACCGGAAGGGCCTGCCACGGTGGATCTGGTTCCTGAGCCCCGGTCACGCAGGGCGGGAGGCAGTGAGTCTGCCCAAACTGAAGAGCCTTCCAGTCTGAGATGTGAAACAGCAAGCACTTTCTCGAGCGGGATCGCGGGGTCTCAGGGACCCTTTCCCTTAATGCCCACCGTCCCATGGTGGGACACTCTCTGCAGCAGAAACCTTAAATTTTCTTAAGGTTCAGCCCCCACCGGCTGAATGGCCGAGCGACGGGAAGCCCGGTGGGGGACCGAGGTCGGAGCCCTCGCTTGAGGGAGCTGCCACCGGCCCCAGACCCGGTCCCCTCTCAGAGGAGTCTTTCAGTCGGCCGTGAGGAGTAGAACATCGTGGGCGACTACTATCAGAGTCCAGACGTAGACCCGCCTCTGCACTGACCAGGCACCGTTTCCATCAGAGTCGGGTTGTAGACACACCCGCCTCCACCACCAGGTGGGCACCGTCTCTGCCTCACAGTGTTCCGTCTGCGAGAGAGGGACGCTGCACAAAAGGCCTCACAAGCTCCCAGCACTTACATAGTCTGTGGAGGACTGGGGTGGCAGGGAGCTGGGGTTCCAGAGGCCTGTGCAATTCGGGGGCCACGCCGAGGCTCTCCCGAAAGGCCCCGCAGGCAGCAGGAGGGTGGGCTCCCTGCTCCTGACTCCTTGGCAGGTGCACACCCTCTCCCAGGCCTTGGTCCTGGCCCCTCTCATTTGTGGGACCTGGGGAGTTACCCCACAGCTGATCAGGGTTTGCTAATCAGCTCCCCCTGCCACTGCCACCCACCCCCACCCGCAGGTCCCTGCTGAGGCATCTCTCGGCAGGTGGAGCCTGGAGCAGTGAGTGTGTGAGTGTGTGCGCACAGGCGTGCGCGCGCGTGTGTGTGTGTGTGTTCCTCCCCCCCCCCACCCCCACGTGCAGAGGGGGAGGTGTGGCTCGGTTGGGCCGAAGGCCTTCCTTTCAAACGGGCCCTAGGGCTCTGCTCCTCATATGTAACAGGCATGAACAGTCCAAAATATGGCTCAAGAAGAACTCAAAGCGCCAGAGCTGATAACTCTAAGCAACCAGGAAATAGCGAAACTCTCAGATGCACAATTCAAGACACTGGTGATCAGGATGCTCACAGAACTGGTTGATTTTAGACCCAAATTAGAGGAACATATGAAGGCTAAACTAATTGAAATGAAGGGAAATGCACAGGAAACCAATAGTGATGGAAAGGAAACTGGGACTCAAATCAATGGAGTGGACCAGAAGGAAGAATGAAACATCCAACCAGAAAAGAATGAAGAAACAAGAATTCAAAAAAAATGAGGAGAGGCTTAGGAACCTCCAGGACATCTTTAAACGTTCCAACATCCGGATTATAGGGGTACCAGAAGGGGAAAAGAAACAGCCATGAGTGGAAAACTTATTTGAACAAATAATAAAGGAGAACTTCCCCAGTCTGGCAAAGGAAATAGACTTCCAAGAAATCCAGGAAGCTCAGAGAGTCTCAAAGAAGTTGGACCCAAGAAGGAATACACCAAGGCACATCATAATTACATTAGCCAAGATTAAAATGAAGGAGAGAATCCTAGAAGCAGCAAGGGGTAAGGGGACAGTCACCTACAAAGGAGTACCCATCAGACTGTCAGTGGATTTCTCAAAAGAGACCTCACAGGCAAGAAGGGGCTGGAAGGAAGTATTCCAAGTCATGAAATCCAAAGACCTACAGCCAAGATTGCTTTATCCAGCAAAGCTTTCATTTAGAATGGAAGGGCAGATAAAGTGCTCCCCAGATAAGGTCAAATTCAAGAAGTTCATCATCACCAAGCCCTTATTATATGAAATGTTAAAGGGACTTATCTAAGAAAAAGAAGAAAAAAATATGAACAGTGAAAGGACAGAAAACTCACAGTTACTAACAACCACACCTAAAACAAAAGCAAACCAAGAGGACAGCTAGATCAGGAGTGGAACCATAGAAATGAAGAACACATGGAGGGTTAGCAACAGGGGGGTGGGAGGAGGAGAAGGGGGGAGAAGGCACAGGAGATAGCATAGACAGTAGGTAGAAAATAGATAGGGGGGAGGGCAAGAATAGTGGGGGAAATATAGAATCTAAAGAACTTGAGACACGTGGTTATAAACTAAAGGAGGGGAAGGGTGGGGGAGGGGGTGTGCAGAGTGGAGGGGAATGAAGGGGGGGAATAGAACAACTGTAATGGTATAATCAATAAAATATATTTTAAAAAATATTTTCAAAATTCCTTTGAGGCAAGTAGGGGTAAACATTTTTCACCCTCCACTCACAGAGGAAGCCAATGCAGTTGGAGAGGTTGGTGGGAAAGGGACTCGTGGACCGAAGCACAGCCTCGAAGGCCGAAGCCAATTTTGCATCCTTAGAACATCCCAAAGCCCTCAGTGTCCGCTCTCGCCCGAGGGGCTGGTCCTGCAGGCCTTTTCCTCTGAGTCACCAGCTCTGCCCTGGGCACGAGCCACAGGGGACAGCTGAGTACCTGAAGTCTGGCTGACGTGAAATCTGTTGTTCTAGAAGCCTAAAGTTGATGCCAGGTTTTGAAGACTTAGTACAAAAATATGTACAATAGCTAATGAATAATATTTTTGAATGGAATACCACCCGACACACGACATACCTGTCTTTTCTTTTTGTGGATTATCTCTTACGGGGGCTAAAAAAATAGAAACACTGCCCTGGCTGATGTGGCTTAGTGGACTGAGTGCCAGCCTGTGAACCAAAGGGTCACTGGTTCGATTCCCAGTCAGGGCACATGCCTTGGTTGTGGGCCAGGTCCCAAGTTGGGGGCCTGTGAGAGGCAACCAATTGATATATCTCTTGCACATTGATGTTTCTCTCCCTCTCTTTCTCCCTCCCTTCCTTTCTCTCTAAAAATAAATAAATAAAATCTTAAAAAAAAAGAACACTATTCTTTTCAACTCCTAAGTTCTTCTGGCTGGGCTAATAATCAAATGAACAGGGACAGAGGAACAGGAGAGAATCAGATGTTTAATTCATGCACACGGGAAATTCACGTGAGTGTGAAAATCCCAAAGACACTGAGGCAGCCTTGGGTATATGCAACATTTTTTAACACAGGAAAAGGGGGCGGGGACAGGCTATTCGGTCTCAGCAGTGGGAGTGGACGATGCACAGGCGGTTGGGGAAGAGTGAACACACGCGGCAGGTGAACCTCGCCAGGCCACTCCGAGACCAGGGGACCCAGGTTTCCAGCTCACAAGCCCCTGCCTGGTGCCCCCTGTTCCCCACACTGAGCTCACATCAGGCTCAGGCGGCCTGCAGTCTCCTTCCTGAAGCAGGTTCCTCTGAGTTTCTAGGGCAGGAAAGAGGGAGGGTCAAAGGTTCTTTCTGAGTCTTGTTTAAAATGCAGCTTAAAATCGATATCCCTCAAAGTAGCTTCAGGGCGGCCACACTTGGGTCCCTTCACTGACTTGCGGTCGCCTTGAAGGCGGAGCTCCCAGAGCAGAGCCAGAGGGATGCCAGTCCCGGGAGGTTGAATGCCCTGGAGAAGGGGCAGCGTGACTCCACCGGGGATTTGACAAGCGGTGGCAGAGAGAGGGCCCCCATCCTCACTTTCGCTGGCCTGACACCAATGAACATCTCGGGCCGCCGCCTGTGTGCAGACCGGCTGAGGGATCGTGTAAGGCCTTTGAGAGCTGCATGTGACCCAGAAGCGCCCAGTAGAAAATTGGGACAAAGCATGGGCCCCACTGCCGAACAGTAAATGCTCCCCTTGGGGACACACGTCTGGGACTGTGATGGCCTTTGCTCCGATGAATGTGTCTGTGCCTGGAGGCCCCAGCCACAGAGGCTGGCACTCCCCTCACCGGTGCCTCCTTGTCGGAGGCCCTGCACACTCCCTTTAAAGCAACCCAAATCAATAAGATACATGTTTAACAACACAAAAACGAAGATCTTTGCATTGAAGATCTTGCTGGCCAGACCTCCCCACAACAGCTGGTAGCTGGTGCGGGTGGAGACAAACGTTTCTGTTTCAGAACGCATCTTCGGCCGGAAGCTCCCTGGGCCTAGGTGGCGGGGCCTGAAGGATGGGGTCCTTTCCCTGGCAAGTGCAGTGGGAGAGGGGGGACAGGGCGCCGCTGAGAAGAGCGGCTTGAAATGGATGAGTCCATTCCAGCTCGGGGTAAGATGGATGATTTATGAGCCCCGGAGGGGCGCTGTGCAGGCCTGTCGAATGTCCCCAGGGAGGCCGCTGTGGCCAAGTGCCTTTCCTGCCAGCCCGGGTTCAGATAGAGGCAGGCCTGGGGGAAGAGTCCCCGCACTGTGGGGTGGAGGAATGGAAGAGCGTTCTGTTGCAATTCTTGCTTCACATCCCAATGTCCGCTTGCATTTTGAAAACATAAATTAAAACACACACACACTTGATTTTTACACTCGATAATCGTAACCTTTGGGGTTAAAACGGGGCAGATAAATGTCCCATTTTACAGGATTTATACTTTTACCTTTCTAATACATAGACACAGATGTTTTTAAATTTCTGTAGTTGACCTTTCACCTCCCCCAGATCCGAATAGAATTCGAAGAAAAGAGGCCGCACCGCTGTCTGGTGAACCCCCGACCTCTCTCAGACGCCCACACGGATGCTCTCTGGGGGTGAGTGAAGCCGCAAGGCATGTGCTCCCCGTGGGGGTTGGCCTCGGGCTCTGGGTATCGGCCAGTGTCCCGTCCAGTGCTGCCACACTGCGGCAGCGGGCTCGTCTGCCTCGGTGGCACCGTCTGCCCTACCCGTCCACGCCTTCACAGCATCTGAGACCCGGGTGGCTTATGGCTTCCCAACTTTACCCTTCTTTTCCTCCACAAGTGTCCCCAAGGGGCAGTCCTGTAGGTGACCCAGCAGAATGCAGTCTCCTGGGTCCCCAGCCTCCTGACTCCAGCTCTCTTCCCTTTGGGTTCCCACCCCGCAGATGGCCAAGCGGTGGAGCTCATCGAAGCGAGAGTAAGAGGGTGGAGCCGTGGGTGTCCCTGCCTTGGGCTGACCTGCCAGGAGCTTGCAGGGAGGGCGGAGCCGAAATCCTTGAGCAGCTCACAAATGCGCTGTGTTCTGAAAACGTCTGGGAGAGCAGGGTTCTTGTCTCTCGCTGGCTTCCTTGTGCTTAACGAATGGCTGGAGTGGGTTTGGGTGTCCTGGGTGCTTAGTTCATTGCCGGGACTTGACTCCAAATCTTGGACCAGGAGCCCAGAAGAAAGGCCTTTGGCTACTTCTTCCCCAGGGACTCTGTTCCCAGATGAACCCAGACAGCAGAGCAGAGTGGGAACTGGGGACTGTGCTTCGTTTTCCACTGCTCGGGGACAAAGGTGCCTGCGCCTAAGGAGCAGATTGGGACTAGGAATTACAGGGTTTGAAATTCAAACCGCAAATCCAGGAAGGCACGGGACTGGCGGAAACTGGCTCCTCAAACCCAAAGTCACAAGGAAACCGTTCGTGTCAGGTCAGGGATGGACTTACCTACTGTGGCTGATGGAATTGCCTGGGAGCAGAGCCAGCCCCTCAACTAGCCGTCATCCAAACACTAAGGCACAGGCTCACACTCCTGGGGCCATCACAGGGTCAAGGCCTGTGGCCCCAACATGTCCTAAGGGGCAGTTCAACCCCAGCGATGGGTCAGTTGCTCTCATTCCCCTTGAGGGACTTGTGGGCACCAACTCCTGTTTTTTCTTTAAAAACAACTTTTTCTCAAAGTCAACTATTGCTTGTTTCAGTTTGTAAGTCAGGAAGTGTGTGCGTGCACAGCTTAATCAACCAAGCTTATATAGTTTACATACCGTAAAGTATTGGGTGTTTTATATACACGCAAGAATACAAGCCAATGGAATTTAGTGAATTTATCATGCAATTGTGCAATTATCACAAGCCGGTTTCCGTTTCCTATCCCTATAGATTTGTCTGTCCTGGATATTTCATGTAAATGGGACCACACATCTGCTGTGTTTGCGTCTCCTTCCCTCACTCAGCATCACCTCTTTGAGTTTCTTCCAAGGGACGGCACAGAGCATTCCTGTTTGTTGCTGAACGATTATGTTCCATGACATCAGTGGACTACATTTTGAGCTTAAGAAAAGTGTATTTTGAATGACAAACTGGTTGGCACTGGGACAGATGTGCCAGGAGTTCAGAGAAGGTTTGAGGTTTGGGGCCTGCACTGAAGGTTCTTCAACTTTAAATAGAGGGGCACCATTAAGACACATGGAGCAATAAAAAGGTTTTCTAACTCGTGGTGATGGATGTTACATGGTCTTATCATGATGGTCAGTGTGCAATACATACAAATATCGAGTCATTATACCGCACACCCCAAAACTATTATAATGTGTCATTATATCTCAGCAAAACATGAACAAATACCTTGAAGAGAAAGATAACATTAAAAAGGAGTGTTTAAAGAATGTAAAATGGTGGGGTGTGAAGGAGGACTTGGAGTTGAGAAAGCTGGAGGTCGGAGGCATTAGTGGAGTGACTCCAGGCAGGTGCCGCTGAGTCGGATGGACGACAACGACGGTGGGAGCCCGGCCAGGACTCCCCTTGGCCATTCAGCCCCAGGATTGTCCCAGGCCGCACTGCGCACCTCGCTCTCCCTCCTCGAGTTTGCGCTTGTTTCGGGAACTGTCTGGCTCTTCACGGAACGGGCTCCTTCCCGGCCCTGAGTCCTCTCCAGGGGCCCCCTGGGGAGGCCGACCTGCTCCTCCACCCCGTCATTCACTCTTCCAGCCCCTCATTTTCTTCCAGACCCCTTATCACCCAGCACACATCATAATTATTCCATTTACCTGCTTCTCTTCTGTCTCAGATTTCTGGAGCCTGCCTTCCTTATTCTTTATTTCATCTCCACGTCCAGGATTCTGCTTGGTCTGACTCAAAAACTATTTATTGAACCTGCCCAATTTGCCTACGAGACATTTCTCCAGAAAAGTGGCAAGGACTTGGAAAATGAAAAGTTTGGCGTAATTAAAATTCTCACGAAGCGTGGTGCTGTGGTCAAAGGTGGGGAGTCGGAGGAGGGGCTCTGAGGGAACATGGGAACTCTGCCAGTGTAGGGGACAGCCTCCAGGGACAGCCTCCAGAGACAGCCCAGTGCCAGAGGACAAGAACAGAGAGGTCAGGCAGGATGGAGATGTGCGGGCGAAGCTGTGACACCTGGGGCATTTCCCAGGGACAGAGGGTGAAATGGTAGGGCCACCCAAGAGTGTAGGTGAGCTGCAGGTGAGCTGCTGGTGCCAGAGGCAAGGGCCAAGGCCTGGGAGGGGCTGGGCATCAGCCCTGGTGCCCATCTGTACCCTATGCCCACTAGGGCCTTGGCGTGGCTCCGGACTGCTTGGAAAGTCCGGTCCCCCAACCCCTCTGAATTATGTAAGAATTAGAAGGAGCTTGTAACACATTTTCCCAGTGTTCTTATTTAGAACCTGAAACATCGTGAGGCAGGAATGGAGCTCCCTCGGGGGCAGAGGCCGGCCTGTCTCCACCCGACTCTGATGGAGGTGCTCACCTGCTCTCTGCAAGGGGCGCCTCTGCAGCCCGACTGCTGCACGGTCTGCACTTCTGTTCCCGCTGTTTTCTAACCTCTGAGTTAAAACAGCCCTATCCTGACTATGCCAAACATCTGCCTAGTGTCTGTTGGACTCACTCCTGCCGGATTTCCTAGCAATCCCTGGAAAGAGGGAATAATAAAAACAGAATGACGTGCGATTACTTCAATATCGGAGCTGCACTCTGAGAAACCCGCTAAGCCGAGCGGAGATGGACGCTGGTCCAGGAGCTGCCGTCAGATGTCACGCGTGAACAGCATGACTGGCGCTGGACCCAACGCGGACAGCGAGCTGGCATCCAGAGCCGTGTCCTTGGTTTTAACAAACCCAGAAGCTGGGCTTCCTGTACGGGCTCCTTGGCAGGGTCCATGAAATGCCCCCGTCTAAAAATGTCTGAAGCTGTTGGATACGATATGTCCAAGTTTACCAAAACACGTAATTGATTTCACACACCAGGGGGAGACCCTAGGTGCTGGCAACAGAGGGAGCCAAAACCAGAGCGATGCAGTGAGAACCAGAGCTGTGGTCACCAGGGCAGGGGTGAGGGGTCTCGGGCTGCAGGCTGTGTGGGCCCCACCGGGAGGCAGCAGCAGGGGTGTGGGCCGAGACCTCTCTTTGTGAAGCTGAGGTCCTTGAAACCCAAGAGGACCTAGGAGATTGTCCCTACGGACATGCGCCCGTCCAGGGCTCTGAAAAGGCAGAGAGAGCAGCCTGAGTTTACGATGCCGCCGTGGTGCAGCTGCGCCTCGGGGAGCCCTGAAACGAATCCACGGGTCCTGCGCTGACGATGGCTCCCACACAGCAGTTCACGATCTTGAGAAAGCAGTTCTCTAAAGAGACCGAAGTACTCGTGCGTTCAGGGCGACGAAGCCCTTCCTGAGAAGAAGCAGGAAGTGTTGGAGGCACGATGGCAGGAACGAAGGGAAGCACGAACGGAAGACTCCGGTGGGCTCCCTGCCCTTAATTTATGACTAAATGTGCCTTCGATCTTGAGTTTTATAAAGCATTTTGTTTTAAACACTCTTCAAATAGTGCCCTGACCAGTGAGGCTCAATGGGTTGGGCGTCATCCCTCAAAGCCAAAGGTTGCAGGTTCTGTTCCCGGTCAGGGCACATGCTTGGGCTGTGGGTTCAGTCCCCCGTCGGAGTGCTTACCAGGGACAACTGATCGATGCTTCTCGCTCACATCGATGTTTCTCTCCCTCTCTTTCTCCCTCTTTCCCCCTTTCTCTTAAAAAATTATTCAAATGTGTAATGTACTGAGTGGAAAAATGTTCTCTCTAAATTCATGTCTACCTGGAACCTCTGAAGGAGACCTTCTTTGGAAATAGGGTCTCTGCAGATGTCATAAGCTGAGGTGAAGGTGGGCCCATGTCTCAGGGCTGTGCCTGTCCAGAAGGCCACGTGAGGACCCAGAGGTGTGGAGATGAAGGCCCGTAAGGACAGAGGCAGAGGCTGGAGCGACACAGCTGCAGGTAGAGAGGCAGCAGGGGGCGCCAGCCGCCCTGGGTGCTGGGGGAGGCGAAGCAGGGCCTCCCCCAGAAGCCCCAGAAGGGAGCGTGGCTGGGCCAACACCTTGACCTCAGGCTTCTGGCCCCCAGGGCTGTGTAGGGACACTTGTGTTGTCCTAAGCCCCCCAGTTTTTGTCATGGGGTCCCCAGACAATGCGTACAAACCTAGTTAAATAAGAATTCAGAAGAAGGGAATAGAGAGGTTGGAGAAAAGGTGATCTTTGAAGAGTTCGTGACTGAGTTTTCAAAATGAGATAAAAGACAAGAATCCTCAAATTTCAGGTTGCCATGTTTAGCAAATAAAAATACAAGGTTCCTAGTAAAATTGGACTTTTAGGTAAGATTAAGATAGACACACACACACACACATACACATGGTATTTCCAGAAAGTATCCAGCCATGTAATATGAAAATTAGAGACATGTATTGTAGAAGGGACAAGATACAAGATACATTGTCCTGTACACAAGACAGCGATGCCTCAGTCCCCTTCAAAGTAGGCACCGTGGGACCTCACACTGTTCCCCCAGTCACCATCAGCTGCCCTGTCATATCTTCCTGAATCTCACCAACAGTCTGAAATCTCTTTCCTCTCAAAGGTGATTTTAGTTTTGGGAAAAGCCAGAAGTCTCAAGGTGCCAAATCTGGGCTGTAGGGTGTCTGAGTCATCTGGGTGAGTTGATGTTTCGCCAAAAACCTCTGCACGAGACACGGTGCGTGAGCAGGCATGTTGCTGTGACAAAGCTGCCGAGCTGCAGCGGCCCACAGCTGCAGCCTCTGAGTCATCTGAACAGTTGCCACGGAGAAATCCACAAGCTCAATGCAAAATCCGAGGCAGGATCCTTGTTCTCCTCACTCGGTGTTTTGAACCTGATGGTCACACAGTGCGTGTGCTCACTCAACGGCATCTACGGCCCCCGCTGACTAGTACAGTGGAGTCGTCATTGTTCACACAGGCACATTCTGGTCCACTCTCCTGGGCTGCCAGGATACATCGATGTCATGCAAACTGTTCTCATTATATTAACAAGGGCTGGGCTTATCTGGACAGACTCTCTCCGTATATAAAATTCAGTAGGAGTATGTCCCATGCAATATTTAGGCAATAATAACCTGAAATGAAAATTAACTAAAATTTAACTGAGCTTCCTGTATTTTATCTGGCAACTCCACTGTAATTGGAAATGGACAGAACATCCTGAACAGAATAAATACAAACCAATTTATGCCTAAGTGATTCACCATGCAACTGCTGAGCACCAATAACAAAGAGAAACATTTTTTACAACAGTTGTAACATAGTCCAAACAATGGGGCAACAGCAGATTTCTCTTTAGCTACAATAGCAGCCAAAAAGAATGGAATTAGATATGCAAAGGGTTGAGGAAGAACTGCCAACTTAAATAAATGTAGATAAATTATCATTCAAGAGGGAGGACAAAATAAATATTTATGACCAATGGGGAGTGTTTTCCATTCACAGACCTTCCTCGGAAGGGTGACTCATCAACGCACTAAGAAGTAACGGGGTGGTTGAGTAAGTACTGACATTTAAATTTTGAGCAAGCCCTCAGGATGACCCCCACCCCCTCCATGATCTCAACCTGAGTTAAAAGTTTAGATTATGCTCCAGTTGGTCATCGCCGGGAGCGACAAATCAGTCTCTGAGGTTTTCCAGCCTCGGTGTTAGCAGTGAAAGACCACCCCGGCCATATCAGCTCCCTTTGAACCAGTTTGAAGTCCAACGCAGCTTTGACTTTCTCGCATCACAAATCTACCGAAATGTGCGGTGCACAGCCCTGTTTGCTACTCTTGGGTTGTGGCTCACTTCTCATCGCTACTCTATCCACAGAACATGCTAAACTTCTGGGCTAGGGCCACACAGCTGAGTGTAGCAAGACACCATGCACTCTGCCAGCAGGCAGGGCACGTGCGCAGAGCAGGGCTGGGGGCGGGAAGTGGGGCGGTTCTCCCCCCAACGCCCCGGTGTCTGTCTCGCAGGCTGTGCTGAAGTTCATTAGAGCTGTGGGAGCCTGAATAACATGTTGACCCTCAGTGTGAGTCTCGGCGCCTCCTGGAGTCTCTGGAACTTTCCTCTTCCCTGAACTGGCAAGGGCTCCTGATTGCTCACGGGATGAGCAGGTTTCCTGGCTTTTCTCACCACACAGCCTGAGGCTGTGGGGAACAGTGTGAGGTCCCAAGGTGCCTACTTGGAAGGGGACTGAGGCATCACTGTCTTGTGTACAGGACAATGTATCTTGTATCTTGTCCCTCCATCCCGCCATCCGAGCTCCACGTCCTGTTACAGATAAACCAGCCCTGCCTCCTGAGCAGAGGTGAGCACCTGTGAGCAGCGCCGGCCCACGCAGCGGGGCCCTTGTAGAGCTGGACCGGCCTTTCCAGGGGGTACTGAGGGCCGTGAGTCTCCAGACATTCAGATGTCCAGGTGGGGTGAGTTGCTTGAAACCCAGATTCTACCTCACGCCATGCAAATCTTTCCAATCTGTAGCATTGGCTAGACTGACCGGGTAAGCCTTAAATAAGGAACTAATTAATGGTCCAGGCACCCTTGAATAACAGAATGCAAAGAAAAAACAAACTTAGCAGTTTTAATTTTGAAAAAGCCCACTCTTGTGTTCCTGAAACATTTAACTGAGTCACCACACACATGCTCCAGTGCCTACGGTGAGTACTGTGGACTTGTTACTTACGAGTGTCTCCTAGAACCACCGTGTATGTGAGGTCACACATGCACACACATGCGTGATGCACACACACACAAACCTTTTCTTTGCTTTTGATCCGATGTGCCACTTGTTTAGAAACCCCAAGTTCCCAGATTGGGAAGGAAATGCTACCGTTTCCACAATTTACGACTGGGGCTTTCTGCTTCCTCAGAAAAGACTTAACCCGGAGAGTGAAGGGCATAGTCTCTCCCGGGATTTTAAATTACAACGGCGTTTGGAAGCACAATCCCCCTAATTCATACACGGAGGTATGAATGGTCCAGGGTTGAATCCCCTTGTAGTACTCTCCTGTAGAACTTGGAAACCACGCTCTTCTATGTTAGAGCTAAACTTTGGAATCACGATTGATGAGTCGAGGCAGAATCATAATCACCCTGAGGCCAAACTAGTAAGAAGTCACTGCACTTTCAGTGGGAGATGAATATTTCTGGGAAATGTGTCGGGGGTAAGGAACCTTGCTGAGGGGGTTGTTCGCCCCCAATGCCACACAAGGGGCGCGCCGGCCAGGCCAACACATGTTCCTGGCCGCCCAGCAGGTGTGGCCCGTCTTATACACTTGTGCTTATGCACCGTGGTTTTGGTCCGAGCCGGGTCCCTGCAGAGACGGGGCTCGGGACGGAGCCTGCAGGTCCACACGTCAGGGGCTCTCATTCTTACCTTCTGTAGGTTTTAGCACAGAGGTGAGGGTTCTGCATTTGGGCTGAAGTTCCAAAGCCTGCTCCTCAAAAGCTTCGCTTTTGGGTCCCCAAATGCTGAGGCCACCTCGTGTTCACAGTAGCCACCGTCCTCTAGGAAACAATCGATGCCATTGGGAAGGGTGGGGGTCGGGGGGGATCTGGGGGCTGACATGGGGGCTCTCTGGGGGACAGAGTCACTGAGGGAGACCCTCTCACGACTCTGAACTTCCTCTGAGTGCAGGGCAGTGGGGTGAGCGCGCCCTCTTTGCCAGGCTGTGAGGAAGGCATGGAGGAGACGAAGGCAGATGGGTTCGCCAGGGAGGGAGCACGGCCCAGAGTGGGAGAGAGGCGCAGGCGGAGAATCCAGGACCATGTGGTCGGTCTCCGGAGGGAACCCCGAGGGCCTGCGCGGAGGGGCTGCCTTGGCTCCTCCCTGAGGGGGTGCCCCTTCAGGACAGACCACCAGCCACCCATCACCCTGGCTCCTCCCTCCTGGAGCCCGTCGCTGTGCCCGCAGTCAGTGCCGGAGAAATGGATATTAAAAACGGCGTCTACCTGAACCAGTTACATGTGAATTGGGAGAGAATACGCGCCTTTTAATGTGTGTTATCGACTCTCAGAGTCTAAGTACACTCGGACTTATCGGAACGTGGGGTCTGCACACTGCCCTCAAAACCAATCAGCTTTGGCCGGGAGCCGTCAGAGGCAGGCTGTAACAAAGGAACGGTGGAGAATCGTTAAAACCGGTTTGTCAGGTCATAAATACTTTACTTGCTAGGTGTAGCAGGCTGCGGGTAGACACTTGCCCTAGTGAGTGAGTATTGATTACGGCCTAGTCTGGAGTCAGGACACAGAACCAGTGGTTTGAAGAGTGAGGGACCCTGGGCTCCCGTCGAAGGTGGAAATGATTCGGGTCCCGATGTCAGAGGGGACATTCATCTCATTCTAAAACTCGAGGGGAGGCAGGGTGGCCCTGTGAGTCCGCTGGAATCCAAGGTCCTGTGCCGACAGATGGGCCACAAGGTGGGGAGACCGAGGAGAAGCAGAGAACTGGAGAGGTGGAGGGCTGCTTGGGTGAGTCCTGTCTGTCTCCACCCTGACAGGCGGGCCACCCAACATACGATCACCTGTCTGTGGACATGTCTGCTCTTCGGATGCTTGTTTTCCTACAGGACAACAGAACACGGGCTCCAAACACACCTGTCTCAGGGGGAGACGTGTCAGTCTGGGGCCCCGGCACCGCCCCCCCCCAAGAGAAAATCATCTCACAAGAAAGTCTTTGCTGTGTGCGTCACAGTGACTTGGCCCCTGGAAACCGGCCCCGTTGTAGGACACGCACATGCAGGAGACGTGGGGACTAACAGTCAGTTCGTGGTTTGGAGGACAGTGTCCCACCTTCCAGGTCTCCTTTCCGGTTTGCGGTCACAGAATTAGAGACCAGGCTTCAGGAGGAAGCCTGGAGTCTACGCAGGTCGGAGCTTCACCAAGCTGCCAGGCCCATGCACTGAAAGCAGGCTCTCAGGCCCCCCGGACCCCCTACGCCAGCCCTGCCATGGAACACGCCCCCCCAGATAAGGGGTGCTGGCCTGGAGGGGCCTCCTGCCGGCTTTCTGAGCTGCAGTGGTGGGGACGCTGTTCCAGTTCCGAGCTCACAGTCCGGACTACCCACCACATGCCAGGCCAGGCTCCGGGCTGGGCGGGGCGCCTCGGGGTCCGCACCAGGTCTTGCACTGAGACTCAGATCTTCCCCCTGGTTGGAGGCTCTGTGACCTTGGCAGGACACCCAGCCTCGCCAAGCCCACTTCGGTCTGTGAAATGACGGTAATGATACAAATAGCTCCTGTCCCCTGGTGTCCATTGTAACATGGACATAGGACATGCAGCCAGCACATTTAGTTCTGTGCTTGGCACGCCACAGCGGTCACCTGTTATTATTATGATTATCTACCTACCTACCTACCTATTCACCTGTCTCCTGAAGGTGCAGGCAGGAGGAACATACCTACCTCACAGCCTTTCAGAGAGGATGAAGTGAAATGACTATGTAAAGTGTTTCATTTATTGTCAAGGGCGAAACGAACACTCTGTGGAAGGTAGCAAGTGGTATTATCTCCATTATTCCTTTTGAGGAAGTGAGCGATGGTAAAGGGCTGGCCAATTAGTGACTTTTTCAGCTGCTTACTGCAAGTCACACTCCAGGTGTGCCGTACTCTTCTGCTCAGAATATCCCCGGCTCCCTGGCGGTAATGACTACCCCGGGAGCCAAGTGGCCGATCCTTTCCAGCCAGGGCCAATCAAGACATGTTCCAGTCGGCCTGGGACCTGCTGGCTCAGAGGTGGTGGAATGGCTTTTCTCTCCCCCAGAAGCTTGTGTGGGGAGCCCAGATGTTCTGTACCGTCAAGGGTTGGTTACAGCGGCTAAGGGAACATGTCAGCCAAAATTCCAAGTAAAGAGTGATTTGTTTTCTCACAGAACCACAGTTCTGAGGTTGGGCAGTCCCAGGGTCGATTATTACAGCCACTCAATGACATCATCTAACACCCAAGTTCCTTCCACACTTCCTGTCTTCCATCTTCAGTGTATAGAGTGGCATTCCTCGTGGTGTCAAAATAGCTGCAGCCACTCCAGGCATCACATCTTTACTCACTGAAATTCAGAGGAGTTTTTCGGGGTAAAAAAAAAAAGAGCTTTCTGGTCCCGTGTCTAATTCTAAAAAATAAGGAAAAATTTCCAAAGCCCATTTACTTACTTTTCTCCAGGAAGCTTTTCTCTCCAGTCGTGGGTTAGAATCATGTGATTATCTGGGTGGCTGACTCTGCAACACTTTCTTTTTGAGCCTCTCTTGGGTGTCTGTGTGCTCAAGTAACCTCCCCAGGGTTCTTCCCTGGAGATACCTCAACCGGCTAGAAATCCTGAGACGAATATGAATCCCAGGGCAGACCCCCAGGAACCTAGAAGTGTGCTCTGTCTTAAAATCAGGCAGTCCCGGCACTCGGATGTCTGAGTCCCTCACACGTGGAGCAGACAGAGCCATGCCTCTGAAACTGGCCGCCGCGCTGGTCCTGGCTTCCCCCAGGACCAGGAAGCAGGCGTCTGGACAAGCGGTCAGAACAGGAGGGAGAGCACGGTCGAGGCGGCGGGCGTTAGCGCAACAACCACCCCCTCGCCCAGGAAGCCTCCGAAGGGGCAGGAGACCGGCGTCCAGGGAGGGCTGAAGGGGTTCAGCGTGCACGCACCAGGACAGAGGTGGCTCGACCCTGGGTTGGTGTGCTGTGGCAAGTATGAACTTGCCTGAATTCATGGCACCCTTTTTGGTGACACTGGGACGTGTCACACCGGCATCAGGCACGTCCCTGGGTGGTCCAGCTCCAGTTCACCAGCTGGAACACCAGCCCTCTGAGGATGAGAGCCAGTTCTACCTCTTCCTGGCGCCTCTGCCTGGTGGCGCGTCCCCAGTAGAATGGGAGTCGCAGTCAATTGGGGATGATGCCTTTAACGCCCTTTTTTGCATGAAGAACGTGGCACCCCAGCACCCTTCAAACTGCGCAGGGACGCAAAGCGTCGCCCATGTAATAAAGGGTTCAAACACACACTCACCAAGTCAGGGCCGTGGTTGTCATCGCTTACCATGGTGACTTCTAAATGACCCAGGGAAACTATTTTAGCTTTTACAAGACATGGGCAGTGGAAATGAATTGTTCCAGGAGTTCGAGTTTAAGGACATGAAAGCAACCGAGAGCTCGCCATTAGAAGAATGAGAATTCTGCCATTGGCAGAAACGAGGAAGCTTGTCTTCCCAGCAGTGCCCACTGGAAACGCCACCGAGTCTCCGTCCCACGCAGAATCTCCCAGGGGCGGGGAGAGGTGCTCCCCCTCACCACAACTCCTCTGGCTTGCCCTTCATGAGCTGCAAGTGTTCTGACACATGAACTTGAAGAGGGGACAGCGAGGCCGGGTGGCTTGTCTGTCACTAGAGCAGCAGAACAGGCCTGTGAGCGATCGAGTGAACGCAGGCACTGCAGGGAGAGGAGCCCCTGTCCCAGAAGATCACACGACCTTCCTGAGGGCCCAGGCCTGCCTGGCTGGCTTCGAGGTGCTGTCTCATCATTGACCTCGTTTTGCCGTTGGAATGGCCGGAGTGACAGGCAGGGAGGGCACTGCTGCCTCTCTGTGGGGACAAGGCGTCCAGGTTGAGAAAGGTTGAGTGACTCTGGCAAGGCTGCACCCCAGGCAGGCACACTGACACCCCCAGTGCCGCCTACTGGGGTGCAAAAATGTCCTGCACCAGGGAGGCACTGCCCCAGGCAGAGGGTCTCTGGACAAGACTATTGGGGACTGAGTACCTCAAGGACAGGAGCTGGCACAGAGGGAGTGCGTGTGCCTTCTAGACCCTGGGATGTGTTCTCCGAGGAGGGTTTGGGGCCATCGTTTCGGCCACCACGCTGACCCCAGCTTTCCGAAGGACTAGGAATCAGACATGGCTGCACGTGGTCAGGGCAGGGGTCAGTCCTGTCGGGGAGTGTGAGTTCTCAGGAGGGAGGGGGTGAGCAAAGGTGGTCCCCGAATCAGGGCAGTGGCACCGTCCGCAGGGGACACAGCTCTGTCCCTTCTCCCTGGATTCCGAGTCCCAGCTTCCTTCATTTGCCGCATCCCTCTGCGCGGGCAGCAGGCTGGGGCACTCTGAACTCACCCTTCGGGTCTTGGGGACCTGGGCTTCACCCCAATAGTGGCTGACCTCCAAGGGGGTGATCTGATCTTTTCTTCTCGGTTTCCTCACCTGCCCCTGCAGATACGTCAATCAATTAATTTAATGGATAAATTAATTGATCTCCTGGGGCCCTTAAGAGGAAGAGGTTGAGTAGACCAAGCCCTTGGTGTGGTGCCTAGCACATCGGAAGGGCTCAGTAAAGGTTAGCGTTGGCTGCCATCATTGTTAAAGAGGACTGAGCAGGAGTGGAAACCCATAGAGCTGTATTTAACACGGCTATGTTAATTTTAATTGGCACAGGCAAAAGAGATGCTCTATATACCACTTGGGACGGTGCGTGGGCGAGTTCCCCTGTGCGGGACCGCTATACCGCGAGAATGCCCTCGCCGTGACATTCAGGAGAAGGTGAGGCCCAGGCTGGCCCACGGCCCTCCCATTCCAAGAAAGCCAGCTCATCTGCAGCCCAGGGCAGTGGGACCACGCAGCTCTTCCTTCTCACTTCTAGTCTGGGTGGAGACACACTGAGCTCCCTCTCAGAAACCCCAAGTGTGCAATTTCCTCCCTGAAACTGAAGCGCCCCATTCTCAGGCACAGGTTGTACAAAACAAACCCATTGAGGGCCCTGAGTTCTGTGCAAATGCTGTGTGAAACAGGTGTCAGTGAGCCCGGGAGAGCCGGGGGAGGGGTTGCTTTAAGGATGGGTGAACACGGATCGGGCATGAATTTGAGAACAGAAAAGCCTGCACAGTGGCCCAGATGGTGGATTGGGTCCCAGGGGGGCAAATGCCAAGTTGTGGGCATCGGGCGTCACTACGGACGCAGAGGAGGAAAGCCAGAGGTCGGCTGGAGAGGGGAGGGCTGTGACATCAGGGAGGGCCAAGCTCTGGGTCGGGTTATCTGCCCCCCCCTTTATCAGGTCGGGCCTCTTATCTTCTGCTCGGGGCACATACGCTGTCCTTCCTTGGTGCCACATGCAGGTGACATCAAAATAGCCTGTGACGTGGCAGCAGGATTGTTCTAAGAACACAGGCTGTGGAGACGAAATGTGAACACACAGTGACGTCCGCGGTCGAGCACAGAAACTCACAAATGGAGAACTAAAACTATGGGGGGTGGGGGAAGTCCAGATGGGGGGAAATACTGGCAATTGCCTAGGACTAAAATTAGCCACCACCCCAGTTGTCAGAGGTCACAGTGCAAGGGTAACTTGGGGTCACTTCCCTGGAAAACAAAACGAACAGAGTGGTCCGGGCACCACGCACCACCTGGCCCCTCAGGGATCGATTTGTTAAAGCAACGTTACTTTTAGGGCGCATAGAAAAACAAGGGTTTCCGTCTGCTTCTTGTGAGTTCTAGCGTGTTCATTAATAGAGCCGAGATGGTTTTTCTAAATGGCATTTCAAGCATTTCTCAGGTTTCAGTTCTTCGAAATGGCATCTGTGTCCTTTTGATGTCGACAGCCTCTTCCGCACTCGCCCCTGCAGCGAGGTGATGACGCTCGCTCACCGGCGTTTGGTAACGGGCACACGCTCTGGTGCCCTCCGAGTCCTCTCACAACAGTGACCCTAAAAAGTGTCACTTTGTGTAGTTTCATCTTACCCAAAGTGTTTAATGGGAAATGACCATTTCTAGAATGTCCTTTTAATTAGTTTACAACCCAAACTGGTATGAATGAAGTCATTCAACCAGTACTTCCTGAGCACGCACCCTCCGCTCAATGCCACCAGGCTAGGCATCGGCGGCCACAGACCCGCCCCTACCGTGCGGAGGCCCACCGCCACGCGAGATGGGCTGTTTGAGGACTCACGGGGCCTGGAGACCTCCGTTTAGCGCCCAGTTCAACCCCTCACAGCTCCGGATGAGGAGGCTGCCGGGGAAGCTCCTGGGCGCCACTCTGGCCTGGGCGTGGCCAGGTGTGAGCAGGATGAGGAAGACCACTCTGGCACAAAGAGGAAGATGAGAGACCTGCAGGAAGGCCTCCCTGTCAGGCATTCGACATACTGTCAGCAGCCCGAAATAACCAAAGCTCAAAGCCACTGAGCACCTGCTTGGCACCGGGGGAACGGATAAGCACGTCCCGTTCATTATTGTTTGTCCTCCCGGCGGCCATCCTGATTCCATCTCACATACCGGGAAACTGAGGCTCAAGGCTCCAGCACCATCACGGGGCCCTGCACACCGGAGTCAGAATCTGAAACTGGCCCGTTCTGGCTCCAGACTGAAGCCCCAGCTATTACTTAGTTTTGGTGCCTTCATCTCCGTGCGCACTGCATCGAGCCTGTCGGAGGTTCTGTTGCTTCTCACCCAGCCTCTTTTCCCCAGGGCTCGGACCCAGCACGCTGCTCCCAGCCACCGGCTGTTTCCGAGGACTCCAGCCTGGGAGGCCTGCTGGGTTCCCAAGTGGAGCTCCACCCAGTTATCGGCAGAGGGGCGGCTGAGACCCCCTGCAGCTTCATTGCCAAGGGGGACAGGCACCTCTAAATCTACTGCCCAGGGAGGGACAGACACTCCCACCAAAAAAGCTGAGATGACTGTGGCCCTCCCCTCCCCCGTGGAGACCACCTGGGACCGTGCTCCACTCAGCAAAGGGGGCCCAGAGAACAGAGAGCAGAAACCATCCACAGAGCAGCCCCCTGGACATTGGCTTGTATAAATAATTTATTTCTGTTCACAGCATCATATATGCATATAAAAGGGAGTGGGGACAGAAGCGGAGGGTGGTCCAGACAGAACTGTAGCAGGAGGGATGAAAACAAACTGGGAGACGCTGTCCCCACGACACCACGACAGAGAATAGGTGAGGAGAACTGTCCGGAAACAAAGCTGGCCTCCCTGTGTCGCTCAGAAAACACTTCAAAACGCCTGTGAGGGAGGCCCGCTTCCCGAGGAACACCCGAGGTGACACCCGAGGGAAGGAGACATCGGAAATCACTGACCACTGCGTTGGAGGGGACCCCGCGGACCACTGCGAGGTGGTATTGGGGTCTAAGCTTCCTGTTTGATCAGAGATGAAATGGGCTATTAGTGGGTCAAATGACACAGAAACCAACTGAGACTAACTACTCGTTAAGACACCACAGGGTTTTACTCTACCAGACAGTTACTAACAGCTGACCGCACCCTTTCAGTACAGAAAACGCAAAAAAAACCAAAGTCACTTCGCATCATTTGTGAAGCCCGGCAGGATTCGAACACTGGTCTTGAACTTAGGAACTGTGAGCACGAGAAGGTTACAGTATTTGGCATCTGCAATGTCACAAAATAAATATATTATTCTCTCAATAGTGTGGAACTACCAAAATGTCAAAGTGCTTAAGAAATCGTTGCATGTGAAGAAAATAAAGGAGATGGATTTTTTAAAATAATTCTATACAGAATCTTCAGGGGATGGGACCAGCCCATTTAGAGATCAGTGAATATGCTGTCGGTAGGTGAGCTGACACCTTGCAGGCTTTTCGACACTGCTTCGCTCTGTTTTCTCCACCGAGTTGCTACAAAAAGACCACGGTTGGAGGGGTACCACACACACCAGCAGAGGAAGGAGGGTGGGTGGCCCGGTGCTTCTTTTAAAGGATCTCCTGTAACAACTGGGTTTCACGCAGGAAGCCAGGAATTCTACCTCTGGTTCGTAAATTAACTTTCTGAGTGCAGTGGACAATGGCCATGAATTTGCCATCGGACTAACTTGTGTGTGTAAGCACCATCATGCCTGATTTCTACGGGCCTCCTTCATCAATTAATTTATAACAGAGGGGGCAGGGGGGATAACTCTACCTGTAGCCGTGGATTCCAAGAGGAAATCAAAATCCAACAGTGAGCCTAGGTTTCTCTCGTGATACTGTGTTTCAGGGTAAATGACAGCTTCTGCAAACCAAGACTCAGTCCTGATTATAGAGGATTTCCTTAAATTACATTATTAAAAATATCTATTCTTTCACTTTCCCTTCCAAAGCCTCTTTCAAGTACACTGTCCCAGTGCCTAAGTACAGGCGACCGTGACGTGACGTTGTGTGCTGGCTTTTCAGCGCAAGCCCTCACTGTGGTTTGTTCCCACCAGCACGCGGAGGAAGGACCTCACCCTGGGGCTGTTCCGCTTTCGAATCCCTGCGACAAGGTCAGCTTTTACACCCAGGTGGGGTTTTCGTGTCTGGTGCACGACATGCAGTACTCTAGTGAGATACTTCGAATGAAATACTTAACCCAGGGGGGCCACAGTGAGCCCGGTTAGAGACTGGAACACGTCATCACCTGCAGCATAAGAGGATATAAAAGGTCAGGGCGACGTCTTTTCCCCCAGGTGACTTATTTCTAAGGTAAGTATTCATTGGTGGTAGTTTCTTTTTCTTTTTTCCAAACATGTCTGAAAACCAAAACCCATCATCAAGTGGTTAGTATTATGAGACATCCCTTGCAAAAAAAAAAAAAAAAACCACCTTGCAATTCAGCACACATCTGCAGCTGGGACGCAGACACACACCCATCGGCTAAGAGAATGTCAGCGTCCGCACGTCCAGGCCTAGATATTTATGCCAGTGACACAGTGCAGAGGGAGGTCCCCGTGCCCCACCCCCAGCACCGTCCACCCAGCGTGCACCTCCAGAGCCTTCCCCTTTAAACACCTTTAGCTATCCTGCAAGCAGTAAACGCACCATGTGCCACCACCTCCAACAGTTTTGCTTTTTTAATTTTTATTGGTCTCTTTGTGTGACAATGACCTACACATGGACAGGGTCCAAGCCATCTGGATGATGTCTGACTCCAGGCTGAAAAGCAGTTCTCAACAAAAACTGGTTCTGTAGCAGCCGCAGAGCACCAGGCAAGGTGCATCTTCGCAGCCATTCCCCAAGCACAGCCAGCACAGCGCCCCGCGCCCTGGGGCTGAGTATTGTTCCCGGCGGTCCTCCCAGAGCCCAAAACACCACCTCGTCTGGGCCCAGAGTAGAACAAATGAGCTTTCATCAGGGGCTGGCCCCGTGACATAAAATAACCCAGCTTCCACTGCCCATGAATACAAGGAGGGGCTGTTCCCCCAGCACCTCCCAACGCCAACAAGCCCTCCCGATGAGGGCTCCGGGGGCTCTGGGTGTTGCATACCTCAGGTAACTCGCAGGTGAGGGTGGGGCAGCCTGAACTTCTGGCCTGCTGGAGTAGGAAGAAACTGCTTTTGTCTCTGACATCTGAGCCTTCCACCTGGGCGGGGAGGGCAGACCGCAGTCCCCGCAGGTCCACTCCCCAGGGCGGCCTCCCACCCCATTAGGGAGCTCAGGCGTTCAGACAAAAGGTCCCCAGGGCTTGGGGTGGGAGCAGGTCGAGGGCGGGCTGGCAAATCAGCATACACACCCGGGTTAAGTCACTAGTCCTGCATCTGGGCGCAGAGATTCAGTTTTAAAAATCGGAAGCATCGCTTTGGTTCGCTGTCTTTGTTCGCGGACGCGGGTTCTCGCACATCCATTCATTCCTGCCTGACTCACTCGCTCACTCCCCCCTCGCTCCGGAACGCCGCCGGGCGCATTACCGCTTCTTCTTCTGCTTGAGGGACTTCCTGCGTTTCAGGATCATCTCATAGAGCTTGTCCATGCCCTCGGTGAGGCCCTCGCCGATGATGGCGCACGCCGGCTGGACGTGGTAGGTGGTGGCCGGGATGAGCTCGTGCAGCGCCAGCTGCTTCTCGATCTCGGCCACCGGCAGCGACTTGGGCAGGTCCTGCTTGTTGGCGATGACCAGCAGCGGCGTGCCCTGGTTCTCGGCGAATTTGGTCACCTTGTGCAGCTCCGTCTTGGCCTCCTCCAGCCGGTCCACGTCCACCGAGTCCACCACGTAGATGATGCCGTCCGTGCAACGGCTGTAGGACTTCCACAGCGGCCGCAGCTTCTCCTGGCCGCCCACGTCCCAGAAGTGGCAGCTGATGCCCTTGGCCGTGCCGTTGCTCAGCTTGATCTTCTCCGTGTTGAAGCCGATGGTGGGCACCGTGTTCACGAACTCGTTGAACTTGAGCCGGTAGAGCACCGTGGTCTTGCCGGCCGAGTCCAAGCCCAGCATGACGATGTGCAGGGACTGGAAGGCCGAGATGTTGGAGGAGATGTTGCCCATGGCTCCTCGCTGCGGCGCGGGCCACTGCGGCTGCAGCGGGAGGGCGCCGCCCCCCCGAGCGGTGACAGGCCCGCCGCGGCCGGGCGCACCTGGGCCCCGCCTGCCGCCCTCCGCCGCGACCTGCCTGGCCTCCGCCGACCCTGGGCGCACCGGTCCGCGCGCTCAGACGCCGCAGCCCCCAAGCCCGTGCCGGTCCGGCATCGCGTCCCTCCGGCAGGCTTTTGTCTCCCGCGAAGCCGCCTCCGCTGCCGCGACGCGGGATGCAGGCGCCTGGAATCTTCCTCCGGCCCCGGCTCGCTCTGCGGGTCCCCGGGCCGCGCCCCCGAGCTCCGGCCGCTGCCCCGGCTCCCCCCGGCCGGCAGCGAGGTGCTGCGGCGCTCGCCTCTGCCCTGGGCCGCGCTGCGGGGCCGCTCCCGCTCCCGGGGCGCGCCTCGGAGGCGCAGGCGGGGGCGCGGGCTTCCCCGGGTGTCTCTGCTGCCTCCGTCCCCGCAGTCCCTGCGCCGCCGCCGCCGCCGCCGCCTCTAGCCCGCCGCGGCCCGAAGGCGCCCCGCCCCGCCCCTCGCAGCCCCGCCCAGGCCCCTCCCCGCCCCGCCCCCGGCCCCGCCCACGCCGCGCCCCGGGTCGGGTGTGGACCTCTCCCTCCTGCCCGCCGTTTTCGCGCCCTTCGGAGCGCTGGGAATCGCCCGCGGTGTCCCCCTCCCCGGCCGCGCCCAGACAATGGGCCCGGGAGCCAGCTCTTCCTTCCAGGCCGGCTGACTCATCTTATAAAAATAGCTCGCGGCTCCCGGAACTCTCCACCCGCCCAGCCCTGGCCGGGGACTGCCCCCCCGGGGCCGCGGCCGCACAGCCTGCCTCGGGCGGGGAGCAGGGTTGGGGGTTCCAGCTCTGCAGGTCAGGGCGCGGACCGCAGCGTCCGCCCAGGGGCTGTGGAGGGCCCGAGGGTGGGGTGAGAGTGCCCTCTAGGGAGTGAGGGCGATGGGGTCAGGTCTCCAGACCCCGAGGAGAGGGCAAAGGAGGGCGCTGGCTTCGGCGAACCACCAGCCTGCACCCCGAACCGCGCCTCTGTACCCAGCCGTGCCCTGGGCCCTGGCCCTCCATGATTCCCTGGCCCGCTTTCCCACCCGAGTTCCAGGGGGCTGGCTCCACAAGACCACGGACCCACTGGGGGCCCAGGTTTGTGCCCAGGGTGCCCTGGAGGCCCAGCTTTTCCTGCCTGGGGGCAGCGATGAAAACAAAAACCCAGCATTTGCAATCTAGGCAGTGATGGGGCTGGAGTGGCAGCTGGGGGTGGGGTGCGAGGATAAGGACAGTTTATTCCCAGGTAACTCAGATAACTAACCATTCCCAGATAGCCGCTTTGGCTGCCTTTCTTGCTCCCACCAACTATGCTAACATTCCAGGTCAAACATTAACGTCTGAGGAGAGCACCCTCTGCCACCCCACTTTGAGAACTGAGAACCCCCTGCCCACAGAGACCCATTCTGCTGCAGCTGGGGGTCCGGCTGCGTTTGGGTGCTCAAACAAAGTATGGCCATAGTTTGGGGTCGTGGCACCAGAAGTTACAAACACCAGTGTGCGACCCTGGCTTCCACCCCCTCTCACTCCAGTGGTTTTATTCCAGTTTGTAAATATGTAACAGACACACACTCTCTCTGGGGGCAGAGGCCACAGTGCCTTGCAGAAAACACAGAGACCTGCTCTGGAGGAGAGGTGGGGTGGGGCGGGGAGTGCACTGTCAAATTTGTCTGGCTCCCCCTTATGAGCAGAGAAGACAGACACGGGGTCGAGGGGGATAGAAATGAACATGATAATCATTTAGGAATCAACCCCCAAATTTTATAGGCATGCTTTCCTTCTCTACTTCCCTCGCATGAGCTGGTGTCCTATCACAGTATGATATATGATGCCCTTGGTACTAAAACACGTGAGAAGACCATATCTGTAGAAAGTGGGACAAGCCACCCTGTCTCTGGAATCCCTGTGCTGACAGCAGCCACCGCAGTCATCTGCCCTCCGGGGTGGGTCCAGGGGCTGGGAAGGGAATGCCAGGGCTGGAGATGGCCTTGTGGGTTATTCTGTCCAGCCGGCCGGGTGAGGGAACCACAGCCCAGGCCCATTTCACTGTGCCAAGGCAGGAGCAAGCTGCAGACGGCCCACCCCGAGCCCAGGGGTGCCGGTGCCCAGTTGAGGGTCTGCCCCCTCTCCCTCTCACTCCACTCACACTCAATGGGGAATGAAGTTGTGAGCAACCTGAAATCAGTTGCAAATGACAGAAATTCAACTCAAATTGAGTTGGACCACAATGAAAATATATTCAGTGGTGAAATGGAAAGGTTCCTGCATGATTCAGGCATGGCTAGATCCAGGAGCTCCAAAGAAGTCTTTCTTTAGACCAGGTGTCTCTTCATTTCTTCTCTGTTTCCCTCTGCCTTGATTCCTTCTCCTGCAGGCATCCCAGGACTCCCATCCTTGGTTTACATCCTAGAGGAGAAAAGCTGTCTCTCTTTCCCATCAACTGTGACAAAAGCCTGTAGGACGCATCCCTCTGGCCTTCCTGGCTGACCCCTGCATCGAGCGTTACTGGCCAGCAGGATGGAACACCTCATCGGTGTGGCCCAGGGGCTCACGCTGGGGAGGGGTGGCTCCCAAAGAAGAATCAGGCCTCTGCTCCCGAAAGGCAAATAATAGTGGGCAAGCAGGAATGATTTCTAATGAGATCATTTTGGTCATTGGGAATTCTGGGAAGACAGAATTTTGTGTTTTTTTGGAGTGATCTCCTTGGCTTTCTTCAAGTCCTGCCCCACAGGTAAGCCGCCTTCTCATGAGACTGTTTCTTCTCTCTCCTTCCTCTTTGCCACGAGCAGGGCCTTGGCTGGGTGCCAGCCCTGGACGGGACTTCCATCAGTGGCCTGCATCCTGGACACGTGGGAAGGCACAGGCCGGACCGGGACCTCTGGATCTGCCTCCCACGAATGGTCTGGATACAGGACCCTGCTCCCTTCCTTGCATCTATCCCCTGTCAGGTCTTGCTCTTATTTTAAGGACAGTGGGAGGGAAACACTTTAGTAAAACACCCGATGTGTTTTCTTGGTGATGCAGTCATTACTGCTGTCAGTGGCCCCTGCCTGTGCCCCCCCCTTGGGGTTTAGCCATCCAGGACTATCTGTTGTCCCACAGAAAAAGCAGAATGCTAGACATTAACAGAGCCTTGCAGAACAGAGCCATTAAACAGCGACTCAGCGTAGTTGAATGGCAGCCGCTCTGCATTCTGATTTCACTCAACAGGGTGATAAGTCGATTTTACAGTTGATGATTTAACTTCTTTCCCATAACAGCATCACTTGGCTCAGCCAGCCAGCTTTCAGGACGAATTGCAATTGAGAAACCCCGGAATCCTGAAAAGGAAAGTGATGTCTCCTGCCGAGTCAGGAATGCCAGGCTCACTCCGAACCTGCCTGGCCCTGGACGCACATAGCATCACAGCGGGGGCTGCGCCGCCAGGTTGGGTGGTGCCCTCCATGTTCTGTCCATGGGGCAACACTCAGGTCACTGTTTCTCAAGTGACCCCTCTCCAACCCGTGTCCAACACATGTGGTGTCTCTGAAGGATAAATGACATAATACATGTAAAGTGTTTGGTACACTGCCTGGCACATGGTAAGTGCTCAATAAATGTTGGCTTGGATCAGGACAAGGAAATCGCTTTTCTGATGTGGTACACAGCCACTCGAGTTGCGGTGCCCCACCCCCCGCAGCCGGCCAGTATTCTGCTGAGTAGAAAACACTGGTTACCTGGGCTACCAGCTTCGTTTTGATTAATCAGAACAAGAGGTTTCTCAGAGAAAGTTGCCCTTGCGTCTTGCTCGAGGTGAACGTCACTTCCAGCAGAAGCCCTGTTTCAGGCCCCTCCCTTCTTTCTCTCCGGGGTCGGGAAGACTTGGCCCCCAGAAAGGGACTCAGTTAGCTCAAGCTGGACAGAATGCAATAACTTGGCCGTGATTTGGAAACTGGATCCTAAAATATCATTCTTTTTTCCCTGTAAGGGCTTAGACATAAAATGTGTTGCCTAGTAAGGTGACTTTTGAGTGGGTCTAGCGACTAGAGCAATGCGTTTCATTGTTATTATCTGTGCTTTAGTTAGGCTAATAAGATGCAAAGGTGAACACTCCGTCTGTACCTGAGTGTGGGTAGGGGTGAAGTGTGTGCCCACGAGCATGCACATGAGGTGCGAGATTATTTGCGGGTTCTGATTGGCGGCCTGGGTTCAGGTTCACTGCCCCGGTGCTCAGCTGCGGTAATGCAGGAGCGCCCTCTACTGAGCTTCTTGTGCAACAGATGGAGGCCTCCGCGGGGGTAAATCCGTCCGGGGCCTTGTAAAAAATGTTCAGTCCACCATTGGAACAAGCGAATGGGTGAGTGGCTTCCGGACTAGTTCTGAGTTCTCTGAGAGCCGCACTCGCCAAGCCAAGAATGTGCCTCTGTCGGAGCTCAGAGCGTGGGGAGGTGGACTCTCAGACGCAGGGTGGGTCTTGTCTGCGAGGCCCGTGCAGACCGGAGGGGTGGCTTACCAGGAAGGAGAGGGAACCAGGAGGCCTGGCTGAGCATGAAGGGGTTGACCGGGAAGTC
Source organism: Sturnira hondurensis (assembly GCF_014824575.4). Taxonomy (NCBI): domain Eukaryota; kingdom Metazoa; phylum Chordata; class Mammalia; order Chiroptera; family Phyllostomidae; genus Sturnira; species Sturnira hondurensis. The sequence goes on along the minus strand of NW_028091124.1, from coordinate 3,601,663 downwards.
CATTCGAAGAACCACAAACTGATTAGAAGCGAGAGGGACTCAGTGTCCAGGAAACCCAGCGGAGATCAGAGATCGGGAGAAATCGGTTTCTGCGTCCGATTCCATGGGCAGGCCAGAGACCAGGAGTGGGGACGAAAGCAGGCCGACTGGACGGAAAGCAAGGGGGCCTGAAGCAGCTGAAGCCAGCCGGTCCAGGACTGGAGCTCTGCGGCTGGCACGAGCGTTTCCTTAAGGAGGACCCCACCCACACGGCCGGAAGTCTCGGCGAGTGGAAGACCGAAGGGCTCCATCACGGGGGGGCGTCTCCGCGTTCCGAGTGGAACGCCAGCCCCAGGCTGCCCGTCCGAGGGGCTCACAGACGCTGCGGCTAAGGGCAGAGTTGGGGGCAGGGCACTAGATTCTCCAGTGACAGAGCTGAATCTGTGCCGCTGGGCCTCCTGCTTTATTCGCTTGTCCCAAGGACTGGAAATAAGAAGAACCCACTCCCCTTGTCTGTTTGAGTTTACGACTTTAATGAAAAAACAAAACAAATCAAATCAAAACAAAAAAACCCAGAGCGCCTTATTTTAAATTTCTTTGTGAAGCAACAAGGCTGAAGAAAGCCCGGTCTCACTTTTTCCAACAACCACCACTGGGATCACATCGTAGTTGTTGTTTCTGATTTGGGTTAAAAAAAAAGATAAAATATTTTCCTCACTCAAGTCTTCCTTTATCGATTGTTGATCTCGATTACCTGCCCAAGATAGGTATGAAAAATTTAGAAGTCATTATCTTTCCTATCAGTATTATTTCCAGATAAGATTCTTTTGCAAGATTGTTTTCAACCTCTCCTTAGTACTCGAATTTCATCCCGTAAGTGAACGTTTCTCAAGGACATTAGGAACTCAGGTCCTACTAAAGTGACAAAACAAGTTCATAGCAACGCCAGGCCCCTTTCAGGTGAGGGAGGAGGAGGAGTTCGGTATGCAGAAGTTATTCCTGACTCCTTCAATAATGCAATCGCTGTAATTAAATTTCTCCTCTAAAAGCTACAGTGAAGAAAGAGAAAGGAACGGATGATAATAAACCCCGGCGATTAGAGCAGTGCACCCCGCCCCGACGGTGTTGGATGGAAGTGGATTACTTAGGTTTCTCCCCTCTCCTCCCCAGGTGACCCGGGACGCCCATTATTTTCATTTAATTAAAACTTCCCTGGCTGAACCCGAGAGAGGGGAAACAATCGCACTTTTGTGCTTCTCTCGAGCCCTCTTGGCTCCTTCCTGCGGCGGAGGAGGCCAGGGTGCACCGCCAGCTCTCCCTGGGTCGCTCCCGGTGCAGCGGCCGCCCGCCTCCTGTGGAACTCGCCTCCGCGGGAGATTGGTCCGGGCGCCCAGAGAGAGCCCTCCGGCTCCTTGCAGCTTTCGTCAGAGGCCGCCGAAGACGATGATTGACTGGCGAGTTGCACTGAGTGTATGTGATCCCACGCTCTCTTCCGTCCACCACAGGAAATCCCTTTTGCTCTCCTGCCCGACTCCTAGATCTGCCTGCCCAAGGCCATCGTGACCAAAGGAAAAATCCAAAGGCCCTTCGCTTCCTTCTTACCTGGCCTCCCACGGACTCTGTTGATGGCGCCATCCTTCTTACAAGGTTTCCCTCAGAAAACCAACTGGCCTGGCTGAGCGGTGCGGCGCCCCTCACCCTTCACTGCTTGCTCCCCGTGCTGCCTGGGTGGCAGGGGACTGCTGTGTTGATGACCGCCTGGGGTGGTCACAAGTTCAAAGGTGCGCCACCCACCAGGACCTCCAAATGCACAGCCACAACACCATGCTCCCCCTCCTCGTCTCCCACCACGGCCACCAGGCTTCATCTCATCAGTCATTAGTGACCGATCAGTGGTGGCCCCCAGTGGTTGGCCTTGGACCTTCTCCTCCCCTCGTCTCCATAGTTAATCCCTCCTTCCTTTCATTTCTCACTCTGTGTCACTGTCAAGGCCGGTTGGGTCCTGTGTTCACTTGGTGGCGTTCCAGGGCACCGACCCTCCAGAACTGCGGCCTTCCCACTGGGCACTGGCTGGACATGCCGGCGGCTGGGCCCCGGACACCGGCCAGACATTTGGAACTGCCTCCCGCCGGCTCCCGCATCGGGACCTACCGCTGCTGGAGGCACCTCCTCTGACGGGGCCGCAGCTCTGGTTCCTCCGATTTGTGACGGGCCGGTGCAGGGCAGAGAAGCCCGGGCACAGGAGCGGCTGCTCCCTCTGTCCCCCAGTCTCTACTGGCTTAGGATGAAAAGATAAAGAAAAACAAAAGCAAAGAAATGGGAATAAATTGAATTTCGGTGGTGGAAGAAGCTCCCTATCTCTCATTGAATTCTAGTTTGTTTATCTAGGGTTCCTTAACTGAAATTCCAGCCTGCTGCTCCAGACGACAGCTTTGTTGTGGTTTTATCTGGTGCTAAGTGGGCAAAACAACTACACAACCCTAGGTTCTTCCTAGTTAAAGACGTCATCAATTCAAGTATAAAAATGAGGCCTAGACTTTGGGCCGGAGCGCTGATTCCAAACACCAGGATACAATCATATGCAGTCGTAGGACCCAGGGGCATCTGCAGCCCAGTGTCTTCCATGACTAGGTGTTTGTACTGGCCAGAAATCGGAGTGCCCGTCTGTAGCAATGTTATTGAATGACCTAAGATACATCTGTGCACTCAAACACATTAGAGCTATTAAAAGGAATGAGATGAATCTGTGTGTGTTGGGACACTTAAATTACCCAGGTATTGATAAGTAAAAAGTGTGTAGTACACAGATAAGCCCGTCTCAGTGAAAATTTCCACTCTTATTCTGTGTGTGTGTGTGTGAGATAGATAGGTGTGGAGATCTATAATATATACGTGGGGACGTTCTAAAGAGAGACTCGAGAACACAAAACCACTGGTTATGGCTCGCGCTGCACAGTGGAACCAGGTATGTGGGAAGGAAGAGAGACCTCTTTCGTGGTGTGCCCCCTCTGCTGTCTGAATTTGCTTTTCACGTGCATGAAAATACCATTTTTGTAATAACAAAGACAGTCCAAAACCCCACTTAGCTCACGAATGCGTGCACAGAAGGAAAAAATGCCTGCGTCCATGTGCAGATTTAGTAAGCCCAGCATTCTGCGCTGCATTCTAGGAAGCATTAAAATGGGCATCACAAGTGTCCAGAGAGTGGATTACCACATGAGCCAATGTGGGATCCCCACGAATAAGTGATTCCCGTCCAGACGCGTTCTAGCAGCCTTCGAGCGTGCCGGGGAAGGGGCTGGGGAAGCGCTTCCCGGCACTGGTGGATTCGGAGCGCTGTTCTCCTCCAGAGGTGCACCTGGCCCACCTCAAGGTCAGGCTGACGAGGTTAACTGCACCGGTAACATTTAGAAGCGCTTCCCTGCAGAGGTGGCAGTGGGAGAGGTGTAGCTCTTCTGAAATCTCCACCCTTTCCGGAAGGTGGGTGCTACCAGCAGGCCAAGCGCTCCGCAGGGGTTCAAGGGACTCTCTCCAGGGCCAGCCCTGAAGATAAAGCAGTGGACCGGTGGATGCCCAGGATACTGAGGACATTCTGTGCCATCATTTAAAAATTTTGAATTCTCCTGCCGTGCGTGCATGCAAATTGTCTTTCATAATGACATTTAATCTACATATCATTAACACCGAGTCACAGGAAGGTGGTGGGAGAGTAGCTTCCTGGCAGTTTTCATAGGTATGTCGTGCCAACTGACTTGCACAGGGTTTCGTCCCTCTCTGAAATCACGGGAGCGAAATGATGCCCTGTAGCGTTAGATGAGGGGTAAGCCAGGAGGAAGAGTTGGGTCTTTTCTGGTTTGTGCGTGACTCGTGGACGTCTGGGCCGGGTTTCCCGGGGTGGGGTGGGGGAAATACTCCTTTTGTTTTTAAAGGCTGTGTGTTACTTATTTATCAGTGCGCACTGCCCAAATCGTGGGTGTTCTCCGTGTTGCTGAGTGTGCGTGACGCCGACCATACTTTTCTCCCCTTCAAACCTCAGTGCCTCTTGTCGAAGTAACATTTTCCTGAAAAAAAAAAATCCTTTCAGAACATTTTACTTTTGACTTCTTAATGGAATTAATTGTGCGAAGAACTGAAACATATAGAATGAAACGCCCTTCAGGGAACATTTGAGTCTGGCCAGGAACATCAACCAGGGCTTTGCGCCTGGTGTCCATCATGTCAGCTCAGGTTGGTTTGGCCTTTGCCTTCTCCACAATAATTTCAGCAAACTCGTTACTTTTTATTCCTTTTCAGGGCACTGTGAAGACTCACCCTGAAGAACTTAGCCAGCAAGTTGGATTTACCCAGGATCTGAATGTAGTTTTTTGCCTCCATTCCCCATTCTAGAGACTTCTCTCACAGGCGACAATACCTGGAGTTGGAAATGTTGTAACCAAGTCAGCGCATTCTCCAAGCCACCTGCATCTCATGTGTTCTTATAATTGAATTGCTGAAATTACTATTTTTTTAATTTTTAGGGTTTTCTTTCCTGTTCTTATAATTGAATTGCTGAAATTACTATTTTTTTAATTTTTAGGGTTTTCTTTCCTTTTTCTCTTTTGTTGAAGCCATTCTCTTGATAAATGCCCTCCACAACTAAGAACTGGTTCTTTAAGATCCCAAGTTTGGACTGTTTGAAATAGACCCAGGCTGTCCACACAAGCTCTGAGACGTCCACGCGGAAGCCAGCACCTGTCAGGAATCGGTGTTCCGGTGTACAGAGCCAAACGGGGTCACTTCCATGGTCAGTGCCGTTCCTTTCAACACTCTGCACCTTCATTGTTTCACTCTGAGGGTCGCTTCCAGTGGACAGAGCTCCCTGACCTGCCACATGAGTTACTGCACACAGACTGCGCTCTTTACATTGCACACGCAGGGAGGGGGGCGCGCGTGTTCACCTGCTTGGGTGAACCGCCACCCACTTACTCACTGTGTCTATTAAGATTTTTTAAAGAGTATTTATTTATTTATTTACTTTTAGAGAGGGGAAGGGGGAGAGAAAGAGAGGGAGAGAAACATCAGTGTATGGTTGCCTCTTGTGCGCCCCCTACTGGGAACTGGTCTGTAACCCAGGCGTGTGCCTTGACCAGGAACTGAACCTGTGACCCTTTGGGTCACAGGTTTGTGCTCAATCCACTGAGCCACACCAGCCAGGGCTCTGTTAAGATTTCAATAAGCCCAAATCATCTGAGCATGTGGGTATGGGTAACAAGGAGGGAAAATGTGTTTGCCACAACCCAAGACCTGACTCTTCCACCTGGGAAATTGACTCTGTGGCCCAGGAGTTCAGCGATTACCCGTTTTCTGGGAATGTGGCTCTTTCATGTCTCCTCTTATTGTTTTCCCTTCTTCTCAGTTTCCCACTCCACCCTCGCTCTTTCCCTTTTCCAGATTTCCAGTGGCCTCTTCTTCTTCCTGCCCCATCCTTTTTGTCTCCCCACCTTCTCGCGGAGCTGTGGCCTGGGTTCCCAGCCTGGACCCAGCCCCAGGCCCGAATCAATGAGCACGAGAAAGACCTTCAGACAGGCGAGTGAGAAAACTGCCCGCTCCACGGGCCGGGTCATCAGCCTCTGTGCCTGGGGTCCTGGCTGCCGTGTGGGCTGTGAGCTCACTGACAGACACGCAGTAGGTGTGTCGGCTGGAGTCGCCGTGGAGCAGCTCGTTTTGGCGATGCGGCACAGGCCCCAGTGCCACGCAGGAAGTGAACAGACCACCGTTTCCAATAGAAATACGATCTTTGAGGAAATACTTCGATAACCATTCATGTAAGACAGGTTGAGAATGTACGTTTGTGTCTGGTGATGAACTGATGAAACATAGTGCTGGTTCTCAGAGAGTTACAGACCAGGGACAAGTAAATGCAGACAAGTCGCCAAGCGGGAATAGTAACCGGCCCCTGACTGGTGTGGCTCGGCGAGCTGGGCGTCGTCCTGCAATGAGACAGGCTGTAGTTCCATTCCCGGTCAGGGCACATGCCTGGGTTTCGGGTGTGGTCCCCGGGGTTAAGGGCACCCAATCACTGTTTCTCTCCCTCTCTTTCTCCCTCCCTTCTCCTCTCTCTAAAAAAAAATCTTAAAAAAATAGTTCTAAGGGCAAGGTGAGGCCAGAGGGGAGAGCCTGGTGGAGTGGGGTGCACTGGGGGGCAGTAAGGAGGGGGCAGGGGAGGGGAAACAAGGAGAATGCCATCAGGGAAAGCGCCAGGCAGGGGACTTCTAAGCAAGGAACATGATCAACAGATAAAATGTGTCATCAGCTCTGGTGACGTGATTCTGTCCCCATAAACTCCCAAAAGCACTGTGGTGCCCCATGGTCCTGGGCCAACACAGTCACGAGCCAACAGAGAAGCCAAAGGAGTTTGTTCCAAAGGACTCTGCACAGCGTCTGGGGGACAACAGGCCACCGGTAACAGCGCAGATGTGACCTGTGAGTGGAGTTGAGGACGACACCCCTGACGAGTGCCAGTGACAACCTATCAGGAGTTTCCTCTTGGAACCCCAAGGTCCTCTGTGGCCTGACTGCAGGTGGGTCACACAAACGACCTTTGCAATCCTAAAATCATACCGCCCAGGTGAAAGGCCCGCCAGGGCGTCTTACTGACTGAAGGGTGACGGTGGCAGCAACAGCGGCAAGAGCAGCTTCCGGCAACTGGGTGAACCGACGATCCCGTTCATCAGAATCACCGCTCCATGGGCCGAGACCTCCAGGACACGGCGCTTTATGCTTCAGAGGTTTATTCTGATGATACCATTTCCATGTGAAGGAGGTTTGTATTAAAAGGCAAGTCCGGAGAATTTTTAGAAGAAATTTCCTCTAGTCTCGTTGTCCCAAGCGGGGCTGCGTGGGACAGAGAGGCTGGGAGAGTCCCTCTGTGCACGCCCCCGGGCGGAGGTCCCCCAGGACGGGAAACATCCCGCCTCATCCCTCTGCGCCGCACCGCGAATGCGCATCTGCTCTGGCTGCACCTGGGGGAGTCCAGGGCTTCTGCGGTGTGTCCAGGACTCTCTGGGCCACCTGGGCACAGAGGTTTACGAGTCCCCCCACCCTTTCTTCTCTCTCTCTCTCTGTCTCACGCTTTCTTCTTTCTTTCTTCTTCCTCTCCCCATCCAGCCCCCCTCTAGCTATTACCAGGCAGCTTCCTGGGGTCCCCATGGGTCTCCTTCGTCTCCTAAGCTCTGCTGTGCCCTCTCCTCGCCCTTTGAACCTGTCCTGCAAAGGTCACCCCTAATTGCTGCACCAGCTGGATAGCTTTCGGTCCTCATCTTACTTGTCCCTGTGGCATCTGGCATCTTGACCACATTCCCTCTCTTTTTTTGCTGAAACTCTCAGCTTTGGCTTTCGCTGTACACATATTTCATTTCAGCCTCAAACCCTGCTCTTCTGTGCCCGAGAGGTTTCCTGACGGGGTCCTTTCCCTCCACCTGCCCCGGAACTGGGAGCATTTCCCGGGTCCTCGGCTTGTCCCTCTTCCCACACCACACGCACCTTCACAGGACAGTCTGCTGCTCCAGCGAACTCTCCGAGTGCTGGTGCCCCCAAATCTCCCACAGCCCCATGTCTGCCTCTCCTGCCCCCCCACTATGCTCAAGCCCCTCCCTGCCTGACCTCTCCACTGGGACGTTCTGTGGACACCACCCCACAGTCCCCACGGACCTCCTGTCACCCCTCCCGTGTTCCTCTTCTTCTGTGACTACAGTCAGCTTGTCTCAAAGTCAGCAGACCGTGGGATGCTGGTGAAGCTGTCACACACGTCTGGATGGGGCATCTTCGGACAAGCCCTACTGCGTCCACAGGGGAATAGCCTGTTTTCTCTCCTGTGGGGGTGGGGAGCAGCTCGATGGCACCATCCCGGCCCACAGGTGGTGGGAATGAGCAGCCCCTGGTGGAGGAGACCGCTTCCTGACTGCCGGCTGTCCCCCCTCCCTGACCCCGAGGCAGCATGGGCAACGAGATGGGGTGAGGACAGGTGGCCCAGTGTTCTGGTCACCCTCAGACCCGGGACTGGGTGGTATGAGCAGCCCACTTGTGGCCCAGGAGTCCCTGTGACGACACCTGGTTTAGCAGGGCGGCAGGATGGCCGTTTGAAGACCCCTGGCAGAGTATGAAACTGAAAATGTTTGTTAATTAGCAGAACCTCACAGGTCATGAAACACACAAAGGCAATTGGACAGAGAGCCCAGGCCGGGGAGGAAGACAGAGCCCTGGGAACAGGATCAGAAATAGTGTCAAGAACCGTCTAGCGAAGCACAAAGGAATCTCGGGGTCTGGGCAGATAAGGTGCGATAAGAAGGTTTTCTCCACCCTCATTTGCCTTCCAGCTGGGTGGGTCACAGCTCTCGGGAAAGCTGGGCTGCTTTTTAGGTTGGAAGTCTGGTTCTCTGAGCCGGAACTCGGAGCCGCGGGCCGCAGAGAAATTCGGGGTGATGGCGCGTGAGCCACAACCCTGCCCAGGCCGCAGACACTCCAGCAAATTCTTCATTTGGCTAACATCTTACTGTACAACACATTGTATTGTTTATTGCAAATACGAAAACCCCTGAAAGTTCTTACAGTGATGAGTGATGGCCTTTACAATTAAAATATGCAAATGGGGCAGTTGAAGCAAACAGAATGGAGAGCCTCGTTGGAGGTCGTGCGGTTGGAAAAAGTACAAAACCTCTACCTGCAACCCAAGCACGATCATTGAGCCACAAAAATCAATCTGGGCAGTTGGAAAAAGATGTGGGTTTCTTTCTTCTTTCTTAATGGATTACACCTGGCAGGTGAGCAAGCAGATGGATGGTTGAATCCAGGGAATGTTAATGCTTTGATTAGCAAGTTGGGGTAAAGCCCTGGTGTGTCTGTCCCCGATGCATGCCGTGCAGGTCACAGATGGGGGGGGCAGTCACAACACTAGCTTGAAGCACAGTCCTGTAATTGCAGATGTGCACGTGTGAGCACGTGCTCACACACACAGACATGCAGATGCACACACAAACATGCAGACGCACACGGGTGCACACATTTACCTGAGTTGAAATCCCGGACTTTCTTTCTACCTGGTAGCCCTGTGGTGGCGGAGGTCCCGCAGCCGCAGGAGCAGGGCAGGCTGCTGAGCCGCCTGGCGGGGGTCAGGAAGTGCTTGGCTGGGATGCCGCCGGGGCACCGGGGCCCCACAGCTCTGCCCTGTGTGGTACCACGTGGCTTCACTGTTCCCTCAGCTGTAACACCGTCACCACCCTCATGCCTGCCTCCCGTGGCCCTCTGGGAGTCCCATGGATGACTCCGTGTGGAATGTTAGGAGAATGCCTGGCTCAGCTTGGTGCTCAGTAAACGTTCTGCTCTCCATCCCAGGATCCAGAAGTCGCCCAGGGCTCCGCTTCCCTAGCATCTTGCTTTAGACGGTTCCTTGCACCCAATCTGTTTCCTTCATACCAAACAGATTGCATTTCCCCCCCCAAAATAGTAGTAAGGAACTAGTAGTCTGGAGAAGAAGGCAGAGAAAGGAGAGTTCCATCCGATGTAGAGAATGATGAGCAGAGTGAGGGGATGCGGGTGGGGGGCAAAAGAGAGTGCGGAGGCCTGGAAGCAACAAGCCGAGAGAGAAAAGTCTGGTGGGAACAGAGACCCCACCAGCTACCCGGGCCCCCACCAGGAAGAGCCTGATTCCACAAATTGTCTGGCTCATTCCCACCAGCACATTGGGGGACGCTGATCAAGTTACTACCCCGCGGCATCTTGAGGAAACCCAGGCCATGGGTGGTCCATGGAAGGCTTTGCCCTAGTTCCACGACCCACTAGGATGGAACAGAAAGGCGGTTTTGCGTGTTCGTGCTCCCAGAGAGGGGACCCAGTCCTTCCTTCGGACTCCCAAAGAGGTTCTGACACAATGGTGCTTTGGGGGTGCAGGATGGAGACCCTCGAGGTGGACTCTGCCGTTGGCAAGAGAAGGCAAGAAGGTAGAAAAAGGCTGCATAAATCAGCATGGCTGTTTAGCTCATGGATACCAAGCAATGGTTTTAAGATACATTAGAAAACCAGATTTTAAAAAGGAGAGAAGGAGGCGCTGTATCGCTGGCTCAGGGCAGGGACAGTCTAGTCTTCAAGGCCTCCCGTCTGTCCCCTTGTCAACAGGTGTCCCCTTGTCGCCGCCGCAGAGGTGGGAGCAGGTGGCAGCTGCTGGGACTGTGACAGGCAAGGGAAGTGCGTCCCCAGACTTACACCCGACCTTTAACCCATCTTAGAAGCCTGGCCGAGAGGTCCAGATGCTGAGTGATTCTGGTGATGGGGACACAGATCTGGGTTTCGGCGTTCCAGGCATTTCCTCCAGCCATCGGTGCTCTCGGGTGCTTGACAAATAGATGCCAGAGAAAGGTCGAAGTGTTGGAGGCGACCAGATTTAATCAGAATGCAAAAGCAAAGAACCGAGGAATGGAGCGAGGAGAAAGGGAGGGGAAGCGCGCCGGTTCCCACTAAGTGGGTTTCTCATCCGGAGAAATTGCTTTATCTACGAGATCAGACACTGTGAATGGAGCTTCCCATCAGTGTTGCCATGAGGTTGCTAAGCACCAGGAGGAATTCCTGGTGGGGAATCCGGGGATGGGGAGCAGAGACAGGCTCCCTCCCACCCTGCAAGGGGTGTGAGTTTTATGCTAAAGGAGCATGCTTTGTGCCCGAACCCCTGGTTGAAACCCTTCACCTCAGCCCCTCCCTGCCCTGGGCTCCCTGCCTGGGGGTCGGTCGGGCGAGGCTGCCTGCTTAACGCATGCACTTCTGTCCTCTTGGCACCTCCCTCCAGAGAGGGACCCTGTGCCCTCTCCCTTCCAATGGGGCCCTGGACCCTCAGCCACTGGAGGTGAGGATCCGACGGGAGGCTGTGACTTCCCCGTGATGATGTGGCTGCCAATTGCTGAGGCCGGTGGGGGTCTCTCGACTTGTGCTCCACAGAGAGAGCGAGCGTGGGGCGCAGGGCTGGGGACAGCAGGCTGGGGTGCAAAACCCTGGCATCGCCTGCTTCAGCGCCAGGCGTCCCACGGCTGACCGGCTGCAGCTTCGAGCCAGAGGTGCAGCCCCTCTGAAAGTGGAGGGGTCACAGACACCTGGGCTGGGGGGCAGGGACTCCCTGGTGACATGGAGCTGGAGAAGGCGTTTGGTAGGAGCTGTGACCCTGGGAGCACCGAGCTCCCACAGGGTCACGGTCAACAGAGGAGCAGAGGGACATGCACACCCCAGCCTGTGTCCTGCCCTGCGAGGGCCTCGCCGGGGGATGGGAACCTCTCTCCGGGCCTCTGGCTCTCGGCTTGTGTTTGAAACAGGGGTAATTTGAGCTGTTCATGGTGGCTTGGTGATAGGGCAGATTTCTTTGAGGTCACGGCCACTGGGGGGTCTTATTTTGACCTGTTTCCATTACTCCTGAGAGAATAACTGCCTGTTTTTTTTAAGTATTTTTAAATTGATATTTGACATACAATATTACATTAGTTTTCTGTGTACAACATAGCTATTAGACATTTATACACCCTGTGAAGTGACACCCTCCCCGTAGGTCTCGGACCCATCTGGCCCCACACGCAGTTACTGCAGCATTTTCGACTGTATTTCCTGTGCTGTACTTTACAGCCCCATAATTATTTTTATAATTGGCAATTTCTACTTCTTAATCCTTTCANATAACTGCCTGTTTTTTTAAGTATTTTTAAATTGATATTTGACATACAATATTACATTAGTTTTCTGTGTACAACATAGCTATTAGACATTTATACACCCTGTGAAGTGACACCCTCTCCGTAGGTCTCGGACCCATCTGGCCCCACACACAGTTACTGCAGCATTTTCGACTGTATTTCCTGTGCTGTACTTTACAGCCCCATAATTATTTTTATAATTGGCAATTTCTACTTCTTAATCCTTTCACCTTCCTCCCCTTCCCCCAGGATAATCCATTTTCTTGAAGTGTCCCCAGGTCACCCCGAGTTAACCATGCCTACGCCCCACGACCAGATATTCCAATACAGCCTCTGAATTTAATGGAAAGAAAAAGACAATGGTTTTCCCACGAAGCAATGACAAAGGGCTACTGTCAACTTCATTCATATAAATTCCCTTCGGTAAAACCCCTCGACACATTCTGCTGGGTGTGGGCGTGCCGTTGCTGTAACGCACCACGTAACTCTTTTCGACAGGGTTTTATTTGGGACTTTGCCTCTATGTCTGTGCCCGTGATGAGTGTGAAGTGTCCCTCTTCCCCACCGTCTCAGTCAGCAGTGGGCGAGAGGATCACGCTGGCCTTGCAACGCGCACCGGCCTCCCCGGAGAGAACTGTAAGGCCTCACTGAGATAAACAGGAAAGTTTCCAAAAATGGGCCCAGATATCCTCTACTGGATGGGAGGAAAAAAGTTTTTCAGTGTTAATTCTTTCTGAATTAATGTTTGGATTTCAGACGGTCTTCACCATCCCGTTGGAATGACGTGTATGAATTAGATAAAATAACTATAAAGCTCATCCGGAAGGAAAAAAAAAACAGGTGATCAGTTTGTTATCTAGGGTTTTAAAGTGCATTTTCTAAATAGTGCAGGACATGAATTTAACTTAATTTTTTTAGAGAATGATCTTTCTGTTTAATTAACCACGGTTACTGGTCTCATCTTCTATAGAACAACAGTCTGGAGTGTGACCTACGAGGTTTCTGCTTTTGGGGACTCGGCGACATTCTCCTGGTAGCCGGCCCAGGGCCTTGTCTTTCACACGCCCCTCGCCCCCCCCCCCACGCCCCCCTCCACGTCCCTGGGTAGGTGAAGAGTTCCACGTGTAGCTGGGCAGGCAGTCGGCTTTGTCACTCAAAATTTCGCTCCGGCCGTATTGTCAGGTATGACTCGTCCCACCTGTTGCACCACAAAACCGCAGCTGCGTGTGCGAAGCCTCAGCACGCACCCGGCTGCCATCGAATTGCCCTGCGGTTGTGAAACCTCACTCTGTGAACTACGACTCCCTCCGAAGGAAGGGCCATCATCGGCTGACACGGCAGAGGTTCCAGAAGTGGAGCCAGAACCACTCAGAGCTGGGCGCCCGGGAAAGCGGTCTCGCCAGTCAGCAGCGGGGCGGGCTGCTCCTCTGGGTTCGGGGACCAGGGTGTCTTTACTCTTTGCACCAAAATCAATTCCAGGAGCATCAAAGCTCTAAGTGTAGAATATTACAGCCTAGAATTATTAGAGGGAGGCAAGGATCCTATGAGGGGGGAGCCCCCCCAAAAAACCCAGAATTTATTTATAAAAAATTGAGTGTTTATTCTTACATGTTTAAACTTCAGGCTCATTCAAACTACTCTCCATTTGATGCCAGTCTTGACTCAGAGCACTGAGTCTGGGGTGGGAGCAACACCTCATCTGGATCTGGGGTACAGGGGGCAGGAGGCGGGTTAGAGGAGTCTGCTGGGCAGCGCGCAGCCCAGGGTGCGTGGTCAGAGCCAGCTCTGATGCGCTCGGGCTCCCAGTTTCAGGGCTGGCAAAGAACAGAGTCGGCCCTGAAGACACTGGGTTCTGTGGAGGGCGGCAGGGGTGGTGAGCCAGTCTCTTCTCTTCTGAAAGATGAGAGAGAGAGAGAGAGAGAGAGAGGAGGGAGGGGGCAGGGAGGAACAGGAGGGAAGGAAGGAAGGGAGGGAGGGAGGGAGGGAGGGAGGGAGGCAGCCACCAACACAAGATAAAGGCAGGTGCGAATCAAACCCACAGCCGCAGAAGCGTGGGGATGAAGCAGAGAGGCACGGTTTACCAGACGATGGGATTTGGGTGAGCCCCGGGGGACAGCCGTGTCTGGGCAGTCAAGGAAGGAGCGTGGAGGCCCAGCCACCTCACCTCCAGGGCGCTGCTGGCTCACCCCGTTCCCAGCCTGGTGTTGCTATGACAACGGCGCAGGCAGGCTGGGAGGGCGAGGAAGGAAAGATGGTTCCTAATGCCACAGGGTGCTCTGGTGAGATTTGTCACGGGGCCAGGCGCAGGCTGGTGGAGGGGGCCTGAGAGGGCTGGCAGAGCTGGCGGCACCCCCCCCTGCTGAGGGTGGTGGGGCGGGGGGGGGCGCAGCCAGCCTGCGGGGGTGGGGGGTTGCGGGGGGGGGGGGACTTTGGCCTGTGCAGCCTCAGGGTGCCTTTTGAAGGAAGCCTCCGGAAGGGAACATCCCCACTGTACCCTCATCCGCACCCTCATCGCAGAGCCCTGCTCCGGCTTTCCCCCTGTGTCAGAATGTTACAGGCCTGTGTCCCACGCAGCGCGGCGACAAAGGCTCACGGAAAGAAAATTGCTACAAATACACTGACACACGCCAGTTGTGGAAAAGAATGAACGGACTGTGAGCCTATGGACCATACACCCAAAAGCTTCCTTCGGTGCCCCTGCCTCCGCCCAGTGATGCTGCAGCCCTCTGTCTCCAGTCCCCTTCCGTGCTCACCTGCACCTCACACGTGTGGAGCTCCAGCTCTGCCTCCCCCCCCCCCCCCCGCAGCCCCGCCCAGCCCTGAACCCTGCTCTGCAGAGCTCGGACACTGTCCCTCAGGGTCCTAGTGGGAGCCTGGAGAGCAGGAAGCTGTGACACGGGGCTGCCATCACCCCATGACTGTCTGCGGCTGGGACGGCCCCTCCACCCAGCAGCTGCTGGCTTCCATTTTCCGCTTCCTTGCACAACTAGAGACATCTGCACCTGTGGCCTGAGTCCCTGACCCTTGGGGGCTGAGTCGCAGCTCAGGGAGGCCCCTCTGAGCCCCAGGGTTCCAGCTGCAGCCTGGTGCCTATGCTCCTGGTGCCTGGTACCCCATGCTCGGAGGCTTGGACCCTAGTGGGATCTGGGGGTCCCCCACACTTGTGGCTTCTGTTAACCCCTCTTCTCCCTTTGTTTCTGCAGCCTGGGGGGCAGTGGGTGTCTTCTCTGTTACCTCAGTTTTCCCTTTTGTTGTCTTAGTTCCCCAGTAATTTTTAAACTAGTTCCCTATATTGAACTCTCTCCACTTCTGTTTTCGCCACGATCCCCATGACCCCCACGCTCCCCGATTCATCGTATTCCCTTGGCCACGCACAGCGCACATGCCCTCCTGGCTCACCCCTGCCGGCCCCTCTGTGATGAAGCGCCTCCTCCACTGATGGGCGCTGGGGACGCCGCAGGGTTGCACCACCACAGCCAGGACGGCTGTGAGCCTCTGGGAACGAGGACCTCTGTGCAGGTGGATTTCACCTCGCCCTGTGCACAGGGGCCTGTATGGACAGCACGGTCCGCAGTGGCCAAGCCCAGGGGCCCGCTCTCCCCAGCCCTTCGTACTGCAGCCACGCTCAGCTCCTAATCTCTGCTGAGGTTCACGTTTGTCTCTATTCCTATTGCCACATCCTAGTTCAGGGGTGCCCAGCCTCTGGGCCATGCACCAGGACTGGTCAGTGGCCTTTTAGGAACTGGGCTGCACAGCTGGAGGTGAGTGGTGGGCAAGAGAGCGAAGCTCCGTCCGTGTTTACAGCCTCTCCCCATCGCTCAGGTTACCCCCTGAGCTCCGCCTCCGGTCAGATCAGCATCAGATTCTCACAGGAGCGTGAATCCCCCGACCATGAGCTGCCCTACCTGAGGGACCTACCTGAGTTGCACACTCCTGTGAGACTCTGAGGCCCAAGGCTCCGCCGAGGTGGAGTTGAGGTGAGGATGGTGGGGCTGGGGCACAGCTGCAAACACAGATCGTCACTAGCAGGGAGGTCGGGCCGCACAGAGACCACGGTGAATCGGTGGCCCGCAGACTGACGTCAGACCCTCTCGGTGAGTGGCAGGTGGTGGTTAAGCGGCATCTGGTGGCGGGCTGCAGAGCGGCAAGCGAGTTGATGCATTTCCATTGTGCAGCTGTACCTGGTGGCGGGCGCACAGGAGGAGCCAGCACTAATCTGGGTTCACATGTGGCCCGCCCGTTCTTCGATTTACTACCTCCGTTCGTGCCTCTTTGCCGCACGGCACACCCGTCTCAGTCACGGTTCCGGTGAGCCCACACGCCAGCCCTAGCCAAAATGAGTGAAAAACCAAATGTGACTGAAGAGCTTCTTTGAAAATGGGGAAGGACCCAATGGTCACACAACGGAAGATTTTAAGACGGACAACAACAACAAGAAGCTGCGTTTAAAAGGAAATGCCAAGAGTCCTGCTTAAATTACCGGTTCACTGCAACAGGTGACTCACCTTCTCCAAGTCCGCTTTGTATAGTAAGTGGCGACCGGTGATCCCACGAAGCCAGGAAGCCTTCAAAACTGCTTCGCCACACGGAGACCAAGCACCCTGCATTAAAAGACCAGCCTTTAGGGTTTTCAAATTAAAAAAGAACCACGTGAACATGAAGAACAGAAGCAGTTGTTGGAGGCCACCACTGCATCGAATGCGCCTGCGCGGCGGAGAGCGCCACTCTGAGTGGCTGACCGCCCTGCTGAAGCTAAGCAGCCCTCTGCTGCTGGCAGGAGAGGACCCTGCCCACCGCTGAGGACCTTTGTCACGACTCTCAGGAGAGGCTGCAGTTCGAAGCTGACCCGTGTTTCTCTTTCCGCCATAACCAGACAAACGGACGAAACAGCAGAGGACGCTGAGGCACAACTGTCAGCGGGGGCTCGTGAGTCACTGTAGCACGCCATCCAGGGGACCGAGTCTGCCGATGTTGGCAGCAAGGCGACGACGCTTGTTTTTGTGCGACGTATTTTTCAGGAGGGAGCGCAGGAGGACGTGGCTCCTGGGCTCTTGTTGCCACCCAGCACCGCAGCTGCAGAGCTGTTCCAGTCTCTGAACGATTCCGCATCCGGGACGCCGGACCGGTCACTCTGTGTCGGTGTGTACATGGACGGACAGAGCAGCGGCCGTGACCGGACAGATTTCTGGTGTCACTGCTCGGGGTTCATAAAGGGACCGCTTCTGAATGCGAGTCCACTGGCTGTGTCATCCGCAGAGAAATGCTGGCTGGCCAAAAAGGGCCACCTGCACTTAACCACGTTCTGCAGGATGCGATTAAAATGACCAGCTGCATTAAAGCGCATGCGCTGTGTCTGCCCGCACGGCTCCGTGCGGAGACACGAAGGGCACACACATCCTCTCCTACGTGCAGGGAACTGGGTAAGAGCAGAGGGAGACTCTCGGTGTGGGGCTCGGGAGAAGGGAGTGGGGGTGCAAAACACTCTGCACTTCTGGCTGCAACCGGATACCCTCCGACAAAGGCGACTTGGACCCAGACCCTGAGCCCGGGGACAAACAGCCTGCTGCGGCCAGGCTGGGCCCCGGGGCCAGCTTGCACCCATCGTGCCGGGAGAGACAGAGACTCTGGAAAGTTCCATCCTGCCCCTCTCCACCCAGCCCTCCCTCTCCGCCTGCCTCCCTGTGGCCTTCTTCTTCTATCTGGGCGGTTCTTACCAAACCAGGGTCCTAGCTGTTGTTTCTCAATGGTAAACGTCTTCACCCCAGAACAAGCCTGCCTGTCCATCGGTCCCCTCGGCTCTACAAATACGTACAGACCCACTGTGGATGAGAACATGAAGCTGTGATCCCCGGTGGGCCTGGGACCACCCACGGACGGCAGACTGCAAGGCTGAAGAACTAAGGGGGTGCCCCCAACAGGCACCGGGCAGGTAAACGTCTAAAGGTGAACATTTGGAGGATGCCTACAAAAGACCCCTTCCCCTTGGAAATGGTCACGGATCTCTTCTGGCTTCAGCCACCTCCCTGCACCCAGACAATGGAGGCGCCATTGGGGTGGGGTCCGCTGGGACGTGACCTGCCCCTGCCGTGCCTTGCACACTCTCGCATTCCAAGCCCCCGGGGCGCAGTGGCACTGCAGGTTTCCCAGGTGTCTGGGCCCTGCGGGTGTCCCCGGGGCCTCCTCTCAGCAGAGGAGACAAACATTGGAATTACGCGTGGGTTCACCTGCAGAGTTGCAGGGAAGTGCAGGCTCAACTCCCCAAGACAGGGAGGGTTTCAGACCAGTGCGGATAAGGACAGATAAATCCATGGAGGGTGGGAGAGCCTGTCACTCTGGTTACAGGGGATGGCCGACAACCAGGACGCTGCTTCACCCACAAAGAGCTCTGATTTGAGGCCGCTGGCCAGGAGGCCCATCTCGGGTGGACGGGAGCCAGCTGCAACAAAATGTCTTATCCAGTTTGTCTTACAGGCAAGAGGCCTCTGTGACCTTCAGGTTGGAGTGAGTGGGCTCTCTCCGGCGATCACTTCTATCCCCCGAATATGGCCAGGCCTCCCAGCAGGGGAAGAGCCAGGAATATTCCCCACAGCTGGGATATTTTCAGGGCTCTGAGTTGGGTCCATAGATAATTGGCAAGAAATGCAAATGAGGTACCAATTCTGTTTAGAACTGTTTAGCAAATTTCCATTTAAATTGCTAATCAAGCTGAATCCACTTGCAAACATAGAAATCAACATGCACATACATTATTAGGAAAAAGCCACAAAGCTCCGTGGAAGATGCAGCGTCCCTGCACCTGGGACAGAGACACAACAATGTTTTGCCCTGAGCCCCGCAGCGAGCTGTCCTTGAGCTCCTTAGAAAGCCGCTGTCCAGGGCTTCCAAGCGCGTTTCTCAGAACAGAAACGCCCCCTGAGATGCGTGTTAATACATGTTACACACACAGAGAGTGAAAAAAGTGTGACAGAAATAGCATCCGGTGTCTCCTCTAGGAAAATCAAAATACCTGCTGGTTCGCTCCAGATGTGGAGAAGCCAGGGATGTGTTGACCGTGGTGCACTCGGCGCAGCAGATCAGGGAAGGGTCCTGGCTGGTGGCACCCACGCACAGCCCCGGAGCGTGAGCTCGGGAGCCCGGCCTCGCCAACTGTGCGTTAGCCACTACTCATCTGATTGCTTACTCTTTTGTGGGGAGGCGACTCCCACACTAGCGAGTAAGGAAACAAATCCCAGCTGCTTCTCTCTCGGCCAACATCCCACTCCCAACAAGCAACTGCGCGCATCTGTTCTGTCTGTTTGAGTCTCATCAGACCCCCGACTGTCAGATGGAAGGACGCAGGATCGCTGTTAAGCCCTTCTGATAATTGCACCGCGTCCACAGCAAACATCATCTCTTCCCTGCTCCACAGCCTGCTATGGCTCCCACTGCCTCCCAACCAAAGCTCCCTCTACTCTGAGCCCACCCAGCCAGTCCTGCCTCTTCCCCTGCCCCCCCTGGCTCCACCCAGGCTCCGGTCTGACTGCACCTCTTAGTGTCACCGCAATGCTGTGTCTTCCTCCCCGCCCCTGCAGCGTGCCCACCCTTCTATACTTACCCACAGCAGGGTCGACAGACTCTCCCCAGAAAGACCAGACAGTGGACATTTGGGGCTTGGAGAGCATTCAGCCTCTGTCACAACTCAGCTCTGCCCTGGTAGCGTGACAGCAGCCTGTGACCACTAGGTAAACGGATGAGCTTGGTTGAGCTCCAATAAAGTTTTATTGACAAAGGCAGGCAGTGGGCCGGATTTGGCCTGCAGGCTGCAGTGCACTAACCCTGATCTCCACGACTGTCCATTTTTTTAAGGAAAATCTCCTCTCTCATTCCCTGAATCTTTCACCCATCGCCTGGGCAGACATCCTTTGTTTTACTCCCTCTCTGGTCCTAAGGAAGGGTCAGAGACTTAACAAGAGCACCTACTGTGTCCTGGGCTTTACGGGAGATATTTCACTGAATTCAGCAGTTACTATTTCTGCCCAGTGCATCTCACGCTGACAGTGAGTGGGAACCCGACTCGGGTTTGACCGGTTCTGGTGACTCCACACCCCAGAGGGGTCCCCTCCACACCCCGGATGCTGCACGTGGTGCGGGGCCTGCAATGTGCCTCTTGTCTGAACCGCATGGCCGCTCCGGACATAGAGGCTGCCTTTGTCGCGTTGGCGGAGGCGCACACTGAGGCTGGAGACGATCGGCGGGGTTCCCAGGAGGCCCAGAGCCAGGTGCACTCACGTCCTTGGTCTACAAAGCCCGTTTCTCGGAGACCCGTGGTGTCAGTCCTTGACATCCCTCCCTGTGAAACGCGGTGGTGGGCGGAGCTTCCTGGGGCGGGGCCGGGGGATTTGCAGCTTCACTCAGCTGTGAAGGGAGGTCATCTAAATATATGTAACGAGAACCTGGATACAAATATATGAATAAAATACATGTAAGTAAAACTCAGACGTTTATTGGCATTTTGACCCTTAACCTAGGAAGACCACAAGGAGAATTTTTGAAAAAATTAAACCTTGTCCTCAGGAAATGGTCAGAGGATGCTGATCTCTGGACAAACGTCCTTCCTCCGGTTATGAAACCAATGGAGGGGGGACACCAGGGAGCGGAATGTCATGTTGACGCCACTGGGGAAGCTGCATCGGAGAACTCTAACGTGGCTTTCTCACTCCGGAGCTGAGACCACCGTGCCCACACCGACTCCTCAAGCGCAGGCAGAGAAGCTGGGCTGAGGACAGAGCAGACCAGACGCGGCTGGACAGACACAGGTCCTGGCAGGACTGCTCCCCGGGACGCCCTGGGTCCCATGGAGCCGCTCGGTGCCATAGCTAGCCCTCCCGATGGACGTCGGCATCCCCAGGCTCATCGCCACACTCGTCACTGAGACTTCCTTGGGGCAGATATAAAATGCATGAGAGAGAGAGAGAGAGAGAGAGAGGCAGCTGGTGTGTGTGCCCTCTCTGAACTACTGCAGAGACGCTTCTTCATAGAAGTAGGATGCCGGAAGATAAGCATTTCCCTTGTATTACTTAGCTCTTGCCTTGTAACAAACAACCCCTCACTCTGTACGACCTCTAACTACAAGGGTTTGTTTCTCATTTGTTACAGGGGGGTTGGCTGCAGGGTCGCGGCCCCACTGTGCGCATCTCTCCCACCCCAAGATGCCTAAGGAGGCAGCTTCACATTGATTCTTGGCGGGAGGAAATCAAGAGGTCTGGCAGAAAGCACCCCTATGTCCTGTCCTGTAGCAAATGCCAGCGATCAAAGCAAGTCTCCTGGCCAAGCCCAACAGTCTTAGGGGTGGGGGATGCTTCTCCCAGGATGCTACGCACTTGGGAAGTTCATGTTCACCGCACTGCCTCTGGGAACAAACCCACACCAGAGTGGAAGAGAGGATGTGCTTCCTCCGCAGAAAGGCAGGTTGAGCGTTTGACGACTCTCACGTCCCCAAGCAAAGGGGTCAGCAACCAGCCCCCGGCATTTCGGGACCAGGTAATGCGTGTTGTGTGCATTGCAAATTTACGGCGACTTCTCGAATGCTCTCAGGTCCGTCTACCTCCACTGATTTTAATGTCCCCGTCTTGGTCCATGTCACTAGAGCGTCTCCGTGGTTCCTTTATCTTGGCTCCCCCCGAATCCATCCTCAAAACTTCATCCAGAGTGAGCTTTCTAGAAGCAATCTGGCTCTGTCATTCTTTGGGTTGTTCTCTTGGTACTGCGGCTTGGTACCTGATTGAAAAAGTGTGGCTGATATCTTTTGCTCACTTACTATGTTCCTGAGATAACAGATGAATTGTCTTATTTAACCCTCACAGAAATACTATTAAGACCCAGAAAGGTGAAGTGACTCTCCCCTTGGAGCCTGGGTTTTGAAGCCAGGAATAGTGACTCAGCCGTAGCCAGCCTACAGGACACTGCCCTGTCACCACGTCCCTGGAAGATGCACATGGGTGCAGAGTCTTGATGTGCACATGTGACAGCATGTGACTTCCAGGGCTGCGTCAGAGGAGACCTCGTGGTCAGTTTCTGGGATCACTGTCTCTGGAGACGGGCAGCTGCCACGCTGGGAGGAAGCTCAAGCAGCTCTGCAGAGAGGCCGGGTGTCTCGGCCCTGAGGGCTCCGGGTGACGGCTGGCGGGTACGCGGCTGCCAGGCCATGCAGGTGGGCCATCCTGCAATCAGGTTCTCCGGGCTTGGAGGACCTCAGCCTGGGAGACCCTGTGACTGAAGGCCTCAGCTTCCCTCAGTCTTGAGACACAGAGATTGAGGGATAATAATGGTGTGCTGTTTTAAGCCTTGAAGTTTTGGGGTGACTTGTTACACCACAGTAGATCACTAATACACTCTGCCCCCGTCACGCTAAACCCAGGCTTCGAGACCACGGGGCAGCGTTCTGTGACACGGAATTCACGCCCCAACCACTCTGGAGCGTGACACACAATGACACTCCCCGTGGAGAAGACCAAGCCAGAAGAGGGAGGCGAGAAATACGGTGAAACTTTAAGTAGAATGGCCAGGAAAAGACACCGAGAAAGACCAGGCACTGGAGAGGAGTGAGGCCCCGCTGTGTGGGGAAGAGCATCGCAGGAGGGGAGGCGGCGGCAGGTGCACAGGCCCTGAGGCTAGTGTGCACCAGGCCTGTCCAGGACGCACACAGGAAGGTCAGGCGGCTGAAAGCGGGGAGTGCAGGGGTGTGTGGCAGCAGAGGGGACCGGAAGGGGCCGGAGCAGGCCGGAGGGTAGCGGTCAGTCTGAGCGAGAGGGGAAGCCGTTGCGAAGCATCGATCAGAAGAGGGACACCATTTCACTCACATTTAGTGCCTCCCTATGTCCCTGACTTTGATCGGAGAGAGTTAAGTGATACTGGCTAACATTAGTTAACAATGGTCACGTGCTTGGCGTTATATAACACACTTTACCCGAGTTCAGGGGGTTCACAGGTCATCCACGAACACCCCCACGTCACAGATGCAAAAGCTGAATCTTGGGGAGGCGAAGTGGCCCCCACGTGGCCACACAGCCAGCAAGTGCCGCCGCTGGGATCGCGGAACCGAGGCCGAGGGCCTTCCTGGGTGAACGGTCTTTGACAATGTGACTAAAAGTCCCAGTGGGCTGATGCTCGGTAAAACTGAAGTACTCAGCTTCCAAACAACTCTCAGTGCGTCTGGACCCACGCCCGCCACGCGCTCCTGGGCGCAGTCTCAGGGCGTCCTCCTGGGCTGGGCGGTTGCATGAGCCGCTGGGCGGCGGAGTTCAGCCCCGGGGCCCTGGTGGACTCGCCCTCGACTCGGCTTCCTTGTTCCCCCTTCGGCGAAATCTCTCTGACCTCATCTTTGGTGATGGTGGGGCTTGTTCTGTGAGCAGGGAGCACCTGATAGACTCTCGATGAGTACAAATAGCCAGGACATCTTGTTAATCATTATCTGGGAGAAATCGAAAACCGCAGCCTCCCCTTGCCGCTGCTGAGATGGTTCATCCCAGTGTTCTGTAAGGCGAAGTCGACTTGAAGGGATCTGCGGAATTGGGTGAAATAAATGAGGTCTTTGTGGCCGTCCCAGCCTCATCTCGCGCACTGTTGGGTTTACCGCGGCCACGTGACCGCCCGAGACAGTGCCGAGCACCGGGCAACCGTTTATAAACGCAGGTTCTTTCTGCCCAGACCATTAGCGTTCCAGGTACTCACTTAGCTCTCCGAGGCCAGAGAGAGTGGTGATAATGAAGATTTAAAAAATGGTCTTGTCACGGAGCAAACCAGTGACATTCACAGACTGTCACCGTCTAATGGGGTCCCCGGTGCTGCTGATGAGGCCCTTGTTTCTTTTTTTAGGTGGACTGACTGAGTGGTCCAGAGGTGTCGGTGACTAGTGCAGTCGCTCAGGACTCCATCCTGCTTTGCCACAGTCCCCCCGCCCCGGGGCTCTGGGGCACGGCACTCGGCCTTTTTCAAATCAGCCAGGGCTTCCCGGGAGCCCCCTTCGGAGCCTTCTCCGAGGACACCCGTGGAGTGGAGGTGTCGCACTGGGAAGCCCCCAGAGATTCCAAGGCCGGGCAGACACCCGTGACAGCGGCAAACGGGTGGCAGGGACTATGTAGGCTCAGTCCCCGCATGCTGTTTGGCAGACTTTTCCTTAGACAGAGTAGAGGCTGTCTCTTGTCACTGCTTAGCGGAGGGAGATTCCGCTGAGTGATCTGACTCATGCAGAGCCTGTGAGAGGCAACCTTTTAAAATAATAATAATAATAATAATAAGATACTAATAGATCCCTCAGCCTGGATGCAGGCAGCTGTGCAATAGTGCCCGCCCCGGGCCTCTGTTCCTACGAACAATGTCCAGCGCGGGCGGTGGGGGGCTGGGAGAGGGGGGCAGGTGACGCTTCTTCCCTCAGGGCCCCCTCTTCTTCCTGACCCCAGGTCTTCTTGCGGTGGCCTCTGCGGCGCTGCGGGGGGCACGACACCCAGCGCAGGAGGTCGGTGATTGGAAGGGAGGTTCGGGCTCCAGTGCCGAGGATGAAAGCTGTGGGTGGGCGGGACCCATCGGACTGGGAACTAGGGCCAAGTGCTGTCGGTGGTGAGTCACGCAGCCTCGGAAGAGTCCCGCCAAGGAGAAAACAGTAGGTGGGGGAAGCAAACAAGAGGTCAGCCGGGTCGGTCGACAGGGCCCCCAAAGCAGGGCCAGGAGCATCCACCCTGGATGGGGAGCAAGCTACTTGTGTGGGTGGCCTGGAGTGGCTCTTCAGGGGCTCTCGCCGACTCAGCACCACCCTGGACCTCTGCCCACCTGCCCTGCCCTCCCCTCCTGCTCCCAGGGGTCATCCACAGCCGCTCTCTAGGCTGCTCTGTACCTCTCTGCGTTCTCTGGCCCCACCGCCCTAGGCATGTGCCGCAAGCTTATTCCACAGCTACTTATCTGAGCAATTACCTCGTGCCAGGGAGGGGTCTGGATTCTGGGCCCCTGGCCCCTGTTTGTGTGACCGCTGTGCTGGGCAGGCCTGGCAGGCGGGCTCCTGGCTCCGGGAGTCCACCCTGCTCCTTGACCCGCACAGTGAGACAGGGTGAACGGAGGACACACCCACGCCTCCCGACTGGTCAGAACGCAGGTATGACTCTTTGGGCGGTCGTGCCGCGTTGCCAGCCAGAAGAACCAGACTTGCTGTCCTCAGGGATTACTTATGTGGGTGGGCTCTCCTTAGCAGGTCCCTAAGACACCTCATCCAGCGGGGCGGCCTGCCCCCTGGTGGGGAAGAAGGGGAAGGCAGCGAGCCAGCCAGAGGGGCCTGCGCCGCCGGCGTCTGGCACCTCAGGGTTGCCGTGGTCATCTGTCCCCCCAACCCCCGCTGCTCTTTCCCTGCTCTGCAGTGCCGCCCTTACAGGCCACTTCCCGGCCTCAGCAGTGTGAGCACACAGATGGTGAACTCATTTGAACACACGGGTCATCAGAACTCTATAAATGAGCATGGATGTGCAGTGTTTGAAAGCTGAATTGATTGGTTTTGGATGTGTGCTGTGGTGTGCTCCGTACTGGTGCGGCACACCACTGGTGACACACACACAGGAGGAGCTGCATGGCGATGGCCGCGAGGACCGGGAATGGCCCTGGTAGCCCACCAGGGCAGGGACCGGAGCCATCTCCTGTGAAACCACAAAACCGAGATGCTCTCTGAATGCCCTGAGCAGCGCGTGTGAGCGTCTGTGTGTGGGGCAGTGAAAGGGGGCCCTCTGAAGAGCGATGATAAGCTGTGTGTATGTCACAGTGTTTAGGTGATTTTTATTTTTTGTTTATCGATATTTGCTAACTTCCCCTGTGTATTTCCGTGTTTCTCACCCACTTTTTAAAGTGAAGCACAGATGTAGCCTTCACTGAATTTCTAAATATGGCAGGTTTAAAAAAAGAAGCTTAAAAAAAAACCAGAAGAGGAGGTAATGCCTCACATTTTCATTTTGTTTTCGTAGGTGCTTTCTCGATCCAGTCCCTCCCTCCTCGCAGAAAGCCCTTTGCGTTTTTGGAACACACCTGGTCTCCCCGGGCCAGGTCCTGCTGGGTGTCAGCTGTCGCCCCACGGTAGGCGGATGGTTGTTTTTCCCTCCTGTGAAATAAGTGAGATTTGAAAAGTAAGGAAGAAGCAGGACACTGACGAGGCTGCCCCGGGACACGCCCTGTTGCGGACGGTGGAGACCGCCCTCCGGTCTGTCCCTTCCATCAGGTACTGTGTGTGTGTGTGTATGTGTGTGGGTGTGACGTGTGCATGTCCCTCTGTGTGCATGGTGGGGGGAGGGGTTTATAGGACACTTTAAATCAAATTCTTCCCCATGGTAAGACATCCGTATCCTTGACTCAAACTCTGACTCTTGCTCTCTGTGGTCCAGCTGGCCGACGTCCGAATGCCCCAGGTTGCAGGTTAAAGGCCCTCCTCCGCGAGTTGCCTCCGAGATTCCCTGGTGAACGGTTTTAGGGGCTTGCCACCCAGGCCAGGCAGTCACAGGTCAGGTGTGCAGGCCAGAAGGCCTGACCGTCAGCATAGCTGCTTCTGTTGTGGCAAATTTCCTTCTTCCTCCCCCACTGCTCTGACTGATGAAGACAGTAAGCAGTAGCATTTGGGGAGCACCCCTCTCCCTTTGCACACAACGGGGCGGGGGGCGTACCCATGCCAGTGAGCTTGCCTCCAGCCCACCGTGCCCCCAGCGCTCCTGCTCCCCTGCCCTGGGCCTCGTGCCCCGTTCGGGGAGTGGACGTTGTCACTGCGTTTATCAGGGCACATCTGGCACATTGGGCTGACTTGGTCCTTGTTCTCAAATGCCAATCACGTTGTCCCATGTGCCAGACGCTCCTCTGGACAGCTGGGGACACTGGGGAAGCAGGCAGAGCTCCTGCTGTGGAGGAGCTGGCCTTCTGGGCAGGGACCCACGCAGCTGCTGGTTGAAGGAGGGAGTAACTGGGGGAGTCCCTCACTTGTCCTCAGGGCCCCGGGCTGGGCTGGCCTGGGTTCCTAGGAAAGGTACCAGCTGGCTGCTGAACTGGACAGTCTGCCTGTCCCCCTGTGGACCCCGCTGTAGAAATGGGACAGAGTCGATGGGCCCCCTCACTGGTGGGCCAGACAGGTGGGTTTCGCTTCTTGCAAACCCAGCTGGTCTCGCTGAGGGTTAGCAGCTGTCTGCCGGGGACCTGCCACAGGAGTCTCTTCTGAAAGGTGGCCCTGGGCACCTAAAATTTCAACCCTAAAATTCTACTCGTTTCTTAGTATCATTCAACATAATACAGCTTTCCCCCCCAAAGCAAGTGTGAAACATCTTTAAAGACACATCCTCCTTATTTTTTTCAACCTGTTGGAGACAAAAAGATATGGAGCGTTTTAAGCTGAACTCCAGCCACCTCCTCTCCCTGGCAGGGCAGCCACGGGGGTGAGCAAGGACGGCTCCTTCCCTCCCGCCCCAGGGAGCAGACGCACCAGCTTCCAACAGCAAGTTCAAGCTGACGTCCTGAGAGTTTATGTGGCGGAACAAAGAAATTGATCTCATTTTCCTGGGTTATAATGCAGGAATGAATTGGGGAGAATCTAATACAGTACTCAGCTTTTATATGTTTGAGCAAATGCCACCGATTATAGTTATTCTTGACAAGGTTGTGAAGATTAAATGAATTCTTTCACTTCTACACCCTCATTCTTTCAAATGAGGGTGTAGAACAGGGCAATGGGAAATTAACAGCGTTGCATGGTCAAAGACACAGGCCGGAGTGTATAATCCACACATCCTGTCCCGACAGACTGTTCCTAACAGGTTCTTTGATGCTGACCTCCGTCTATGTGGCTTCATTCTTCAGGATCTCGGGGAGTGGGGGTGCGGACAAGGATTCCAGGACGGCGAGGTGCATGAGGACAGAATCCAGGAAGACGCAGCTCGAACGGTGGCGGTGCTCAGACGCACCACTAGAGGGAGCCCGCTGCACGCAACAGAATGGTAATCAGGGCAGGAAGACCAGGGAGGGGAAGACCCCCAGAGACGGAGGGACAGTGACAAACAGTGAGGGGCAGACAGACAGAAAGGCTAGGAGGGAAAGACAAAGAGACAGATGGACCCAGAGAACCTTGGAGAGAGAGACACTCGCAGAAGGGGGACCTAACCCAAGAGAAGTGCCCGCGGGGAGGAGGCCCCACCGCACCGTTAATGGGGACCCGGCCACAGCGATTGCAGTAAACCTGCCTCGATCTGAGCAGGAGGGCCCCAGGTGTTTCCATGGCCGCACTGAAGTCCGGAGTTGTCAGATCTGTTTCCTCTGGTGATTACAGGGGGGTGGGTGTGAACACACCCTTACACGCCCAGACATAAAGGCCGAGTGAGGAACAGACCGTCTCTTGCTGGGGCCCCCGAATGGCCCCCCGAATCACTCCCTGCCATGTGCTAGTGTCCTTGCAGAGTGGACGTGAAGATCCAGCCTGCCTCCTGCGGAAGCTCCTCGTTGCTCCCAGGAGAGACCCTCTGAGCCTGTTCTTCAGGGAAGGGTGCCTTCCTGGATGGGGCCTCTGGGGGGCCTAGTCCTGTGGACAGCCACACTGAGCCTTCACAGGACCTTGGGGGGCCTGGCTGGGGCACAGGGAGGGAGACCGCCCAGCTCTGGTCAGCGTGGGGAAGATGAGGGGAAGGAAGACCCGTGAGCATAAACGGGGGAGCCCTGGGAAGTGAGTAGGGCCGAAGCAGTGGCCCCACGGGGACCAAGAAGGAAGCGTGGGGCTTCCCCCCGAGATAGAGGTGTAGGCAGACACACTGTGCCTCCTCGAACAACCAAAAGAAGGGCAACAACAAATTTAAAAATGAAAACCAACCAGAACTAATAGAAAATTGAACTGTATGGGAGTCCAACAACCAAGGAGTTAAAGAAGAAATATTCATCCAGACCAGTAGGAGGGGCGGAGGTGGGCAGCCGGGTGGAGAGGACTCACGGGAAGGCAGCAGCTGGAGGACCAGGCGGTCCCACATTTGTGCACATATAAACCAGGAGGAACAACTGGGGAGCAAGATAGATCGCACACCCAGAGTTCTGGCGTGGGGAATATGAAGCCTCAGACCTCTGACTATAGAGACCTGTGGGGGGTTCAGCAGCAGGAGAAACTCCCAGCCTCACAGGAGAGTTCATCGGAGAGACCCACAGGGTCCTAGAGTGCACACAAACCCACCCACCTGGGAATCAGCACCAGAAGGGTCCAGTTTGCTTGTGGGTATCAGGGGAAATGACTGAAAGCCAGCAGAGAGCAGAGCAAGCGCCGTTGTTCCCCCTCAGACCCCTCCCCGCAGACGGTGTCACCACGCAGGGACATCAGCTGCCCCACCCTGGCAAATACCTAAGACTCTGCCCCTTACTATGTAACAGGAGCACTGAGACAAAGATATATGGCCCAAATGAAAGAACAAACCAAAGCTCCAGAAAAAATACAACTAAGTGATGAAGAGATAGCCAACTTATCAGACACATAGTTCAAAATACTGGTGATCAGGATGCTCACAGAAATGGTTGAGTATGGTCGCAAAACCGAGGAAAAAGTGAAAGCTATGCAAAGTGAAATAAAGGAAAATGTACAGGGAACCAACAGTGATGGGAAGGAAACCGGAACTCAAATCAACAGTTTGGAGAAGGAAGAAATAAACATTCGACCAGAACAGAATGAAGAAACAAGAATTCGAAAAAATGAGGAGAGGCTTAGGAACTTCCGGGACATCTTTAAATGTTCCAATGTCCGAATCATAGGGGTGCCAGAAGGGGAAGAGGAAGAGCAAGAAATCGAAAACTTCTTTGAAAAAAATAGTGAAGGAGAACTTCCCCAATCTGGGAAAGGAAATAGATTTCCAGGAAATCCAGGAAGCTCAGAGTCCCAAAGAAGTTGGACCCAAGAAGGAACACACCAAGACACATCATAATTACATTACCCAAGAGTAAAGATAAGGAGAGAATCTCAAAAGCAGCAAGAGATAAGGGGACAGTCACCTACAAAGGAGTTCCCGTAAAACTGTCAGGTGATTTCTTAAACCTTATAGGCAAGAAGGGGCTGGAAAGAAGTATTCCAAGTCATGACAGGCAAGGACCTACATCCAAGATTGCTCTATCCAGCAAAGCTATCACTTAGAATGGAAGGGCAGATAAAGTGCTTCTCAGATAAGGTCAAGTTCAAGGAGTTCATCATCACCCAACTCTTACTATATGAAATGTTAAAGGGAATTATCTAAGAAAAAGAAGATTTTTATCTAAGAAAAAAAGTACCAACAGTAAAATGACAACAAACTCACAACTATCAACAACTGAACCTAAAAATAAAAACAAAGCAAACTAAGCAAACAACTAGAACAAGAACAGAATCACAGAAATGGAGATCACATGGAGGGTTATCAGTGGAGAGGTGAGGAGGGAATGGGGGGAAAGGTACTGGGAATAAGAGGCATAATTGGTAGATAGAGAATAGACAAGGGGAAGTTAAGAATAGTACAGGAAATGGAGAAGCCAAAGGACTTATATGTACAACCCATGGACATGAACTAAGGGGAGGAATGTGGATGGGATGGGGGTGCAGGGCAGAGGGGAATAAAGGGGGGAAATGGGACAATTGTAATAGCGTGACCAATAAAGCATATTAGAAAAGAAGGAAGTGTGGAGTGTGGGGGTCATGGCTGNGGGAATGGGGGGAAAGGTACTGGGAATAAGAGGCATAATTGGTAGATAGAGAATAGACAAGGGGAAGTTAAGAATAGTACAGGAAATGGAGAAGCCAAAGGACTTATATGTACGACCCACGGACATGAACTAAGGGGAGGAATGTGGATGGGATGGGGGTGCAGGGCAGAGGGGAATAAAGGGGGGAAATGGGATAATTGTAGTAGCGTGACCAATAAAGCATATTAGAAAAGAAGGAAGTGTGGAGTGTGGGGGTCATGGCTGCGGTGTGAGGGTCTAGTGACCCCGCGGGAAGCTAGGAACCAGAGCGAGGCATCTCCCCTGGGATCAACGAGAGGAGGTTCCAATGCTCCGCCCACTTGGGTCTGCGGCCACCTTCCCCGAGTGAAGGCCGAGAGCCAGCAGACACTGGTGCCCGCCGCGGCTGCACACACCTGCTGCTCACAGCTCCAGGTTCCCAGGGCCGTGGCCCCGTGGGTGAGAGCCCGCAGCTTTGGCTGAGCTGTGTGGTCTTAGGGGAGACCCGCCTGAGAGTGCCAGGAACCTGAGAAACAGAGAGAGGGGACCCCTTTCTCTGGAATAAAGACAGAAGGTGGGACCCTTCTGCCAAGTGGGCAGACAAACTCTACGAAGCGCGTGCAGGAATGGAGGGCTGCGGAAGAAAGGGAAGGTTAACCACCTGGACAACACGCACCTGAAAAGGGTAGAAAAATGGAGAAAAGTGATTAGTGATAGTTAAGAATCAACATCAATGTGGAGAAAGAACCAATCTCAAATTTGGAAAAAATATACAGCTATTGAAATAAAAGCCTAATTCCATGATAAACAGTACATTGAAAAAAATTGATGAGTGAATTAAAGATTGTGAAATAGAGTTGAGGTAACCGCAACGCAGCACGGCATGATAAAGAGATAGAAATACGAAAGAGGTGGAGAGAAGATGTTTCAAAGCTCCCTGTGCGTCAAATAGAATGGGGAGGAGGCAAAGTGAAGTGAAATCGTGGCTAATTATGTCCAGAAGGGAAAGAAATGGTAAGCTCTTCAGACTGAAAGAGCCATGGAGGACCAAATTAGAGACACACACCAACAAAACTCCCGATTTAGAGGCATCGCAGTGAAACCACAGATTAGAGATGATAATGTTTCCAAACTGCTGGAAAGAGAAGACACTTTATATGAAGGAGCCGGAGAGGCAGCTGACTGGCTCTTCGGCAGCAGAGAAGATGCCAGGGTCGAGGGGAAGTCACTAGCGAGGCCGCATGCCACGCCCAACTGCCACGCTTTCCAAGGGTCCTGGCTCCAGGTAACTATTTCTAGACAAACAAATGGTGCCATCAGACCATCCGGTCAAGAGGGCAGAAGGGACAGGTGCCACACCACAGTGACGTGACACAGCCGAGAGGAGACTTTGAAGGGGCATCAGGAAGTTGTTGAGATGGCTCGAGTGGTGAATTCACCATTATTCACATTGACGTAAGGAATTGTTTGTGGTTGATTTTTGTGGTTCACGTTGAAGACGTTTATTTTTAGGCCTTTAAAGCTCTGTTCCTTGTCTGGCTCAGGAGAGTCTGATTCAATTTCAGGTTTGGCTTTAGGGACACAGATGGCACCGGAGCATGTAATTCCCCATGTGACTGACCCATCGGGTGACTGACTGACTCTCTCAAGGGCAAAACAAAGCTGCTTTTCTCTGTGTTGCCTTTCCTTCTTGAAACGCTTTGAATTTGATGTGGACATGTTCCCTTTGGCAACGCCAAGGTCTAGTCTTTGATCGCTTTCGCTGTGCGCTTGGCAGTAAACACCGTACTGAACTCCCCAGCCCCTGAGATCAGAACTCACCAGCTAACTGACAGCTGCCCCAGAAACCGTTCAGAAGAACCGAAAAGGAGCAAATTTCAGTTGTTAAATTGTCCACAGGAGGGCGCTCCTGATGTCCCACACACAAGAAGAGGAGCTTGAGCAGAAGTACGAGGGAATTGTTGGGGGGAATCGTCCCGACCTTCTCAGTTTAAACGACACTTCAGCACATTACGATTCAGTCCAAGGCCAGGTCAGATGCATATTCAGCCTCAGCCTTGCGATGCTGGCCTATTCGTATCAGCCCACGAAAGGCACGTTGGTACGAAAGAACAGGTGTTTTCCAATAAACCAATGATCCGACAGCAAATGGAAGAACTTCAACAAAGAGGCCAGGGCCAGCAACCTGGTTTTCTTAACATTTCATTGTCCAGTCCTGCTTTGGCTTAAGGTTCCAGGGGTGTCCCACCCGCAGCCCACGGGCCACACGCGGCCCACACCGAGTCACAGGTTTACTTAAAACTTTATGAGAGATTTTTTTGTTTTCATTAGTGTTTGTGCATTTATTGTGCGGCCCAAGACGATTCTTCTTCTTTCAGTGGGGCCCAGAGGTGCACAGGTAGAGAGATGCCGAAAGATTGGACACCCCGGTCAACAGTCTGATAACTGAAGATTGAACGCCTGGGAAGAATAACTGAATTGAATAACTGGGGGGGGAAACCCTTTGATCTCTCTCTCTCTCCCCCTCCTCTGCCCCCCGCCCCCACCGTCTATTTGCTAACAGAGCTACTGATAACAAAAACTGCTATGGGGTTCCAAGGGGTTCATCAAGCCCAGCCTCATCTATCTAGAGTCCTGAAGCCATAGATAAACCAGCACCAGAGAGGGAGGGATTTACTACAATATCCTATTTATCACAGGGAAGCTGGGCTAAAGAAAGCAGTCTGGACTCGATGTAAGACTATGCTATTTTATCCCTCTGACCCAAAATGACCCTTTCGACACCGTCAAGGGCTGAACAGTTGAGCTCTGCAGACTTCTGCCCACGTGCGTGATAAAGAACCTGTCAAGGGCTTCGCTGATCAACAGGCAGCTCCAGGTGAGAGCGCCCACTAGTGGCGGGTGCAGGCAGGGATGGCTCCCCTCCTCCAGCTTGCCCTGTTGGGGAGCCCCTCCAGAGGCTGCAGAGATGGGGGGAAGCTGCCAGTCTGAGGCTTCTTCAGCCGTGCAGGAAATGGGTCGTTAGGTGCACTCGTTTCAGGGGCAGTGAAGGACCGAGTGTTCTGTTCTTACGGCCTAGAGTGGCCAGCCCGGCCTCCATTATCTTGATGCTCTAGATGGCAAATGATTGCTGCTCTGATCAAATCATTTTTCCTCGTCCTCGCTGCCTTTGCTCCTGCTCTGTGACCAAAGACAGCCAACAGCAGCACGTATGTCCCCGCCTTCCACAGGACCTAGTGTAGCAGACTGGTGGATTGTTTTTCCATTTTTTATTTCCTTGCACTTCCGTTCCGTTATTAACAGTGAAAGGGGGCAGGAGAGGAGGGCAAAGGAGCCGGGGGAGGTGGGAAGCCTCCCTCTGGTCCCGCTCAGCCAGGGAGCAGAACGTGACAGGGCTGGAGGGAGGCTTGATGCTGGTGACAGGCGACCTAAATCGTGTTGACAGCTGGGGAGAACGCAGAGGATGGGACTCCCCCCGGTGACAGGGGGCTGCTGGGATTCAGCCCCACCCCCACCGACGCTGCGGGGCGAGTGAAAAAGTCTCCGTGTGGACTTCCAGAAACCAATGTTTTCTTTGCAAATACAAATTTTCTACATTTAAAACACTTGTTATTTAGGAACAAGTGTAGATTCAAGGAAATCTATAAAAAACATACAGAGAGGCACCGTGTGAATCAGTGCCGTTTCAAAACCAGGAAATCCACACGGCACAGCCCACAGATCTCACTCCGGTGCTTCAGTGTGATACATGGCCGTGTGTGTGTCCAGTTCACACTTTGTCACGTGTGTCTGTGTGTGCAGCCATGGCCCCGGCGAATCTGCAGGGCTGTGGCAGCAGCCCAGAGACTCCCTCCTGCTACGAGTCCCCCGGTGCGTGGGTGCCCACCTGGCTCGGTTGTCAGATGGCCCTCGCTGAGAGGACACACGAGCATAGAAGGCGCTGGTCTCACACAGGTCCCAGAGGAGGTCATTCGCCTGAGGGCCAATATGCCCTTTCTTAGCAGGAAGCACTGTGCTCCATTCCAGACAGAAATTATAAACGGAATAATCCACCTTGGGCTTGTTGTTTGTATGCATGAAAAATGCATAGGGTAAGTTCGTCTGAGGTACCCTTTTCACCTGAAGCCATGCTGCTTGGTTAATGGTCCTCGGAAGTCAGGGACACCGGCTTGTTGCTCCACTTACTGATGCTCCCATCGGCTGATTCTTGCATGTGCCCTGACCGGGGATCGAACCTGCAACCTTGGTGTATCAGGATGATACTCTAACCCACTGAGCTGCCCGACCAGTGGTGGGGCTGAGCTTCCTAAGCTTCTTTGTTTCTTGCTCTTCCGATGCCTGGCTGTTCGGTCCTGACATCGTTCTGTGAGATACCGAGTTTCTTTCCTCCATCCTCTTCCTTGTTTCTCGTTTCTTTCCTCACCTGGAGTCTTTTGCAGCCCAAGAGCTGCGACGATAACCCTTCCCCACCTAGGCGGTTCCCTGCTTCTACTTGCTCCTCCACGAGTCACTCTGTTGCTGGTCACAGGAAACAACGCACCCCAGCTTAGGCCTGAGAAGGCAGTGATTGGCTCACGTAATGATAAAGTCAGCTCCTGTCCCCCAAGTAAATCGCCACGTTTCTGTCTCATTCTGTCTCTGACATCTGTCTCCACATGGACGGACTAATGCCACAGGAAGCCCCAGACTCCCGTCCTGTCGGTCTAGTGGCCTGACCCTGACCCTGACCCTGACCCTGATAAATGGAGAGCATCTGTCTCCATAGATCCGGCAGGAAGGTCTCAGGGAAGAGCCTTAGTCAAGGTGGGCGGGATGCCTGTCCCTAAGCCCATCGCTGTAACCAGAGCACTGTGTGTTCTGCTGGGCCAGGCCCGGGCTGTGTCCCTGTCCTGTCGCTGGGTGGGTGCTCTGCAGCTCGTTCCACCCAAGGACATGGGTTTCCCCCAGGGAGGAGCTTCTCCTTACCAGAGAGAGGGGAAAGGGAAGCCGGGTAGGCAACACCATCAGACGTACGAACCCTGGTGATGGCCAAATATTGCAGAAACCCAGAGAGTGCCCGGTAATGAGCAATTCCTGAGCTTAAGAAATAGGCGGGGGTGTGTATGGGAGCTGATCAGGACTGCTTGGATGGAGAGTTCACTCTCCCAGAGGGAGTTCCATATAGTTCATGATGAGGTTCATGATTTTCCAGAGGAAAACACCTTGTTCCACGGCCAAATGGCTTCCCCCAGGTCAAGAGGGGTCAACCCATAGGCTGGATGTAGGCGGCGCTTTTCCCCATGGGGCTCGAGACCTAAGGAAGAGACAGAAGCCAGACCGGCGTGGAGCGCTTTGATAAAGGCCATGAGGGGACACAAGGGCCTCAAAGGAGCGCCCCCGTCACCCTGGGAAGTCACAGGAGGCTCCTGAGAGCCGGTGAGTCTGGTGTCCTGGGAGAGGACGGGCTGCCCCAGGTTGCTCGGTGCCCTCAGGGCATTGCCCACTGGAGACAGCCAGGCCTAGCAAGGAGGGTTCTGAGGCAGATCTTCCAAAGTGTGAAGGACTTCAGAATGCGCCCCGAACAGAGAGCCTGTGGAGAGCAGGAATGTTCTGGAAAGTTTGCATGCAGGGCTGCCTTGGGGGAGGGGTCTGACTGATCTCAGAAGTAACTCGGTGAGCCAGTCCCTGGGGAAACCTACAGGGGATCAGAAGTTGCTCCCAGAGAAGGATGCACTTTCTAACCAAAGGCCATCCTGGAAAGGAACGAGGCGTTCAGGGAAATAAGGCGACCGCTACTGAGCAGGTTCGAGGACAGGCTGGGCGGCTGCGTGTCAGAGATTGAAGGATGACTGAAGCATTGGGTCAGGGGACTGTCAGGAGGACACGATCTCTCAGAGCATTGGGACAGCAAGAGAATCCCAAGGAGTCTAAAAAACTCTCGGAACCGAAATGGGAGTTCCACACGGTCACAGGACACAAAGTCAGCACGCGAATGCAATCACATGTCTAGGTACTAGCAGTGAACGCAAGGACAGAGAGACCAAAAACACAATACCATTTATAATGATTTCCAGGAAAATAAAACACTTAGGCACGCACTTAGCAAAACAGGTACAGAATCGGTGTGCTGAGGATTGCAAAATGTTGATAAAAAAATCAGAGAACGGATGAACAAATGAAGACTCATGTTTACGGGTTGGAAGACTCAACACAGTAAAGATGTCAGTTCCTTCTGAATTGGTGTAGGGATTCGATGCGACTCCTATCAAAGCTCAGCGAAGATTTTGGGGGCAGACAAGATTATTTTAAAATCTCCATGGAGAGTCACCAGCCCTGGAAGAGCTCATATAACCTTGACAAAGAATAATGAAGTCCAAGGACTTACTCTAGCCACTAGTAAGCCACAGTGGTCAAGACAGTAGGGCGTCGACCTAGCAACCGACACACAGGTCCACGGAGCAGACGGAGGACCCAGAATCGTGCCAGCGCAGATCCACTGCTGAAAGCTGCAAAGCAATTGGACCGGAAACGCCCGTCTTTGCAACAAACAGCCTCGGAGCGGGTAGCCACCTGCCAACCAAAAAAACTAACCTCGACTCAATGTTACATCTTATGCAGAAATTAAGCCCAAAATGGATCTGTGCGTAAATTTAAAATGTAAAATTATCAAACTTTTAGAAAAAATCATAGGAAAAAACCCTCGGGATTAAGGCTAGGCACAGATTTCTTCTGACACCAAACGTACAAAGCATAAGGGAGAAAAAGGTCCAATCAGATTAAAAACGTTTCCTCTTCTAAATCCCATGCAAAGAAGGTGGAGAGACAAGCTGCAGGCTAGGAGAAAATGTTCGCCGGCCTCATGTCCAACGCCGGCCTAGTTTCCAGAACATACGAAGAACCCTCCGCACGCGACAGTGTGACACTGAACAGTCCAGGTAGAAGATAGGGAGAAGGCACAAACAGATAGATATCCTGCCGAAGAGGAGCTACAGGTGGCAAATAGGCCCAGGAAAGTATGTTCAGTATCATTAGCCGTCTGGAAAATGCGAATTAAAACCACAACGAGGCGTCACTTCACAGCTATCAGAATGGCTAAAATAAAAATAAACAAATGAACAACACCCAGTGCTGGTGAGCATGCAGAGAAAGTGGATTGCTGCTGATTGTGAGTGGGAGTGCAAAACGGTACAGTCGCTCTGGGCCGTGGCTTGACAGCTTAAAAAAAAAATAAGCCTGAACGTTCACTCACTCGTAACCCAGCACCAGCACCCCTGGGCATTTACCCTGGAGAAGTAAAAACCTGTGTCCACATGAAAACCTTCACATACATGTCCATAGCAACTTTATTAGTAACAGCCCGAAGCTGGAAACGTCCCAGCTAACCTGTCACCCGGGTGGCTGCTTAATGTCCACCCGGGGTCACTGCCCAGCAAGGAAAGGCACAAATTACAGACACGCACAACTTGGATGAGTCTCAGGGAGGATGCTGAGTACAGAAAGCCCACCTCAAACTGCTCCACACTGCACGATTCCATTTCCAGGACAAGTTTGAAATGACAGACATGGAAGGTGGGTGCGTGGCTGCCAGGAGCAAGGGACAGGGGAGTTGGGAAGGGGCGTGGCCATGGAAGGGTGCCGGGGGGCCCATGGGGAGGAAGTGTCCGGTGTCCTGGCCGCAGGATGGTGGCTGCACCTGGACAGGTGGGGGCCTTCGTCCCTGTGACCAGGGTTCCCATTTTCTCCTCCTTCTCACTCTCTCAAGGTCTGCCAGGCCCTGCATCGCCTCTCCACACCTCACCCGCTCCGGGGCAAAAATCCGGCCCAGTGGCTCTGGCTCACCCTCACTGCAGCTATGATCCCTCCGGAAAGCACTGGAACTCGGGACCTACAAGGCCTCCTGTCTCTGGAAGGAGCCCCAACTTTGTCCGCTGTGGATGAGAGACGCAGGGCCCAGGCTGCCCTGTGCGTCCCCGTGGGTGTTGCGGGCGTGGTGGGCGCAGTCTACCAACTCCTCTCCTTCACGGCACCAGTTCGGGGAGCAGAGACCCGAGAGTGAAGCGTGCCCTCGCAGTAAGTGGCTGGGCAGACTCATCAGAAGCTACTTATAAAGGGGTTTCTCTTTCCCCCTTTGAAGGAAAAGGCAGGAAATCCACGGCTACACCTGCTTGCTGCTGATGCCTGGTCTAAACGCATTCCTGGCTGCCCCCGGGAGAAGCCGGCCGCTCTGTCTCTTCTCCCACTCTGCCCCACTCAGGGGCAAGCAGGGCCCGAGAGACCCAGGCCCACTGAGNAACTCCTCTCCTTCACGGCACCAGTTCGGGGAGCAGAGACCCGAGAGTGAAGCGTGCCCTCGCAGTAAGTGGCTGGGCAGACTCATCAGAAGCTACTTATAAAGGGGTTTCTCTTTCCCCCTTTGAAGGAAAAGGCAGGAAATCCACGGCTACACCTGCTTGCTGCTGATGCCTGGTCTAAACGCATTCCTGGCTGCCCCCGGGAGAAGCCAGCCGGCTCCGTCTCTTCTCTCACTCTGCCCCACTCAGGGGCAAGCAGGGCCCGAGAGACCCAGGCCCACTGAGCAAGGGACACCTTTCTCTTCCCAAAAGACAGAATTTATCCCTTAGTAGTTTTTAAAATTCTACTTACACATCCCTGTTCACCACAAATACCCTCTTTAGAGACTAGGAAATTGCAGCTCATTGTCTTGCCTAATTTGCATACCTCCCAATTATTTGTGTAGCTGGCAACATAAAAGCCAGTGTGCAAACCCTCCTCAGCAAACACTGATTTGCCCAGAATAAACAACTTCCTCTGCGTCCACTGCCAACATCATTGGTGGACACCAGCGGGGCAGCAGATCCATTCTGGACAACAGAGAACAGGTCTCTGGGGGCTTCATTCACCCCTAAGAGTTCGCACCAGGGAGAAGGCAGTTAGACCAACTTGAAAGGCACCTAACAAAGATGCCTCTGGCAGTTCTTCAGACATTCAGACCCCTCTCTCACAGGAAGGCTTTTCTTGCTGGCAGCCCCCGCCCCGTTCCCAGCCCCTTCAGCCCTGAAAAATCTGGAATTTGAGGGTGCAGAGATGTTTTGCTGCTTCAGGGGCATTAGATGGAGAGGTAACGGGATCAGAAGGTGGATGGTCCCCGAGCCCCAAATGGAGAGAAACACCGCATTGTATCCCCACCCCAGACCAGCCGTGTTGAATTGGGGTGCTCGCTCTGCTCCATCCCACTTACCACTCACTCAGAAAGCCCCCCTCTCCTGCCCGGACCCCAGGGCCCAGCCCTGGCCGCACACCAGCACAGCCAACTCTCTCGTTTCCCCTTTCCTCCTCCTGCGGCTGTCTTGCCAGCCTCCAGCTCCAGAACATTCCAAACATCCATGCTCTCCCTACCTACTTCGGAACAGTCAGAAATGGAACAACCCACAACTGGGCCACTCCTGCCAGAAAGCCGTGTCTAGTCCCCAGGCCCTGCTGGGCCCTCCAATGTTCCTTTCTCCTCTTTCTTCATCATGTTTTCTGTTCCCCACCTCGGATGTTCTGCCGTTGTAGGGAGTGCTAACCAGGTCCGCAGCTCCCCAGGGCTCTCGCAACAAACTTCCCGCCTCCACAGCACAAGATAATGATGAGAATTCGTTCTCTCTCAGCTCTGGAGGCCAGAGGCCCAAAGGCAAGGCGTTGGCGGGGCTGCTTCCTCCAGGGGCCCTGCATGAGACTCTGCTCCTTCCCTCCCTCCTGGCTTCCACCGGCTGCCAGCAGCCCTGGCCGTTCCTGGTTTGAGGGTGCGTGGCTCTAGTCTCTGCCTCCACGTCCACATGGACCCCTTTCCTTATGGTCTCTGTGTGTGGGCCCGGACATCCCTCTCCTTATAGAACACGCAGTGAGGATGGGTCATCGTAACTCAGGGTGACGTCATCTTACCGGTTACATCCGGAAGGACCTCATTGCCAACCCAGGTGACAGACACAGGGACCAGGAGTTTGGACCCGACCATCTCTGGGCTTTTTGGGAGGGGGGTTATGGGCACAATTCCACCCACCATATTTATGTCTAATATTTAGAAGGACATAATAGCTTTTAGCTTTCTTGTTAAGAAATCCTTATCCAGCCCGTAGATCATTTGCATTTTCTTCTCTAAAGGAAAACCTGTTAAATACGTAACTATCAACCTCCACGCCCCCACCCATCTCTTCGCCCCACCCCGTGTGCCCCACGCCTGTGTCACAGGGGCGCCCCGTGTGTTTCCAAGTCTAGTGGTCCCTCTTTGTCTCTTCTTTAGGGGAGTTTCCTGATGCTGCTGACAACTGCTGATGTCCCCACATGTCCTCTGCAAGCCAGCCTCCTCCCCCGTGGGGAACGTCCCCCTGGTTTTCCCAGCCAGTCGGAAGTTCAGAGCACCTTGTTGCCGTGAAGGTAAACTACTGTGAAGGTCCAGGGCCATTTTCCCGGTGCCCGGAAGCTGCTGGAAGCACCGCTTCTCGGAGAAACCCTGCCTCCGGCCGATTTTCAGGGTCAGTGCCTGCATGTTGCCCTTTCAGCTGTTTCTCTGGGAGCCATTCACTCGCCCGCTCTTGGATGTCGAGTCTGTCCAGGCTTCTGATTGGTTTATTTCATATTTCCCCACATTTAGGCTACGGTCAGTGGAGAGCTGTGGCCAGTGCCCAAGGAACCTCTGGGTTCCGAAGGCCACAAAAGCGCCCCGTGAAATGGCTCTCACAGGCGGTCCCGGACGGTTTCAGTGAGACGGACCACGGCCTTGGAGGCATTGCAGAGGCCAGCGGTGAAAAGGACTGCCTAGGAGTAGCCGTCAGTCTTGTTTTCCCCAACAAGGTAGACAGAGTGGGTTCTGGCAGACTGTGACGCAGCGATCTTGACAATGACCCTAGAAATAATTCCAGGATGTGTTAGGGAAGGTGTAGTGAATGAATCCCGAACGAGCAGTCTGGGAGAGGTTCACTGAGCCACTCCCTCCCTTCTGTGAGCAGGTGGGCAGGGTTTCCAAACAGGGAGAGCAAGCGGCGTAGACTCTGTGGCTTTCGTCCGGGTAGGTCCCGTGACACCGCCCTTCCAAGGGCGCCACGGCTTCCGACCGCACACCCTCAGCGACGGGAAACTCATTACCTCCTGAGGCAGGTCATTCCATTTTACAGCTGCTCAGATTGCAAGGAAATTTCCTTTTTCCTTCTGTTGAGTTGAAGTTGGGCACCCGGCGGCTTCCATTTATCCCATTACTCGTTCACAAGTTCAGCCCACGGAGCATCACCGTCTGCATGCCGACACTGTCCTTCTCTCCCTTAGCCTGACATCAAATCGGCCACGTCTGTCCGCCACGCCCCCTACTGGGCGCGCGCTCAGCTGAAACACCAGTGTTTCTTTTCTGTGGCCGTTGCTGAGTCATGGTGCCGCATCTTCTGTGCACTCACTGTTGGGTTTCTCGTTCATGGCCAGATCTAATGTGATGGGTGTGGGGTTTTCTCAGAGTTGACTGAGTTTCAAACTCCAGCTCCGTGGTTCTGACCTAGAAATGAGGCCGGCATCATTGTCAGAGCTTTCTTGAGATACAGATGTCTTGTCCTGTCTTCAGAGTAAGTTCACAGGATACAGTGAATGCCCACGTGGAAAACGGGTCACTTTCTCTATTTGGAGGACCCAGGACCCCGGAAAACAGACACGGCAGCCTGAACAGAAAGAAGGCTACACCCCACATACAGAAGGCCCTGGGACGGAGGGGGGCAGGGAGGGTCTGAGAAATCCAGTGTTATCACTGCAGCAACAACAAGTTGGCCGTCCGCAAGCTGCTACGTTCCAGAAAAGCGTGGCTGTCGGGATTAGAAGGCAGACGACAGGCAAGAAACGGTACTTGGAACAGCTGCAGGTGACAAAGAGCTAACACTTTAATACTCTCTGAGTTCATAAATGCCAACGGGAAGAACCCCCGGAGGAAACATGCAAGCGATATTAATGCGTAACTGACAGAAAAGAGGAACGAGGACTTAGCGATGAAGGGAGGCCACCACGCGCATGGAGATGGGAGGAAGGCAGGTTTCAACAATGCGGGGGTGCAGTCGGCACTGCTTCCTGTTGCCTGGTGCCCCCCAAGGCCCCAGGAAGCAAGCGCTTGCTGCAAGGGGACCAGCAACCACCTCCACTTGGGGATCCCTCGTCAACAAGGAAACCCACTTTCCAAAAATGTCGATGCCCCGAATACCAATTTTAATGTCATTGGATAGTCTCTTCGGTGACGGGAAGTGGAACTGGCCTGGGCGTCCGCCAGGAGACGAACAGCCTCGTGAACTAGGGCAACCGCCTGCGGGAAGCTGTTTGCGTTCCCACCTCCCTGAGGGCGCCCGGGGTCTCTCCCCCGCTGGGGGGAGCCAACCTGTCTCAGAGCCCGCTCACAGTCCCTTAACAGAGGCATTGACAAGGCCCCATTGCCCCGCCGGGGCTGGCCTGCCAGTCAGGAAGCTTGCACGGCAGGTGCTGGGTGCCCACAGGACGCTGACAGCCGGACCGAGAGAGAATTCTAGCTCGAGGAACCCACCCGGAAGCCAGGAAGCCTAGAAACGAGCTGCTCACACATCGGAACATGTGGGAGGGGTGCTGTGCACCTGGCACTGGGTTCACTGTCCTGACTTTGGTGCACAGGGCTGGCCGCGTCTTCCCGTGGCTGGGAAAGACGAGAGCGCTTGCAGGCGGGCTCACAGAGGGGCTGGGGGACAGTGGAAGGCTCCAGCAGGTCTTCAAGTCGTCAGCCCAGACAAGGATGGTGCAGCGGGCCAGAGAGGGGCTGAGTTACGGCCGGTTTCCTGCCAGGTGCTCAGGCTGTCCCGGGCACGGCCTCCTTGCACTCTTCTCGGATGCCGTGAGTCCGGGGAGCTGAGACTTGCCTCTTGAACCACATCCTGCCAAGAACGGGCCTCAAGGTCGGGCCGGCTGGA
Organism: Sturnira hondurensis; assembly: GCF_014824575.4. Classification (NCBI taxonomy): domain Eukaryota; kingdom Metazoa; phylum Chordata; class Mammalia; order Chiroptera; family Phyllostomidae; genus Sturnira; species Sturnira hondurensis. Next base: position 3,558,363 of record NW_028091124.1, on the reverse strand, counting down.
CCCCTCTGCAGCTGCACAGCCCCCCGGGGGGCCACACGGCCACCAAGGGCCATGTAAGTAGTCATGTTGCTGTTTCTTCGTAATGTGCCATTAATTTCAAGCTGGAGCCAATGACACTGTGACAGGCTGATGGTTTCCGGCCCCGCGCGGGCGACCTCGGGGATGTTCATTTTCCCAGCTGGAGCCCTGGATCGCGCAGCCAGGTGTCAATCACGAAGATTACCCAGGGAATGATGGCTCATTTGAAAATATGTTGCAAAAGCCTAGTTGAGTCCCACAGAAATGTGATGAATGTTCACTGCATCTTTTTTAAACACAGAATTCTCAGCAGAACAGGGAGAGTAAGTACCGTTGTTTCAGGCAAATAGACGTGAACGGGTTTCCAGGGCCTTTCATGGGGCCAGGGCTGGCAGGGAGGAGACATGTCCTGACGTTGTTCGTGGATGTTGAGCGCTGAGGTCCGGGGGGAAACGGGACTGAAGAGGGGCCGCGAGAAGACCTGACTCTCAGGCGTCCAGTCTTTCCCCACGAGATCCTCAGCCAGCAGGGGACGTGAGGGAAGGTGAGCTGGGACAGCCACGGGTCCCCTCTGGGCTGATCTGAACGCTGAGGATAAGTAAACCGGTCACTCCCCCTCCTCACTCAACGACGATCTGAAACCCCTTCCAGCTTCTACCGTGTTCCCACAACCACGCGACCACGCTCTCCTTCCCCGGCCCCGCCCATGCTCCCTGTCACAGGACGTTCCTATCTGCAGAACATCAGGAGTGCTGGGTGTGAGCGAGGACACACCATGTGCAGCCCAGAGCCCCGGGTGGAGCTGAGCGGCGCCCTGTTGGGCCACATGGCAGGGCTTCCTGCTGCTGGTCTCCCCTGAGCACGTGACTCCAGCACACTGACCCGTCCCACTTCGAAATTAAGTCACAGGAATTTGTATGCCCAGAGCCCATTTTCTCTAATTAGATCTTCTGTCTTACCAGCAGTTTCTGAAAGAAAATTTTAAAATTACTGCAAAAAAAAATGTGGTTTTCCTTCCTTTCAGTGCACACAGACGGAATATTTGCATGATCCTGGATTGTCGGGCACCATTTTTACTCCCCAAAGATAAATTTCCATCTCTGAGCATCAAAAATTAGCCTTTCTCAGGATGATACAGATGCTGAGTGTTTGGGGCCGATGTTTTCATTTTAATCTATAGGAGCCCCGAGCAATAAAAAGATTCTGACTAAAATAGAATTACAGGCAGGCATTTTTTGTTTATCTTTTTTCTGAGTGTTTCCCCTTCCCTTTCCATCCCTGCCTTTCAAGCGGCTCTGTAGCCTTGAACTGAAGAGGAGACGTGTACTAGGGCAAAAACATTAAAAATAAACAAAACAAAGGAATATGAACAAAGCATCTCTTTAAAAGTCCAAGCCATTTGAACACTAAGAACGACTTGAAATGTGGACGAGATGAGAAACATTTCGTCTGAGAAACATGGGTTTCCTCGGGGGCAGGACAGGCTCCTCCCAGACCGGGAGCAGGCAGATGGGGAAGAAGCTGCGTGTCTCAGGAAGAGGGGGTGCCCTGGCTCACAGGGGGCCCCAGGAGGAGCTGAGAGGCAGGTGTTACTAAGGGGGTTGGCACAGGTGGGACAGCCGCGGAGGCCCTTGTGCCCCAGGTGGCTCTGGGACAGAAGCATGGTCCATGCCCCTCCAGCGATGCCAAGAGCTGCTCTTGATGGGGTGGGTCAATCTGGGCAGCAGTATCATGCCCCCAGCCACGCCTCCAGGAACACCTGTCCTTACGAGTGGTTGTATTTACTGAGGCATTTCCGTGAGCCAGGGAGCCGTGGGGCACCGGGGGAGGAGGGGTCGGAAAGGATTTATTTTAGAGTCTGGACCTAGGGTGGGTGACGTGGGGATGGCTCCAGGCTGTGGGACTTGGATCTGGTTCGGATGCTTCGGGGAAACAGGTGCAAAGGCCCCAGTGGGGGTCTCTGTGCTGAGGGGGAGCAGAGGACGTGAGGCTCTGCTGTGGCTGGTCAGGAAGCAGAGGTCGGCCATGCCGGCCCCCACAGAGGTCTGGTCACTCCTATGGCTTAGACAACATCCATGGCTTTTCTGGGTTCAGACCTGATGACAGGGTGGCTTTGTCAGATCATCACAGGTGACCTTGATGTGACAGCGAGGCTCAGCTCCCAGCAACAGGCCAACTGCTCGTGCCAGGCCGGCCCCCTTCCTCAGCAGGGGCCCACGCACATCTGGCACAGCTGCCGGCGGACGGCCAAAATCTGCAGAGCCCTGCCCTGTGTCCCCCCAGGGCACTGGGGGGATGGACGTCCCCCAAAACCCACTCTGTTCGGGAGAAGGGAGTGCTTTCCTCACTCTGGTGGAGCTCAGGGCCGCACAGAAACCGGGGAATGAAGTCAGTCCTGTTCCCTGTGCCCTTGGCTCTGGGCTGGAGACCGCTCACAGGCAGACAGTGTATGTCCGTGCTCAGGGACAGCGGCCAGCCTGAGATTGGAGCTGTGCCATTTGGAAACAATGGCTCTGGACCTTCAGATGCCACTGTGGACTCTGGAGGCACCAGGGGTGGGAGAGGAAACTTCGTGTCAGCGCTCCCCGCAGCAGGTTCCCCCTCCCCAGATGTGGTGGAGACCACGAGCAGAAGTAAAGGGAGGACCTGTGTAGTGGGTCTTCGCAAAAGTGCGTGGAACTCCATCCTACAGGGAAGGCATTGCTATTGGTGCGGGAGGCCAGGAGAAGGCGCCGCCTTGGGGCAGTGGACGTGCACCTCAGAGAGAAAGAGCTGCGTGTTCTCCGGATCAGCCAGCGGACAGCGCCCCTACTTCCTGAGCCCCGGTCCCTCCCCAGTTCAGAGGCCGAGTGCCTGGTGTTTGCAGCTGCAGAGCTGTGCTCCGAGGCCTTGGTCAAGCCCCGAACCCGTGCCTGTATGCGGGTGCTGAGACCACTTGGCCCCAGGTTTGTTCACAGACGCCGCACCTCCCTGGCAGCCCAGGAGCAGCTCCCACCTCCCTACGTCTGGAGCAGCGGCCATTGTCCCGGGGCAGCGTGCACATCAGCTCTTTTCTCTAAAACGCAGCCAGTGGAAAGTCAAACCCTGGGATCTCCTCCCTCGGGGAAGCCGCGGTTCTGCCCGCGTTCGGGCCAGGCGCCCCACGTCCTTCAGTGTTAGGGTGGAACACCTCCTCTGAAAACTGGGTGACTGCTAAGAAAGCCTCTTTCTGGATCTCAGATGTCCATGTGTCTCAGAGTGTCTACCGGCTCCTCCTTTGGAACAAGGCCATGGTCTGTGTGAGGCTGCAAAGCTGGACAGACCCTCCCCAAACCTCCCTCAGGAACAGGCCCGAACGCAGACCCCATTACAGGGTGCAGCCTGATCCCCCTGAGGCGTGTGCAGGGGCACATGAGAGGTACCAGGCTGGCCGACTGGAACAAGCCTGGGCTGAGGAGGCTCCGAGGTCACAGCGGACCCAGTTCAAAGTTCAACGAAGGGGCAGGAAAAACAAGCAAAGATGTCAGCTCCATGGGTCTCAGTCTAAGAGCATCTCTTAGTAGGATCTTTCGTTTCCTGACAAAATAATGGGGAAATGACCATATCTAAAGAGGTGAAGGCCTGGGATTTATTTTATTTTTTAAATATATTTTATTGATTGTGCTATTAAAGTTGTCCCAACTCTCCCCCCTTTGCCCCCCTCTGCCAGGTACCTCCCTTCCCTCCAGCAATTGCCAAACTTGGTTCACGTCCATGGGTCGTACATGTAAGTTCTTTGGCTTCCCCGTTTCCTATATTACTCATAACGCCCCCCTCTCTGTTCTGTACCTACCAATTTGCGCTTCTTAATCCCTGTACCTTTCTCCTCTTCTCCGCCTTTCCCCTCCCAACTGATAACCCTCCAAATGATCTCCATGTGTATGGATCTGCCTCTGGTATGATTGTTTTCTAGTTTATTATTTAGATTCAGTTGATAGTTGTGCATTTGTTGCCATTTCACGTTCATGGTTTTGATCCTCTTTTTCTTAGATAAGTCCCTTTACCATTTCATATAATAAGGGCTGGGTGATGATGAACTCCTTTAGCTCCTCCTTGGCTGGGAAGCACTTTTTCTGCCCTTCAATTCTAAATGACAGTGTTGCTGGTGCAGTAATCTAGGCTGTAGGTCCTTGCTTTTCATCCCTCTGGGTACTAATTGCCAGTTCCTTTCTTTTGAGAACTCAGTTGACAGTCTGATGGGAACTCCTTTGTGGGTAACTGTCTGCTTCTCTCTTGCTGCTTTTAAGATTCTCTCTTTGTCTTTAATCTTTGGCGTTTTAATTACGATGTGTCTTGGTGTGTTTCTCCTTGGGACGTTCTATGCTTCCTGGACTCGTATGTCTGTTTCCTTCACCAAAATTAAGGAAGTTTGCTTTCATTATTTTTTTCAAATAAGTTCCATTTCTCACTCTTCCTCTTCTCCTCCGGCACCGCCATGATCAGATGTTGGTAGAGACGTCCCAGGGCTCCTTAGTCTGACTTCCTTTTTTAAAAAATTCCTTTTCCTCCTGTTATTCAGGTTGAATGCCGTTTTCTTCCTTATGTTCCAGATCATTGATCTGAGTCTCTGCTCCATCCTCTCCACCGTCGGTTCCCTGTAGATTTTCCTTGTTTCACGTGGTGTGACTGTCATTGCTGCCTGGGTCCTCTCCATGCGGTTGCAGTGCCCAGTGGGCACCTGGAGCATCTGATCACCCATGGTTTGGACTCTGCACCTGATTGGTTGCTCATCTCCATTTTGTTTAGTTCTTTTCTGGAGTTTTGTTTTGTTCTTTCATTTGGGCCATATTTCTTTGTTGCCTCATTTTGGCAGCCTCCCCGTGTTTGTTTCTGTGCATTAGGTAGAGCTGCTTTGACTCCCTGTCTTAGTAGCATGGCCTAGTGTAGAAAAGGCACCTGCGAATTGTGTGGGGAGGGGCGTTAGGTAATCACGAGGGTGGGGCGGGGCTCGGAGAGGGGGCGGTGCGGCTGCCTGGCCTCTGGAGATCTGCCCAGGAAGAAGCTGTCTCCCAGCGCTCGCCCCGTTTCGGTCCCTGCACTTTCTCCGCATGTTGCCCGGGGGCTGACCCCAGAGGGGTGGGTCTGTGTAAGCCCTGAGTCTGCTGCAGGCCCTTTAGGAGGCGTCTCCTGAGAATCGTGCAGTTCCTTCTGCTGCCCCAACCCCGCTGGTTTTTACAGTGGAAGTCATGGGGCTTACCTTCCTGGAGCTGGAACCCTGGGCTGGGTGGTCTGGTCTGGGGCTGGGGTCTCTCGCTCCCGAGGCATCTCTCCTGATTTTCACCCACCACTCGTGGGTGTGGGACCGCCCGCTCTGCCACCTCCCCACACCCCTCCACTTCTCTACCGCCCCTCCTACCCGGCCGGATGAACGTGGCTTCTTTAAATCCTTGGTTGTTGGACTTCATACAGCTCCATTTTCTGACAGTCCTGGGTGGTGTTTATTTTGTGGTCTAGTTGTAATTTTTGCTGTAGTTGTGTGAGGAGGCGAAGCGTGTTTACCTATACCTCCATCTTAACCAGACGAAGGCTCAGAGTTTAGATGAAAAATATCTCACACAGGCCTAAATATTTAATTTTTTTATGAAATGTCTGTGTTGTGCTATAATTTTATATAAGACACAGCTCTGACCATCCCACACCCCCACCCAACGGTTTTGCAGTGGGCCAGGGTCGCTGTCTCATCCCCTCCCTTGGGGCCTGGGTGGCACAACACACAAGGGGAGGCAGAGAGCAAACAGAACAACCAGTCAGTCTGCAGAGGGGCCAGAACACCCAGGAGCAGGGTGGGGCTTGTGCCGCCCCACCCCTACTCTTTCCATGCACAGAAGTTCCACACTCTTCACTTCGAGTGCGGCTTCTCCATAAACCTCTTCATGAAGATAAGGTTCCGAGTCAGCCCTGCCTTGCCCCCCCCAGAGTGACCACTGACCTAGAGCCCTTAGGATCCCATCCATTGCATGGACAGGACAACGTCATCCACTCGTGTCTCAGTTTTGGGCTTCCCAAGAGCCAACCTGTGCATGAGCCTGAGTCCAGGAAGGCACTCAGGGGACGGGGCCATCCTGGGCACCCAAGGGAGGGAGTGGGGCAGGTAGGCCAGAGAAGCCAAAGGCCTCCTGATGCAGGAGTCGCTGCTGTGGGCAGTGGCGGCAGGGACCCCAGGAACCCCCATGCCATTGTGGGCAGTGTCCTCAGGTTGTCCCCCCCATGGGAGGCAAAGCAGGGCATCTCTCCACAACCCTCATCTACTGTGCAGAGGGCTCATCCCAGGGCTTTGGATCCCCCACATTTCTGGGCTCTCTGAGCTTGGAAAGGGGAGTGGAACTGTGCCAGGCAGCCCTGCGGGCATGGAAGCAGCAGGCATGGGTGGGAAGCTGTCCGCGGACAGGGATGTGTCTACTGAAGCTCGGGGACATTCCCACGTGTGTGTGTTGGGGGGGGTAGAGGTGGGTGAACCATCAGCAGCCCCCGTCAGCCACCTGCCGTAATCGCACGCAGGTCACCTGTATATGCAGAACTCCTATGTCGGCCATATTAAGAGTCACAGAAGAAAGGTCTCTTGGGTGGACTGGGGAAACAATACTTCCCAATGTGAAAAACAAAGACATGGGCTTTTTTCACTTACCCCTTCCTTTACACTTGAACTCAATGACTCGCCGCTGAGTGGGATGCTGTGGGCCGACCTCGTGCAGCCTGGCTGTGGCCCCGGCCCCTCCCCCGAGGGGCATAAGGATGAGCAGATGGAAGAAACAGCCCGGGCACCATCAAAGTGCTTTTTCTGCTGTTTCTCCCTGAGCAGAACATCTTTCCGCCGGGCTCCCAGAGAGAGGGGCCGGCAGGGTTGGAATTAACATGAAAACAGAGAGGATCTAAGAAAAAGAGAGTAATTTCAGCTTATGAAATTCAAAACAGGACTGGCACACTCTCATTTGGCTGCCAGGCATGACTGGGGAAGGATTCCTGGAACTCTCTGGAGCCTGGAGCTGGGGCGGGGCCACACACAGACTGTCTCCTCCCTCCTACAGGGGAAGGGGAGGCACAGGTGGCGGCAGGACTGACTGCGAGGGGCAGGTGGGCCAGAAGTTCAGGGAGTATCCAGGTTGGAGGGGTCCCAGCTCTGATGCCTTCTGGGGGACTCTGGGAAGCCCCCCAGAGTGGGTGGTCCAACAGGTCTCAGAAGGCCGAGGGACATGGTCAGAGAGAGGGCGCTAGCCCTGAACATCTGAGCCTCTCTGTTACCGGGAACGAGGGGCCACGGCCAGCAAGTCGCTGAAGAAACTGCCACAGTGGCCTGAACAAGATTCTGCTTGTGTCACCAGGGGAACAAGGCAGAGAGAGACTCAGAGGTGCCAGTGGGTCTACCAGGCCAAGGGGAGGCCACGTGCACACAGCGGGGCCTGGCAAGCAGTCAGGACACAGCACGCGCGTCCTCAGCTCCAGGAGTCAGCAGAACACCCGGGGATGGGACAAAGGTGGCCATGTCCCAGGGGACAGCAGATGCCCCACACCTCAGGCAGGGTCTGAGAGCCTTCCCTGCACCACCAGGGGGCACCCTGAGGCCTCAGAGAATTGGAAAAACAGAGAGTTGACCCCAGAAGGTGGGGCACCTCCGAGCTTGGCTCCAACGAACTCCGAAGCGGTGTTACACCTGGAGCACCACTCGGGCTGATGTCTTCCCAGCTCCGCGCTCCAAACCGGGTGCGGTCAGAAAGTGGGGACCGGGGACATTCCTGTGGATGTTACAAGAAGGCGACTCTAGGGCAGAGTAGCATGAGGCCCAAGCAGTGAACAGGAAAGAGACAGCAGTCGCTCCCATTGGCCAGGGTGGGGGCTGGGGGGTCGGCCATCACTGCGGGTTGGACAATGTCCTCCCTCTGCCCAGATGAGAGGTTGGCGGGGTCTTGGTCCTGCTCTACGTTGGTCACAGACAGAGTGGCTGTGTGCCCGTGAAGCGCCCCGAGGCCTGGCCCGGGCAGCCCCCCGATCTCAGGGGCCGCTTTCCTCTTTTCATTTAAACCCGAGGGAAAGGTACGGTGATAAAATTAGCTTGCTGGGGACAAGGGTGTCAACGGCGAGGGTGAGACCCCTCACAAGCCAGCTGGACTCCGTGAGACAATGTAGCCTGTTCGGAAGAGAGAACGATGACCCAGGTAGAAATGAGTCCTAACGACGTATCAAAAGAGCAACTGAGGCCCGGACTTTAAGGACATACTGCACAGTGAACTCCAGCGGGTCAGGGAAGCTGAAAAAGTCTAACTGCTACCTAACAATTTATAATACGCGTTAACGGTCTCTCGCGAATCCATGACTGGATTTTCTAAGTTTAAACACTAATGTTGATTTCAAAGACAGCAATTGATGTAGTAAGTCCACCAAATTTTTAAAGAGTGTGTGTCAAACCATACCAGAAATAGAACTAAAAGCCATACATCCAATTTTTAAAAAGTGTTTCAGGCACATATGAAAAATAAAAATATCGTTAATATTTAAATAGCTCACACATGTCAATAAAAAGGCACTACAACTTCAATAAAATGGATACGTGCACGATCAAATACACACACAGGGAGGAATGAGCATCCTGACGAATATCCGGACTAGTGTCGCTAATCCCCCAAAAGAAGTTGGTTAAATGGCAGCACGACTGCGAAAACCGTACGAACAAACAACAATCAAGTGCAATTCTATGAGCTGAACGGCGAACAGTCTTTGAAAAGTGAAAACGCCAAACATCAGTGAGCGGTGGTTCAGATGAACAGCCCCGTGGTCCTGGCGTTCGGGCTGTAACCGTCCCACGAGCCCTGGAAAGCGTTTGGCGTTGGGCGCGTGCACGCCTTTGAGCTGCTGCGTCCACTCCGAGAAATCGAACCCGAGGAAGGGCTGCAAAACTCAAGGACTTCTGCACGGAACAGCCACGGCCACGACGTTTATAGCGGAAGGAAAGTGGGAACCCACTGCAGCGTTTGGGTGAAACAGGTCCTGCCTTTCTATAAGAAATCTCGTTAGGGATCATGTTTCCCTGAAAGTCCAGAATGCCTTGGGAAAATTTTCCTCCTTGACGGTTATTTGCAACAAAACACAGCATTGCATTGTTACAGCTGGCCTCGCAGGCACCAGGAGATTTCCGAGAACAGCTATTACTCTTTATCACGAGAGTGATGAGCACATTTTCCTTTCTTATCTAACATGTCGAACAAATTGCTGATTTAAAGAACAGTAAGGTGCTGTTTTTGAGGATTTTTCCCAGCATTTGAGCTGAGGGACTGAGTCCTGTCCGCCTTAGGCAACTCGACTCTACCTCCAGATTGAACGCAAGATCAGAACAGTTTAAAATAATTACAGATTATTCACTGTGTGAAGCATCTTGTATTTTTTTCACTCTGACATCTGTGCAAATGCTCCTGTTTCTGGGGAAAAATAATTTGGTCTTTATTATTCCAACACACAGCGGGTGCGTGTCGTGGGCGAAAATGTCAGTGTATTTTAATAACAGACTACCCCTTTCGGTATTGGCAAAGAAATCCATTATCCTTGGCGCCCGGCCGCCAGGAGCCCCGCCCACCCTGCGCGGGGCGGGGCCTCAGTGCCGCACCATCAACGTCCCTGAATAGCCAGCCGGGGCCCATACACCTGCTGCGTGTTTCGTCTCATTCTTTTGGAGTCAACTGGATTATTATTACGGTGATGTTACAACCTACACTCTGTGGTGTTTTAGAAATAATCACGTAAGATGTGGTGACACGGTGAGTCGTGGCAGCAGGTGCTTGACAATCGCCCCCAACTCCTGTGAGCCAAAGACGGAGAAGTGTGTTCCAGCTGCTGGGAGACCCTCGTGGGGCCAGTGCTGCCTCCGTTTCCTTCTCCGTTCACTCCCTACAGAAGCTCTCTGCTGTGCCGCTGGGCCAGCTCCACGTGCCTGCACCCCCATCGTCCCCCCCACTGTGACCCGACGACCCCATACTCGACTGCCCACCCCTGCTGGGCCAATCATATTGTCTATCCAAGGAATCTGGACTTTGAGGGTTGGGGACAGGCTGGCATGCCGTGGTGGGCACTGGAGGTGTGACCTCAGGTCGATCCTTGACAGCTTCGATGCAGGATGACTACTCGCAGCTGTGATTCTGCTCAGAAGAACACAGACGTGTACGCAAGTATCTGCTCACAGCGGCATTATCCGCAAGAGCTGAAAAATGGACACGGCCCCAACTTCCATCAGCAGATGAATGGGTACCGGAAACGTGGTCGAGCCACACAGTGGAACATCATTCAGTCACGAGGAGGAACAACCTACTGCCGTGGGCTACCATGCGGCTAACCCTCAGGGCTTCAGGTGGAGTGCAAGAAGCCAGTCCCTGAAGACTACACACCACTCGGTTCCACGCAGGAGGGATGTCCAGAATGGGCGAACCCACAGAGCAGGCAATAGGGTGGTGACTGTCGGGGGCTGGGGGAGGGGGCACAGGACAGTGCCTGCTGGGAGGGTGTCGGTCCGTTTGGGCGGCTATCGCAGAACACCAATCACGGCTGGCTGATAGAGAACGGGAGTTCATTCCTCACATTCTGGAGGCTGGGGAGTCCAAGATCAAGGGGCTGATGGAGTCAGGGTCCAGCGAGGGCTTCCCCAGAGAGGACTGCCTTTTTGCTGTGTCCTCAGGGGGTGGAAGGCTCCGGCAGCCCTGGGGGTCTCCTTTACCAGGGCACTAATGGAATTTGGAGGGCTCCGCCCACACAACATCATACCTCCCAAGGTCCAACCACCTAATGCCAACGAGGCGGTTGTTAGGTTTCGTGTGAATTTGGAGGGGGACACAAGTACTTAGTCTGCAGCAATAAGAACGGGGGTTTCTTTCGAGGGGATGGAAGCATTTTGGAATTAGAAGGAGGCAGCAGTCATGCAGTGCTGTGAATCTACCAAGTGCTAGTGAATCGTACCCGTCAAAGGGGTCAAACTGTGTTATGTGAATTTCACTTCCATAACAAGGAGTTCATACAGAGTGTGGGCCAAGGACAGGCACCTTGGCCTTGCAAAGACAGGCGTTGGAGACAGCTGCGTGGGAACATGAACCCGGAACCCTCGGAGACAGTTGGCTCGAGAGAGGGTGGTGGGACAGGCCCATGCAGACAGGGAGAGGCCGGCCCGCAGGCCACAGCCAGAAGCCACCTCTGGCTGGATTTGGGGATGGACAGGCTGCTTCGGTCCGGAGGGAGGCAGCAGACAGGTTAGCCCTTCTGTGGTTCGAAGCACCTCTGTGGGTGTTGGCTGTGGCGTGTGACGGGGCCATGGCCATGCAGTATGCACTAGGTCAAGGCTAAAGGTCACCTGGAGTGGGGGCAGGAGGGTCTTGATGACAGAAGAGCTGGGCAGGGCCTCAGTGGAGAGACCACCTGCCCTGGCTCTGATGAGCCCCGAGGAAGGGCCTGAGCTTCAGCGCCCTCCAACCATAGCTGGACGGCAGCCCCGCGCTGCCTCTGCACAGAAACCCGCATCCGTGGGAAGGCCTGTGGCTCAAAGGGCTGTGGGAGTCGCAGTGGATCTTTTCTCACGGACCTGGAGCCTATGAGTGGTTCACACAATGCGTGGCTTCGGCACGGCCTTACCTTCCCAGTTGCAGGGTTTACACTCGAGGAGTGATAGTTTCCTCAAAGCACCTGGAGCCTTGGCGTGCACTCGGCGTGTCCCCTGTCCGGGCGCTCACTGTCCTACGTGGCGTTCGGTGAGGGTGTCCAGCACCTGTGCAGATCAGGGGAGCCAATTTGTGACCTTCGAGTCACAGGGTTTACTGAGCCCCCGATGCCCGGAGTCCCAGTTCCTGTTCTCTGAATCCCTGGGGACTCAATGGCCCGAGCGCGTCACTCCCCGCCTTCCTCTCGGAGGGGCTACTGTTTCTTTGTTTACTGCGGATTGTGCTCCGAGTGTCCCGGCGGGTCGTGGCCTCACAGGGAGGTCATAGGAGTGAGGCCACGGCTGCCTTCCTGTCGTGCACCGAACAGCCCTCCGGGTAGACGTGTAGCCTGCTGAGACCTGCTCTTCAAAGGTTGTGATCACTAACTCTTCACCTTGAATGACCATCGATTGATGGTATTTTTTAGACTATAAGATGCACTTGCCCTCCCCCAAATTTGGGAGGAATAATGATTGCTAAGCTTCTGTGGAGTTGTTTACATTTACATTGGTGAAATATTATATTATTTATGGTATTAAATATTTTACCACATTTTTTGCTTCAAAATTTTCTTCCCTATTTTCCTCCTCTAAAACCTAGGTGTGTCTTATAATCAGAAAAGTACAGTAATTAACCACCACTCTGGCCCAGAATGCTGACTGGAGCCCCAAGCCTACAGAGCTAACCATGTACCCAGCTCCCTGGATGTCCCCAGCGCCCAAGACCATGCGTTCCAAACCACACTCCTTCGCTCCTCCCCGAACCTGTTCCTCATCTTGTTTTCTGAAATCGCCGGAGAGAAATCTGGGCACCAGCCCTGCCTCCTCCCTGTCCTTTGCCCTCCTCCCAAGACCTAAGTCGGGGGGATAGATCCACCTCTTGCAGGTACCTGGAACACTGCGCCCTGTTCCCTGGCCCCTCTGCTGCAGCCTCAGGTAAGGGTTGCCTCATGGTTTGCCAATTGAGTCAAACCCCAAATTTAGCACCCTGCTTGAGTGACCCAGGATTTCCGTACCGACCACTGACACAGGTCTGAGCTCCCTGCGTGGCACAGCCACAGCCCTGCTTGCTCTGAACTCTTTCTCCGCCCCCAGGACTCCCCTGGGGAAGGGTTGGCTCAGCCCCCTGGCTCCCTGGAAGCTCCATTGGTGCCCCAGGGCTGGGGTGAGCCAAGCCTTTCTAGAATAATCCCCTGCATTCTTCTGACACATCTGCCTCCCAGACATAACCCCCCTCCTCTGAGGCCCTACAAACGAGTGTCCACATCAAACACAACACACAGAGACATTTCCTGCCTTTTTTTCCACTTATTACTTCACTTGCTGTTTTGACCAACTTCCTTGTAAGTGATGTCAGCTGATCCTGGGTCCGGGGTTGGCGGCCGCAGCCAGTAAATGTTTGAGTGGACGGTGAGTGGACGTGCTGCTAGTTTCCAGAGCACCTTCTGGCACCGCTGAATCACAGCTGTGTCAGAGCAAACCCGTCTCACGTGACAGGCTGGGGGCAGCCAGGGTGACGAGGCCGGTTTCCAGGGCCCCCAATGATGCCGGCAGAGCAGAAGGGCAGGGGACCTGGGACCAAGAGCACTTAGTGACAAAGAACGCATGAGAAAAGGAAATTACGTGAGGGCAGGCTGCGTCTGGAAGCGTCTAGGCCAGACTGACGGTGTGGGCCTTTGTCCTTTTTCTTTCCTGTCATCAGACTCTAAATCCCGTGGGCACAGAGGCTGTCTTGGTCTTGGTCACCGCTGTACCCAGAACTTGCCGGAGTGCCCGGCGCTCGGCAGGTTTCCTTGGCCTTTGCCCCCCGAGCCACTCCAGGGAAGTCTGGCTGCTCACAGTGTGGTCCCTGGGACCCTGCCCACACCCACCGGACGCGGAGTCCACTCTAACGAGGTCTCTCTATGATGCATAGTCACTTTCCAGAGCTGTCTCAGAAGATTTCATCTGGCCAGTGGCCCAGGCCGGCTGTGAAACTGCTGAGACCCGAGGCCGGCGTGTCCACCCGGGACGCTGCTTTATCTTCGAGCTGCCGTCTGACATTCTCCTTAGGAGAGACTTCCCAGATACGGCCTGTTTTGTCATCAGGGATGAGCACTCCATCTGCCACCTGCCCCTGGTCTCCCTTCTGTCGAGACGTTTATCACGTTGCCGCATGATTTGGTTCCCAAGCCCGTCTCGCCCACCAGATGGGTCGCCCAGACTGCAGTCCTTGAGGTGAAAGGAGGGGGGGTCGTCTTATCTACCTTTTCGTCCAGTAGTTTGCGTGGTATGCACCAGCCTGCGGGCTCTGCCTTTGAGTCCCTCTTTCTAGAATCCCAGACTTCATCAGGGCGAGTCTTCCCTCTCTCCTCCCTCCCTCCCTCCCTTCTTTCCATCCTTCCTTCCTTCCAATGAAAATGTAGAAACCCAAGAAATACTTCTTTATGTGACCTAGCTACCAACGTGACCTTGGTACCATCATGATTAGGCAGAAAAAATATTCAAAGTGAACAGGAAAATGCCAAAGTGGCCAGTGAAGGGACGATAGTAGTTGTGGCCAGCACAATTTCCCAGCCTCCCTGATGACGAGCAGGTGGCCCCTCCGATCTGGTCGCTATGTCGCTCGCCTGTGTGAATTTCTGAGTGTGACGACCAAGTTCAGGGATTCAGATAGAACACGCTGCCCATGACACAGGCTGGCTGCTCGTGCTGTGGTCCTTGAATAGACCTCTGTCTTGAGGACAGAGACTCTGCCTTCTGTTGCAGCCCGCTCTGCCTGGTTCTAGGAATTGTATCTGTAGCCCTTGTGGCTGAGGGTGAGGGACGACCTTTGGAATGCCAGCCGCAGGAGACAAAGCCTGTCTCTGGTAGCAAATGCTGCCTCAGTTCCTCTCCCTGCCCCCAAAGCTTGGTCAGAAGTCAATGATGGATAAGACCCCTCACAGCGGGGCGCAACCTAAGCCAGACTTGATCACTTGGGAGGCCTTCATGGAAGGACTGGGGAGTGGGGGGGCTGCGACAAAGAGCAATGGACTCTCGCCCCCTGGCTTTGACAAAGCCTGAGTCCCCATGTTCTCTGGGAGAAGTGCTCCCTGGCTCTAATCCCCTGAAGCCCGAATACCTGTTGGGGAGGGGTGCAGCTCCTTGCCTTGCTAGAGCATGTCCTGGGGAAAAACCTGGCATCACAAAGACTTGCTGATAAACCTGTGAAATCTGCTCTGCTAAGAGTGCTTTCATTCATATGATAAGGGTCCAAGAGGAAATGAGCACGTCTCCCAAAGTTTCTGCAACTCTCTTCCTGACAGACACTGACTCAGACTCTGAAGCCCTCAGATTTCTTTGAAATGTTATCTACTGTTTGATCCTTGCTACCCTGTATTCCTGTGTATCACAACCCAATAAAAGGCTATGGAACAGGGGGCTTGGGGCCTTTTTCTCCTCAGAGAAACTGGCCACAGCTCACTCCTCCTGCCCAAGCAGATCACATCACGTCCCGGTCATTATTCACTTTGTTCGTGGCACTCGGGGGGGACTCGAGAGAGAAGTCGCCCCCACAGCCTTCAACGCCTGTGTGTCCTTGGCACCTGACCTAGTGCCCGGCTCAGGAGACAGTCACAGAGATGCAGATGGGCACACGGTCCTCGCTCGAGTGCAGCTCCCCTGTGCCCCCCTGCAAACCGCCCGGCCTGCGCCCCTTGGGCCGTGTCTGTGACGTGAAGGGTGCAGCCAAGGAGCAGCACTGTCCCCTCCAAGGTCACACACTATGGACAGCGCTACAAATAAGGTCAGAATGATGAACGTCTTCCCTTTGCTCGCCTCTGCCTGATGCGCAGGCGCCAGGGCTGACAGGACATGAAAATTGGGTTACCCGAAGCACAAGAATGACCGCCGATGGCTCTTGCCCTGACTACTTAGGGCTCATCTCCACTACTCCAGCAGGACGGAGGAAAAGCCCCTACAAAAGTAAAACAGAAAAGACCTCATTGAATATGCCACCCAACAGTGCAGGGGAGGTACACGCGTCAGTCTCTAAGAACGGCCCCAGGTGTCCTCCCTCGGTCACACGGCGGCAGACACGCAGCCCGCCTCTGTGCCGTCCGCCTCCCCCTTCCAGCCTCTCCCCACTGCCCAGGCCTCCTGGGCTTTCACAGCCTTCCTCCCCGCAGGCGCTGTTAAATTCCAGAGACTGAGTTATACTCTTACTCTGGAATTTACATCCAGGTTGAGGTCGCCTGGACTGGAATTTTGGATATTAGCAAACGCACTCCACACACATTTAGCAAAAGGCTCCTTATTCTTCTGCGTTGAGTCAAGGAAGGAAGGAAGGAAGTGAAAGGTGCAATTCTGCTTTCTTACGTGGAAAGAAGCCCTCTCCTGTAATGTTCTAGTTCTCCTGTGGGGTCAGTGGCAGGTAAGCAGCGGCAGCAGCACCTAGGCAATTGCTGGGAATGTAAGTTTGCAGGCCCCACCCCGGGCCCACCGAGTCCGAAAAGCAGAGCCTGTGGCCCCGCACCCTGTGTTTTTAGAAGGCCTCGGATTTATTCCGATGCCCAAGTGTGAGAACTGCGGCGTTAAGGCGATGATTCCTAATTCTAGACACTTGTTGGAACCACACGGAGGAATTCTAGGAAGTGCCGAGCTCTGGGCCTGGGGCGGTGCCACTGTGACCCGGGACCTTCTCCGTGCAGTGAAGGACCTCGGCCCACGGTTTGCATCGTTGAAGGGAAACTGCCACCGCAAGGCCTGGTCACAGGGTCAAAATGGGAGTCGCTGAACAGCAGGGAACCTAAAACTGTCCCCCACCACTTACAGATGGGGAACCTGGGGCCCAGTACGGTCAGCTTAACCATGGAAAGTCCCATTGCTGGTGTCCGAGGGACCCGGGCCTGGGCCTCGGGACTGTGCCTCTACCCTAATGCCCTCCTGAGCAGCTTTGAATCTCGCCTTCTGCCCTTTACTTTGAGGACAGGTGATGCTTTGGGACTGGCTGTCACACAGCCCCCGTGCCAGGTGGACCCAGCTCCAGGGGGCACCCACCTGGTACCTGAGCGGATGGCTCTGCACCCTGGCCCCCCCCCCCCCTTCGAACTCCTGGTGCTCTTCTGGCCTCACCTGCTCGCGCCTGTGCAGGCCGGTTCCCCCAGGAGCTCTCAGCAGCCTCCCTCCTGCTCTGGTTCAAGGTTTGCCCTTTCCTTTTGTCAGCTGTCACCTTGCCATGACACCTCCCAGCTGGCCCTTTCTGCTGCCAAGCTGCCTCCTGGGAGCAGCTTTCTGTTTGTCTCTTTTTCTCCAGAGTCAAAGCGAAGGCACAGGTCTCAGGCAGGCGGAGGGCCCCAGCAGCGGGGCACTGGGGACAGCATGACCCAGCACACACCTGCCCTTGGAGACGACCGGGGCCTCCTGGATCACTCCTGCCCGGGGCAGGGCTTTGAAGCAGCGCCTCCTGCAGGCAGCTTGTTCGGAAGTTTATGAGAAAGGACTTCCCAGGCCTGTCTTTTGTGCTTGCGTTTACCTTACTAAACGCCCCTGCGCCCCCACCAACCCCCAGCCCTGCCTTCCCTGCCCCAGGCCTCCCTCTGCACCTGCTATGCCCCCGCCCTGCCCCCTGAACCACCCCCTCCCTCCACCTCTTCCAGCCACTTCTCCTGACTGTACTGTCCTCCTGCCCAGGACATCACAGGAAGGGTCACCCTGGACCAGTTGCCAAATTATAGGAGCCTTAGGAGACCCTTCCTCACACTCCCTTTGCGCCTCGCTCAGCAGCTCTTAGCGGAACTATGTCTTTCTCACACAAATAAATGTACGTCATTGCAACAAAAAGAACAGGGAATAGCTACTGCATCCCAGCGGGAAGTCCTCAAATGGCCCCAAACCGTGGCAGCCTGCTGTTTAATGTTGCTGCTGGTGAAGAAAGGAGCGCTGGCCTTTGGGGCCCCGACACCCCATGCAGAGCTGTGACTGGAGGTCCCTCCTGCCCATCATCTCGTCCCAGGGCCGGTTTGGAAGATGGCAGAATGACCCACGTTTCCCCTGGATGCTGGTTGGTGACATCGCCCCTCAATCCCCGCAGAAGAAGCCAGGGCCCCCAAACCGTGGCTGGCCCTGAGACCAGGGCAGGATGCAGACAAGATGAGCCCGGAGCATTTGTTGGGCCGGACCAGGTGGGGGGGTGGGGGGCGGTGGGGCGTGCTCAAAAAGGCGATTCGTTCCCATCGAAGGGCACAGAGCTGTGGAAGGAACCCGCATGTCCAATGCTGGGACAGCTCAGACTTCCACGCCCACACATAGAGTGGGCCTGTTGACCTGAGCAGTAGCCCGGTGCCTCCTGGTGTGTCTGGGAGTCGTGAGAGCTGCCCCTCAGAGCGACCCAGCCTGTGGTTTCCATGCACGAATGCCATTAGTACCGATGATGAAACGGTGACTTACTGAGAGCTCTCATGCGTCTTGCTGAGGGCTCCATGGTACAGGACGCGATCCGAATGCTGCCCTTGGCCTGTCTGGGCCTGGTGGGTGCTCCATGCAGTGACAGCCTCGTTCTCATGGTCACTGCCCCTGCCATTTCAAAATCAGCATCTGATTGAGCAAACGCAAGTACCCTTTGCTTCCAGGTGGGGGGATGGGGAGCAGGGATGACCTGTGCACCCTGCCTGCTATCCTGGGGGCTGGGAGAGCCTTCTTCACACCAGGATGAGTCAGCAGGGACCACATGGAACCTCATGGAAAGTTCCATCCCATGGGAGATGGGTTTTCTGCTGAAAACTGGAACCCTGGGGCAGACACCAGCCAGGAAGGACCTGTGTTGAGCTCCCACTGGGTTGGCCTCACATTTGCAAGTCAGGACATTTCGCCTGGCCAAAATGGGGACTTTTACAGGCAGGCTGCTGACCCATCAGAGCTCTGAGGGTCCGCAACCCAGTGGCTCCACGCACTGCTTGCCTGCACGACCCTGGGGATGTTCAGGTCCCTGACCCCAAACCCAGGTCCCTGCCCTCTGGAGAAAGCGTCTCCCACAGAACAGGGGTCCCCACAGACAGGGGGAACTTTCCTAGAACATCTGCTCAGTGCTCCCCGCGTGACTCAGGAAGACAGGGCTCTCGTGTAATTCTCCTCGGTGATGTGGCCAGAAAGGAGCACAGTCCTAGAAACAAGATTCTAGACGTAAAGAGTGAAGGCAGATATTAAATTCACACTGGGAGAAAGAGACCGAGTTCCTTGTGGAAGGAAATCAAATCAGGAAAGCTAAAGATGAACTCGAACAGCCTTATAAGATCACAGAGGAAGTGAACAGAGGCGTAAAAGATGAGAAAGGTAAGATAATAGGGGGAGAGAGCTAATAAAGGACATCCAACCCACGAATAAAACCGCTCCCGCCAGAGAAGGCCCTGGAAATGAGTGTGCAATACAAGGAATCAGAGGAAACCACCCTGACCTGGAAACGGACTCGTCCGCTGAGAAGGGACATTAATAAGAAGAGACAGGTGCCAAGACAAGGCTGGCATGTTGTTTAAATTTCAAACACAATAAAAGAACTGTTTTGAGCTTACTTGAAAAGCAATGGATGGCGGGTAGGCTGCCCCGACTTCTCCCTGGCTGCAGAGAATGCCAAGGGCAGCGGAGACACGTGGGCGGAGCAAACGGGCCCTGGGCCCGGCACCGGCAGACGTGGGCTGCAGCGCATCTATCCACTCCCCAGGGCTGGGGGGCACAGGTGGGCTGTTCATCAACACGCCCCCAGATTTGGCCACCAACCCAGGAAACATGTCCTCATGTCCTATGCCCAGGACACAGTCCCAAGGGCACGACGCAGGAGCCCTTAGAGAGGCCGGGCTTCCCCATCAAGGGCCTGGCCCTCACTTTTGACTGATGTCAGGATCTGGCGACACCTGCCCACCACCTCAGCACAGTCCTTGGGATCCAAAACATACCCTGCCCGATCTGTGTCCTGGGGAGCAGAGGGAGGCCCCCCATGAACATCTTGGGCTCAAGCTTGCTGGTTGTGATGAATCAGACACTGGGCAGGAGGGCAGTTTCTGCTGGGGACCCCACACCATGACAGAATGCCAACCCCTGCAAACCCTGCGGGAACAGACCCCCCACAAACCCAACGTGGTCTGCCTGCCTGAGCCTCTTTCCAGGGCCTCACCACTGCTTTTGAACCCCCGCTCCACCCCAGGGCCCCAGTATCTGTGGGTCGTTGCTCTACAGGAGCCGGGGACCAGCAGGAGTCTGCAGGGGACCGTCTGCGATCCCCTCCTTGTGCTGGTCACACAGACAGCCTGCCTTGTACCAGCCCTTCCAGGGCCCAGGAGCAGGCCATCCACTGGGCCTGTGGCTGAGGGGGCTGAGGCCCCTCGGACTTGACCGTGGGGCAAAGCTTACCTGTCAGACCCTGGAACTGGGGCCGTCACCCAAATCTCCATCAGTGGAGTGTGGCTCCTGAAGCCTGTCCTGCTGGACCCTGCCTGTGGGCGACGGTCAGGTCTCCAGGCTTCCCTCTCCCTCGGCGGCAATGCTCACCCATCAGTCAATCACTCCTCAGCTTTATTTTGGAGGGAGAGAAAGCGATTGGGCATTTGGTGCCTTCAAGCCATGGCTCACGGACTGGTCCATCATGTGGGGTATGTCTCCTTGTCTGTCTTAGTTCCCATCAGTTTCTTCTTCACTGGGTACTTCCCTGGGCGTGACTTCTGGATGGCAACATTGACGAAGGACCCAGAGGCCCATCCAAAGGAGAGCCAAACTGAGCTAAGTTATTCAAAAATGTCTAAAGGATTTTGTTTATTTCTTTTTAGAGAGAGGAGAAGGGAGGGAGAACGTGAGGGGAAGAAACATCCATCAGTTGCCTCTGGCGTGCCACCCGACCAGGAAGCAAACCTTCAACCGTTCCTTTGTGGACGATGCCCAGCCAACCAAGCCACGCAGGTCAGGGCAAGTCACTCACAACGTGATGTCACTGGGGTGCGGCGTTTCCGGCCACACAGGAAGAATTGGAATCTGAGAAAGCGGTCACGCCTGGCTCACAGTGTTGGCTCAACGCAGCACTTCCAACAAGCTCAGGTCTGGCCCGACCGCTAACATCCAGGCCGACACACCGCCTGTGCCGGTGAATGAGTTAACTTCTGCTCTTGAAAGAAGCCGTAAGATGTCACCCCCCATCTGAAGCACGGTCCTGTCCCCAGAACCAGTGCAGGAAATGCTAATTACAAACAGTCCCCATGGCAACTGCTTCATGAAGACAGCTGGGGGAGGACGGCCTTGGGCCTCTGGCCCGTTCCCTGTGTCTGTCGGAGGAAAGAGCTTTGAAAGGCTACTTGGCACCTCCATCCGGGTGTCAGGTGGCTCCCATTAAGTTTCTCTGCAGAGTGTCACTGGTGCTGCGGTTGGTGGGGGGTGTTCACAGAGTGAACCCAGGCAGTGAAAGAGGACCCCGAATACAGGAAATACCCCGAATCTCTCCCTCCCCGCTTCCTCCGCTGCCTCCCTGGTGCCAGGGCCGCCAGCCAGCTGCCAGGAACCTCGAAGTCAGGTGCACCCCATTCCTGGGTGATCCGACGCTGCAGGGCTAAGGGGGCCGCAGGCGGGCGTGGTGGCCCCACATTGAAAGGCACACCAGCATCATTCCACTGTGGGTTGGGGTGTGAGTGGCGGGGTGCAGCGAGGTTGCCCTCCCTGTCCTGACACTGCTCTGACTCCTATGCTTGGGACCAGGGGGTTCCAGAATGCTCCATGCCCCTCACTGTGCGTGTGTCCGACTGCCACGCATCCTTCCACGGAGAGTTTGTTCGTAGTTTCTTGTGAATGAACTGCTTCTTCGTTGGAAGCCGACGTTGTCTTCCCCCTTCTCGGGCCCTGAGTCTGAGATGAGGTTGCCTGTGTCCCCACCTCTGGGCCTGGAACGTGGGACCTGGAGCAAACCCAAGCAGTCTTCACCCCCGGGTGCCCGTGAAGTCGGTTAAACTGTCTCCCGAGAATGAGCCTCGTAAAAGGCGGACCTCAAGGAAAGGAGGACCTTCTTTCTCTCCTCTCCCCTTGCCTGAAACAAGCGTGTGATTAATCTGTCATGGGTTTGGAGTTCCTTATTTCTTTATTGGCTCATAAAGAGACACCATCTCGTGTGCTAACGGCTTGGGAAATCCCCACGGGCACCTGCCTTAAACGCACCGCTGGCAAAGAGAAACGCCCCGGAGCATCGTTTTGCCCCCCACCCTGAAACCAAAACAATCCGGTGTTCGGTTCACGTCATTCAGATGCCTCTCACGCGTTTCTGTGCCACGTGCGGAGCTGGAGGTGCCACGTGCCCCTTTCACAACCTTCCCCAACGCCACCTCCTCTTCCCCAGCAACCCAGCGCTGCTGTTCTTACCCAAAGCACCGTGATCAGGTTTCGAGGTTTCTACTGCTTCCCCATTGCCGTGGAGGCAGAGCTACATGACCGCGCGCAGCGGGCCCCCCAACTCCGGCAGGACCACACGGGCACTGTCTGCCTGAAGGTCTTGCATCCCAGAATGTGTGTGAGGGTCAGCCTAATGGATTCCACATAGACTTCAGTCTCTTCTATTTTATTTTTTAAGTTTCTGATTGCATTCACTCATTCTTTTAAAGATTTTATTCATTTATTTTTAGAGAGAGGGGAAGGGAGGAAAAGGGAGAGGGAGAGAAACATCAGTGTGTGATTGCCTCTCACTTGCCCTCTACTGGGGACCTGGCCCACAACCCAGGCATGGGCCCTGACTGGGAATCGAACCGCCCACCCCGTGGCTCACAGCCCACACTCAATCCACTGAGCCACACCAGCCTGGGCAAAAACGTTTTGTTTAAAAAACCATGCTGGCCTTCCCTTACACCAGTTTCTATGTAATGAGAAACTGTGCACTTGGCACGGTTTTCTTGTTTCCTCGGCTGCCACGGGACTGAATTTAGTTATCAACCGCATTAACTAACTGGTTGGCTGTTTCTCTAATATTTATTTCTCCTCTTCCAAAAGGTTTATCATGTTAGATTTTATTTTCCCGAAAAAGAAAGTTGTAAAGCAAAACCATATCATCTATGGTATGATATCAAACATTTTTCCTTTAAATGTCTACAACGCGAATTATTTTGAAATGATATAAATTTTAAAATAAAATTGTATAAAACTAGCGTTGTCGGTGGGAACCCGGCTCTGCCACAGGATCACGAGAAAAGCACCCCGGGGACCCGCGCCTGGAGACCGCGGTGTGGCGAAATGGTTGATTCCAGAGGAACCGGAGCTGCCCCCTGGGGCTCCAGTGCCCCACCGCCCTCTGTCCCCCTGTGGACGATGTCCAGCATCGCCCTCAGCAAGGCCAGAACGAAGCCAGGGCCCGGAGTCCCCGCCTCCTCTTCAAGCCGGGCCCTTCCGGAAGGCGGAAGGCGCACACCGACTGCCCGGGCTCCGGCAGCTGCGGGACCCGCACGGCATGTGCTTCCGGGTGAGCGCACCCTCACCCGGAAACGCATCGGCGCGTGCGCTCCTGGTGGCAGAGAGGAAAAGGGGAAGTGGGCGCCTCTGTTTCCCTGAGGTTATGACCAGGAGCTTGTGTCTGGGGGGAACTGGGTGCTTTTTGAAAAGACCAATCGCTTTCCCAAACTTCCACGGGCTTTGGATGGGTCCTCAGCCCCTAGTTTGACTGACAGGCCTTTTTGGTCCAGCACCGCCCCCTGCGCCCCGGTACCAGGGTACCAGATGGGCAGAGAGGAGTGTTAATCCCCGGCGAGGGCAGTGCTGTGGTGCCCGGGGTGCGAAGCTGGTCTTCCTCTCCCCAGTTTATTAAACTCACTGTCTCATTGCTTTGCTTCCCTTTCCTTATTGATGATTAGTTACAAACCAACAATGACACTAGGGTGGACGTATTCCACATCAGCACGTGTAGAACCAGCTTCTCTCTAAATGTTCTCAAGAGGCCTGGGATCCGTTGCCAGAGAACGGGTTAAACGTGTAATACGGCAACTAAAGTGTGAAAATTGGTTGTGAAAAATATCCGTAAGGATGTTCGACAATAGCAGAAAGTCATTCTCATGACTGTTCTTTAAACCTCTCTACGGTTTGAACTTGAGAGCGTGTTCTAGTTTTGTTACAATAAAAGAGTGCATAAGAAAAGGAAAAAATGAAAGAATACACATGTGTAAGAATAATTCAAAGCACAGCCAGCTCAGCGTGCTCAGGAACACAAGGCTGAAACTAAACAGCAGCCACTGAGCCCCCTCATCCTTCGCTCCTGCAGGATTCTTTTTCTCTGAGTGGTGCCTGTCGATTTGGTGACATCCGAGAGTCACCAAATAATCCCGTCTGTCAAGGTCCCAGGCAAGGGCTGGCTGTGGGTTGGCTTGCAGGAGGCTGTGATAAATGAGCTTTAAGATGCTTGCCAAATCTAAGATTCTAGGTCCAAGTTTTACTCTACTGACAATTTCAGACTTGTCCTCTGGACCCTGGACCTAACACATCAATGTCAAGACAAATTAAATACAGGAGGCCTCCTATAAACAATGTCTCCACCTAGGATGGGCCTGGATTTTAATTCTATTACATGAACTCCATAAAAGAAACTCTAAGGAAGAAGTTGAGGTGGGGATGGTTAAAGACGAACAGTATTTTTAAAGGCAGGTCAAAGAGATACAAATTCTTTGGTTTTTAAGTTAAAATCACAGACATCTCAACTTTGCCTCCATTTATAAGCACTCACTGTAAGTCGCCCCTTGAATTGCTTCCCTTAGTTCCCAATGACTCTGGAGGCCCCTTTGGATGAACTTCTTTCGGAAAGATGCTTTGGTTCACCTGGGTGGGCATGTTGCAGCAGCTGACAGATGCACACAAACACTATTGCAACTTTGCACCCTGGAACACTCTGTTATCCTCCAGAGCGCTGATCAACCTCGTGTTGTGAAGGAGGAATTTGGGGCTTTGAGTCATTGTTTGTGTGCATGTATAATTCAGGGCCGTCTGACTGCCAGTTTTCTAGAGTTACAGAGGATGCAAGATGGGGGTGTAGGACTTGAAAGGCATCTAAATATTTTAAAGTGAATTGTATAATGGAGGGGGGAGGGGCTCAACCGAAGGCCATTTTCAGGACCGCACCCTGCAAGCTCTGTTTATGAAACTCAAAGGGCACTGGCGGGAGGGCAGTTACAGGGAAACCTGGGTGCACCTGCCACCCTCTCCGTGGGTGGTGAAGGCAGGGTCACCCTGCAGGCAGTGGGGTCTGACCTACAACAGGTGTTTTCAGATTATTTAAGAATTTTAGAGACTGTGATGCTCAGCTTAGTGAGTTTCTATGATGCAGCCGCCCTAAGGCAATAGATGTACTTTATAGTTTTCACGGAACAACAGCTCATGAATAAACAATGGAACTAATGCAAAGCCCCTGAGGCTAGACATCCAAATAGAGCCAGCCACTGCCTCGCCCTTCCAGAAGCGTATTTGGGAAAAGCAAATTCCTTCCACTTTTAGCCTTTCAGCCAGGAGCTTGAATGCTTATTTTGTTGTTTTTTAGAAGCAAGTCAATTATAAAACCCCAAGAAGAGTCCAATCAAGGGTCCTTATGACTTTATTAAATTTAGCTTTAGATCCTAGCTCTAGAAATCATGTCTCTCTCTCTCTCTCTCTCTCTCTCTCTATATATATATATATATATATCTCCTCAGAGACTTATCCATCCCCTCCCATAATCAGCAACCACTGAGACCCTCGAGGCAGCAGAAGACAGTAGCCTGGACCTGACTGATGGTCACGGGTCACAACCACTATGGGCTAAAGGTCACATCTTGACCTGAGTTCAGTCTCAGTCCCTGAGCCCTGAGCTGGAGTGAGCCCCTGGCTCACTTTTCCACAAGAGCAGAGGGACCCAGGGACAGACCTCAGAGCTGTCCTCAACTCCTGGGGGGTGATTCGTCATCCTGACCTCACCTCCAACCTATCAGCTCCCAGCTCCACCCGAGCCCCTAACACCAGTGCTCTGTGACCTGCCCTGTGGAATCTGTCACCCATATGCCTCCAGGGAGGTTGAGCTCTGGAGGGTGAGCTTCCGTTCCCCGAGGCGGTGCCCTCACAATGAAGTGGCCAGCGTTTCTCCACCGCCATTCTTGGTGTCTGGCATTTGGCTCTGCAATGCGGGGCAGATGGCTCTGTCTGTCCCACAACAAGAGAAGAACAAATGCTTGGTGGTAAAGTGCTCACTGAGACAAAATACTGACAGGTACAGACTTCCCAGCCTCTTCTTTCATTCCCATCACCGGTTCAAATCTCGGGACGACTGCCAGCTGGCTCTGTGTGTCCGTGATTCTATGAATCCTCCCAGGCTCCTCCTCACCGGAAGCTGAGAAGAATGTGTGTCCTGAAGCCTTCATGAGTCTTGGGTCAGCATCCCACAACCTGGACCCCTGCCGTGGGTCTACCCGTGACACCTGCCTTTGTCAACTGGCCTCGGTCTCTGTGCATCCGCCGCCAGATAGCAGGGGTGTGGCAAGTCCCCTCAAAGACCTCCTCAGCCCTTATTATTATTATTATTATTAATTTTTAAAAGATTTTTATTTATTTTTCTTTAGAGGGGAAGGGAAAGAGATAGGGAGAGAAATATCAATGGTTGCCTTCTGTGCGTCCCCTGCTGGGAACTGGCCTGTGACCCAGGTGTGTGCCCTGACTGGGAATCGAACCGCAATCTTCTGATCTTCTGGTTCACAAGCCTGCACTCAATCCACTGAGCTACACCAGCCAGGGCTCATACTTATTATCATTGTTATTATTATTATTATTATTATTATTTTGCTTTGAATGAAGATCATTCATTTCACCATCTGAGATGAAGTTTCTGGTACATGCTTCTGAAGACGCAGTCAGAGGTTACCTCCCACCCCCCCTCAGGCTGCCATATGCAGCAGGCTCTCCCTTGACCCCTGAAGGCCAAGTGCTTCCTCATCCAGTGAAGCTATGCGTCTTAAGGCTGAAGTCACCTCCCAAGAGGGTCTCCCGCAGCGGAGTCCCGGAGCCAGCGCTGACCAGCACCCAGCTCGCACCAGGAGACTGTGACCCTCCAGGATGTGGCAAGCTCGTTGTTCAATACAGCCATTATTATAAATGAAACACTATCAACTTAGGGTTCAATACAGTATGTTAAGGGCAAAGGGAATAAATCTCCAAAACTTGCCCCTGCCTGGGCATGTTACTGCAGGTTAACGATCTCTGCTGTGAGGTCAGCTGTATTGATGAGACGGAAATGCGCCGCAGGACGGTGCGCTGCTTACCGTGTGCCTCCTGCCAGCCCTGCGTTCCCTGAACCTCGGGAGGTTTAAATCGGCTTCACTGGGAACATTTACACCACAAGAATCAGCAAATGCTGCAAACTGGGACTTTCTTCTTTCCCACAGAAGATCTGGTGGTTAAACATTCACCAGCACCCCGCTGGCCCCTCACCAGAGCGTCAGAGTTATAATGTAATAGGTGAGTTCATGTTTCCATTAAATTTCCAGGTGGTTTCCAGGTGGCACGCACTGACTGCCCTGCCAATCCCAGTCTCAGCGTGGAGCTTTTGGTTTCTGGTGGGTGGCGGACAAGCATACAGACCGGCAGCTGGGGGCCCCACATCTCCTTTCTTGAGACCGGAAGGGGGGCACCTGGGCTTCAGGGCACGTACCTGGGGAACCTTCGTCACAAAGAGTGACAGCTGAACAGAAGCTCGTTGACGTGGAGACGCACACCGCAGCCCTGCTCCCCACTGCCCCCCCCAACACAGAGGGGGCTCCTGGGCACTGCTCACAGTGGCGGCCGGTTTCACCTGACCGCCTGCGGCTCGCCACAGTGAGGATCTGTTTCGAGCACAAATAGGGATTTTGTTGCATGATTCCAGGCCCAGGTGAGCCCAGCTCCCACACTGGTAGTGGGAAAGAGGCTCCCCGAGGTCTACCCTGACCCTGGGCCTGGCTTCTTCCAAGGCAAGTCAGTGAGTGGACACCAGAACCCAGGAGAGAGCCTGGGACCCCTCTTGGAAATGTCTTGGTCAGGGTGTCGCCAGCGTCTTGTGAGAAAGCCCCAGCCTCGCCCCCCATCCCAGGGAGATGAGTGAGATCCCAGGAAAGCCTTCCTTCGGGGTCACCCGAAAGTCACCCCGACTCTCAGATGAGCTGGCAGGCGTGCGGTGGGAGTGAGCTGACCCCAGATCTGCTGTGGAGGGGACGTCACCACGTACAGCTGTGGACTGCCTCCGAGCACTGGCATGCAGCTGCCCCTGACAGTCCCCATAAAAGCCACATACTTGGCTAATGATCTGTGCTTCCAGGGGTTTTTTTTTGGTACCATACGAGTCTCTAATTCCGTACTCTTAGAGCTATAAATAGAGTCACAGCGCACTCTGTCTTCACCATTAACGCGTGCCCGCAAATTCTTCGCATAGTTTCCCCCTGTTCTAATGCAGCCCAGCCCGCACAGGGGACCACAGTCGAACATTTCACAGATGCCTTTATGTCCTCAGAACTGCCTTAGCCTCCATGTGCTGCGTCTGCACGTGCGTCTCAGCAAGTGGGTTCTGCTCTGCGGCTGCTTGGAGCTCCGGTCCAGCCCGTTCGTGAGCACATCCCCGTGGTGGAGCCTGAGTCCCCTCTCCCGCCAGCAACCCGACCACCTCGGTGCAAGCTCTTAACGTGACTAAGAATGGGCCTGGTTGGCTGAGAAGAGGCTGTGAAGAATGAGTCATGTCCCACCCAACTCCCCAACTGTGGATTTAGAAGGAATCCCTCGGGTTTTACACTTCAGCTTCTTGTGAGTCGGGTCTGTGTCACTTTGTCCCGTCTGCTCACTTTCGATAAAAATCATCCTTTCTAGGGTAACTGGATCCAGGGCCTCTTTGTTGAAGCCCTGGATCCAGGGATCTGCGTTTGTTTCATTCCGTCTTTACAGGCCCGGAGTACGTGTCTGAGAATGTTGGGGGAATGGAACCCTCTGCTGCGTCCCAAGCTGAATTCTCCATTCCAATGGCACCAGGAAAGCCCGAGTTGAGCCACTGACCAGCTACTGGCCTGGCCACCAGTGGCTTGTGTATCCAGGGGGCCAGCGTCCCTCGGGGACAGGCCCCTGAGACGGGCCTCTGGGTGGATGGGAAGGGTTTCAGTGGGAACCCTAAGTCCCTAGCTCCCTTCCCAGACATATCCAATCGCAACGTAAACAGAAACTGCACCTCGTGAAACACCCCTGCAGATAGAAGCATGCAAACAAGGTGAATTAAAACAAAGAAAACCTGTTCGCCTTGTTTTAAACACCGGGACTATTTCTTCGCCTTTCTCATCATTGATGACATCTCTGGGTAAGTATTTCCCCAGGAGGCCGCTTCTGGTGGCTCCCAAACCCTCCTCCATCGAGGGAGGACGGGCGCTGCCTCCTGTGCCTCATCGAGGTTCTGCTTCTCGACGGGAGACCGCTGGCCGTGAGGTTACCTGCCCCGTACAGGTGAGCCTGGAACCGAGGACCCGCCCGACTTCCCCTCAGAAAGTAAAACCCATCTGGTGAGAAGCTGACCCAAAGCAGTACTTGTCCAGGCCTGGATGCCGTTTCTGTCGTTGCAATCCAAGTTCAAGGTGTCGTGGTCAATGACAACCTTACTCCATGCGAACAAGTACCCTGGGAGGCGTCCGTCCTCCTTCAGGCTCTGTCTCTCGATGGCTGGAGCATACGAGGTCCTGGATAAATCTAAGGACATAGGGAAGTGACTTTAAAACTTCTCAAAATTACAAACCAGGGGAAGGCTTTGCTACCGATGCTAAATAATAGCTCCAGCTGACGGTTTGGAAATGGTGGACTTTGTAACACGGTCCTGGACGGGAAAGAGGGAGATGGGACGGGGCGAAGGTGGGTAGAGTTACTGACTGAAGAACGAAAACAGGCAGAAGGTGGAAAATTGGTGATAGGATGGAAAGTATGAATTTGTCCCCACAGCTCCGCATAAACCATGTCCTTGCTAGGGCTCCTTATTCCTCTCATCCTCCCCCGCTATTGTTTCTGCGAAAGCTTATTACCTTTAAATTCTGGTGCATTCAACTCGATCTCATTTAGAAGAAAAGATTTATGAGTGTGCAGGCTACCGCCCTCCTGTGACTTCACGAACTCCTCAAACCAACTCTGCAAGGGAGGGGTGTGAGAACTGAGGTCCTACCGAGGGGTGACTCCCGGCTGGAGCGGGACAGAGCCCGGCACCCTGTCCCCACCGCCTGAGGACAAAGGTACCGCACAGCTCTGCCTGGACTGCTTTAGTGTGGCATCTCACTTTTTCCTGGATGTCCTGTCTTTCACTAAGAAAAACCCGGAGCTCCCACTCGGCTGAGAGTACAGGCAGAGGCAACACTGAGTTCACGTCCAGTTTAGCTTGAGTTCAGTGACCCCCAGTACCGGGAACACACGGGGCATCTGCTCCAGGCTGAGAGTCACCGAGGACTCTGAAGAAGACCTGCTCCCCGCCGTGCAAGCGGACAGGACACAGGCGACGGTCAGGCAGGAGACAAGTACGCTGTGGTGGCTGGATGGTGGAAGACAGTTTTATTTGCCTGTACCACGGGCACGCTGTCACAAGCTTCTCAAGCACAGGGCAATCTGAACGCCTCTGCTGCAGTGGAAGTAAGCGATGCTCTGCTGGCCTTTCAACTTTAACACTCCTGGACGCCATCATAGTCACTGAAGACCCCCCCCAGAGTCAGGCATTGTGGGTACAAAGAGTTTGTCTGAATGGTCTCCCAACAGAGGACCCCAATGAGCTCGAAACCCAGAGAAGCAACATCACTGGTTCAGACAATTTGGGCAATTATCTGTCGGCGGCCTACCGCGTGACAGTTTGTTTAAATGTCACGTAATGTACGTATGCACGCCTGCCTGTCATTGACAAAGAGGCTGTGAACCTATTGTGTGTTGGGAAGGATGTCAGGCATAGGCAAAGAAATCTGTGTGGCTCCCTGTTTCGCGGGTCTTATAGGCATGTGTCGATGACGTGGGACTCAGGTTGCCTCTGGAGGTGAGCCTCCTCCGCCCCCCACCCAGAGCAAACAGGGAAGGCGACTGAAGTGCAGTGACTGACGAGTCAGCAGGTGAGGATGAGTTTGTAGGAAACAATGCTGTTGGAGGCTGATAACACTCGTCACCTCTAAAGACGGGCTGTCCGTTGCTGGGGAAGGGGAGGCAGCCGACAGCAGACAGGACGGGGAGCACTTTGCAGCCCTGTTCCCTGAGTTGGTGGGGTCTGCACACGCTCAATGCCTGTGTTTGCCAAGGATCGCGGGACCCTGACTCCAGGGGCGGCTCGTCTGACGCTATGAGCGAGGGGGTGGGTTCCCGCCCCTGCCCACTGCCCACCACCAACCACCCCTGCCTAATGAGGGCTGGCCAGCTCTGCTGGCCGCCCTGTGGGAGTGTTTGCGCCTGCTCAAGTGGGACCGGTGGGGTGTGTGTGTGTGTGTGTGTGTGTGTGTGAGCTGGCGGGGAGGTGTCTGCAGGCCCCAGTTCTGGAAGCGCAAGTCAAAAAGGCCTTGTAGGCCAGCAGCCGGTGCGGTGTGACCATATTTACATTGAGTTTCTTTCAATGCTACTCTTTTTAATACTTTCCTTAGAGTTGTCTCCCTTTTCTGTGTGGCCTTGGTCTCATTTATTTTATCTTGGCTCCTCTACACAACATATTCTACATAAATCTGGTAATTACGACAGTGGAAATATCTTTAAGTCACTGGAATGGAAATATCTTTAAGTCACTGGAATGGCTGAACTTAAAAGGACATTTGCTTTTCCAAGAATGTAGACGAAGGCGGCGGCCAATCCTGGGGTCCTCGGGGACTGTGTCTGCCAGAGAGAGGAGCGGAGCTGCGACAGGGGTGCGGGGGAGCCCCGAGAACACAAACCGGAAACGCAAAGGGGAGAAAGGGCTTCCGGAAGGCAAGTCTGGTGACTGTCTGCCAGGCTTCAGGGAGCCACGCAGGAGTGGCTCTTCCTTTCACTAAGAAAGACCATTGGGTCCAGTAAGTAAGAGGTCGCTAGGAGCCTGAAGAGTAGCTTCGGCGTGGAAGAGGCAGAGGCCAAGGTTGACTGAGTGCTGCAAAGTCATCACACCTAAACTACACACTGAGCAGGAGAGGAGAGAAACAGCCTTACAGCTTCGGGACACAGCCGGCCCTGGGCCAGGGCGGAGACCGGGACGGGCGTGTTAACACTGGAGACTGGGCTGATGAGGTCAGGGTGAGCTTGATGGGGCCGTCTACAGCACCCCGCTCGGCAGATTAGAAGCTCAGTCCCACAAGACAGCCCCCTGCCCCCGCTGCAGGAGCCAATCTCAAGTCCAGGGTGTCAGCTCTGCTTCTGACCCACTGGCTAGGGGTTGGAGGGTCCCAGGACCCCCTCCTAGGTTTTGCTAGTAGCCACTAGAGTGGTTGCGGGAACTCAGAGACACGCCTTACTGACTGGACCACTGTTTTATTACAAAAGAGAAAGGCACGGGGAAGGAGTGAGCGGCTGCCGCGCACTCCCCTAGCGTGCCATTCTCTGCACATCTGCACACGAGTGCACCAACCCAAAAGCTCTCCAAACCCATCCTTAGGTTTTGATGGAGGCCTCAGTATGTAGACACGAATGATTGACTCCCCGGCCATTGGCGACTGGCCCAACCTCCGGGCCTCTCTCCCCAGGGAGGTCAGGGGGTGGGGCTGAAAGTTGCAACCCTCTGATCATGTGGCTGGTTCTCCTGGCAACATTCCCCCCCCTTAGGTGCTTCCCAAAGTCACCTGGCGAACAACGAAAGATGTCTTTGTCACTCCCATCCCTTAGGAAGTATCCAGGGTTTTAGGAGCTCCGTGCCCAAATGGGGCAAAGACCTAACACACACTCCTTTTGCAAATCGCGGTATTACAGTTTCAGGAGTTCAGCTTTAGCCCCAGAGCATCTCTGGAACCTCCCGGTAGCAGGACGTTGGGCCCCCGCAAAGAGCAGGGGGTGGGACGATGCGCTCCCGTTGACCTTCTCTGAAGGCCAGCGAGGCGCCCCCCTCGTCCTTCGCCGTTCCGTGTTCTGTCGCCTCATTTCTCAACGCCCTCTAGGGCTACACGAGAAATGCCAGCCTGAAGGAGCTGCTTGGGTGTCTTGAAATCGGCATTTCCAATTCAGTTCCGAATTCTCCTAACGAATCTCCAGCTGTCTCGATGGTGCATTTAAGCACCATCTGTCACTGTGCTGTCTATCAAGTCGGGGACACTGACTGCGATCATTCTTGTCCTGAAAGCGGGAAAGAAAGCGGTCCCAGAAGCCCTTGAATCAAGGCCCTCACTGCCAGCAAGGGGCCATGTGACCTGGACCCTCAGGGTACCTCGAGTTCCTCAATTGTCCCTATATACACGAGTCCCTCTACCCTCTCAGAGAGCTTGGATTCTTTGGCACGGAATAAGGGAGCCCCCAGGCACATGTGTGATCCAGCGGCCACACAAATGTCAAAGGGCTGGAAGGCAGGAGTGAGCCGGGTGCGGTTTGTGTGTGGCTTCCATGAGTCAGCCCACCTCCAGTGGGGCCGGGGGGCGGGGTTCCTATCCACCGGAGCCAGAGATGATCGAGACCTGCGCTCGGGAGAGCCCGGAAGAGCCCGGAAGCGGCCTCCATTCGCACTTGCCAGCGTCTGCGTTTGGAGATGTCGCTCCTTAAAGAGGGTGGGCCACACTTGTCCCTCTTTTCTTGGTAAAGGCATGCGGTTGGGGGTGACCCACTCCTGCGGATCATGAGGCCAATCCCGACCTTGCTGGTCATAAAAGTAACATGACCTTGGCCACCATGGTCAAGAAAGGGACCGTGACCACAGCTGGGCCACCCAAAGCCTTTTCTAAGTCCCACCCTGCGGCCCTAGGACAGAGATGGAAAGCCGATGCCCACCCCACACCCCGCCCCCGCCTGAGGATGGCCCCCACGAAAAGGCTGAGCGAGGAACTGGTGGCTTCTGTGGATACTAGGGCTGCCTGAGTCCCTGGAGGAATCTCTTTCATCCTTTCCAACGCTGAGACGCCTTGTTCATGGGGAACTGAGGAGCGGCCTATTGACGGCGAGCTCGCTGGAAACAGCCCGCTGGTCTCCATTTCAAAGTTACTCCGGGCAGCTGCCAAGAACAGACCCGGCCCCCGAGGCCAAGCATCGCACCCTGAAAGCCCTGCATCCCGCGGCTCTGAAACAGCAGGTAGAACCTGTGGCGCTCCCTACACATTGCCTTGCCACAGGCCCAGACGCTCCGTCCGGGAAGCGCCACCTCAACCTGAAGAGGGAAAGAGCTTCCAGCATCTGCACGTGCCTCGGAGGAAGCCTCATATCCAGCCTCGTCCAAATTCTATCCAGGTTAACCCCTTCGATCCCTTACTCCCAAGAACGGCAAGGTTCTGTTTATTTCACGAGAGAAGTTCTTTCAAGAAAGGTGAATCAAGGGGAGTTTTGTAGAGAGCGATTTTCGTGAGAGACAGAGGCGGGCGCTACAATTTCATGTCCTGGAGGAGGACTGGTCACTCCCAGTAACCCTGCGTTTGCACGAAAAGGACAAGCGAGGGTTAGCGAACTCAATCCCTGCCCTGGGAGAGAGGACCAGCTGTTTGGGGGCGTAAGATCTCCGAGTGTACCTTCTGTAACATGGGTTGATTGAACCACACAAGGCTGGCCCAGAGGTTTCGATTCTTGCAGCGACTCTGCACAGCTGGCGGGGCTGCTTGGTGAGGAGAGCAGAGCAGCTATGCTCACTGTCCGCAGGTGCAGACCTGCATGTGCAGTGAGAGTGGGGAGGGACTGGGACAAACAGGCGAAGAGGGCTATCTCGGGACCTGTAGCATCAGCTCTGGACAGAGGCTTGGAAGTCACCCTTTCTGTGCTCGTCACACAGAGAAGCTGGACAAACTGAGAGGGAAGGACCGTTCTTGGACCCAGAAGAGAAGTGAGGGTGCAGGGTGAACTGCCACCCCCAAGCGCAGAGGGACAGGAGAGCCTGGAGGGGCAGAGCTGCCCCCCACTTCCCCAGGGCAGGAGCCGCTGCAGCCACAGACAGGACACCCACGCAGGAATGTGGCTGAGCTGCTGGGACCTGAGCGGGTCCCACGCGAGGGTGGGAAGCTCCACAGCCGCCGTCCGAGGGCTCTCACGCTTCCGCGGTTTTACCTGCAGGAACCCCTCCAGGTTCTCCTGGGGACCATCTGAGAAAGGTTCCCCTCTTTGTTCTGGCAAGGCGTGGAAAGTGTCATCGCTGCGAAATACTCAGAGACACTTCTGCACAAAGGCAGACCCTCCCACCCCACCAAGGACCCCAGAGTTCCTGAACCGCCCTCCCCACTGGGGGAGATGGGCCCCTCGCACTTAAGCCTCTCAGGGTGACTGTCTCACACCCGAGGCGGGAAGAAAACACAGGCAACAGGGTCTGGGCTCCAAACATATAGACTGGGAAAGCATCAGCAGGGGACAGGAGCGAGGGTGGGGCAGGGGGCAGCCAGGCCCGGGGGTGGCACCCGTGAACATCACAGGCCCACTAAGACACTGAGATGCAACCCTGAATTATAGAATGCTCCTCCCTCACACTGACGGGTCTCCAGTGTGCCGACCGTGGGCTACAGAGGAAAGGGCTGAAGGACATGTGCCGTCTCAGAGGAGGAATGCTTCCGGAGTTCCAAGGTCGAGAAGAAGATGGGTGGAGGGCAGTTCCAGCAGGAAAGACACTGTCTGACACCAGCAATAACCCTTTTAAATAATGTCAGTGGTGGGAATACAGCAATTAGAAGACAGATCATCAGAAGGTGCTAAAACAAGGCTCAGCGAAACACTGCCCATCAGAAACCCGCTTTAAGTATTATAAACACTCAGGTTAAAAGTCAGGCAATGGAGAGAGACGCGCTGCGCCGCCGGTAATCACGGAAAGCTGGGTCGCCGCGTCAGTTTCAGGGAGAGCCGACTTCAGGCCCTGGAACTTCCTCATCTTGATCGCTCGGGACCTGACGTCCTGCAAAGGGGTGAGCTCTCCAGGCGCACAGACGCCTAAAAATGCCCGCCCCCGACCCTGGGGTGTCAAAGCAGTGAGCCTTCTCTGGTCAATGTGGTTGTCACTTTGCATTCTTGTGCAGCTGTTCCCTGGGAAACATGCGCTGGTGTTCACAAACAAGCAGCTGTTCCGGTTGCCTGCCTGTCCCTTCCTGTGACGGGATGTGGACCCAGGACAAGATGGCCATGGTCACTGAGCCTGGGCAGACACATGTCCACACAAAGGTATTTGAATAGCTCGTCTTTGCTCTCGCAGGCTCACCTTGTCTGGGAGAAACGAGGCCAGGGCTCAGCCTAGACAGAGGCCCCACAGAGAGCGCTCGTGGATGCGGACCCTGGAAATAGTGCTGTTTGAGAGCCAAGTCCGCATCCCAGGCTTCCCCGAGGGTTTACGACCAAGGGCCTTTGGGCACACGGGCCACCGAGAGTCCTGGAATGTGTCCACCTGCCCACATCTGACCTTCAGACGGATTTCAAGCACTAACACAGATGGCAGGCATTCTGTCTTCGGTCCTGGGAGACTCATGGCCAACGGCTCAGACAGTGGAGTCCCGTGCGGCCTGCCTGGGAGCTAGCCGGTGCTGACCACACAGCCAGCGCTGTTTTCGGGGTGTTTGTGATTCCTGTGCGGGCTTAGTCCCGGCTCAGGCGAGAAACTGCACAGACTTGTCCTCAGGAAAATGCCGTGTGATGCTCGGCCTCGTTGCATCCAAAGACTGGATTTTTATGTGGGGGCACAGATCTCACCCACGAAAATCTGGCTTAATAAGAAGACTTGAGAAATAGACCTACGAGGGAGGTCAAGGCATGTTTGCGGCCAACCGAGAGCTGACCCTGTGGGTCAGGTCGTCACTCCCGCCTCTTTTCCCAGGGTTGCTCACCATGGATCTTCCACTGTTGTTCTTGGGGAACGAGGTTCCTGCCGTGACTTGTTCCTGCGATTGCCTCACTAAATGCAGGTTTTCATCAGACCTCTCAGTCAACGAGGCTGAGGGAGAGGTAAACGGATACGTGCTAATCGCAGGATTTACCACGACTTTGAAAAACCCCTCACGTCAGCGTATTCGGTTGTGATTCCTCTTTATCCTACAGGCAGATTGCAAATCATCCATGGCCGATGGAGCCTTTTCACCCACGTCTGTCCAACACCCTTAGGCGTGCAGCTGACCCTTCACCCTCACCCTCTGCCCGTGTTCCGGCTGCCACAGCAACGGGGAGCCCAGACCCCAGGCGGGCGTGGAGGGTTTAGGGGTCCAGCAGCTGGAAGTGCCTGCCCTGCCCTCCACTCACACAGGTGCGCACAGCCCCGGGGCATCTCCTCTTGTCCACACCTGCCTGCCAGCAAATCATGATCTCCTCTGGCTCGGAGCCCTGGTGCTCCAAGAGTTCAAAGCCATTCCTTCAGGTAGCAAACCTCCGGGTAGCCTGTGTGGGCCAGGCAAGGTCGGGGGAACCCGAAGATACGTGGATAGGACCGTGCAGGTCTCTGCTTTGTGGCACTTCCATTCTGGCCACCAGAAGCAGGTGATAATCAATTAAACAGAAGACCATTGGTACGATGGTGAGCTTGATAAAGGAAATTAGAAAGCGTTGGGATGGGGCGGCCAAGGGTGGGACAGGTGACGCTGTCTCGGGTAAGATGCTCGTGCAGGAGGGATGGGTGCAGTGACAAGAGAATGACAAGGAGCAGCGAGGACTGCAAGGACTGTGTGTGCCGGGCTGCTGCCGCACAGACAGACTCGGCCCGGGCCCTGAACGAGGGGACATGTCCCGAGAGGTCGTGGACGGGGGCTTGCCCACAGCTTGCATGTCAGTGTCCTCAGCGCACGACTGTGAAGACATGAGATGGTGTTCAGGTCCAGACACACGTGGGGATATGAGTGTTCCCAGGAAGTGGCCAACAGGTGGTCAACCAAAAGGGGTTGACGTGACTTTGGTGACAGTGTTGGGAGGGACTGGCCTCTGTCATCTCTGCCTGTGTCACTTGTTAACCCACCGGGGCACAACCCAGGAGTGTGGTGTGGGGATGCAGGGGGAAGTGGCCTTAACCAATGTGGGATGGGAGGGGAGACATTCTTCAGCCAGCCCCCCACCTCCCCCACTTTTATCCAGAATGGAGTGGAGAGGGACAGCTGGTGGCTCCTCCAGGGGCAGCTGGGGTCCCTCTGGGAGAGGCAGGGAACCCCACAGGAGCTCTGAGGCCTCTGGGGGTGAGGGCCTGGCATCTTTCCTCTGACCATTTACCTCCCAACCCACCTCTCGGCCCCCAGAAGGAGCCATGAAGAGGGGAAGCATCCCTGGGCATCTGACCCCAAGTGCGGTAGCCCGCATGGACGCAGACAGTGGGCCAGGTTCACGTCTGAGGGTTCCCGAGGCCGAAAGACCCTGCCCATCAGGGCGTGAGTGGGATGTACTGAGTGTGCCCGTGAAGAGGAGGTCAAGGACTTTGGTATGTCTGTGTCTCAGGGAACACCAGAGGGGACCCAGAGGGTGCCCTCGGAGCCTCCTGGGGATGGCCAGAGGCCCCCCTCTTTGGCAGAATCATGGCGGTGCAGGAAGTTACTCAGCCAGGCCGGGGCGCCCACCGGGGTGAAGAGCTCAGAGCCCTCGGCTGCCAGGGTGGTCCTCAGGGAAGGGGACGCTGAAGCCAGCACAGGGTTCATACAGACCCACCCACGGGCACCTCACACACCGCCTAGGCCAAGGGCAGGGAATTAGGCCTTCACCGGCCTTTCTCACAGTTGCAGGGTGGAGCCACCAGAACAGGGCTGGGCCTGGGCGTCTGGGAGGATTGGGGGTCTGGGCAGAGGGCAGGCAGTCAGCTGGAGAGCAGCTGGCCCTGTAGCCCGGAACCAGCGGGCTGCTGATGGTGCATGACAGGTTAGCTGCTGGCGAGAACCACTCCAGAGGGCAGGTTTCCGAGAGAAACCTGACTCTGGGGACAGGAACAAGGACCATCATTCCCGGCGTCTGCCCCAGGAAGGGGCTTCCCGTCCGTGTGTCCCACTTTCCCAGTGATCACGGGTGGCCCTGCCTTCTCTCTGCCAGGCTCGGTTTTTGACGGGCTGACCCTGCCGGCCTGGGCACAGCTTTGCACACCCTCTGATAATGTTGCTTACGGACGACGCTTTCTTCTCATCTGAGTTCCTGGAATTGTCTGTTTCCATAGTACAGACATGTGTCTGGGCAATTTTATTGGGTTTTTTTTTTGGTAAAGCAGGCTGGCCCCCCAAGTCCAGCCGACCATGTGGATGCCCAGCTGTGGGTGGGGTGGGGGGGGTCTGCGCAGAGCCTGGGGCAGCCCCCAGGAAGGGACGCGGCGGGGGTGGACTTGCTCTGCCTTGTTCTTCTGTTAAGTTTCAGTTCACCTTGTTTGTTTCACCTGGTCTGCTCCTTATGCTTCTGGTTTTAACATGTTACTTTGTTTATATTGTTTGAAGCATTTTCTTGGTTTCCCAATTAGTTCAGGGCTTTTTAATTTTCCCTTCAGCTCACTGTTCCGGCATTTGGCTGCCGCTCTCCCATCTCCGAAATGAATCGGCCTGACCCTGCGCCCCCGCCTCTCCCCGGAGCACTGCTCGTTCCCTGCGGTCTCCCTCGCGCTCCCACTGGCGTACCTGTCTGCTCCCCGTGCGCTCCGTCTCGTCACTGTTTAATTATCAGGTAGAGACTTTGCTCTGGATTGGAGGGGTCCTAGTCACGGAAGGCTGGTGACGGGTGTAGGGAACTGCCACCTGCCCTGAACAATGACCTGCCTGTTTGGTTTTGTTTTTTCTTCAGGAAACTGAACAAAAGTGAAAAGAACAGACACGAGTCACATTCTCCCAGGATCTCAGAAATGGGTCCCTTGGTGGCGACCAAGCAACATTTACTTCCACGAGGACCAGCGGGAAAAAGCAGAATCTTAAGAATTTCTTTGCGGAATGGTGGCCTTTTGCAAACACATGATATTAAGACTCAGGAGGAAAACACAGGCATGTTAGTGTCCGATACCATCATGTGTCCTGGATTGTTGTGAAGAAGACACTGACAATTTAACTGCCTCGTTTTCTGTCTACACACGTTAGGACTCGGGTCACTGACTGAACAGCGGGGCAGGCCCAGGAGGCTGTGGCTGCTCTTTTCATAAATGGGACAAAGCCAGCCGTGCCTCCCTGAGTAAGCCCAGGATCTGGGGGGCCTTGGACAAAGAGGGAGGCTCCTGACTCCCCAGGAATCAGACCACGTCATTACTGTCACTGGGACAACAGTCCTCAGATCGGGCGCCCCAGCCCCACCCCGTAGCGCTAAGTGCTGTATTTTAACGCCCCAGAGAACAAAAAGCCCCCGACGTCTTGCAACCCAGCCGCTGCGGTGAAAGTGAGCATTCTCTAATCTGTGTATGTGCGTGTGCATAATCGCCCCCCAGCATGTCGGCAGAGTGTGCTGGAGAGTAAGACAGCAGGAAAATTGGACAGAAGCGTAAGGGTGGAGGAAATTGAAGTGCAGGCGCTCAGCAGACAGAAAATGGAAAAATAAATGGGTCTGGTTCTCACCCGGGCCATTCGAGGGGAAATTTGTGAAGTAATGAAGCGCGCTGAAATTAGACAGGACGCACTATGGGCTGGCGAATTGAAAAGCGTCAGTGTGTGTCCTAGGCAACACGAAACTCCAGACGATGGCTAGAGAATTCGCATCTCGGTAGAGTCTTCAAATGTTTATTACATGAAAATTTTATAGGCAACACACATTAGCAAAAAAGGAGCACTGAGTCGTAACAAACACAAAAATAGCTACCGTGAGGTGTGTGCGGCTTGGCCAGCCCTGCCCTGAACGCCTCACACGGACTCTGGTTCATTTGGTTCCCTCAGCAGCTCTGTGGCCACAAACAAGGAATAGGACTCAGCCAGGAACCAGCAAAACCGGGTTCTGACGCGAAGGTCTCCAAAATCAGTGCTTTTCCTCGTGGCCCACCTTCCCGCACGCTCTCAGCCAGGCTCACCCACGTGCCAGCTCTGTGACCCTCCATTCTGGTCTCAGTTTTCTGTACACCTGCCGTGAGCTGGTCACAGCTGGAAGTGGGGCCAGGGCTGGACAGGCTGCCCCTCTCTCACGAAGTGACTAGGAGCTGGAGGTCTGCAACCGAGTCCCCCAGGAAGCTGTTGAGGATGGAATCACCAGGGTCCTATGCAAACCAGGGGGTTGGTCAGTTTGGGTCGGGTCTGAAAGGTGTCATTTGGAAATTCTTCCTCAGACAATCTGAACTCAACCCTGTATTTGAAGAACCACTAGAAATGCTGACTTCAAATTCCTTCCCAGTGCTCACACGCTAGTTTTATCTTTAGAAGCGCTTTAAATATCCCTCTGCATTTTTCAGCATTTACACTTGTCTGCTGGCAGAAATGCCTGCTGGCGTTGTTGCAGCGGGCACGGGGTGCTTCCCCTGCGGGGAGTGGCTGGCACTGCCGGGCAAGTGGGCGGGGCGACCCTCCCCACTGAGCAGAGACACGGCCAGTGGGGGTTTTCCATGTCAGGCAAGGACACGAAGGCATCAGTGACCCCAATTAACTGTCAAGGCCATCCACAACTTGTTCCCTCAGGACCATTTCAGGCCCTCGGACCAGCGACCCACCCAATGAGTCCCTGGTGCGAGATCTCTCAACCCAAGAAATCCCAGCCCCGAAGGCACCGCTGGGGTGGGTTTCTTCCCAGTGAGAAGACGGAGCATTTGGCCCAGGATGATGGGGGACGCGGGAGGAGGAATTTAAAGAAATCACTGGACAAGAAGCGAACTGCCTCAGACCATGCACTTGACCAGGGCATGAATCAAGCTGCACTGGTTCTCGGAGAAGCTGCCAGCGTCACCAGATTAAGTGTGCACGAAACGCGTCACTTCCGAAAGTGTTTGCAAGAAGAGGTAGCTTCAAACCAAAGCCACTGTACCCGAGTGTGTCACAAGTATCTGCAGAATTTGTAGGAAAGAAGGAAAGCAAATCCAATGAACACAGATTCTCATCTAGGCACAAACATTTGTAGACAATAGGCCTGGCTGGTGTGGCTCAGTGGATTTGGTACTGGCCTGCAAAGGCCACCAAAACCACCAAAAGGTTGCTGGTTCGATTCCCAGTCAGGGCACATGCCTGGGTTGTGGTCCAGGTCTCCAGCAGGGGGCGTGTGAGAGGCAACCACACATGGATGTTTCTCTTCCTCTCTTTCTCCCCACTTCCACTCTCTCTAAAAGTAAATAAATAAAATCTTTTTTAAAATTTGTAAAAAATATACTTCAGAATAAGAGAAAATAAAATAGTATGTTACAATTCAAATAAGCACTAGATTGATTTTGCTTTTCTATTACTTTTATCCCCTTCTCTGCATTCATAAACTGAGTCTGCAAAAATAGGGACCACTATCCATTGATGCCTGTGTCAAAACTGGCACATGGGGTGGCCCTGCAGTCAACAGCCGTGATGGAAGCACATGACTGTTTATAGAAACCCGCTCACAGCCCTCATCCTTGCTCGCATCCGCACAGCCCCTGCAGCAACCCTGAGCCAGAACCGCGGGCAACAGCTCAGGAAGCCTTGCTTCGTGCAAATAAGACCCACCACTCTCCCAGGGCTTGGCCAGCCAGAAGCCCAGAGAGAAATCCCCCCCGAGAAGAGCGAATCCACAAATCCCCGGGACAGCCAGCCTCGTGCTCGGCAGCTTGCTCCCAGGTGGCCTTTACCAACCGGCTTTGTTGACGGTGTCGTTGGTGGGAATCAGGCTCTTCCACAGGATGGCAAGGGAAGCATTCCGGGGGGCCACACACGGGGGATTGAGACGTGGAAAGATCATTTATTGAGGCCCCTCTGGCTGCTGGACCCACACAGCCACGTGCTCCTGGGTGAGAGAGCTCATGAACAAAAGGGTGAGTGGGGGTTCCCAAGTGAGAGAGAGAGTTTCTTTGTTCCTGTGGGATTATAGGAGCTTGGGCTTGGAAGGGACCAGGTGCTCTTTCGAAACTTCCCAAGCTTTCCTGGGCTTTTGATAGGTCCACCCTCCAAGCCTCTATGGTCCATCTCCTCCCCCTGCACCTTTCTCCTCCCTCCCTAGTCAACCGGGCACCAGAGGGGGAGGGAGGAGAGTTAATCCCCTGGAGGAGCAGTGCTGTGGTCCCCGGGGTGCCAAACTGATCTTCCTGGGGAAGCAGACGGGCTCCTGCTCCCAGTTCATTAAGTTCAATGTCCATTTCCCTTTGCTCTCTTTCTTATTAATGATTAGCTAACTACCTACGGTAGCGATGGCGTGGCCACCTCCATCCATATACGGAGCAGGCTGCTGCACAGCGGGGCCCACCCCTGCCCCCGAGTCTCGTGTTTTTGAGTCAGAGGGAGTTTATCCCCTCGATATCTTGTGCTTGGCTCCTGCAGGGCATCCATTCCCTCACACTTGGTCACAGGTGCAAGGCAGGTACCTTCTAAGAAGGTCAGACAGGCAGCAGGCCTGCCCAGGGAGCCAGCTGTGTCCACGTCCCTAAATAGCACCCCTCTGCTCTAAGTCCTGGGGTGGGGCAGATGTGTGTGTGTGTGTGTGTGTGTGTGTGTGTGTGTGTTGGAGGAAGCTGTGACATCCCAGCTGTAGGGAGTGACAAGCAGAGGCAGGACTAGGAAGCCAGGGGACCTCAGCCAATCAGCAACGTTTTAATCAGGAACCTTCCAGATGA
This sequence comes from Sturnira hondurensis, assembly GCF_014824575.4. NCBI lineage: Eukaryota > Metazoa > Chordata > Mammalia > Chiroptera > Phyllostomidae > Sturnira > Sturnira hondurensis. The sequence goes on along the minus strand of NW_028091124.1, from coordinate 3,514,987 downwards.
GCAACCTCCTCCAGTCGCCTTCAGCTAGGAGGGCGCCACTGCCTTCTCCGTGTTAATCGAGTTTTGTTTGCAGCGTGCACGCCGTGGAGCAGGCGAGTGTTTCAACCTCCACTTGGTTTTTTCGTTAGCACCATGTTTCTTCGTGGGCGCCAGAGCATTCCAGGCTCTGCCCTGGGGAAGGGGCCCCGCAGACGAGGCCCCAGGCCCACGCCCACGCGGTGCTCGGCTCTGCCACTTTTCCGCGCTGAGCCTTTAACCTCCAGTCTCCACCTAAGGTTCCCTGTCGCTGGAGGCCGCCCCACTGAAGTGCGAAGGCCCTGGCATTACAAGGCCCAGGGGCTGGCATTACAAAGCCCCTGTTGGGAATCAGTCCACAGGCCGAGCCCTGGTCCCTGCAGTGCCAGTCACACAGCCACTCTCTCTCCGGCCTGGCCTTCCGGCCTCACAGCCTTTTCTCCGTCGGTCCTCATGTCGGGGCCTCAGCAACTGCAGCTCTGACACTCAGAGCAGAGGCCGGTACTCCCCATGGTGTTTTCTGAGGGACCAGAGCAAACCAGAGCCCCAGATCCCAGGTGTCAGAGGGCTGAGAACCAAGCCCGTGTCACCGAAATGCTGGACGGCCAGGGTGCGAGGGCTGCTTATCAGCCTCAGCCTGGGGCTTGCGCGCGGCGAGCAAAGAAGCTCCCGTGGGAATCTAGTGACATCATTTTCACCTGCAGTTCAGGGTTGAAGATTTGGGGAACCAGTCTTTTTAGCTCCAGGTTACAAACCAGCTGACCTCCGACAAACGTCCTACCCGTGGCCCCGTCCAGGACAGTGGTGTGGGTCAGGGCTCGCTCCCGTCTGGGAGGATGGATGCTGTCCAGGGGGAGTTTGTTCATAAGCTTCCCGTCCTACCAGGGGTGAGTGGTTCAAGGCAGACAGCTGGGGGGCCAGGAGGTCACCAGTGTTCTGGTTTGTGCCCACGGCCGGCACGGTCCCGCCAGTGGGTGCTGGTATTGTCTCTGACATGGGAAGTGTGGCCTGGCCATCAGTGCAGAGGAGGCACGTGAGACCAAACACCAGACGGGGACCCAGGGACCAAGGGGAGCCTCCGGTCCTGCTGTCAGGGATCATGGGGTCCCACAAAATACGGCCTGCAGAGTCCATGCAGACTCTTGGTTACAACGGACAGAAATTCAGTTTGTACAAGTTAGAGCAAAAGGGGGGACTCATGAGAAGGGAACTGACTTGTCTCATATAACGACACCACGTTTAGGTGGCCTGGGATGGGCATCAGGGCCAGCTACAGCAAGGCAGCAGGTGGCCCACGGGACTCCACTCCCCATCTCCTGCCTCCTACTGCCCTCGGCACACACATGCTTTCTCTGCATGGCGGAGTTTGTGGCTGCCCTCGAGGACCCAGAGTCGTGCCTTCCGGCTGCCCCCGCCTTTCCAAACCATTCCTGGAGAACCTCCCGTTGGCCCGGTTCGGGTCAGGTTCATCTCTGGCCCAAACAGCCAAGGCCAAGAGTGAGGGGCCCCCCTGTTCAGGAAGGAGGCCACCACTAGAGAAGGGATGTGGACGAGATGTCAAATGGGAGGGCACCCAGCCCCCAGGCTCCCCCGGTTCATGCTGACGCAAGGACTGGCCAAGGGCAGCCCCTGTGCCTACTCTGGCTGACTGCCTATTTCTGTAAAGAAAGTCTAAGGGGAACTCAGACTGCCACAGGTCACCGCTTTCGTGGCAGAGTCGAGCGAGTGGACATTCCGGTCCTTGTGCTAAAGGTTGACATCCTGGGAGGGAGCCCAGCGATGTTTCCCCAGGGCCAGAACCTCAGGGAGGACGCGAAAGGTCGAGCGGAAGGAGCGAAAGTTCACTCTGTGGGGTTTTCGCTTCAGTAGCTGGGTGCCCAGGCTGCCTCTCCTCGGCTCTCCCACCCTCCCTTGTCTTGCCCTCCTCATGTGGCTGAGGTTCCGAGTCCACACGTGCGTGTCGGTGAACCCGACCTTTGGGTGGCAGGGATGGACACCCAGGGACAACTACGTCTCGGCCTCAGGCTGAGGTGCTCTCTCTGGCCTGACCTTTCAGGCCGAGGTTGGTCCGCCACGTGGTCCCTCCATCTCAGCTCCAAAGACACACCGATGCTCCAGCTGTGGCTGCACTGAGCCACTGAGATTGCCCCCTGAGCCTACAGCTGCCTCCAAGACCCCACGGGGAAGGGAGACGAGCTGAGGTGGAGCGGGGCTGCCTCTGGGCCCAAATATAATCTCACTCGCTCCCCCACCAGTACCGACTGAGTCCGGAGGAGAGGGCTCCACCCTCAGCCCAGAGTGGAGGCCGTCATGGGCCCTGACCGGCTGTCCACTTCTTTCTAAGCACCAGGACGAGGGTGCCACCCGGGCAGGCCATGCTCCAAAGCCGTGAGGGCCTTCTCTGCTGGCAACTCGAAGACTCCACCATAAAAAGAGTTGCAGAATTGAAGACGTCTTGGGCGAAGCCAGGGAGCGTTTTGAGCTCGACTACGGAGACGATAAGACCTTTCTGAGAAGTCCTCCGAGCAGCCGCGCTGATCCAGTCCAGATCACTAGACTGTGTTCTGTTCACTCACCCCCATTCTCAGTGTTACCTGCAAGGACAAGAACCAAATCAGATAAACACCTCGAGGAAGCAGATCCGACATGGCTCGGGCCAGCTTTCCTCCCCGGGCACCATCACCCTGTGGTTCGGGACATTCACAACCTCGGAAGGACACCTCCAGGAGTCAGGATACAGCAGGGCCCCCACGGAGGTCTCTGTGACACCCCACTGGGAGAGGAGATGTGCTCCTGACCCCACCCCGGGTCCTCCTGGAAGGGCGGGGCCCACACCCAGACGCCTCGAGAGGAGGGACCTGCACCCCGCTCTCCCAAAGCTCCCTGCAGGTCCCCTTGCTATCGCATCCTGCGGGCCGGTCACAGGGGAGCCTCCTCTTGTTTCTCTTTCCTCCACGGGGAAGAGCGCCTAGGCTCGTGTTTCTTTTGTCAACTGAAGTGGGCAAAAACCAGCATGGCTTCAGTGAGAAATAGCTGAGGGACCGTGAAACAGAGACTGACTTCCTTCAATTCCCGGGGCCACGGAGCCTCCTCCATCAGCCCTCAAAGCAAGGACAAGGGCTGCCTTTTCTGTCCGGAGAGAGGGGTTTTTGGTGCCCTCCTGGGTGAACACTAGGAAATAACTAGGCACGCTGCCTGCCCAAATAAAACAAGAAACAACGACTGCAAGCTTCCGCTCCTTCAGATGGACGGACAGAGCGAGCGTAGCTGTCGGAACGAGGACGGCCACGTTAGTCAGCGAACCAGTGCACCTCCCACGTGGCCATCCTTTTAGTGGGGCTTGGGTCTGCTGTGCCCGGAGGACAAAGCCTGGATAAAACCTGGGGGGAGGGGGCACTGGCATCTCGCCTGAGAGCGCCTTGTTTTCCATGGCTACTTGCTGTGTTTTCTTCCCAGGCCAAACACCGAGACACCTGTGTCTGAACAAAATGACAGAGACTCTTTATCCTGCAGGACGAGCAGGTTTGCCTCCCGCCGCTCTGAATGGGCGGCTTGTTCTCGCACGCAGCAGCGTGCTGCTCCAGCTTGCCTTCCAAACAAACACCACCCACGGGTCCTACATCTGACCGCCCCCGGGAAACATCCAGGGGGGCTCGTTATACATTCGGATTCCCAAACCACATGCACGCCCCTGGGCTCCGGTCCAGTGGGTCTGCCCAGGGCCCGGGAATCTGAATGCTGAATCAGCATGTCTGGGGACAAGGAGGGCTGGTCCAGGCAGAGCTGGGCCACACTGCTGCCTCGGATTCTGCGTTGGCAATCCAGAGCCGAACGCAGGAGCCTGGAGATCGTCTAACTCCACCCCTTCGTTTTGCAGAGAAATAACAAGGAATCTGCGAGATAAAACCTGGTGTGAGCAAGCAGAACCGTGAGGCTGAGCACGCTGAGTCTCTCGGCAGAGAGTGAACCCTGCAGATTAAAGATGCATTTCTGCAGAGGGTCACAAACAAACAGCCACACAGGGGACGGGGTTATTAGGAGCCATCTGCATAGAAAGGAGCCTTTGTTTGGGAAGGTGGCTTTGGAAAAGCCTTCCTGAAAGATGTGCTGTCAGAGGAGGGCCCCCGAGTCCAGCCCGGGGCACAAGGACCCTTCTTTGTCTGGCCAGCTGCCGCCTGCGTCTGAATGCCCCTTGAGGAAGCAGGAGCTCCGCGGGCTAACGGTTCTGGACCCCCAGTACCAGAGCAACAAAGCAGCTCTGCTACCGAAGGGCTGCAGTCTGCAAGCCAGTGTCCAGGAGAAGGAGCTTGTGGATGGGTCTTCCTCCTGAACCTGACCTTCCTCGGGCCGCACAGGCACTTGGAGAAAACCCTCACTCCAACCGCTGTCTTCAAGCCAGACCGAGGAGGGAGCGTGGGTAACCAAGGCTGCCTCTGTAGCTCCACGTGGAAAATAATTCTGGTGCCCTTGGAGTTACTCATAATGACAAGCAAACCTACAACCGAGCGACTGACTTTGGGCCAACTGTACCCCCTTCACCTCGGTTGCTATGGAACCACAGTCTCCAGAAGCAGCGTGGGCCTTTCTGAGCACCCCATCCGTGGGTCTGTCCAGCAGCGATGTGCATGCTGCAGGCTCAGTGGGGGCTGACGGAGGCCTGGCTGACGGAGAAGAGACTTATTTCCATACACCCGGGCGTTTCCGTTGCCATCGCACCTAGTCGCCCTCTGTAACGGGCCACTTAATGCTTCCTCAACAGAAGTGAAACAGGACAGGGCAGGGCCTCCAGGCACCTGCCCCGCAGTGCCACTGGTTTTCGGGCCGACTGTGTGGAGGTCACTTGTTTAATCATTTAGAAACGTCTGCTATGCCCTTGCTCGTGGATTTCTAACCAGGTGGCCCACTGCGTAGAGTTGGGAAACATTGAGGCCCAGCAATTTGCCATGGGTAGTTGGTGACAGAATGGGACAGGACCCACGTGTCCCAACACACACACCTCCCACACTGATGCCCAGTCCCGACAGCGCATCTTCCATCGATGGAAACGCCAGAGTTGCTGGCGTTCTCCCGAGTAGACGGCGGCGTCTGGACTCGCAAGTTGTGTGGAATCTGCTGGCAGATCCATACACCTTTGTGGCAAATACCTTCATGAGACCCCTAGTGAGCCAAGCCCTCGGGTGATCCCCCCCTTGAGTGTGGCTGGAACTGTCTGACTTGCTTCCAACCAAGACTGCGTTATGGGGGATGGGCTGTCCCTCCTTTGAGTAGAGATGTGACTTGGGGTGGCCGCTCCCGCGGCTGGGTCAGGCCAGGAGACTCCCACTTGGGCAGTTGGCGTGAAAGGCTCCCTGCTGGCTGGAGGGAGGGAGCTGCCATGCTGTGTGACACCAAGTGGCCGAGACGTCTTGGTGGCCTCTCGAAGCTGACGGTAGCCCCAGCTCACAGCCAGCCCAGAAGCAGGACTTCAGTCCTGTAGCCACGAGGAACTGACCTCTGACGACAACTGCGTGGGCATGGACAGGGCCAGGCGCCCCAGGGGAAGGCAGGCGGCTGACAGCTGAGCCGCGGGCCCCGGCGGGTTTGCCCCGACCCCTGGCCTGCAGACACTGTGGTGCTCGTTGTTCACCTAGTTACCTTCCCCGAAGCCCCTGTGGGGAGCAAACTGGTGCCCTTGCTCCCAAGGAAACGCAGGGGTAGTTCTTGGGAGCGTCTGGTCTCAACATTTTGGTCAACTGATTGGTATGTGACCTTGTTTTATGCGTGTTCCTGTTTCAAGGCACCGTATTTAATGTGTTGTTGATTGGCTAGCATTGGCCACATGGCCAGCAGCTCTCTAACTTGCAGGTGTGGTCTGCCTATGGCTGTGGTCAGGGGCTGCAGATGGCCCCCAAAAGCACTGTGATGATTGAGTCTGGGGGTCACTGATGAACTTCAGCGAGTACAGGATCTACTTAGAATGAGGACAGACTGTAGGCAGGCTTCCAGCTGCGGTCTGCGGCTCTCTGAGGGGCAACAGCCAGTGGAGGACAGAGTCTGGGGAAGATGCACTCCCCGCCCACCACCTGGGCCACTCACCTGACCGCGAATGTGACTCGTGTTCCGTAGGTATGGGGACACTAATAAATTCTGCTCTTCTGATGTAATCTTTCAGTTACTTGTCTGTATTATGGAATATTCCAGAACCCCTCAGCATTAAAGAAGTACAAGGAGTTCTCAGGCTTTGCTGTACTTAAATTAAGATACGGCATCTGTAATGGACACGGTTCATTCCCCAGCCTGGCCTGACCATTAGGTCAAACTACCTCCATCCTTAAAACCAATCATCCGTGCCTGCTTATCCTGGAGGCCATCTCTTCTTTTTCTTTTCCGGGATCCCTACCTCCGTTCCCGGAGGGGGTCCAAGAACCCAAGAGCTTACTCGCCATGACTCATCCACACACCAGTCAAGTTCACCAGGGCAGAGATAAGACATGCCAGGACAGTGGTCCTGTTCTTAGGCCAGCCTGGCCCTCTGTTGCAGTGGTCATTGCCCTGTGCTGTGGCGATAAGCCTGGAGCAGGACCTCCCTGTCCACACCTAGTCCCTTGGTGCAGACACACCTGGAGTGGGACATGGCCTGGGATACGTGGCAGGCCAGACGCACCCCCGCCTTGCTCTGTAGACCTGGGCTCAGTGCCCCCAGGTGCCGTGTCCCTGCAGCCCAGCATCGGCCCCCCACCAGGGCTACAGCTGGCAGGTGGGCTGTCTCGGAATAAAGCCAGCGCTCCTCGGAATCTCAGAGGAGGGGGGCTGGGTCCAAAGGGCCTTCATCTAACTCTCCACCTGTCTGCAACAGTGCCACCCCCACCCTCCTCACCTGCCCCTTCTCAGTCCTCCTCAAACCCAGCCTGCCCTCACATATACCCACGGACCTTCAGAGGGAGAAGGACAGACCCACGCCCCCTGGTCACCCTCAGCTTGGTCGCTGACTCATCTGCGCGGCTTTCCGATACAATATGCTGCCTGGCTTCCTGCTCCAGACCCCTCCTTGCTCCATGGCTGAAGCGATTTGACTTTATTCTCACTTGACATCTTCATCTAGATGTCTCCTTAATGGCCATGTGCCAACTATTATGAGGGTCTGTGTCAGACAACGTTGTTCCCAAAACCATCTGAACTGCCGTAGACATCGAAAGGGACAAAGTAGTCCTGTCCAAAATATTTCACTCGTATCCTTATTTATACTTCATCCCCTGGCCCTCAAGTGTTTGAGGCCTCTCACTGCTATCCATATAATGAAATTCAATTGTTCTGAAGTAAGAAAAGCAAACAGCATGAAGAACAGGAAAAAGGGTAAAAAAGACAAAGCCTGCATGTGTGCGTCCCCCCTCCAGGATCATGGAAGTGCTGTGTGATGGGCAAGGACAGCATCCGATGGTGTCCTGGCCCCGACGTCTTTGTGACCCACGCGGAGGTGTGGTCAGCCAGAGTCAGCCCTAACTTCAGGCCCTGGTGCTCTGCACCTCGGGTCTCTCATTCTCCTTCTGGGCCCATTCATCTTCTGGTGATGACAGGAGCGCATGAAGGCAAATGAAAACACATGATACCTTTTGAGGCATCAGAGCTGGCAGTTACCACATTGACTCTCCAAATCTTGCACGAGTTCTTCTCATGGACAAACTATCCACCAAATCTGCATAAGGAAAGGGATTCTGAGAAATATAGTTCCAGTCTTAGACATATATGACACTGGTAATGGTGGTGGTAGAGGTGGTGGAGGTGGTGGAGGTGGTGAAGGTGGTGATGGTGGAGGTAGAGGTGGTGGAGGTGGTGATGGTGGAGGTGGAGGTGGTGGAGGTGGTGACGTTGGAGGTGGAGGTGGTGATGGTGGAGGTGGAGGTGGTGGACATGATGGAGGTGGTGATGGTGGAGGTGGAGGTGGTAGAGGTGGTGATGGTGGAGGTGGTGGAGGTGGTGATGGTGGAGGTGGAGGTGGTGATGGTGGAGGTGGAGGTGGTGGAGGTGGAGGTGGTGGAGGTGGTGATGGTGGAGGTGGTGAAGGTGGTGGAGGTGGTGGAGGTGGTGATGGTGGTGGTGGAGGTGGTGGAGGTGGTGGAGGTGGTGGAGGTGGTGATGGTGGAGGTGGAGGTGGTGAAGGTGGTGGAGGTAGAGGTGGAGGTGCTGGAGGTGGTGGAGGTGGTGATGGTGGAGGTGGAGGTGGTGGAGGTGGTGGAGGTGGTGGAGGTGGTGATGGTGGAGGTGGAGGTGGTGGAGGTGGTGGAGGTAGAGGTGGAGGTGCTGGAGGTGGTGGAGGTGGTGATGGTGGAGGTGGAGGTGGTGGAGGTGGTGGAGGTGGTGGAGGTAGTGGAGGTGGTGGAGGTAGAGGTGATGGTGGAGGTGGAGGTGGTAAAGGTGGTGGAGGTGGTGATGGTGGAGGTAGAGGTGATGCTGGAGGTGCTGGTGGAGGTGGTGAGCCAACAATAGACACTCTGGCATAATATGCATGACACTGAATTCCTGACTACTTTTGTAGAAATGAGCTGAAAACTTATCTTTGCAATTCTCAGAAATCAATGCAAAGAGAAACTTCAATCACATGATCATGTGCAGTTGTTTGTGACCCATCCCGGAGGGAGTCCTTTCGTCTGATGTTCATGTCCTTCGGTTGTGACCACTCCTGTGCCCTCTCTGCTAATCCCACCCTCTAGGACCCTCATGTCTCACAGTTGCACTCATAGTTTTCACCTGTTTATGTTAGGGGGAGATTTTCCTGACTTCACCTTTTTTAAATCTATTAAAGCTGTTCTTGTTTTGTGATTCTTATTTATATCATGCAGCCTTTGTTCATGAACTCCAAATCTTATGTCTCTGTATTAACTGGAGTATTGTTCTTAGTGTCCCTGTTTCTGCTGGGACCAGGATAGCCAGTAATGAGCTGTGACAGCCCCATCGTCCCCTTGGCAGCCGCGAACCCCACACACAGCCTCCTGTCCTGCCAACGGCGGCACGAGCTCAGGCAGGATTCTCAACCTGGCCCGCTTTCGGCTTCTGGGACGGCAGGATAATTGGGCCTCCGTCACGGGATCACCGGGGGATTGAACAGATAGCAAACATCAGGCTCCTGACACAAAGGGGGTTCTGAAAATGGGGGTGGCTCCCGTCCCTTTCTTTGATAGAGCCCCTCAACCCCCACCTCAAGGTCACGGCAAAGGCTGACTGACCTTCAGTAGATCAAATGGGTGAGCCGCAGCTAAACTTCGCATCACAGGACCTTGAAACAGGAAACCAGACGAGAGTCTGTTTGGATTGGCTCCTGCGAAAAACAATATTTGCTCGAGGTTGGCTCCTGCCTTATGAATTTTTAACCTCACATAAATCAAACTGTGAAAATGGACAAAGGCTGAATTTCCTGTGCTGGGATCAAAATAGAAGCTGCCTGTGTCTCTTAAACAATCCCGAGTATGTTTCCATAACCAAGTAATGCTGAGATGAGAGAAATATTTCTCTTTGGGTTTCTAAGTATAATGTAAAACAAATGGGAACAGACTGTCTTCTCGGCCCTGACCTTGCGCCTCTCTCCCACTTGCAAAGTCGACTCAAAGGCCGGCCTTGCAAAGGCCACCAAGTGCCTGGGGCCAAATCGTGCTTCTCCCTTAGCTGTCCTCACCAGGTCCCCACCAGTCGGGGATTGATGGAGAGTCCAGGGCAAATCGTCCATGGGTTTAGAGTGAGTCCCTCTGCAGAAGCTTTATCCAGCAAATATACCCACTTTAAAAGATCCACAAAATGATTCTTATAACATAGAAGACAATAATTAAATAGCGCCTTTATTAATTCAACAAACTCATCTTTAGCAACAGTTATAAGTTACAAACTTTAAGGAATATAAACAGCTAAGGGATTTTTTTCTTTCAGTCTAGTGGGAAGGGAAGATATGAAAGAAGCACAAACTCATTGCGAGCAAATGCTAGGGGCTTCGAGAAGCAGGAAAGGCAGGCCGTGGAAGATGGAACTGGAATTGAACTTGAAAAATGATAAAAGTTTCCATCAGAAAAGTAGAGCTGCAGAGGCCCAGCAAATTGTGGCTAGGCTGAGTGAAACTGGCAATGAGCTTGGGGTGGGGTGGGATGGGGGCCTGGGACATGAGGCTGGAAAAATCGGCACATAAGCAGCCTGGATTCCAGACTCAAGCCAGAGCCTTATGGGAAACGGGAGGTTTTTAAAGGCCTTGAACAAGAGGGCTGATGTGATGTCAGCAGTATGAAGGTTTATTCTTTTATTCCCTCATTCATTCATTCACTTAAATATTTACTGAGACCCCACACACAGGCTAAGGTGGTAGGTCACAAAACCAACAGGACCTTGGCCCCGTGGACCTCACAGTCTTGAGGGGTGACAAGCATTAACAGACAAACGTGTAGGTACTGGGGTCACTACAAGCAGGGGTGGGCATCGGGTGAGAAGGTGCGGAGGGGCCCAGACCTACCCTGGGTGGGCAAAGGGGGGTCAGCCTCAGGAGGGCCTAGGTCCTTGGGAACTTGGTCCTGGGGATCACAGGGAACTGGAGGAGGGGGTGTTGGGTGCAGGGTGAGCCCTAGTTGGGTGCGACTCGAGTACAGAAGAACTGAAGACCTTCTGGTCGGTGGAGATGTTGATATTTCAAGAAATCGAAAGGAAAGAGAGTGGCAGGTGGCTGCTNTTCACTTAAATATTTACTGAGACCCCCCCACACAGGCTAAGGTGGTAGGTCACAAAACCAACAGGACCTTGGCCCCGTGGACCTCACAGTCTTGAGGGGTGACAAGCATTAACAGACAAACGTGTAGGTACTGGGGTCACTACAAGCAGGGGTGGGCATCGGGTGAGAAGGTGCGGAGGGGCCCAGACCTACCCTGGGTGGGCAAAGGGGGGTCAGCCTCAGGAGGGCCTAGGTCCTTGGGAACTTGGTCCTGGGGATCACAGGGAACTGGAGGAGGGGGTGTTGGGTGCAGGGTGAGCCCTAGTTGGGTGCGACTCGAGTACAGAAGGACTGAAGACCTTCTGGTCGGTGGAGATGTTGATATTTCAAGAAATCGAAAGGAAAGAGAGCGGCAGGTGGCTGCTCTGGAGGGTCGGGGGTGCCTGCGGGGCCTTCGGGGATTTGGGATCAGAAGGTCGAGGGCGGCCCCTGACAGTCCGCAGCAGCAGCAGCATCTGGCGTGTTTCATCGGCCCCGGGGTGCTGTGCAGAAAGCGGATCTCAGGGGACACACTGAAAGCCATTGCCGTGGCCCCACGGAGACGTGCGGGCGGTGCTGGTGGGCCCAGAGAAAGGGGAACAGTGTGGGGCCTACCCCAAGGGTGGGACTGGGGGACACACAGACTAGACTGTGACTAGTGCCGTGAGGAAAAGAGCCAAGGGGCTACAGAGTGACGGGCAGGGGCGCTGTCCTCCACAAGCCTCTGCATTTTCTGAGAAAAGGCCCCTCGGGGACAGGGCTGCTCAGCATGAATGCGGGAAGTGAGGGGGGGAGCCGAAAAGACTGGGGGAACAGCATTCGGGAAGAGGGGACAGCAAAGGCAAAGCAGAGCACACCTGGGAAAGGACACGTCTGTGGCCAGTGTGGCTAAGACACAGTGAGTGATGGGGACAATGGCAGGCGGTGGCCTCATGGTCAGAGGTATGGCTGTGGATGGGCCCCGAGGCACGTGGTAGCTCCAGTACCTTCCCCTGACACGTAAATGCCGGGGACCCTATGGGGCCCAGTGCTCTGCCTAGAGGGGCAGCCTGGCCAGCTCGCCAGCACCTCCGCAACTCTGCCTGGCCCACAGAGGCGAGGCCTGGGTGGAAGAGCTGATGCTCCGTGGGTGTCGGAACAGGCCAGCCTGGGAACCCAGGAGGTCACCTACGGCTGCTGGGATTAATGCTGGACTCCGAAGCTGTCTGCTCATTCAGCATGCAGCCTCTCCCTCCATGAATGTGTGTCAGAGGGTATCTGAGTGTGTAGGTGCATGCGAGTGTGCACATGTGAGTGAGTGTGGGTATTTGAGGGTGTATGAGTGCACGCATGAGTGAGCATGTGTGAATGCACCCTTGAATGCACACTGACACATGCACACTCTCACACATACACATTCCTGCCTTTGCACACTTGTGTAAACACATTTGCACTAACATGTGCTTCTATTCCCTTGCCCACTTGCTCACACTCACACACCCTCAGACACTCACAAAGCCTAGTTTGGGTACCCCTTGCACACTCACACACCCTCTGGCTCACACACACTCACAAACACTGCAGTCCCCATCCCCTGAGGTCAGAAGGTCCACAAGCAGAGCCCTCGTCCCTGGAGGAAGCCATCACGACCCCACAGTGAGGTCCCTCCCCCGTGGAAGTCCCTGTCGGGCCACATACTTCTCCTCTAAGCCCCATCTGAGTCACATGGTCACCTTCATCTGCAGGATTGTCAGATGGTTTCTGACTCACTCCTTTGAGCTAAGGGAAGCTCTGTTCGCTCCCCATCTGGTACCCAATGCCCAGCACAGCGCAGGCCCGTGGTGCCTGACGCACCTGGGATGAGTGCACGACAGATGCAGGGAACCAAGGAAGTGGGGAACGCTTGTCGTCTGAAGATCTGGCAGCAATGTCCTCTGAGGGACAGGCCGCTCTGTGTTCAGGATCTTCTGCAATGGTGGGGGGGAGTCAGGGGGATCCCCTCAGGGCTACATGTGGGTGGGCACCCTACTCCAGGGGAGGGAAAGTGGCCCCACCTGGGAAGGAGGGAGAGTGAGGAGGGAAGTAGGGGGAGGGAGGGAAACGAGGAGCCGGGACCAGGCAAGGCCAGAGGCGTCCTGGGGACTTCAGAGCACGTGCCTTGTCTGTGCGTCCAGTTTTAGTGCCAGTGCCGAGCTGACCCCGTCTTGGCGGGGGAGTGGGTGACGGGTGGGAGAGATAAAGGAGGGACTGGGCTGCACACACTAGCGTTTCTGCACAAAGGCCCAATGGCCAGGGTGACCTTCACTGTAGACGAGCAAGAAACAACGTCCGTTCGTAGAATCTCATGGAAATCCATGGTAGTGTCTCTCCGGCAAGTTTGGCAAACCAGTCTCCCAAAATAAATGTGAAGCAAGGGAAAGTAGGCAATAGAATGCAAATTATTTTTAACTTTCTTATTATTGTGCAATGCTTCTTCCTCCTACCAAGACTCTCCAGTGGGTGCCTGATTTGATCTTCCAAACGGCCAGGGGTGATAGACCGCCCTCATCTACCGGACAAACTGCATCTTGTTCTTCACTCCTTCCGGTGCGGCTCCTTCTCAGTGCTGCTCCAGTGCAGGGGAAGTTTCCGAAAAGCTGCAGGAACCCGGACCCCATCCCTAGAGACTCGGGGTCAGCTCGCGGCGCCTGGGCAACCGCGATTTTGAGAAACTCCCAGATGCTTCGAACGTGCAGGGGCGTGAGAACCATGGCTGCTAGGTGTGCCAGCTGGTGCCGCGTCCCCCAAAGCCTCAGTGCTGCTTCAGTGCCCAACACTTCTGCTGAGCACCAGCTTCCAGCAGGCAGACGCGCAAACCCCTCCCCGTGGCTGCAAGGGCGCGCCCAACGGTCTGAGTCCATCAGCATTTCAGCCCAATCACTTTGGAGAGGTTTCTGCTCACGAGCCCCGTGTCACAGCCTCTACAGGGGACGCTCTGGGAACAGACAGGCACCCCAGTGTGCAATTCATCGACAGCACAGAAATGCAGACAGAAACTCTGAGCAGGCGTCTGTCCATGATTATGGTAATTATTTGCAAGTGTGTTTGTATAGATTTGAATAGCTCAAATCGGTTTGCTCCTTCAAATCCGATGAGATAAAAGCTGTGACTTCTTTGAAATTCTGAGTGATGTTCTTCACCTTCTAAAGCGTGATGCCTCCTATTCAGATGTGAGTTGTGTAGGCCCAGGTTTCATAAATATAATCACATAACATTTATTTCTATTCAAAAAATAATTGAGCTTCTTTATGAGAAACCATGCCACAAAGAATTCAGGTTTTGCAGGCAAAAAAGGAAGAAAAAACGTTTTCTGCTTCGTCTCAGCTTGCTTTGGCCGCAATAGATTTCAGTGTGAAAAATCGGGGCAGCGTGCCCGGGTGAGATGGGCCCAGAAGGATGAGGAGGCACTGGGCACCAAGGAACAGTGAGACACTCGTCAAATGTCCCCAACAGGGTGTTCCCAGGCCTAACAAGGCGTGGTGGGGGGGCAGAGTAGGCGACTCTCAGATGCTGACCAGAACTGCCCCTGCCTCTCCCCATGGTCTCACACACGGGGGACCTGGACATCCGGTGGGTGTCTGGGGACGGGGACCTGTCCCCACATCTCATCCACGTGGTCACTCCTCTTGTCCCTAGAAGAATGGCAAGTGCCCTGTTTGGGGAAACGGGCATCATGTCTGCCATTGTCACCCACCTCCCACCGTGCCCCTGCCTTTTAGGGACGCCATGAGCGCTAATTAACACGAGTGGTCATTAAACACTCACGTGCGCGTTGTCTATGGCCCGTCCACACTGGAGCGCGCACCCCGCTGGGTGGATCGGGGACAGTGTTGGGCAGGTGTTCATCCCCCAGACCCAGCACGACACCCGGCCCCCAGAGCGTCCGCCGGCTGAACGAATCTCTCTTCACGCAGATCCCCGTGTGTGCACATAACCCATGCAGATCTCTGCGGGGCGGGTGGCGGGACACACCAGCAGCCAGCCCTCTCTCACGCTCTCGTGGGCCCTGTGTATAAGAGGAGACTGGTTAGGATTCGCTCCGATCCCCACCTGGCTGCCTCTGACTTAAGATAAATAAGATCTCAAAAAGAAAAATTGCCTAAGTGAGAACCGTTAATTTTTTTCCTCTGGGCCTTACCTCTCTACCCGCCCCCCTACCCCTCCCCACCCCCCCACACCAACAAAGCCACTCAGGAAATTCAGTCTTCTAGTGGAATTAATTACCGTATTTTGCTGTGTATAATGCGCACCTGTGTTTTTGATTGAAACTCCCAGGGAGGAAAATCTTTTGTTTCAATTTTTTAATTAATTAATTAATTTATTTATTTATATTTAGAAAAAAACCCAATGATCCTATTTCAGGGTATTATTTTGCACACGGCTATCGTTATCACTTTCTAGAGTTACACTTTTAATGCACAAGCATCAGTAGAACAATTAAAAACATTTACATAGACACAGAATTAGTCCCACCCATGTACAACGTGCGCCCTTGTTTTACCTTGAAAAGTCGGCCAAAACGGGTGCATTATACACGGCAACACTCAGGACTCCGTTTACCCCACTCAGGCCGGGTGGGCCTCCTTGGCTTCCCCACAGGCCGCTCTCCGAGGGTGTGGGCCGCCCATCCAGTCGGGATGGGCGGCAGCACCCTCTCCACCGCTGGCGAGACAAACCCGTCCACCAGCCGTCCTATTCTGGATGACATTCTCCCACCGAGCCCAGTGCGCCCCAGTCGACGTGACATCAGTGCCTGAGCCCCCGAACCTGCCAGAGTGTCACTGTATCTGTCAAAGGGACGTGGTGGGTGCGATGCAGTTCTGGCCTTTGAGAAGGAGAGGTCGTGCTGGGCTGCGGTCCGAGAACGGCGCTGGCACAGGTGGTCCTTGGGGAGGGCGCTCTGCTGGGTCCGTCCTCTCGCAGGGCCTTTCCTGGGGGAGTCACTCACAGACTGAGGGAGACTCGGTGTCTCTTCCTACCAGGGCACAAATCCCATCTCAGGGCCCCACTCTCAGGGCCTCATCTAAACCTAATTACCTCCTAAAGGTCCCACCACCAAATACGTCCCCCCTGGGGCATTAGCACTTCAACACTTGCATTTGGAGGGGATACACACATCCGGTCTGTAGCCCCTGCCCCATTAATTCTGCACCCATGGGTGCTCTCACACTTGGGAAGGACCCTGCTCTCTCTCTCTGGCCACCTGGTGTCATGAAGGGCATCAAGGTCACCCCTCAGCTCTGCAGCCACAGCCACCCAAGAGGACATCACCACCCTCCCCGGGACCCCTTAATAGAACCCCACACTCTGAGGACAAAATGGAGTGGCATTCTCCCAGGCCACACTCAGCCTCAGACCCAGGCCACACTCCTTGAGGGAAGAGACAAACGTCCTTTGTCCCAATTTCTTTTGCACATCACCATCTGTGTCTGGGAAAAACAGCCCCATGCATGTCAAGCCTGAACTTCCCCTACCCAAATCCCCTCTGCTTGGCCTTGCCAGTTACTCAGGCAAACAGACACAAAGGGTTGGGGGCGGGTCCTCCCTAGCCCCAAGGTCAATCTCGATGGGGCTCAGAGTCAAGCTCAATGTCACAAAACTGTGGCCACGCAATAAGCGCCAGTTTGTTGTAAGCTGCTTTACATTATTTAAGATCACGTTACGAAGTCCCCCGCATTTTCCAATTTTGAAATATTTTTACTTCTGCCTCTATGCCAGGACATGGCTGTGCCATGGCTGGCTCCTCCCGACTAAGCACGTGGGCACTTTGCATGTGTTTGCATTTGAACTCGCCTCTGGGGAATGTCCCCCCATACCATTGGTTGGTGTTTGCCTTGGAGTGACAGTACCGGGTCTGAGGGCATTTACATTTTAAGTCCTAACTCTTATTCTAGAACAATATGCACAATAGAAGAGGAATAATACCAAGATGTCCAGGGAAGAAGGCCGGGGGCGGGGGGTGTTTGGAGAAAGGGGGTGTGGTTGCTGCTTGAATAAAATGGGCATGAATGGCGCTCCTCCACGTGGTACCCTCCACAGTCACTAGAAGTCGCCCTCCCCCTGCCCCCGACCTGTCACTGAGACTGAGGTTTGACACAGGCAAAGGTAGCGACCCCCAGAGCCCAGCCGTGGGCAGGCACAGGCCCCGGGGTAGCACGGAGTTCAAGGGAAGGGCGCAGCTCGGTGAACCACCACGAAGGCTCCCTAAAAAGTGGATCAGCTACAAGCAGCAGAAAAGAATGAAGAAAAGATCTCCAAAGTGCTGCATCTGAAACACACAATTTTACTCTCAATGTGATTGCTGAGAGAAGGCAGTTCCGGAATGAGGCCATCATCCACAGGGTGGGGAAAATTGTTTCCGGTGGACACGCTACTATCAAACTTAAAAACACAATAAAAGACCTTAATAAGGTGTCCAGTTCACAAAATGAATCTATGAAAATCAATAGCTTTGTTTTACACCAACTATAACCTGGCAGAAAAAGTAACGGGAGGCAAAAAATTCCACACGATCACAGTAAATGTGAAATGCCCAGGAAGAACCCTTCAGAGGCCCGCAAAGTCCCGGGGGACGCTTTGGAGCGTCCTGGCAGAGGATACCGACAGAGCGTGTTTCTCAAAGCGAACGGATGCTGTGGTCCGAGTCTTCCGCGTTGGCGCGCCCATCATCCCTGTGGCCTGTGCCCTGGGGTCCACGTTCTCCTCTGCGATGGGAGGTCGGTGACGGCAGAGCCCCTCTGCTCCGGGCCGGCCTGCTGTGCTCAGGCCCCGTCCCAGCCCTGGTTCCAGCAGGCGCTCGGGGAACTGGGTTCCTCAGCCAATGGACACGACCGCCGTCTGGGTCGTTCTAGAGGACCTGCGAGAACCCACAACTGAGCCTCAGGACCCCGAACGTGACTTCAAATCACAGCGGTTCCAGGACAACCAGGAACTTTATTTTCCCAAAACAGAACCCCTGGAGCCTGGGCAAGGTGGGCAAGTGAACTCTTAGTCGTCGCTCCGGCCACGGATGAAAGTGTCCAGGCACGGCTCCCGGGAAATGACCAGAGCAGCAGCAGCCAGAAGACTCCTCCTGACTTTTCAGCAGTGCTGGGGGCCTTAAGGCTCCTCGAAAGGTCCCCAAGGCGCCCGTAGAGAACAGAAATCGCCCCAGGGCACCAGGGGTGATGACCTTGACAATAGTGGTAGAGCAAACCGCCTGTGGGAAACAGCCCTCACCTGGAGACACCGGCCCTTTCTGCCCTCCTTGAGCTGGGAATTCAGAACACAGTCCCCTTAGAGGTGGACTAAGTGTCTATCACCTCTCCTTCTTCTGCTTGAGGACACCGGTGCGGAAGGGAGCAGAAGCCTCTCCCGAAATGGAGGCCCAGAGCCTCATTTGGGGGTGGAAAGCAGAAAGCACGGCCATTGTGCACGTGGAAAGGGAGAAGCTTGTTGGGTTCCCGGGGAGGAGGAAGAGGATGCGAGCAGAGGAGGAAGGGAGAGAGCTAACGGGCGGGAGGGCACCGGGCCCATCAGTGGGGACTGGCAGGGACCGGAGGAGCCAGAAAGTGGTGCTCGGGGAAGCCAGGCCCCTACACTGCTGCACAGTCAGAGGAAGAGGCTGAGCGCTGGACACCCCCGCGCGGAGGGTGGGAAGCAGCTGCGCTGGGCAGCACCCAGAATGGTTGGGGCTCGCACACACGCCGAAACCACGACTTGGGGACAAGGGCTTGTGATGACAATTGGGTTACTTGGAGAAACCTGCAAGGAAGCTCATCTGATCCAAAGCCACCATATCACAGATCTGTTACCTATGCAGAGGTGACAGGCATTCTGCCCCACTCCGGGCAGGACAGGCCGCCCTCAGGGCTTAGCCCAGCGGGGTCTGCACCAGAGCCCCGGCGACTTTAGAACCTGGACCTCGCCCGTAAGTTATGGAGAGACAGGCAGGAGTGCGAATGCAGCTGCTGCAGACTGGCTGAAAGGATTTGGGGCATTTGGGCTAAAAAGAGAGGGTCCGGTGGGGCCGAGAGGGTCATCTTTGAAGTGGAGTGGGAATGTGCTTATTGTTGGTTATGATTCTGGGGGCGAACTTGGAGTCAGAAGTGAGAAGTGGCAGGAAGAAGTAATTTGGCGCAATGAAAGGGGGCTGTTCTTGGTGATGAGAGAAGCCTGACCATGAACGTGACTTTCTGTGAGTGACGCACACTCCTCTCTCGCTGCAGGAGGAGAGGCAAGGGAGCGGGGAGCCCAGCTTCCAGTTTGTTGTGGACGGGCTTGGGGTGCAGCCTCCATGCTGAATTGAGGTGCGGTGCTTCCAGGTGATTCCACGATCCCAAGTCCCCAAGCATCCCAGCAGGAACCCCGCCCCGTGCCCACCCTGGGAAGTGGAGCTCCCAGCCCCAGGAACGACCCAAGTCTTTGAGGGTCATTTCTGGAGTAAGAACAGATGCTGTTGAACCAACTCAGGGACAGGCAGACTGAGACTCTTACAGGGTCTTACAAAGACCCTCATCAAGTGGGTTCTTCCTGGGGGGGGGGACAGTGGCTCCAGGTCATCTTCTTTCCCAAGTCAGTGATGATGTCAGAGACCTGGGCACATGGGGATCCCGGGGCTGAGTAACTCCTGGCGCTCTCAATTGTGCCTGGGAGACGTTTGTGCCGGGAGCTGATGGGGTTGTGGGGAGGGTGGCAGAGCCAGGAAGTCCGAGGTGGGCAGGTGGGGGTCCTTCCTAATTGCCTCCAGAGCAACAGGGGGCCACAGGAAGTGGCATCAGGATCAGTGACCTCAGACTATGCCAGCGGCAGTCATAATGAGAGCATTAGCTTCTGCCACCATGCTGGGAGGTGTGGCGAGGCCAGGTCCCATCAGCTGGAAGGACCGACCACCCAGGAGCCATGGGGCCAGGAGCAGGACACCTGGAGTCTCAGATTTTTAGAGAGCAGTTTTCAAGGTCATGGTCACCATCAGAACACCCTCAGCCTGTACCTAAACAAGACATGGACTCCTGTGCAGACATTCCAAAATGTCATGGAAACTCCCATTAAAAACTATTGCTTTGACCTTTTTGCGTGGCTACTGCCCTGGGCTCTATCTTACCCACCCTCCACCCACCCCCACCTCACAACCTGAGTGACAGGACACTCACACTTCATGAAGCGTCTAAGCTCCGTGTTCAGGGTGGAACCAGGCTCTCAGGTATCCAAGGCAAGGACGAATCGAACGGCTAACGAGGGTTTGGACGTTCTAGAGAGAGGTGAGTAACAGCAGACAGAACTCTGCCACGCACGATTTCTGCGTCCTCGGGCGCAAGCCCCACGCGGGTGGGTGTGTAGAGAGAAGTGACTTGGTGTTTACTGAGTAGTTAAACAGGGTTGAGTGGAAAGCGTCCGAAAGGAAGAACATGATTAATGTAACATGCCCTTATTGCCCCGACTATTATATGTAGTGTGACATGTGTATCTCTATTTTAATAAAAGTTAGAAACTGAAACTCTCTCACGCCCAGAACAAGTGCACTGAGAGAGGGGTGGACTGACTGAGCAGGTAAACTCTTCACAGCACGCTCCACCGTGGGGCTGGAGGATAAATGCTGCTCGGGAAACTGCTGGAACCCTGGTCAGGAAAACCGTCATTTCCCCCAAAACAGAGCGTCCGGGACATGATCACACCTGTCACTGAAGGTTGGCCAGCGCTCTCTGTTAACTCAGACGTTAACTGAATAGACCAGAGCGCTAATGCCACACTTCGCAATCTACAGTCAAAATCCTCACCGTTTCTCCAAACCCTGCAGCTCTGGAAGGAGGCGGGGCCTTCTGGGGGGCAGCGCTGTGCCCCTCCAGCCGTGGACCCTGAGACCCCGGGATGCGACCAGCCTCACCTCGATGAAGGTTTTGGAAATGAGTAAATGCAAGCCGAGATCCTGTGAGGGGCAGCGACCGGCTCTAATCTGAGTGGCAAAGGAGAACCAGCGGCTCCTAGACTCGGCGGCCAGCGAGGCCGGCGAGTGCCCCACGGCCTTCAGGTTCTCTCGCTTTCTCTCTTTCTCTGTCCCTGTATGTCTCTCTCTCTTTGGCACACAGGCGTGTGCCCGTGCACACACACACACGTGCACACACACACCATTTCTCTCTCTGAGTTGGCCGGCATCCATTCCTTACTCAGAGGGGAGTTTGTCCTGGAAAGTCCTAACCTAATCGAGTGAACTCGCCCACCGGAGGCTCTTCTTTAGGCTAGAGATTCTCTCTTCTGTCCGATTTGAAGGAGCAAACCGCCACGACTGCACAGCTGCAAGGGGGTGAAGCCGACCAAAAGCCAGGGAGCCCGGAAGCGGCCCCACCCCGGTCAACTTCCGACAAGAATGTGGCCCCGCTAACACGCTGGTGCCACTTTGCAGGGCCCTGATGGGAGATCCCAGCCAAGCCACACCCAGACTCCCAACCCACAGGCCATAAATATATCGTTTGCTTTGCGATCCAGAAAACTGGCGTGCCTATTATATAAAGTCTGCTATCAGGTGTGCAAGAAAGGGAGAAAGCAGTGGTAACGTACACGCACACGTTCCTAAGTTTTCATAAAGAACTCTGGAAAGATCAGCAGGGACCCGATGTCACACCCACAGGTGAGGGAGGAACGGAAGGGTCCGGGGCGACCAAGACTCCTCAAGCTGTCACTGTATTGTTTGAATAACTTAAACCCTAAAAGAGTAGCTATTCAAAAAGATCAATTAAAATTTAAAAAATTCTCTGCTCTTCCACTTAGCAATCAAGGAGTATTTTTCAGATTTGAAACTCTCATATTTCAGTTACTATTTATGTTCAGAGTACTTTTTACCTGAGCTCTCTCCTGTGTGAACATCACGGATAAAACCTGTCCTGTTTCCTCCAGAATGTCTTCCTTTAACTTCAAATTGCCGTCATCAAAAGAATTCCAGATCCTTGTCATTGTTTTTGCTCAGCACCCAACCCAGGGCCCAGCTTGAGGGGCGCCCCAATACGTGCTTGCGGGAGGGATGGATGAATCACGGGGCCTCTCGCTGGGGGGCTCCCGCCCCGCCCAACCCACTTGAACAAACGCGTTGCCAACCCCCTTCGGGCAGCCAGATCCCACTCCCCACTGGAAATAGCGCCTCTCCCCGGGACAAGCTGCCTTGCTGCCTCCTTCCCGCCCACCCGCTGTCAGGACATGTTGAAGGGTGGGACGCTAAAGCATTTCAAACGTCTCTGAGGGGGAAATGTGGATGCAGAGACGATGCAGTGATGGCGACAGGAAAACACGGGCATCTGTTCCTCTTGAGCTCATTTTCTAAAAACAACTTTGCTTTTATCTCGCCTCAGCTACAGCAGGCAGGGGCCGAGGTCATGTCCGCCAACCCCACCCCGTGCCCGTCCCCCACAGCGGGCTCAGCCCTGCCCTGATCTGGGCTCCTCCAGCAGGAGCCGGCCTCTGTCCTCCAGTCGTTTGGGCTCTTCCTTTGTGGGGGCTGATGTCCCCAGTCCAAAGGCAGGGACCCCATTGCACATGCTTTTCTACAACCTGGAAGCTCTATTTTTCCTTTTATCCTCTTCCAAGAGGAGGGAGGTGGGAGTCAAGGGGAGAGACGAAGGAGGGCACAGCGTGGGTGGAACCAAACCACCAGGAACCCTGAAAGGAATCCTTAAGCGTAGACATGAGTTGAGGGGTCAGGCCAGGAGGAGAGGGACAGGGGGCCGTTGTTACGCCTCCCAGTACTTGCCCTCTAAACTGCACACACACTTATGTGTGCAGATCACTTTGACCAAAACGTAAAGACAAAGTAACGCTGAAAATCACCATGCTATTCCAAACATCAAAATAACTCCAATTTCATAAAAATAATGAGCAAAATATGAGGTTAAAATCAAGAAGAATGAGGAAATTCACATCTGAGCGCATTCTTTTCTGTATCCTAACGTATTTGCTCCTCAGTGAATGCATTTTGTTGCCATTGGCTAGTTTCACTTCTTTTATGTAATTCCTTGGACCTCGTGACGCAGCTCAAAGGCTTGACCTACATCGAGCATCTCTGTCGCTCGGGGCTCTGCCTACTGCCGGGCACAGAGCTGGCACCTGGTGTCTTCCCCAGGAACACCGTGGGTTTGTGTCGCAGTAACCCGGTCGGCTCTGCCTGGGAGTCTCCTCCGATTTCCTCAGGGCTTCCTTTTTAAGAACCCTCTGCATGAAAATGTTTCTCAATTTTCTGTAGAGCTTCACAAAGACACCAGTTGTTAACTTGCTTAATGTTCCTTTCAGAAGGATCCACAAGATAATTTTTCCTCTAAAAGTAAAACCCAAAAGAGTCGGTCTCCTGGTGAAGGGGTCTGTGGCCATGGAAACCGGTCCCCGCCCATTTGCCCGAGCTCCTGCCGCCACAGGCCTCTGCCTGCCAGGCAGGTGAATAATTCGGGGCACCTTCCAACGGATGAACACGCTAGTCGTTTTTGTTAATGCCTATTCAGGAGGCAGAGAAAAACCGATTTTCTTCCCTTTCTAAGGTGTTGACTTTAACTGGATAATAAGATATTCACCATCACAGTGTCGTATTTTAACATGCATCTCCCATAATTAATTGACTAACCATTAAAAATGGCGGACTCCAGGATGGTGGCAGGAGAAATTTAAATATCTGAAATATCTCATTGTACTAAAAAAATGTGGACGTCCTCATCACTCATCGCCAACTGATGGGGTTGACGTGGCTTCAGGTGGTGAAGTCCCTTCACTGTACACAGAAGCACCTGCAGGTCTGTTTGTGGGTGGCCACCATCAGCCAGGTCTCAAAGAACTCCTAAAAGTGCACGGAGTTCCAAGACAGGGGCTCACCTCCACACGCCACAGAGCACAGATGGAAGCGAGGTGACGTGACCCAGAGAGAGCAGAAACCTTGACAAGCCGAGTCAGACCTCCACAGGCTTCGGCTGCTGGATCCTCTGCCACAGCGGATAAAATGGGCAGTGTAATAATTTCAAGGAAAAAAGCAAAATGAAAGCCTCGGATTAGGGCATGAAAGGCTATCCATATGAACAATAATATCTAAACAGCAAAATTAAACATATGTAAATAAAAACACAATCATTCCAATTAAAAACTCAGTTAGACATTGCTGAAGAGAGAAGCTGTGAGCTAAAAGACAGGTGGGGAGCACGTCTCAGCGCAGGGACGCTGAGCTTCAGAAAAGAGAAGTCAGGGGGTGTGAGGACGTAGTGAGCTGGGGACCACTGGTGGTCACGGTGGCGTGAAGAAAACTGCGTGAAAGGCAGTAGCTGGGTTCATTCTGACCCGAGACGGACCAAGGAGATCCACTCTGAACAAATTACAGTGTGACTGTCAGCACACCGGAGACAAAGGGATACAAGCCAGTTGCCTTGCTAAGGGTGGCAAATTGGAGTGATGGCTGAAGTCTCACGTGCACTAACCAAAAAAGCTAGAAGGCAGTAGAATGACCTTGTCAATAAATCAGGAGAAAATAACAGTTGGATACAGTTTTATGTCCTGCGGGAGGAAAATCATAGCTTTCAAGAATAAGGACAAAGTAAGGTCATGTCAGATCATGAAAAATGGAGAAAGTTCCTACCAACAGGTGTTCACTGAGGGCGGTTCTAGTGAAGGTGCCTCGGGCAGAAGGAAAGAAATGCAGGCTGATGGTGCGAGATTTTAAAAAGCACAGGCAGGCTGCCGGCCAAGATGGAGGTGCAGGTAGACACACTGTGCCTCCTTGCACAACCAAAAGAAGGACAGCAACACATTTAAAAACAAAAGACAACCAGAACTGCCAGAAAATCGAACTGTATGGAAGTCCAACGACCAAGGAGTTAAAGAAGAAACATTTACCTAGACCAGTAGGAGGGGCGGAGATGGGCAGCCAGGGCAGAGAGGACTCTTGGCAAGGCAGCAGCTGGCAGAATGGGCTGTCCCACATTAGCATGCAGATAACCCGGGAGGACCTACTGGGGGCGAGACAGACTGCCCACCCAGGGCCCCAGGTCAAGGAAATAGAACCTCAAAGTCTCTGACTGTAAAAACCTGTGGGGTTGTGGCAGCGGGAGAAATTCCCAGCTTCACAGGAGAGTTTGTTGGAGACCCACAAGGTCCTAGAACGTACACAAACCCACCCACCCAGGAATCAGAACCAGAAGGGCCCAATTTGCTTGTGGGAAGTGGGGGAAGTGACTGAAATCCAGCAGAGAGTGGAGCAAGTGCCATTGTCCCCTCTCGGACCCCTCCCCCACAGACAGAGCTCAAAAGAATGTAGAAACAAGAATTCAGAAAACATGATGAGAGGCTTAGGAACCTCTGTGACAACTTTAAACGTTCCAACATCTGAATCACAGGGGTGCCAGAAGGAGAAGAGGAAGAGCAAGAAATTAAAAACTTATTTGAACAAATAATAAAGGAGAACTTCCCCAATCTGGCAAAGGAAATAGATTTCCAGGAAGTCCAGGAAGCTCAGAGAGTCCCAAAGAAGTCGGACCCAAGGAAGCACACACCAAGGCACATCGTAATTACATTACCCAAGATTAAAGATAAGGAGAGAATCTTTAAAGCAACAAGAGAAAAGGAGACAGTTACCTACAAAGGAGTTCCCATAAGACTATCAGCTGATTTCTCAAAAGAAACCCTATAGGCAAGAAGGGGCTGGAAAGAAGTATTCGAAGTCATGAAAGGCAAGGACCTCCATCCAAGATGAATATACCCAGCAAAGTTATCATTTAGAGTGGAAAGGCAGATAAAGTGCTTCCCAGATAAGGTCAAGTTAAAGGAGTTCATGGTCACCAAGCCCTTATTATGTGAAATGTTAAAGGGACTTACCTAAGAAAAAGAAGAAAATGAAATATATGAACAGTAAAATGACAACAAACTCACAACTATCAACAACCAAATCTAAAAAAGCAAAAGCAAACTAAGCAAACAACTAGAACAGGAGCAGAATCACAGAAATGGAGATCACGTGGAGGGTTATCAGTGGGGAAGGGGAGGGGGGGATTGGGGAAAAAGGTACAGGGAATAAGAAGCATAATTGGTAGGTAGAAAATAAACAGGGGGAGGTTAAGAATAATATAGAAAACGTAGAACCCAAAGAACTTATACATATGCCCCATGGACATGAACTAAGGGTGGGGAATGCAGGTGGGAAGGGGGTGTGCTGGGCAGAAGGGAATAAAGGGGTAAAATGGGACAACTGTAATAGCCTAATCAATAAAATATATTTAAAAAACAGACAAACACATAGATAAAGCTAAAAAATTGACTACATAACAGGATGATAATTTCTTGAAAGATTCATTTTTTAAAAGACAGAGCTGATAGGCATAATAAGTCATTTAGAAAGAAAATACTTACCGTTGAACTATTCTAGTGCCCTTACAGTTTTAGATTCTGAAAGAGTAACTTTTTACATTAAATTTAATCTCCAAAATAAAGACAATGTAAGAAAATGTAGTGTATAACTAACAATCTAGAAGAGGGAAAGAAATCAAGGAAGAAAAGTACTCGATTATAATTTCAAAGAAAACAAGAAAGTGGGGTAAAAAAAGAAAGTCAGAATAAAGAGAAAGTACGAAAGGAAGATGTTAGAAATAAATCCAAATACATCAATTACTACAATTTCAAAAGAGAATTGGATATGTCGGGTTAAAAGAAGATATGAAATTATACTTTTGGAGCAGACTAAGTTTTTAAAAAACCTAGCTACCTATTGTTTATAAGAGACACACTAAATTTATGGCTACAAAATAAAATAAAGTTTGAAAATAAAAGATTGAGGTAAAGCTGCCAAGAAAATATTAATCACAAAGAAACTGTGATACGTAATTGATAGTAGATAAACTAAACCTTAAAGCAGAAAAAAGTGTTGCTAGTAATCAGGTTACTATTTAATTCCACACGTACACTTCACAAGGCAGATGGGCTTACTGACAGCTTAAAAATACAGGATCTGGCAGAAGTAAGGCCTGCTTGGTGTGGCTGTAGTAACATGGGTGTAATAATTTAGGGTTTTAATTTGAACATTTCACCTAAAATGTCAGGGTGTGTTTGAGTGTGCTATTGTTACGTTCCAGAATTACATGCTTATGATTTTGTAATAAAAGGTTTTGTAATAAAAAGGGCCGTTATTTGTGCTGGACCCTGTACAGAGAACAAATTTTGACAGATGTGCAGAAAGAAATGAAAGTCACCATTGTAGTTGGAGATTTTAACACCCCTCCTCCATCATTAACAATGGTTGACTTCTGGACCGTGCAGGGGAGGTAGGCGGTAAGTGTGCATGTCTTACTGTGCTCC
This sequence comes from Sturnira hondurensis, assembly GCF_014824575.4. Lineage (NCBI taxonomy): Eukaryota > Metazoa > Chordata > Mammalia > Chiroptera > Phyllostomidae > Sturnira > Sturnira hondurensis. Next base: position 3,487,977 of record NW_028091124.1, on the reverse strand, counting down.
CAAAGTGTGGATGTGCTGAGGGAATGATGGGCTGTGTCAAAAGAACCAAAGAGGCACTTTGGAGGGACTCCCGCTGGCCAAGTCTGGGCTGATTGGAGCATCAGAAATGATAGTAACGGAGTCCAGTCACACCTCAGTACTTGCCAGCTTCAGAACATGTCAAACCCTGTCCTTGTCACATTTAGACGAGAAAAAGTATGTTTCAGCACTAGGCACTTGCTTGGGACTCGTCACACTTGCTAGAATTTGTATGAGTCGCCACGCTGCCCCTCAAGAGGGAAGGCTTCATCGTTCGGTGCTCATCGGTTTTGAGTTCCACCATCAATTAATGACGAGTACCACAGTACCACCGTGTAACTCTTTGAGTCCATATAGATGAGTTAGCAACTAATTAATTAAATAGTAAGGGAGGAGGGAAAACTCTCTTACAGTGGAATGTTAGCTGACCTACCCCAAAGCAGTGACGGAATGAGAAAGGCTCTTGTTTGGCAACCGAGGCAGTTAAACATCACAGGCAGAGTGGCCTGCGCATTTGAGCCCTCCGTATTATACCTGTTTTTATTCCCATTTTGTTATTTGGGTATATTGTTTTTCCCAATCATTTGGGGAGCGGGGGAAGATGTCTAAGGGGATACGGTTTTTATCCAGCCTGTTACACTATTTTATAAACTATCACTAAGATGAAATTGAACAACGAAATGGTATTCTGGATAAAATCAATGCCGTTTGGTCATGCTGCTCCCAGAACTGGCCTGTGCCTTCTTCTTTGTTTTTATTCTTTATTTTATAAATTATGCATTCATTGCGCATCAAATACACGCTCAGCAACACTGCTGCTCCCTGCCGGGCAGGCCCAGCGACACTCCCTGCATAGCGCCGTCCCATTCAGAGTCACCTGTCCCCCTTGGAGTCGCCCAGGAATCTGAGTCTGGCCACTGCCCCTGGGAGAAGACTCAGGCTGAGGACAGGCTGGGAAAGAGGCTCCCCCCTCCCCCTCCCCCCTCTCACAGCTTTGGATGTTTATACCAGATGAGTCTCAACCCTTATGTTAAATAAGTAAAATTAATTTTTAAAGACTTAAGATCTTCATTGAACTAAACCCGTATCCTGACAATTATGAAAACCCCTTTGCCACCCACTAACTTGAGTCTTAAGTTGGGATAGTAGATTTCATTCACTATCCCAACTGAAGTGCAGCATTTAAAAAATTTTACGTTATTGAGTTGGCAGACAATAAAAGTGAAAAAGTAAAACATAAGCACCACACGTCAAGGTGCATCTCAGAGAAAACAATAATGACATTTTTTTGAGATGGAGTGAGAGTGTGGAGCAGTGCGTGAAAGGCACCGGGCGGGGGACGATGCTGAGGTCAAAGTCCAAGAGCCAATGTCAATATAAAAAAATTCAGTATTTGCTATAAAAATGTAAAGCAAATCCACACATACTAGATTTTTGGAATGGTTCACAGTTGGAAAAGGATCGCAGTACAATGACCCTATGTGTGGCTATAGTTAAGGTCTTTTCCAATAAGCGATCAATCTTGTCAGGACTTGTGACCACAACGTGTATGAGAGGTGCCAGGAGTGGACGGTCTTGGGGTGCACGTGTGTGTGCGAAGGTCTCCAAACACCACCAGTGGCGTCTTCTTGCCTTTCCGAAGGAAGTGACGCACCACAGTCAGGGCATCTTGTTGCTCATATCTTGTATTATCTTCTTCACATCTTTGAGCTCATTTTGAAAAGTCACAGCACGGCTTCGGTCTGTGTGCTTGTAGCACATTACATTTTTCTGATATAATGGGGACGCTATCCAAATTCTTATTCTTTTCTTCCTACAGTAAGTTTGCATGGAATTTGACTCTGATGCTTTTCTGTCGCTCATCTCTGAATTGGGTTGTCCTGAATTTTTAGAACGCTACCGTATACATTAAATACAGGTGGGGCAACAGTAGGCTTATGGTTGTGACTACGTGAAACACAGGGCTAGTGACACTCTTGTCACAATCGTCACCCGCAGGCCTCTCTCCATGTGAATGGCTGTAAACCCTCGTTTGTCCACCGCTGCAGGCACGGTGTGACTCGCTTTCTGAGATTTTCTGGTTTCGTTTCCTTGCCCTACTTTTATCGAAACAATCTTCCCCCTCCATCCCTGTATCCTCACCCTGCTCAGTCCTGATTCTGCTCCAGCACTGTCTCCAGCTTGGGGGGCCCTGCCCTGAGAGGGAGCTCTGCAGGCTCAGGGCCAAGCGCTAGCCAAGGCTGCACCCTCAGTCGGAGGCGCCGAGCATTCGCCTGCTGTCGTAGTGGGGGGCGGTGTCCTTGTTCAATCTACTCTCTCAGATCGGTCCACCGTGCTCTCCGGTGAGTGCCTGTGGGGTACTTTGTGCATTTTCCTTGCCTGAGGTCCACCGGACCCCCATTCCTCCACTCGACCTCATACTGCTGATAATACCTTGTTCTTGTAGCTGTTGGTCATATATCCTCATCAACTGAATTTCAGAGATTAGAGGAATACATTGTCACCTAGCTGCGTAGCGAATGTTGTCCAGACACTTCAGTTTTGCTATTTGATGCTCTGTCTGGTTATAGGTGGGCTCCAAGAGGATGAAAAACTATGCCTTCCCTGGCTGAGAATGATCTATTTCTTTTAAAAAGACGAGTGTTCCCTGGCTGGTGTGGCTCAATAGACTGAGCGCCAGCCTGCAAACCAAAAGGTCACTGGTTCAATTCCCAGTCATGGCACATGCCTGTTGTGAGCCAGGTCCCCACTAAGGGGGATGCGAGAGGCAACCACAGATTGATGTTTCTCTCCCATTCTGTCTCCCCCCTTCCCCTCTCTCTAAAATTAAACTAATAAATAAATCTTGAACAGTAAATAAATAAAAAGATGAGTGTTTCACCAAATTGGAAATTGGTAGAATATGTTATGTTACGCTATGTCATGTTACACTATGTTAGAGTGTGCTATGCTGTGTTGTCTTCTATTATATACACACACACATGAATTATCTTCAGACACTTCCGTGTTTCTCCCTGGCCTCTCCCCCCAGCAGTGGTCCAGGACAGAAGTTCTTGGTTTTAATGTGCACATTATTCAGCTGGAAACCTTGTTGGAATGCAGGCTCTGCTCCAGTGTGTCTGGAGGGACTGGTGACTCTGTGTGTCTTCCTGCTCCAAGGTCACGCTGGTGTTGGTGGCCTACAGACCACACCTGCAGGAGCGGTGGTCTGGGTGTCCACACAGTGTCCACATGTACTGTCCGTGATTCTAATAGAGGATTATCTTGGGAATTTCCAGAGATGCGTGCTACCCTTACTCTTTCTAACAATAATAGAAACTGGAATGCCATGCGAAGCACTCTGAGACTGGCATTATAGTGAACAACATCGCACTCACTCATTTAATTCCCCCCATTCTCATTTTTATTTAAATCGTAAAATAATGATCGGATTAACTTGTACCATGGTTGGAATTGGAATGAAACCTGAATTTTTTATTCCAAACTCTGGTCTTTTCCTGCTGCGCCACCCCCCACCTTACCCAGGTGCACACATGTCCTGTTTTGGTCTTTGTCATCCTTCCCCAATCTTTTCCTTATTTTGGTTTGAAATATTTATTGCTGAACTTGAAATGATTTTCTCTACTTGTTGGAACATGCGCCTCCATTCTGAACGGCTGCCTCCTTACTTCTGCTTCATCTCGCTCATGGCGATGCGGCCCCGTTACCACGGTTGCGGCTGGGAAAGCGGGAAACCAGTGCGGGGCGCGGAAGCAGCGCTCCCTGGTTAAAAGGCTCCTCATTACGCCAAGCTGCAGTAAAGGTGATTTAAAACACAGCATGTGGATAGGTTGATTTATTCCATTGCCATCTAGATTCTCGTTAAATAAATCACGTTCATTGGCCCTGCAAACAATTTAGGAAGGCACAGAAAGATAGCGCTTGGTAATTGGAGAGAAAGGGGACCATGCCAGTTTTACAAAATACCAAGTGGAAGCCGTCCTCTCCCGGAGCTCGCTCCTTCAGAGCTGTGGCTTCTCCCACGGAGCAAGGCTGAGCTCCAGTCCTGGGGGAAGAGGGGACCCTGTTGCTGCGCGCCTTAGCCAGCGCCCAGGAGAGCGTCTGTTATAGGCTCCTTCCGGCCTCCCTGTCTGGGGCCTGATTGCATTCCGCTGCTGGGGAACTGGGAACTGCATTCCGGACACGCACCCAATGGTTCTGACGCTCAGCCAGAGTGGGAAGTCGCTGAGCGGTCCCCCTGCTTCCCCACACAGCGCTCACCCAGGACACCAGGTTCTGGGAAGCAAGCCTCATTGGCTTGGGTGGCTGGGCTGCAAAGGAGTGTGACCCAAACGCCTCTTCACTCGCATCTCCTACCTGCCTGCCTAGCCTTGCTCAGCGGAGGCCCATTTTTTGCCCCTGACAGTAAACCCCAGCAGGTCCAAATGCTCCTTTTCACTCTAACAGAATCAGTAGCTCCACGCTGCAGGCAGGGCAGCCTTCTGGCCCAGATACTGTGAGGAGGGTGGGTTCCAGGAATCACATCCTGAGTAGCCCACGTACAAGGCCAGCTTAGCTTCCCCACCTGTGGTCGGCCATGGGGGTCGCCTGTCTCCTGGGCGGGCTGCAGTTGGTTCCATCCCTGAGATCAGAGGGGGAGGGTTGGGATCGCAGCAGCCTCCAGTGCCCTGCACCTCTGTGTGAGCCGGGACCCCCCCCCCCCCCCTCGATGTCTCAGCTCACAGGGCAGGGACCCGAGAGCAGAGGACCGGTGAATGTGCTTGAAACCACCTCGGCCAAGGGTTTCGCTCCGGCAGACACTCCCACAAACTGAAGAAACAGAACAAGTGGTATAGAGGTTTGCTCTACGACCGAAGCATTCTACAAATAGAAGGCATTTTTCCAATCCAAATTATGAGAGACGTGGGTGCCCAGGACCCTAGAAGACTCGATGAGGGGATGTAATCAGAGGGACCATCAAGCACAACCATTCAAAGCTAACGAATGCTCCTGGAAGGAGACAGCTTCCCGAGACTGTGTGCCAGCCTGGGCTCTGTAACAGAGCTCCACCAAACGGGGCTGCTTGAAGCAACAGAGACGGATTTCCTCGCAGCCCGAAATCAAGCGCTGGTGCCCTGCGCCCCCTCTGAAGTTCCTAGGGAAGAACCCTTCTAACCTCTTGCAGCTCCTCGTGGCCCCAGGCCTTTGGCTCATGACAGTGTCACTTCAGTCTCTGCCTGTGTCTTCACATGGCCATCCTCCTTGCCTGTCTGTCTTCACGTGGTTTTCTGTGTGTGTGTGTGTCTTCTCCTCTTTTTATAAGGACGCCAGTCTCATCGGATCTCCCCACTCCAGCGTGGCCTCATTGTAACTAATCACACTTGCAGTGACCCTACTTCCAAATAAGGTCGCAGTCTGAGGTCCTGGGGGTTAGGACTTGGATATAAAAGATACAGTTCAACCCCTAATAGATGGAACGTTATCGTCAAACCGTTTAGTGACAGTAGGGAAGTCCACATTAGAGCCAGTGCCACCCCAGGGCAGACGCGGGAGCCACTCACTAGAACATCCTCGGAGCCGAGTGAGCAGAGGGCTTTCCCTGGAAACCCCTGCACGAGGTCCCTGGAAGCTCCTGGGGGGCCCGTCAGGGAATGGCCACGTCCTCCTCTCGTGTCTGGGTCAGTGAGAGCAGGTCCGAGGGAGGCGGCGCAGCCCCAACCGGTCCCCCACAGCATCCGCCCAGCACTCGTTCCCTCCCAGTTCACGCAAAAGTGATTCACTGCCTGCCAAACTCTTGCCTCTCCCTGGGAACTGAACTGTGTGGCTCTCCCGCCTGCTTGCGGGCGTGAAGTCCCACCTGGAGGTGGTAGCTGACGCATTTGTCAACACATCTCTGCCTGTTGCATTGTTCCCTGCGAAGACCAACCCTAGGATTGCAGCAGCCCACGCAGGTCAGCAGCTGCCAGCGCTTCCCCGGGGTGGACAGAGGGAGTTGGGACCTTCGGGTACTGCCTCCTGGGGATGCAAGGCTGGGAGGCCGTGAAGTTGGGGCTCAGCACCTTCCCCCCGAAGGAGAAGGTGCTTCAGTCCTGAGCACAGGTGAAGACAGGCAGGGACACATGTGGCTCAGAGGACACGGAGCCTGTGGTGAGCCCGGTTGACCCGAGCCCCTGCCCCAGGCCAGTTCCTCAGCCCCGCCAGTTCTCAGTAAGCCCCTTGTGTATCAACCTCTTTGTGCCTCAGTTCTTTCAAAACGCCTGACTCGGCCCCTTGAACTTCACTGCCTGTGGAGAAGATGAGCCCAGGAGGGCTGGCCCTGTGGGTGGACACTGCACCCCACACAAGGCCTGGACACCATCTGCCAGGGATGGTCCCCACTCCAGCCACACTCCACCCCCCTCCACACCTGCCCCCACGGGACGCAGGTGCTGCAAATACTTCGGGCAGGATGCATTTACATTCATTTAAATTAATTAACAATAATTTTACTCATCTCCTTAGAATTCAGCTAATTAATTAAGTAGGCCATGACTTTTTTTTTAAGCCAAGAGAAGATAGAACAAGGCTGCTTTTCTTTCTCCCACTTGGAAGTCTCCCCAGGCCCCCCTCCCCACGGCTGCCCCCGACGGCAGGTGTTCCCGCAGGCCCTGTGCCGGGTGCAGTCAGGCCTCACAGGGGACTTCCTGGGAACTGTTGGCAAAGGGCTTTGCAGGGGTCCGCATGCCCTTGTGCGCATTTTGCTTTTCCTCCCCCTTCCTCCCCACTAACTTCTGCTCTAGGATCCCACCAAGAACAGTCTGGAAGGAGAACAAAGTCATAAAAGGAAAGTGTGCAGGGCGGGGAGGGGTACCTGCACCCTCCCCCCACCGCCCTGTCATCCCTGCTGACGTGCTGGCTGGAGGGCTGAGCATAGGACGAGGGCAGTGTGCTCGGACAGGCTCACAAGGCCCGGCGGTACCGCGACCCTTCCCACAGCCCGGAGGCCCAGCCAGCTGCAGCCACGGGAGCTCCGCCAGCCTTTGTGGAATGCGGAAAATGTGTGAGTCACAGGAGCAAGGATTAGAGCCCACCCAGGTCTTGGCTGATGTGTGTGGGGGACTCGGGGGTGGGGGGAGATGACCGCAGGCAGCTGGATTGCGTCTGGGGCCGGAGTTCACAGAACAATGGGGCTGGGGAGGTGGACTCGGGGTCTTCCCAGGGGCTACTTAAATGGGTGCTTCTCCCCATTTGGTTTTCATCACTGAAGAGGCGCGATTGCTGCCTGGAAGCAGGCCAGGTGAACTCCCAGAATGCTGTGCCTGCCATTGACGTTTTTCTAAATAGAGCTGGTAACCTCTTGTCTTTCCCTCCCTTTGAACATACTATGTAAACTGTTCTCCAGAAACTCTGGGCTCTGGTGTCCAGTAACGGACAGGACAGCAGGAATGCTGACGAGGGACTGGACAAGAGCAAATGTCATTCGCCACGGTACCTCTGCCCACACACTCGGACATGCACAGGGACCTCCCCCAGAGAAGAGTGGACAGCCCCGCAGTGGCCTTGAGGGGCCCGGGAGCCCAGTGATTCCCAGTCCCTGGAACTCTGCCATTGTACCTGGGATTGCGGAAATGCACCTGGTCAGTCTCCAGGAGTAGCTCCTTCAACCTTCTGACAAAGCCTGACAATGACCATGGCTGGATCCCTGAGACACCACCAGGGCCTCCAGCCCATGGTGGCCCCCAGCGTCTGCCAAATCCCCCGTCCTCCTACACACAGCTTCCTCGGCGAGGAAGGCAAGACACAGCTCTGTCACCACCAGGGCCTCATTTCCCAGTTAATGAGCTTTTAAAAGAAAAATGGCTCAAGCTTGTCACTCTAATACAAGGTTTCCTGAACGCTTATGGTGAAGTATCTCGGCCTTGTTTCTTTCAAGACAGGCAGGCGAGAGGAGGAAGTGGTGGGGGGAGAATGAACACGACTGACCAGCACGACCCAGATGCAGCCCCTGGTCGCAGCTTCACGTAGCCCTTCCAGGCGGGCGTTACTCAGGTTGTCGAAAATGAGTCTCAAGGAAGTTGTATAAGTGGTTCAAGCTGCTTGAAATAATAGGGGAAAAAACTCTCAACCCCGGGGGGTCTTACAAATGGGAGGCCACCTGACTGCTGCCCCGATGATTGCAGGGAGCTGTCACGTTGGCCTTGAGCGCACAACAAAACCCCATTCTGGGAGGTGAACTAAAGAACTACTGGTCTCCAGTAAAACGTCTGGTGACTAGTCACAGCCACTCTTGGGCACAATTCAATAGCCATGAGATAGTCCACCAAGGACGATTTGGTGGCTGCCACCTTGCTGCAAGGTCAGCTGTGGTGACAGAATTTGTGTTGGGGATGCCGTGTCCTTACCACACCACGCCAACCAGCCAGCTCTGCTCAGCAGGCCTACCGCACCCCTCGTCTCACTTTGACGATGTCGTCGTCGCAGGCACAGAAGGACTCGTGCAGCCTCATCGGCCCTGCTGTTCGCCTTTGGGTTGGGGGTTGTGATCTGGCAAAGTGGGCGGTGGCCAGCAAGAGAGATCGCGGAAACTGGCCGACTTTCTTCAACTCAAGGAAGACAGAAGGAAAATAAACTCACTGTCGCTGACAAGGTAGAGAAAACCGCCCACAATGTTTAACTCAAGTGAGGACCACGATCACCCTTCATCCAGGTACAGTCCGAAAGCCATCGGTCACTCTTGGCTCTGAATCAATGAAAGGTTTTTTCTGTTGCGTTGACAACACCTTTGTTTCAGTGAATATCATTTGTCAGATGAATTTTTAAATTTTATTTAACACACACATCCACACCAGATACCACGGTAAGTGATTTACAAATATTCACTCAGGAATCCTCATAACGAAACCATAGGGTTGGGGCTTCTGCTGACGCACACTGCAGCGGGTGAGGGCACCTGGGCAGAGAGATGTCCGGGCTCACCAGCGGTTATGTGGTTTTGCCAAGATCCAAATTCAGGGTCCACTCTGCTATGCCTAAAATTAAAAAAAAAATTAAAGGAAAAAACAGACAAATAAGTCCTTCTTTCTTAAATAAATTGCAAAGAACCATTCTCCAGCAGGCTTCACCACTCTCCCTGACCCTGTTGCAGCCACTTTCTCTTCTCTGCACCCCACACCCTGAAGCACAAAACTCTGCCTTCCACAGAAACAGCCTCCAAGTCCTTATCTTTGGTCCTGAAAAACATTCTGTAGCCTATTAATAAACATGCCTCCTCTTCAGATTAAATTATTACTCATAGCGCACAGAAGAGAATGGTCCCGTTTGATCTTCACTGAATAGTATCTCTTAAGATATTAGAGTGACAAGATCATTTCTGATGGATGAAAATTACTTGAGGCAAGGATGGGCTGCAATAGATTAGAAGGCAGGCTCCTTTTTCATTCTGAGACCTCTGATCAGTGCTAAGAGTAGATTAAATGCATTCCTTCCAGGAAGAGATACGATATCAAAAAATTCTGCTTTCAAGCCTGATGGATTGGTATTTATCAGGATGCATGTGGAAAAAATTCTCTGTTATGAGAGTTGCTCCTGAGTTATTAGTATCCATGTATTACACTATGTCTCATATCTGAAGGCTTAGCTAATACATTCTACTACTGTGCTATGCATTCATTCCTTCCCCCTGAAAGCACCCTGCCTCCCCTGCTTTACCCAGCCTGAATCCCACTTTAGCAAAAAGCAAACAAAAAGTGACCATTTTATGAAATGTCCTCCCTGGGTCCCTGTCCTCCTGCTCTACTCCCAGCAAAATGCCACAGTCTGGTCTAGAGCCACAGTCTGCCAACTCAGTTCCTTTGTTGCAGTTCTGGAATACACCGGTGCAGGCCGCAACCCGTTCCGGGTCTCTAGCCTCAGCCGAGTCAGGTCTTCTACTTGTTCTTGGTCATCTGCTTTGGGGGCAGAATCATAGCCTCCAAAGGTGCCCATGCGTCAGTCTGCAACCCTGAAGCATTGCAGTTTACATAGCAAAAGGGACTTTGTGGATGGGACTAAGTTAAGGAACCAGAGACGGGGAGACTGTCCTGAGTTAGTCTGTGTGCCAGTATAATCACAAGGGTCCTTATAAGCCGGAGGAAAGAGGATGAGGGGTGGAGAGAGACAGAGAAGGAGAAGAGGAGAGGGAGGAGGGGGGAGAGGGCAGAGAGAGAGAGATTAGAAGATGCCACACTGCCGGCCGGGACCAAGAGCCAAGGGACATGGGTGCCTCTAGAAGCTAGAAAAGTGTGGAAAGCAGATTCTTCCCTGGAGCCTCAAGAAGGAACACAGCCCTGCTGACACCTTCATCCTAGCCCAGCAGAACACACTTAGAGTTTTTCAATCTTTAGACCTGTAAGAGACTAATTGGGGTTGTTGAACTCACTAAATTAATGGTGGTTCACCATGGCAACAATAGGAAATGAACACTCCTCTCATTCCCCCAGAAGATGCGCCATAACATCACCTCTCTCCTCACCAGCTCTAGAGCCTCATGCGTCTCTCCACAGACCACTCCCCCTACCATTTCGCAGGAAAAAATAATGAGTCGCATATTCCTTTATTAGTCCGTCAACAATTTCTCCAGCTCCCACCACACGTACACACAAACACGCTTGTTCATGACCCTGATTCTTGTAAATAACCATAATTTGGTTTCATTGATCACTCTCTGCAGTTTCTCGGTTCATCCGTTTATCAATTCAGCTCCTATCTTCACTAACTCTTCTTTTCTGCCTGGTTTTGGATTGATTTGGTCATTTCCCCTAATTATATACATTTCTTAAAGTGAAAACATAGATTATTTGTTTGAGACTTTCCTCCTGTTCTAATATAAGCACTTTAACGCTATTAATTTTCCCCTAGGCACTGCCTTAGCTGCATCCCACAAATCCGGGTATGTCATGTTTTCATTTCCATTCAATTCACAAAATTTCCTAATATCTCTTGTGACTTCCTTTTTGACTCATGGTTAGTTAGATGGCTTTGGTTTAATTTGCAAATATTTGAGGTTTTCCCAACATTTCCTGTTCTTCATTTTTAGTTTAATTCCGTTATGATAAAAGAAACTCTGCCTTTTCAGGCTGTTGTTTTTCTTTCTGTCAATAAATGTGCGCATGCCTTACCCATTCTCCCAAAGAGACCCATCCTTTGATCCTACTTTGCCATAGCTATTATCCTCCACCTTCCTTTTATACCTGCTACCGCCTCTTCTTCCTTATGACTCACTTCACTTCTGAACCACCCAGTGCTCCTGGGCTTTGTTCCACTTTTGCACACCCGTGCTTCTGAATCCCGGTTGGCTTCATGAGCACTTTTAGCCTTCTAACACTCATTCTTTTTGTCTAAAATAGCCAAGAATCCTGCTTCGATCCAAGACACCTGACTGATGTCAATTAAAAGCACCTGAAATGTGCCTCTCAGCCACATGTCATAAATCGTCTCCCAGTTTCAGCATCTTGTCACCATAGCAACCACATCCTGTGATACGTAGCAGCGGACACAGAGGTGAGGTGTTAACTGCAGCCCAGTGAGGAGAGCATTTCAAGAAGGAGGGGGTCCTGGGCCGGGACAGCTGCCCCAGAAAACTCACAAAGAATCAGAGCAGCTTTGATGCCGGTGAGCTGGTAGAGGAGTCATGAGAAGATGAAGTTGCTTTCTTGTGCTGGAATAAGATCAAAACCCTGAAGATGAAATACCCCAGGGCAGAGAAAAGATGAGCACCCTGTTAAATAGAGAGAGGAAGACAAAGTAGAAACGGATGATGAAGGTGCTTCATGTGGGCAAAACAGAGTCAGGCAAACCGGGCCTAACCAGCAGGCTCCTTCCTTCCCAGGTACAGGAGCAGCCTTCGGCGCCGCCCCAGCCGTGCCCACTGACGACTCGCTTCCCCGAGGTTGTCCCGCCCAGTCCCTCAAAGCCGGCCTCTTCTTGTTCTCTCCCGCCTTCTGACCATCTCACCTTGTCTCGCCCACCGACAGATTTGCCCCTAGACTTTGACTTTGCACTCACTGCTTATCGGCCGTGACCGGGAAACTGAATCCCCACCTCCACTTCTCCTGAAGGGGGCGGGGATCAGTAAGAAAGGAGCTTCTTTGCAGTGATCGAAGTCAAGAACACGAATGGCCCACAGAGCGACGTTTTCCAAGGGGGCCCGAGTCAATGCACAAGGGTATGTCTCTCCTTTCTTCCCCCAAAGGCTGAAGGTGGGGGCACTGAAGCCAGGACAGCCCCGGGCACCCCCATGCCCCACCCGTCTCTGCTTCCACGAGGCTGGGACAAACACAACTCGGAGCATTTCTTCACGGGCACCTTTTCTGAGTAAATTTCTTGGTGGTGTTCTGCAGCAAAGCAAGTGAGGAAGCTGGGGAAATAAGACTTCATCCCATGTGCAGTAAAAGAAAGGCCAAGGTGATGGAGAGAAGGAGGCGGGAGTTGAAGGGCTTCCAGGGGCCGCAGCTGAGAGCAAGGCTGCCCCCCAGGGCCGACGGCAGCTCCTGGAGCAGCCCGCACACGGTCCTGCTCTGCGGCACAGTTACATTGTGGCAATCTTGTTTTAATTTACAATTTTTGAATAAGTTAGATTTGAACAGTATTAGATTTGACCTGGAAGTTTGGGTTTTTCATTTCTCTGAAACTAGAAGTATCTGGCGGAACGGGGCCAGGATCCCTCATGGCACCGACGGGCCGGGGCTGAGCAGCCACAATGCCCCTGGGCCAGGACCAACCCTTGTCCCCCAAGCACTGCCCGCCCCCACTGTCCTCCTGAGGCTGCCGTTGGTCCTCACACCTACCCGTCGGTTTCCTTAGACGCCCCCCGACTTCTCTGCAGGCACCTGAGTTTGCACCCCAGTTACAGCCTCACCCCAGGATTCCCGCCCGGCTGACCAGCCCCTGTGGCAGGACTGACCCATCTCTGCTCATTCCTCCTAAGACTCGCATCTTACAGGCATTTTAAAGTCTTGTAAGACGCACCCCGTTCCCAAGGTGGCCTCAGAGCCTGCAGAGCCTGACAGGAGGGAGGCCACTCCTCCCAAGCCCCCAGCTTTGGAAGTGACCTGATTCAAGCAATCAGCCTGTCACACATCTCTGCTGCTCACGGGCACTGGTGTCTCATCTAGCGATTTCATGATGTCCCTGGGCTACGGGCAAGTCAGCTTTCTAATTAATACTGTTGCTTATAAAGTGCCTTGTTATCCTCCACCACTGCACCTCGGTTATCTGGTTCCCACAGGCCATCCGTGTGTGCGTGTGACACGCACGGGGTCTTGGGGGCTCTGTGGGGCCAGCCCTGCTCCAGCATCTCCCTCAGGGGCCAGGGCAGCCAGAGTGGCACCCAGGAGTGCCATGAACGATGCTCTGTGCCTGCATTCTGCATCCTCCCGGTCCACTGGCGCTGATCCGGTGTCAAGGGCCAGTCTGCTGGATGCTGCAGGTGAAATACTGCAAAATGCAACGTCACGCCTCAGAACCAATGGCAGGTGCACCAGGTATTTGCAACTGACCCTGGGGGTCTGAGTCTGAGGAGTATCCGTCTTGTCGCTCCGAACAAGGAACCCCGGGCCCAGGAATGGACATGCGTGCAGGTGTGAGGGTGAGTGTGTGTGAGTGCATGTGTGTTGCATGCACAGGCATGAGGTTGTGCGTGCAGGTGTAAGGGTGCCCAGGGAGATAGCGCGGGAAGGAGGGGGCTGGGAGCCAAAAAGAGGGCAGATCGGGGAGAGGAGGGAGGAGAAAGTGCAGTACATACTTTTGCATATTTCATAAGAGTGATCCCTGCAGAAACATGTCGTTGGTGGAGGACTCTCTTCTCAGTGCACCTGCCTGTCCCCAGCTCACTGTGTGTGTGCCCTCACCCAGCCAGGGGCTGGGCTTCAGTGAACTCGTCACAAAGCTTGTATTATATTCCACTCCAGCCCTCACGTGACTGAGAATAAGCCTACTGAGGTGTGAAAAGATTAAATTAAGACACGGGACATAAAGTTGGACTCATAAAAAGGAAGGACCCACCAGAGACTTCAAATGCTGGAGACAGGTGCCCCCATCTACAGGGGGCGGGGCCAGAGCCTCGGCTTCCTGGGAAGAAGAAACTCCCGCTGGACCCACCCCTTCTGCTGATTCACAGGTTCTGCAGAACAAAGAGAGGTCAGACCAAGAAAACGGAGCCCCCAGGGTGGCTGAAATCCCCCAGGAGCTGGGCTCCGAGGGTCTTTAGTAGGAAATGAAATGAAGAAAGGAGGGGAGAATTTCCTTCTTCCTCCACCCTCACCAGTGGGCGAGCTCCCCACCGAGAAGCCTGGCTCCCCCTTTCCCCAAGCCAGCGGCGCCCTCCCCCTTTGCCATGATGAGGGGATGTTCAGATGCTCTTGGCCAATGACAGCATGCAGTGTCCTTCTCCTGAGTGTCTATTTCCCCAGGGGCACAGAGCCTCCCACTGCCCACACAGCCCGAATGCGGACGCCTCCTCGGGCGGCAGCAGACATGCAGTCCCACTAATAATGAAAAGCTGTGGCAAACACCTTCCGCTTCTCCTGAAAGTCCTCTAACCCAGGACTGAGTCCTTCCAAACTCTGCCACTGACTCCTTGGAGCCCCCAGGCGTCCCTCATGTTCAGGAGGCTGTGCCCCATTCCGGGGGTCCTCCTGCAGGCACCCGGGGGCCGGGTTGGTGCCCGGTGGGGGAATATTGGCCACTTCCACCAACGGGGGCCCCCAAATGGGCCGTCTGGCTGGTGGGGACTCTGTGCTTGGTCTGAAAGGTCCCCCTGCATAGCCCCCTAATCTTTTCATGGTTCTTGCCCCGCAACAGAGCTTCTGTGCCCCTCCCTCCACCTCCCTGCCTCAGAAGGTACCAGACCCCGGACAGCCCGGCCGCCCTGAGGTGTTGTCTGCTGTTAAAGAAAAGGCAGCGGGAGTGAAACAGCGTCTCACATCACCAAACTGAGACTTAATTTTATTTTAGCTTCTGGTCTCCCAGACACAAAATCTTAAACCAGTCAATCGGAGCCACCAGATCAGGCCTAGTGAGACCGCCTGTCTGTGGAGCCCCTGACGCCCCGAACCGCGCTCTGCAGGTCTGCAGCTCGGCATCTTCGTTCCCACCCCCTTCTGCGCTGGGACCGTCTTTCGCAGCGTGCAGCTGCTCAGAGCCCCTTTCTGCCTGCCACACGGCATGCTGGCCGGTTCAAAGTGAATTTGTTCCAACAGATTCTAAGTTGTGAGATATGCCAATGGGCAAACGGGGCCCAGGAGGAGCACCCACCTGCACCAGCTTCCCCGACAGGTCATTATCCTCCCCAGTCTGGGCCTGCATGAATGGAGGGGCTGTCTGCACGACAACCCCCAGGAGGCTTCCCCGCTCCTGCTCCCAACCCAGCAGGGCTTAACGTCTCCTGGCCACGATGGCCGTCTCATAGTCAAGTCACCAATGTGAAGAGACACCTGTCACCTGTCCACAGGTTCTTGCCAGACCCTCCTCCCGAGAGTCCAGGAGGCGGAGGCAGCTCCACACCCCTCCCTCGCTGCCCTGTGCCTCCTTCCGATATGCCAGACGCCATTCCCAAAGCGCCTCGAGCAGACAGCGGTGCCGAGACTGCTGACATTTGTCAACCCACAGCAGAGACTGCCACACAGCCAGCTCCACACAGCGTTTCCAATCATTTCACTGTCGGCTGCTGACATTCCATCTTGCTGCACGTTGCTTAAGTAGGACGGATGTATAAAATATTTTGGTGCACAGAGATTTTCGATTTAATGAAATCTGAACTGTAATGGATTTTTTAAAGACTCCTCAAAACACTGAACATGTCTCTCCACTGCCCATTGAGAAAGTGCATCCTGTGTTCAAAACCACAATCAAACCCACCGGTTCGAACGTTTGCTCTGTATCACAGACGGGGGTCAGTTTGTGCCCATTTGGTCTCCGCGTCCGTGTCCTTTGTAACGGGGCTCGGCAGTCCCTCCCGTCAAACTGGGGTCTCTTCTCCTGCCCCCAAATCTGTGCTGGCCACGTGACTAGCTTTGGTCAACAGAACGTGTCAGTGGGGACACTGGGCCAGTTCCCAGGGGCCTGGGAAAATCCCCCCGTCTCTCGAAACCCCACCAGCATGGGGGAGGAGAGGGACCACACTCACGATTCGAGAGAAGCCACGGGAGCAGCCCACTGCTCGGCCTTACTTGAGTTCAGGACAGCCGCCAGGTTTCATGAGCTCTGGTGTGCCCCAGCGTGGCTGACACTTGCCAGCATTCCGAGGGAGACCGTGCCAATTAGCACAGCCTGGGGTTGGTCAGAGTTCATCGTCGGGATGCGAAGGGAAAAGGTCCGTCTTGTCACATGGTTTATTGCTCTTCTCTCCAGCTCTCATGACGTCTGAGAGATGGGACAGCCCTGTGATGGGGAGGTAGACGCCGGGCTCTCTTCCCCACCCAGGGCCTGGCGTCAGGAATGATGAATGGGGAGATTCTGGAGAAGCTGCTGCTTATTGACTAAAGGCTCCAAGTTCCTAAGCAACCAGGAGAATAGGCCGATAAAATACTTCTCTCTCTGCCAAGGGCAAGACCTTTAGCCGAAAGATGGCCTCGCTGTCCGTATAAATAAAGCCCGCAGAAACCGGCCTCACACTCGAGACAGGCTGCACTTAAAGCTTCAAAGCCAGCTAAGCACGTTTCCAATAGGTCATTAAATTAAAACGGAAAATCTAACACGTTATGTGTTTGCAAAACGTGAATTCCTCACAGACCCTTTCTGGTGCCTGGTACACAGTGATGGACTTCAACAACCAATGTGTGTCCGACTTAGGAAGGAACAAGGGTTTCTTTCATTCTCGCTGGAGGTCTGCCCCCGGCGTGGGGGATCCCACCGGCCTGGTACTGAGGTTGGCCCGTCCTTTCCCGGGGACTGTGGGAAACGGAGAATGAAGTCAGGAAACCTCGTAGGTGTTGACCAAGCCCCGCCGATAGGCATCACATGCTTTCAAAGCACAGAGCACACCAGCGTCATACGCCGCCTGCTCGATCTTTTATGAATGTCATCGGCAGTGAAACAGGCCGCTTACGCCATGTCACATGGAAGACGTGTCAGGTTCCCAGCCCATACTTCTGAGAAGGTCTGACTGACCGAATGAGAGGATTCTGGCAGACTTACCACTTCTGGAGCCAGAACAAGAAGGCAGGTCACGGCTCTGCCTGAAAGGCAGCTCTGTCCCAGAAACTTCCAGGCTGTGGACATGCACACAGTCGGCTTGCTGTTTGGCGGTAACAAATTCAGCATTTATGTCTGTGTGCTTTGGAGGTGTGGTGTGTTCTAGTCGCAGCCAGAGGGACGTGGCTCACTTTCGATGGCTTCTGAAGCAAGGCACCTGGACCTAGTGGCTTAAGACCATACGGACAGGTTTATTATTATAAACCTCCTTTCTACAGCCTCTCTGGAGAATACCTTCCTTGCACACTCCCGTTCTGGAGGCGCCTGTGTTCCTCGGCCTGCGGCCCCTGGGACTTACAGAGTCAGCCAGCAGTTTGTCACTCTGACCTGCTTCTAGGTCGCATCCCCTCTGACTCGGACCCTCCACTGTCTCCCTCTCCCAGTTTTAAGAATCTTTGTGATCACGTCAGGGCCCACTGGGGCCCATCGGGGTCCTTCGGGAAAATCTCCCTAGGTCAAGGTCAGCTGATCAGCAACCTAGGTTCCATATACAAACTTCATTCCTGTCCCATGTGATGAGACAGCATCTCAGGTCAGAGTTTGGGACGCGAACATCTTTGGGGGTTGCTATTCTGCCCACTACATTAACCCGATTAGCCACGGAAGCACCCTATACCCAGGAAATTTTTACACATGTACACACCTGCACACGCACACCCCCCTGACATATTTCAGGCCTAAATCCCAGGTCGAGGTGGTAGTCAGTGCTGGCCCAACACCAGCTCACCACCCTGCCATGCCTCAGCCACTGCTCACCCTCCTCGAGAATTTGTGTCTTGATCACAGCAGATGACCCGGCCTTGACCGATGTCTGAGCCTTTGAAATGTCGGCAGAGCAAGGTTTAAAAATACGCAGAGTAGGCCAGTTCCGTGCACTCCTGTGGAGGCCCCATTTTTTAGGGAGCCCTCTGCGGGTGTCTGAGAGCCCTGGAAGGGACATACTCCCCACCAGGAGCGTGACAAGCACCCATGATCCCTTTGTCCTTGAATTTGACTCAAGCCTTGCATGCAGGTCTGGTCAGTGAGGTAGAGGAGAACTCCACCGTGAGCTCCAAGGAAGATCTTCCTTGCTCTTCAAAACAGACAAGCAGGAGGGACAGATGTGTTTCTACCCACACGCGGACTATTATTTGGTGCTAAGAAGGAATGACCCGCGCCGTGACGGGGGTGAACTCGAAAACATCACGCTGAGCGAAAGGAGGCGGACACAAAAGCCTACCTACTGCACAACCCCGTTCACATGAAACTTCCGGAAGAAGCCAGCCCGCGGAGGCGGACGCGGTGAGTGGTCGCCAGGCCTGGAGGGGCGGGGAAACACACAGTGACTGCTGGTGGGGACAGAGGGACACAGACATTCTAGAATGAAATAGAGGTGACGATCGCGCAACACTGTGATTGTTCTAAATGCCACTGACCTGTGCCCTTGCGAGTGGCTCAGATGATGAATTTTGGGTTATGTGCGTTGTATTGTAGGGGGGAGAGAGGGAGAGAGAAGGAGAGAGCGAGAGGGAGCCGGAAAGGAGCAGGTGTCTTCTCCGACTCTGCACGGCAGGGAGGGACAGTCATGCTGCAGCTGTCCTGTGACCCGGGGGACAGGCTGGGCTTTCACCCAGCAGCCCAGGAGGGCCAGGAGCAGAGGCGCAGCGAGATGGGGACTGGGCACTTGCTGCGCCCTCCACATCACTTCCAGCACACCCCGACCTCCGGGTTCCTTATTGGGGAAGATCTTTTGGGGGCGCCATGTGGCAGCAGGACTCTTTGGAACAATCCTAGTCACCTTCCATTTCCTTCTCTGCTCACTGCTGACCTTGGAAAATGCAGAGTGCCAAAAAACGTTCCCTTGAATTCCCAGAGGGCAAGACACTGCTTTCCTGTCCTCTTGAGAAAGTCCCAACAGCAGAACTGAAGAGCCAGTCTGGTCGCAGCCCCATCCCAGGGCTGGTTGAACTCATTTTGATGGGGGCGGGGCAGGGACACAGGAGCCCCACGCCCCTGGCTGAATTGGGGTGGCTTTTGTTTGTTTCCTGTGGCGTTGGAACTT
This sequence comes from Sturnira hondurensis, assembly GCF_014824575.4. Taxonomy (NCBI): domain Eukaryota; kingdom Metazoa; phylum Chordata; class Mammalia; order Chiroptera; family Phyllostomidae; genus Sturnira; species Sturnira hondurensis. The sequence continues at coordinate 3,468,731 of NW_028091124.1, read as the reverse complement.
TTTGGAGGCACAGCGTATAAACACACCCAGCAAGAATCATGGAGTAAACGGCATCCTTTTGGGCCGGAAAGAGTTCGGTGTGGCCGCTCTGCCACCGGGGTGAGGGGTAAATACGGGGGGACCCCTTCTCCCCCAGGCCCAATGCCTGCTGCTCAGAATTGAGCTATTTGCCCACATCTTACATCTGTCTCTTCAACCAGCCCCCGAGTCACCAACCCCAAACTCATACAGTTAGGTGCATGACATTTACATTCAGAAATCAAAACTAAGTTTGCGACTTAGGGTGAGAAACCCCTACAGGGGTGCAGAAAAGATCCGGTGCCATGGGAATTCGCAGGAAATGGTTTGGGGACTATGATCTGGAGGACCAGCAGCGAGGGGGAAACGAAAGGGTGCAGGGTCTGCAGGGGATGGGAAGAGCCCAGCGGGGTCCTGCTTTGCCGATGAATCTGCCCATGGGCAGGTCCCCCGGAAGGGCCTAGAAATCAGCCACACAAGGAAACATAAATTCTCATGGGGCTCTGAGATTTCTCCTGACTTCTTCTTCTTTCTTACAACTTTATTCTGATCTGCGGCTCCTTCCTTCAATAGACACGGATTACCGTATTCTGCCAAGTATAATGCGCCCTCACATTTTCGTGTGCATAATATTACGCCCACAGTATGTAATCATTGTACCCATGTATAATGCACACCCTTATTTTTGCCGCAGAAATTTGGCCTAAAATGTATACATTATACACTGCAAAAGACGTTCTGTTCAAAATGTTTAAAAAATCTTGCTTTCAAACACAGTTTTCATTTACACAATGCACGAGGCAAAGCAGACATGTTCCAACGAGCCTCTGTAAGAGAGGGCCATTTCTTTTATGTCTTCAAGCATTTTCAGCACCTTTTCAGCACGTTTTAAGGCCTGTCAGTCATGGGAACGTTTTTCTGGCTCCAGGCAAGGTCCTGACATCACTCTCCACGTCATTCTCTTCTCTCGGGACAGTGACCTGTCCACCCAGGTAGCTCTGTCCTTAGCACAGTCCCTAGAGCTTTACTGAAGTGGCTATAAAACATTCGCTTCATCCACAGTCACCGTTCCCAGTCCATTCAACCAAATTCAGGGACACACCTGTCTTGGAAATTGGAGTTTAAATACGACCTTAAAGGCATGGGGCGGAGAAGGGGGATGTTGCCCTTTGTTTTCCACTCAGAAGTACCCCTAAACTCTGGGGTACTTCCTGCGACGAATAACGTCACAGCCCTTTTGGGTGGGCAGGTAACCCCCAGGGCCGTTAGAATCCCTTCGTCCATCACGAGGCTGAGGGGAGAGCCGCAGAACAACTCACCTCTCCCACGCAGATGGTTATTTGCGGAGTCTTTCTCTGCCAGAGGAGGCGGGCCCCTCTCCAGTTTACTGTAAACAAAACGCCAGCCACGCCCGCAGCCAGACCCCCCCAGCCTGCCTGCTTCCGCGCTCTGCATTGAGAAAAGAGGCCCCTCTCTCTGCCAAGTCCGTAAGGTTTGCTCTGATCCTTGGAAACACGCAGATTTTCACAGATGTCCACAGCGTCGTGTGAACAAAGCACTTTGCACCTGGGAAGGCGAACCGCATCGATAACGGCGATGACGGTCATCCTAAAGCTTAAATGTGAGACGAAGGGCGAGACGAGCCTTGCTCAGCTTCTCTGCTCCCAGGATGGCCTCACGGGGTCCTGGCAGGACCCGGCTGCCCCCTAGTCAACCTCAGCAACCTTGATTAGCAGAGTAGGATGCGCGCGTGTGTGTGTGTGTGTGTGTGTAAAATCTTAAAGTGGTCGATTTTAATTTAAGGGTCTTGCACTCCCCCCGCCACCGTTAACTCCCACCATGTGCTGCATCTGCCCGGTTTCTGAAGCAGGGGAAGGAGGCATGTGGTCCCTGCCAGGCACCTCGGAGGGGGGTCTTCCTGCCAGGAGTGTGCTCGCCTGTCGGCCACACCGGGTGGAGGGAAGTGTGAAGTCCATCACCCTGTCTAGCGGACCGAACTATGTCCCTGAAAAGCTATGTCCAAGCCCTTACTCCCAATGCCCGTGAATGTGACCTCACTGGGAAATAGCGTCTCTGTCGATGGGATCGAGTTAAGGACGTGAAAATGGGCCCTAGCCCCCGCGGCTGGGGTCCTCCTGAGACAAAGGACAGGACTGGCGCTGCAGACACAGGGGAGAAGCACAGGGAGCGACAGTGGAGACAGAGGCAGAGATGGGAGCGACGGTCTGCAAGCCGAGGAAGGCCAAGGACGGCTGGCAACACCAGAAGGGAGGACGGGAGACGGAGCGGATTCTCCCCAGCCTCGCCCAGACCCCAGACCCCAGACCCCGGTCCACACCACCCGTCAGGCCTCTTGGGCGCGGCTCCTCCCACCCACAGTTCTGAGCCCCGGCTGCATCAGCACCACGGGGAGAGTTTCCAACCTGGGCAGAGACCAGCACCCCCACCGAAGTTCAAAGACCAACTGAGTAAGACTGCGCTGTGTGGGGGTGGGGAGTAGGCCTGAAAACACAAATTTTTTTAACACCCTGCAGAGAAGGTAACCTGTGGCCCAAGTGCAGGGACCATGGGGCCTCCAGCTGGCAGGTCCTCGGTGCCCATCCCACACACCGCCACCCAGGTCTCCCCCACGGCCACACAGATGCGACCCCCCCTACCCGTCATCGGCCTCAGCTCTGAGGCTGCCTGAGAATCTCTCGGGCAGTCTGTCGAAGGGCAAGTTTCCGGGACCCGCAACTCAACTCAACCCAACTCAACCCGCAGGGATGAGTCTGCAAACCTGGGGTAGGTCCAGGAATACGAGTATTTAACAATCTTGAACTTTGTGGTGCATTAGAATCTCCCAGGGAACTTTAGAAAAACCCAAAGTCCAGACCACGCCCAACCAATTGAATCAGAAACGCTGGGGGAAGCACACAGGCGTTAGAATTTTTTAAAAAGTTTCCAGCTGATTCCAACATTCAACCACGCTTGAGATTCACGGTTTAAAGAGCAGCTACAATGGCTGGTAACATGGAGGGTCCCTGCCCCCCTGATGCCCAGCCTGGCAGAAGCGCCGGAAGGTACCAATTCTCTAAGTGCACAAGCAGATACAGAAATCTAAGCTGCGGCGGGCGCTGCGATGCAAAGGCACGAAGCACCGGAACAGAGAGCGATGGGAGCAAAGACTGCCTCTCCCAGCAGGAGCTGGAGGGAAGGGAAGTGTGAGGACCAGAGCCTCCCAGGGAGAGGGAACGGCACATGCAAAGGCCCTGGGGTTGGGGGAGGGGCCCGCTTGAGCAACCAGAAATAAGCCTGTGGTTGATGGGCATTAACAAAGGAAAGGAACAGGTGCCTCCTACTGGGAAGGGAGAAAACTAGAGCAGGAAGAGGTCTGGGGTGTGGGAGGGCTGTGCTGGGTTTCGGATGTGAGCTGCCCACAGTGAGGCGTGTGTTACCCACACTGAGAGGATAAGCCCGCAGTTAAGTCCACGCCCCTGCCCCAGGGTGGAGACCCGGGTCTAGCCATCCCTGCCCTCTAGCAGGCCCTGCAGGCTTGGGCTACATCTGCCCGCTTAAAAATCTTAGACACCCCCTTCTTCCTCCCTGTGTTCCCTTTACCTCCCAGCGCCACCCGCTTCCCCCTCAATCAGCAGGGAGCCCTCCACCCTGCTGTCGGACATGTGACCCAGTCCCTGCCCTTTCTGGTCCATCCTTCACACCTGTCCACAGCCAGGGGACCCGATCACGTCCCTCCCTCGCTCACCACTTTCCCACCATTCAGAGTCACCAGTAGAACAAAAATGGTGTCCCTGGCGTAACGGCTGAAGGCCTTTGTTGTCTGGCCTCTGCGTGCCCGCCCAGCCCCGTCCACACTGCCCCAGGCCCTCACCACCCTGCTCCCCAACCTCACGGACTTAGCGGTTGTCACTGGCTGCCCTGCTGAGTCCCCAGGACAGCGGCCCTTTGCAGAGGCAGCCCCTTGTCTGTAAAGACGCCAACACACCTGGAGCTCCACCGGCCAGCGCCTGTCCTCCCCTCCTGGGTGACGCTCTTCCAAGAACCTCCAATAGGTGACACAGGTAGGAGCCATCATCCTCTCACAGGCCTGGCCCCTCCAGCCACAGGGTGGCCCCAAGGCCCCACTGTGAGGACGGCACTTCCACAGGACTTTGGGACTTGCCGTCAGAGGAGACGGTGGCCAGTGGCTTCCTGGTGCCGAGATGAGCAGGGTGTGACCGCTGCCTCTGTCAGTGGCCTCAGGCCCCACCAGGGGAAGGCCTGAGGCCGACGTGCCCCCTGAGAAGCGGAGTGTCCGGGCAGCGGCGCTCCCCGAGGCCAGGCCAGGTGTGTGTGGCCCTCTGACCTTCTCCATTTAGACCGAAGCTGGTTGGCATGATCTGTCCCCCGCAGCTTCCACGTGAGGATCGAACAGTGCTGGTGACAGAAAAGTTGTGGCCAGGAGGGTTGGGGACAGCTGAGAATCAGTCCAGCCCCTACCAATGACAGAACCCAAGCCAAGGCAGCCACAGAGCCTGGAGAAATTCTGGGGTGGCCCCTGAACCTCTGGGGTGCTGGGACTTCTGAAGCCTTCATCCCCTGAAGCCAAGCTGGTGGGTCTGTCTGCTGCACAAGGTCAGTGTCGCTGCGGCCCGGGCAGTCTGGTGACAGAGGTGGTCCAGGGACAAGGCCTGTCCTTTCGACCCGTTCCCTGCCACCTGGGGGAACATCCGTTCCGGTTTCCCTGACACTAAGGAGGTTTCCAGGATGCGGGACCTTCAGTGCCTAAAAACAGCGAAGGCCAAGGCAGGGACTGGCTGCTTTCCTCTCCAGAAATGCTGGTGCGCCTGTGGCTCTGTTGCGGGCTGCATGCCTGCACCCCCAAACCCTAACCCTGTTGCCGCGGGATTGGGAGGTGAGGCCTTTGGGAGGGGGTTAGGTTTGGGTGAAGACAGGAGCGGGGGGGCTCCCGGGGTGGAATGGGTGCCCGAGCCAGAGAAGGGAGGCAGAGCTCTCTCTGTCTCTTATTTCCTCCCTCCCTCCTTCTCTCTGTCCTTCTCCGTGAGCACGCACCAAGGCACCGTGAGCGCATGCGGGGAAGGTGGCTTCCTGCAAGCCAGGAAGTGGACTCTCACCAGGATCTACTATGGGGCTGAACTGGGATGGTGTGGGGGTGGGGGTGGGGCCGGGGTGGGGACAGTGGGGAGGGTGCTGGTGACGATGATGCTGCTGGTGGTGTGATGGTGAGGATGCTGGGTGGTGAGTGCACGGAGAGAGATGTCGGGCGGCCACGGCGGGGCTCCGAGCCCTGCCTGTAAGGACAGTGTCCAGTACGTGTTTCCCCGACTGAGTCGACGGAACAAATGGCTGGGGAGCTCCTTCGTTCAACCACGTTTTGTCACCGCATTAAACTCCGCAGGCTCAGTGATGCGCAGTCATAGCAGAGTCCACGTTAAAACAAACATGAAGCAAAGACTCACTTTCCGGGGCCTGATTTTCCTGCCAGACAACCATGCCTTCGACTAAAACCTGATTTCCGGTGGGGTGTTGGAGACGTGGGATATCCCGCCCTTTGCCTGAGCGTGGCCTCGCCTGGTGGCACCATTCAGAGCACTTTCTGCGGGGACGCAGTGAAGGTGACCCCACCTGCTCCGCGATGTGACCGGAGAGCTGATCACGAAGAACCTTTCTTGTCCCTGGAGCAGGGCCCGGAAGACAGATACAAGCGCAGTTCCAAAATTAGAATTCACTGTGTTTAATTACGTCTAGGTTGTGGCGAAGGAGTCATCTGCACTCATAGTTAAACTCTGAGACTGAACCGGAGGCACGTGACGCTCCTCGGCCAGACCGGAGGGGTTGCCACCCGCGGCTGTGAATCAGAGGTAGTCCCATTGCCCCGCCAGCTGGGTCTTCCCAACTAACACCCACAGCCCGGCTCGTCATCGGCCATCATCCGTCTCGTCCTCCCCTCGGGCCAGCCCTCTTCAGCGCTGTCCACACTCATTCCACAGATGCCTCTGTGACAGCAAAGCCACATTAGCTCCAGATGAGGAAACGCACCCTGGAAGAGAAGGAAATGAGTCGGCGCAACTTGAAGACTGGAACACATACGTGCCCCCAAATCCAACTATACCCACAACACTCACATGGGGATTGTGCCAAGCAGGTCACGCGGCTGGAGCGTGGGACCGTGGGACAGTGTCACAGCATGGACTCTGCCCCCAGTGCACAGTAAATGGGCCTGTAGGGCATTTATACATCAGGGTTTATTAATAATGGGGTCTCGATACATACCTACGGGGGTTACATGTTAACGGACTTGCACAAACGTGCGTGGTGTGGGCGTTGTTTAAATCAAGACCGTAGAACTGGGCGGCGGGAAGAGCCTGCGCTCTGAGGAAGACGGCCGTCTCCAGGGAGAACCAAGATGTCACAGCCACGGTCACTGAATTAAAAGTGCCTCCTTGGTTTGAGAAGCGACTCGATTTTTGGTTACGTCTGTCGTTCACTCATTCACTCACTATTTCCTGAGCACCAGTCCATCCCCCGAGGGGGCTGAGAGCTTCACGCCTGGGGCTGTGAATTCACAACACTGTGGTGCAGACCTCAGCCTGTTCATCTTCTCCGGCCGAGCGAACTCTCGACTCCCTGACCCCTTCAGCACCGCAAGGGCGCACCTCCGCGGCCCCCCTGGAACCCAGCTTTTCCTCGGCTCCTCGGCCAGCGTGCCCCTCCCTTCATTGGCTGGGACGTGTCCGCGGAAAACGGGCTGGGCAGAGCTAATTCAGGGTAAGTGGGAGCAGAGCTTGTGCGGCACCTCAAGATTCTGTTCCCCTGAGAGTTTGGTAGGTTAAGACAGGCAGTTGCTTGTTCCAATGGGTGCAGTGTGGAGACGAGTTGGGGGCCGGATTAGCCAATTCTCTTGTCGAGTGTCAACCAAGGCGGACACCCTCCTAGGTCAAGTGAAAACACTGTTTCAGGTGGACAATGGACTTTCATAAAGACCACGAAAGTTATTCATACAACACCAAGGCCATGACCGTCCTGGAATTGGGGCCTTCATCCTCGAATCAGTCATGGGGACAATAAAAGGCTAAAAGTACCCAAGACAAGGGCGTGGCCACTGTCCAGGCCGTGCTGTGCACAGTGCCCCGCCCCAGAGCTCCGGAGAAGCCGCCGAGAAGGGGACCCGCTGGGCGCAAAGACGAGGTGAGGCTGTTCCGTGGAGCCAACTCAAGAACATCAGCGAAAGGCCTTCGTCTGGGTAAATGCTGGAGGCGGAGGGTCCGTCGAAGGACATGAGATGCAGAGACAAAGGTGGGGAGGGGACAGACCTCGAGTGACCTTGGACTCGAAGCTAAGGGTTTGGACTTACTTGGGGTGAGGTTCGCTGGAGACCTTGGGGCTGGGTCTAACCTGTGAGCCCGCCTCTCCCAGCTCCCTCTGCGCTTCCTCTCACAGGCGTGTCCCTTCACAAATCCACGTACATGTCACTTGGTCTTGGTATCTGACACATTAAAAACTATTTCACTTCTATTTGGACATTACAAATGCCCAGGCAATATTAACACATTATCAAAAATGTCAACACTAAGCAAGTACCGACCACGTAGTTGTGATCGGAGCCAGGCGTCCCTGAGTACACAGCTGGGACCACCTCCAAGTGATTTCCTACGCAAACCTGTTCAGAACTCCCAGGCTGCTCAGAGGTGGGTGCTCCTGGAAGCCCCCGTTTACCAAGGGGGAAACTGAGGCAGGCAGCGGCTGGGAGATTCACCCAGAGTCCCACAGCAGGTTATGGGGAAGTCAGGACTTGAACCCGAGGAGGCTTCCCCAGCCCCCACACAGGACCTGGCTCTGCACCCCCATTCACCCGTTTCCTTCCGGCCTTCCGGTGATCTGCATGTTTGGGGCTCAGCCACCCGATTTGCACGTTGCTGAGGCCTTCTGTGCGTTGTCATGACCTATGTATCTTTTGGGCCAATTATTTAGGATTTCCCATCATTTCTCTTTGTGCTCCAGGAGACCCCCATTCTCAAAGAGAACAAGGACCTCTGTGCTGGGAGCCAGGCCCATCCTCCGCTGTGTGGCCCATGCCCAGTAAAACGTGGCTCTGTGCTGTTCATCACCATCCGACCTCGTGAGCCCCCAAGCCCTGCCTTCCATTCGGAGGAGACTCGGGCCCCGTCCCCGTGGCTCTGTACCCTTCACCTCTGTCGGCTTTATGACTGCGGAACAGGCCATGACTCCCGAGCGCTGACGGGTGACTCGGCATTCCAGCGCCGCTGGACATCCAGAGCACCCAACGTTTTGCCACCATGAGTGGTGACATGGGGAGGGGGGCGTGCCCCTGCGCGCAGCCTCTGCCATGGGGATCAGATTCGAAATGACCTGTGAGCACAGAGTCAAGGGAAGCCCCTGAGTGCGCTTCCCCCACATCAGCCAGCCCACGCCCCCACCTGCCCCTGCTGCTCCCAAACAGGACCCGGCCTGCCGTCCTGCCCAGTCTGCTTCCGTCTACGGTGCAGCTCCTCTCCCTCGTCCCCCAAAGCACCAAACGCAAGGCCATCATCGGCCCCCCGAGGCGGCAAACAGCCTCATGTTCCGTGCCAGGCCCCCAGCCTAGAAACCGCGTCCCCAGACCCTTGCTTAGGGCCCAGCTTGCGGCCACTGTTTTCCGTTAAGTCCCTGCCTCTGCCAAGTGCCCCTGTGCCTCAGTCTCTCTCTCCCTGTCCCCTCCCTCTGCCCCCACCCCGGGTCGGCCCCCCACCCTTTAGATTTCTGTTGGCACAGTTTAACCACACGAGCACTTGAGTGTGCACACACACAAACACACCCCTCAAATCACTTTACACACCTACCTTTGCATCTTCCAAAGCACCTTAGGATGTGGTGGAGTGCCTACCAGCCTCAGAGCCGTGAGCTCGGAAACCAGAGTTGTCCGCACCGGGAGCTCGCTGAGGGATGTGCCTCCCTGACCCTCGCCAGTCCCCGGCCTGGCACCTCGTTTGGGTATGTCCGAGGTGGTACTCGAGCAGCGCAGGCCAGGGAGCGCGTTTGGGGAAGGGAGGGCAGCTGGGCGCTCGGCGGCACTTGGTGGCACTGGGGCCCAGCGTCACACGTGGTCCCAACACCAGGCTCCTGTAGAGCTTTTATAGGCAGGTAGTTGCCAGCTCTTTGTTTAGGTAACGATTCCCTGGGGAGCCTTTCCCTGGGAAAGTCTTCACAGCGGAGTCACGGGGGCCTGGGAAAGCCCCGGGGGGGGGGGGGATGTTGGTTCACCTCTCCCCTTTTTTCATAATCTGAGAGATCAAAACCCAGGATTTGTTAAATGTTCTCGAGGTCCCCAGTGCTGTGCCTGGCACTTCCCCACACTAGTTCCCTGAGCCGTGGACAGTGCCCGGTGTGGAATCGTTTGCTGAGTGAGCAGGTGAAAGAATTCTCAGAGCGGGAGGTAAGGCCCCGGGACTGTCGGCTCCATACAGAGGCCAAGGTCACAGAGCTGGTGACCCGGGGGGCAGGGACTCAGGAGGAGGACCCAGGCCCTGGCCTCCCACCATCCCGCCGTGATCCTTGCTACCCCAGTAGAAGCAGGTAGGGTACCTTCTGCCCCCAATACTGTACCTCATATTGATTTTAGGCAAACTTTTATAAGGAGATTCACCTGTCAACTGCAGTAGAAAATCATGTATCCAGCAGAGGGATTTATATTTAAGTTAATTCCAAGCCAAATAATTAAAGGTGAGTCGTTATGATATATCCCCCAGACATGCTCTTCTTTGATTAATACACACACACACACGCACACACACACTCACTCTGAACACTGCTGACGGAAGGAAGGAGGGCCTGCGAGTTCTGCCCATCAACACCACGTCTCTGGAGTCTGACATCTGGAATGTTAAACAGTGATTTAAATAATGCATTCTAGGGTTTGACTTTATGCTTATTTCCGAGAATCCACTAGGATTACAAATGCACGTGGGTTCTGACTCTACAGGCTCCTTGGTGAGCTGTGTTTAAATTTGCTTTGGGATTACATTCATCAAAACCACCTTGGGAAGATGACTTCCCAGGACTGTGGAAGGAGAGACAGCTATACAGCCTTCCTGCAACGTGACTCACAGTGGCTGACCCTCACCCGGACGGCTGCTGTGGAACACACAGGGCAGGGCTCGTCTCCTGCCATGCCCAGCCCCCTCCGAGAAGAAAACCCCACGAGAGGGTCAGAGCCGGGCAGGGCCGGGACCTTAGATAGCAGGTGGCTGTTTGTGGTAAAGAACCAAAGCCAGCTTCCCATGCACTGAGGAGGTCGTCTGACCCCTGACGTCGGTAAACATTTCCCTGAAACACACACTGAAACTGCCTGTGCCACATGGTCCCTGTTTCTGTAACGAGGCCAATATTCCGCCACTAACTCCGTCTGGCAGAGTCCAGGCTGACACAGCACCGGGCTGTGCAGTGGAGTGTCTCCGTCTTGAAGGGTCGAAGTGGTAGATGGTGTTGTGATCGAACGAGACACTGTGCCCTGAGGGATGCTGGGTCCCTGCCCATTCTGACCTGCTCCTCGGGCAGGGCAAGCAGGGGCCCAGGTGGGACAGCACAGCTCGGGGTAAACAACCCTCTCTCGGGGTTCCCCAGCCCCCCAGTGGGTGGCGGGTGGCGGGTGCTGAGAGGCCTCGAGCAGATAGATATGTGCCTTATTCACCAGCTGCATGATCTGCATAGAAACCAACAAGCATGCTTTGCAGAAGGACATTTTCTGTTTCTGCGGAGCACAGTTGGTAGGTGAGCTTCCCCCGATTCTCTCCGTTCCTCAGAACAAGCTCACAGGGCTACTACTCGGTCACAGGCGGCCCCTCCCGCAGAGCAAACTCTCCCAGGCAAAGACCTGCAGGGAGGAAACCCACTCCACAGCTTCCTCCATTCAGTCCTGGGACTTCGGGGGCTGTTGAACTCGGGCGGCCAGGCCACCCAAGATGGAAGACTCAGGTGGGGAAACCCAGGAGCCCCGGGCCTTCATTCCTGCTCCACCGCAATCGGCAGTGGCTGTGACATCATAGGGTTTTCTGGCCTTACAAGCTGTCGGCGGATTGGCGGCCAACACTCAAGAGCCCGTGTGATTCCATGAGAGAAATCGCTTGGCAAAGCGAAGGAGCCTTTGGTAGTGTACGTATCCGCTTCTTAAGTGACAGATTTGCTCTAAAACCAAATGGCAGGGTTGCTGCCTGGTGGCCACAACGCACAGTCACTGGCTCACAACTCAGGAAGACGGTGATGGGCCCTCGAAATGCGCACTTTGTACCGACGGGGAGTTTTTGCCAGAATGTTCTCATTTCCCCTTTGGAGGTCGTGTTTCTGGAACCTCTGGCCTAACCTGCGGGGAGAAGGGCAGGGGTCACCCCAACTGTGTCCCTGCATCCAGCGCCCTGTGATGGACACGACCCCCGGGACCCCTGAGGAAAGCCCAGGAGCAGATGCCCCCCTCCTCCCCCAGGCCTCCTGCCGGCCCTGGGCCCTGCATGGCTGCTTCTGCACGTGGTGCCCTGTCTGTCAGCCTGACTTTGGAGACACTCACTCCTGTGGAAGGATGGGCAGGGGCTGGGGAAGAGGGGCGGTGAGCCAGGGGTCTGGCCTTTCTCACCCTTTTTGTCTTCTCCTGGGGGTCCTGGCCCTGGACTGCCCGGGAGTCAAGACAGCTGACTTGTGCTCCAGGAATTCTTCCCTTGACCCAGAGGACCACCACTGAAGAAGGGAGCCCCACGTCCACCCAGCATCCTCCTGGGGAGGCGGGGGGCTGCGGCGCCGTTCGCTGGGCTGGGAAGGGGAGGAGCGCCTCTCTTTCTCACAGCGCAGATATGGCTGCTTCCCAAGGTGGCTGTTTCTTCTTCTGGAGGCTGAAAACCTGGGGTGAGGATCAAGTTTCATTTCACCCAGAAACACGGCCAATGTGGATTCTCGGAACAATAGTTAGCAGGAAATGGTCCTCAGTGTTCAGTTCCAAACACCAAGCTTTTTTCAAAGAAATAAACAAAATTTCAATTGGTCGATGGCGGGACACAGAGAGAAGCCTCCAAAAGAAGAATGTGTGAGGCCCACAAGTACCAACGAATGCCAAGAGCCGCGATTCCCTCTTGTCCATCCAGGAAATCAATAGGTAAAAACACCATGGTCCTAGAGAGCCGGCCCTGGTGTCCTCTTGCTGCCCCAGACCAGAGCTCTCAGGCCCAGTGCAGGGAGGGCCCTTACCGGTGTGGGAGAAGAACAGTAGCCTGCTAGATGGCAGCGACACCGAGGAGAGAAATCCTCACGCAAAACTGCACACGTCCTTCTGAAACCCAGGCCAAGGGGGTCGCCGCAGAAACTCTGCATTGTCACGTGAGCTCATTTCTGGCTGTTTTCTTGCTTACCCAGATCATGCCCAGAACCGAAGTGGCTTTGAGACACACCGCATGGGCCTGTGCCCGGTGGTGTGTCTATAAGAGCAGATGATCAAATGCACGCAAATCTTACAAACTTGTTGACTTGTCGGTGCCCTGAAATAGACCACGGTGGGAGTGTTTACACCGCAGCAATTGGCAAAGGCCACAAACTACTTCCCACGGAGTGTAACATAGTTTAATCCCCCCCAGTGGTATTTGAATTGGGCTCCAGACTGTTCATATTCTAGGTTAAATAGATGCTTGTGGGCTGGAAAGAGCAAAGCTTAGTCCCAATGGTACAAACCTGGCAACTCACTTCTCCACCAGGAACCTTGGTTCCCATAGCCAGAGAAAGACAATACCTCCACCCAGGCAGACTGTGCAGCGCCAGGCCTCACCCACCCCGGAACGTTCAGCACTGGGAACCAACCGGAAGGCCCCTGGGTGCGCCTGCTCGGGGCCTGCAGGAGGTCTGTCCTCTTCCCCACATGAGGCTCTGCTCTGAGAGGTGATGGAGACCTGAGCACCCCGAGAAGCAGAGAAGGGGCACGAGTAGGATCTGAAAGGCTCCGTGGACATCCCACGAGAATACAGGCCGGAAAGGGTCCAGCCCCGGCCCAGCAGACCGGCGTGTCCTCCCTGAAACCCAGACATGCCCAGGAAAACTAGAAGACACACTTTGTGGAAACACCGGAACGAACAAGAATCCCAAGTACTTGTTCCTGCGCTGTGGGTGGGCAGGAACCCGAGCGGCCCCACCCCAGGAGGCCTCGCCCCCCCAGGGGTTCATATCCGGCTCCCACCGTCCCCACCATCACCCCCCTCGCAGCGACTCTGTTCTCTCCTGCCAGCTCTCCCAGGTGCCGTCAGGCCCACCACCGTAAACACCCCTTGGTCTCACACTCACCTTCTCTGGGGCGTCCCCATTGCAGAGCTGGGTGAACTGAGGCCAAGCTAGCTGAGGGACCCCACTGTCCAGGCCGAATTCGGCCCTGTGCCCCCAAATTTCCAGTTTGGTGTCGACCTTCCCCTCTCCCAGTCACAGCAGGCCCCCAGGGGCCCCCTCTTCACCACGCAACTTGGAACCGTGCCCTTTAATTCCGTCCTGGCTCTCTGGTGGCGACAGGAGAGGGGTTCCTTTCTCTGAACAACACAGAATGCTGGCCAGGGCGGCCGGGTCTGGGTCCAAGAGGGCCACCCCCAGCCATGCCTGTCCTGAGGAAGGACGCCATCTGGAGCGGTCTCCCTGACTCGACCAGACAGCGGGAGTGACAGGGTGAGACAGCCACTGGTGACCTCTATTTGCCCTCTCCTTCCTCTCATAGTTACAAAGAAGCTGAGTCCCGTCCCTCCTCCGCATAGCTGGGTCACCATTCTCACCCGGGCCCACACATGTGTGGCCTGCAGGAAATGAGCGCGTGCTCTATAAATAACTCGGCCACACCCACGCGGCAGCCAGACCGGCAGAGCCTGGGAGCCCTGGGGCCCGACGGGAAGACCGAAGTGAGCCAGGCGGGCTGTGTGAACTGCAGGGGACAAGCCCGTCCCAAGGAAGCGGCCGGCTGGCCGACGGCTCCCTGGGGGCCCACCGTGACCCAACGGTCCAGCTTCCCAGGACCAGCAGACACAGCAGGAACTCGGTCCTTATGTGAAAGGCACCGTTTTAAACATAGTTAAAATCTTTAATGAGAAGCCACAGGGGTGTCGCCCCCCTTGCGGCCCTGAGGAGGATGCCAAGGAGCACGGGAGGGCCAAGGAGTGCGCCCATGGCCAGGACACACCAGCTCTGCCGTCGTGGCCGCTGACACCTGTCCTTCTCAGGCTGTCATAGCAGGAGAGGCAGAGGGAAGCACCCTCAGCACGGTGTGGGAGGAAGGAACGCTGAGCGAGGGGCGGCAGGGGTTGGGGTCCTTCCACCCTAAAGAATAAAGAGGACAGTGCACCTGGCACAGCGGGTGAGCAGGTGAGCGCTTCTAGCTGCCGTCTTCCCTCACCTTCTGGTCCAGAGCAGGCCCCCCCCCCCCACCCGCCGCAGGCAGGCCTGGGCCACGATGGGGGTGGGCGGGGCTGGGTGGGGCCACTGCTGCGTCCTGGAGGTGAGGAAACCCAGGGCTTTCTTGGAGGTTGAACGGCATCTTCACTGTTCTTCAGCAAGCTCCGGGACTCTGGAAGGACTTTTGCTGTGTGTTTGAACAGAATATGACCTCGTCAGGCCTGGCTGGCGGGTGGGGCTGGGCCTTAGTCCACTTCCCACAGAGAAATGCTTTCTGCTCCAGGGATGGGGGCGAGGCGTGCCCACCATGGTCTGCAGGTTTGGGGGCACGTTTTACAGCATTTAAGCCTCTGGGACTTGCCCAATGGTTCCTTCTGGTGACTGTCTTATAAATGGCAGTGTCATTCGGGATCACGGAGGCCATGTGGGGGTCAGGTTTGAGTGAAGGAGCCTGGTGTAGGAGAGGGGAGGGGCCAGGCATGGGGGTGGTCAGGGCTGTCTGCAGAACTGGTGGGAGCCCCGGCAGAAGCCCATTCTGTGAAGAGGTGGACAGAGGAGCTTCTTGGGAGAATTTTTCCAGCAGAGAGCCAGGAGGCGACATCAGACGAGCGACGGCTTGGTCATCCTCACCCTGGTCCAGCCCATAGATGGTATAGAAATCGAGGGAGGCAAGCTTGAAGCCAGAACAGAAGGGGAGGTCCTCACCGCTGGCCAGCCAGGCCTAGGGGCACCAGCGGAGGAGAGCGCCTCATCCACTCTTGTACCCAGATCAGCCCCAGCTGGGCACCCAGAGGGGCAGGCCACTGGGACGGAGCTGTGCCGGGTCAGCTGAAGGGACTGGCAGAATGGTTGCGGCTGAGGAAGCAGCTGGGTCCCCGAGGAGGAGCCAGAGCCGCATGTTCTTGGCACAAACGGGACAGGCGGATGTTCCCAAAGTCGCCGGTGGGAGGGGTCGCCGTGCCATTAGAGAATGTCCAGGGCCGAGAAAGTTCAGGTCTGAGCGTGAACTTCGTACACATCTCCACTGCAGTCCTGGGACCAAGCCAGTACCAGATGCAGGGGCACAGATGCCCCCGGCGACGGTTTGGGACCGAACACTGGGCTTCGCCAAGGCTGCCAGTCTTTGAGGGCAGGCACACGTGTCTCCTGTTTTAGCCCCCCGTCCAGTGACTAGAGAAGCATCTGGCCATCGCCACGTCAGTCCTTCCTGAGCAAGTCCCCTGCCAAGCCTCCACACCGTGGACCCTGACCTCCACCGACCCCCAGTCTCTGCGGCAGCAGACCAGTGCCCTGGACTGGAACCTCACGTGGAAGCAAGAACACCCTGCAGACCGGCGTGGAGTGGCTCTGATTGGAGGGGAGATGGCATGAGGGGTCCGTGCCCAGCCCGACCCAGACAACACAGTTTGAAACACAGGTAGGTTGTGGTGTAAACAGGGAGGCAGATGAGGATGCCAAGGTGACCTGTCCCTCCCGTAGCACCGACAGCCTCGGGGTGTGGGTGAAGCCCCGGGCCCCTCCCAGGACGAGAGGATGGAAAAGCTGCGGTGTATACAAGGGACGGCCTGTCGCCGGCCCGTAGAAGGAATGAGCTCTAACCCCTGGGAACAGCGGGGACAGACAGACTCGGACGGCGTGAAGCTCAGTGAGGTGGGGCAGCCAGAGGAAGACAAGTACCGCAGGATGTCAGCTCTGCGTGGAATCTAAAGAGCAAAATGTGCTAACATGCAACACAGAAACCGGACTGGGAGTTGCCAGAGGGGAGGGGGGTGGGGGGCTGGGTGAAAAGGGGGAGGGGATTGGGCAGCACTGATCAGAGGTTACAGGGTGGTCCCGGGATGTAGAGTTCAGCATGGGAAACATGGTCCATAATACGGCAACAACTGTGCGCAGTGCCAGGCGGGTACCTGGATCATCGGAGGGGTCACTTGAACTTATACGAACGTCTATCTGCTGGGCTGTGCACCCGAAAGTAGTACAAACTAGCAATCAAAGAATAAAAATATTTTAAAATAAAAGAATGAGCAAAGTCTGAAGAAAAGAAAAGCTAAGCCTCAGGAGAGGAGCGGAGACGCCCTGGGAAGGTGTGAACGGCAGCTCGGCAGATGGCTGATGGAGGCGGCCAAGTCGGGGCGACCGACCTTCAGTTGGCGCCGTGACCTTCAGGAGCCAGAGCCGCCCAGACCTGAGCATCACACAACCTCCCGCCAACCAGGGTGCACGCCTCTGACACCTCATGAATATTAATGGCCATTGGGTTCTGCAGTTTTTGAATATTCCTCACTCCCAATTCTGCCTCCCGGCTTCCTGGGACGAGGCGTCAGGTTGAATCAAGATGCAGCCCTTGCAGTTTCAGGAAACGCTGAGTTTAATTCTATTATTATTCTCCGCTTCCCACCAAACCCTCACATTTTGCATTTGTATTGAGTTACTCCTGACGAGGTCTAGTGGCGATGTCACGGTGTCCCTGTCAGGACATGGCCCACGCAGCTGCAGCGACCCTCTCTCTCCCTCACCTCGATGTCTCTAACACTCACCAAACCAACGCCAGAGAGTCCTTACTCTCTCACCTGCGGCCCTGCGGGAGAGCCAGCTCCCCACGGCCGGGCAGCGCCGACTCTGCCGTCCACGGACCTGGGACCGAATTTCAGCGGTCATCTTTGCCTGCGAATGTTGCTGATTTGGAAGAGTCCCTGGTTTCCCTGAGTCTCAGTTCAGCATCTCTAATGTGCGGGGCATAACACCTGACTCCGTCTCCTGTCCCCACTGTAACAAATGACCACAGATGTGGGCACTCAAACAAAGTTAGTATCTGCCACCTCCAGAGGCCAGAAGTCTGACATGAGTCTCGCGGAGTCAAAATCAGTGTATCAGCAGGGCTGGTGTTTTGGGGAGGCGCGAGAGAAGAAGGGGTTCCTAGCCTTTTCCAGCTTCTAGAAGCTGCTCAGTCTTAGACTTCTGGCTCCTTCCCCCATCCGCGAAGCCGGCAGTGGCTGGGTAAGTCCTTCTCACGCTGCCTCACTGGCTTCTGCTTGTCACACCCATTTATAAGGACCCTGGTGGCGACACTGAGCCCGTCTGGATTGTGTAGGTACCGGGTGTCCAACCTGCAGCCCAAGGACCTCCTGTGGTCCAGGATGGCTATGAATGTAGGCCAACCCAATCGTAAAATTACTTAAAACATTACGAGATTTTTTTTTGTTTTCGTTAGCGTTTGTGTATTTAATGTGTGGCCCAGGACAACGCCTCTTCTTCCAGTGTGGCCCAGAGACGCCAGAAGGTTGGACACCCCTGGTAGGATAAACTCCCAATTTTAGGGTTGGCTCCTTTCATTCCCTTTGCCATGGAAGGCAGTCACAAACTCACAAGTTCTGGGGCGCAAGACGTGGACACCCTGGGGGCCGTGACTCTGGGTTGCAGAGTGGCACTGAGGTTCCCCTGAGGGCAGGCAGCACGGTGCTTGGCATGGAGCTGGGAGTCTTTCCCAGGGGCTGAATGCCCTGGGCACATCGACGCCTGGAATCTGGAAGACATGCGCCATCTTGCCTTGTCCCCGAGGACCTGCCCATCCTGAAAAGGTGGCCACCCAACTTTGCCCGCCGAGCCTGCCAACCTTAGGACAAAGCAATGACCCGTCACAGTTCAGCCAGCCGCCCTGGTGCCTGGGTTTGCCTGGAGCAGAATGGCAAATGCACTCTCATGTTCCATGCTGCCACCAGCGGCCATGGCCCTGAGCAGGGTCCCCCACTGGGACTCCAGGACACACTGAATGACATAGCCAGGAACCTCCCCTTTCCACACTGGGAGCCAAACCCCAAGATCCGTCCTAGAACTGACACCCACCCCATCCACCCCCACCCTTATAGCTCTCAAAGTAACTCACCCTCCCTCTCAGGAGACAAGTGCTTGGCCATTCCCTCCCTCCACGCGGTGGGGATGCTGGAAGCCCTCCCGTGGACCGGAGTCAGCCGGGAGGAACCAGGATTCCCAGCGCAGCCTCTCTGGGTCCTTCCTCAGGACGGCTGCTCCCCACGGTCCTCGGGCTTCCCCCCAAGCAATCCCTGCCCAGCTCGCAGGGCCCTCTTTTCCAGGTGACCAGCCTGCTCCGCGTTGGCATTGCTCACCACACTCAGACCTGGTGCCACCCGCACGTCACTGGAGGTTCCGATGAGACTCTCTCTCCTTTGAAAGGTCCGTGGGAAAGGGCTGGCTCTGCGGAATTCCTAATGCCCGTGGTTCCATGGCGTGGAAGACACAAAAGGTCAGAAGAGGCCTACGCAGCACCGCACAACTGACCGAGTCAGAAGTGGCTGGCTGTGTGGGGGCAGAGGGGAGGCGTGACGAGGTCAGTGCTGGTTGGAGTCACTGTGCCACCATTTTGGGACTGTGTGACCTGGAATGGGTTATGCCTGAATCGTCGTTTCCTCACCTGTAAATCGCTGCCCATGGCCCACTCTGCGGTGTCACGGTCAGAAAGGAAAGAGAGACAACCTGCCAAAGCCCGCACACCCGGTGCCTAACTCTGTTGTGAGGACCTGCACTGTGTCTCCAAGTCCCACAGCAGCTGTCTGACCGCATCTCACAGATCTGTGTGCCGGGAATCGGGCGGGGCGTGGCCAGGGGACCCCTCCGCTCCTCTGGCGGGATGAGGATGTGCCTGCTGGGCCACTTGGATTTTCCTGCCACTCCGCCCACACCCACGGGTGACCGCAAAGACAGTACAAACCTTGACTTTGGAGTGGCGGATAAATGTCTGTGCGCAGGAGAACGCGCACAGTCAGTGTGTGTGAGGAGAGAGGGTCGACCCCAGCTGGCATTTTTGCAGGAGGGCTGGAGGGCTGGACTGCTGGACTTGGCCCCGACCATGCACAGGGGCGTGCACGTGTGACCTCTTCAGCACAGTGGCCTTGAGGCAGCTGGACCTCCTAACTGCTTCCCCCAGAGTAGAGCCCCTAAGAGAACAAGCAGGAGGCTGCCTGACCTTTCCTGACCCAGCTTTGGAAGTGACACAGCCACTTCTGCCACCTTCTGCGGGTGACAAGTGGGACTGAGGGTTAGTCTTCTCAGTTTGGCAGGGGAGATTAGGGGCATCTTTGGAAAACACAGCTGGCCAGAGCGCTGGAAGAAATGGGCGCTTTCGTTTGCTCGATACGACAAAAGCTGCTTCCACCAAACGCCCACAAGTGCAGAAGTGGTTACTAACTGAGATCGCCTCTGCACTGTGACTCCTGGACCCTGACGGCGGGCGCTGGTCTCCCCAACAGCCCCAGAATCCAGGATTTCAGTCCAGTTGGGACATAGTCTGGTCCCCACCGATTGTCAGGAATTCGCATCTGGACCATGGTAATCAAGCACCTGGAGAGCCTATTTAAGACAGATACTAACACAAGATTCATCAGACCCGGCCTTAAACGTGTACCTGGAGGTCCACAGTGTTTCTGACAAATGCTCCAAGTCACCCTGGTGCAGCCATTAGAACGGGTGTCCTTCTGCAACCCAGGAATGGCAGACACCACGGCCCAACATCGCCTCCATCTCAACGCCTTCGGGAGTCCCGAGAGATCGGGTCGAGGTGCTTCTAGACCCATCTGCACTCCCAGGACCTATTGAAGAGGCTTTGAGCGATGGGCAATGCCTGCCACCCGGCCATGGTGGAGGTCCCGGGTCTCCTGGACTCAGGGACAGAAGGCCAGGAGGAAAGGGACACGGCCCCCATGGGGCTTTGTAAACCCACCTTTAAAAGCACCATGGGATCAGCAGGCGTCGTGGTCAGGAGAGCGATGCTGCTTCCAGAAGACGTCCACACCCTACTCCCTGGACCTGGTGGACAGGTCACCTGACGCAGCAAGGGGGCACTGAGGTCACAGATGAAATTAAAATCAGCCCTGTATTTTATTATCATTAATTGCTCTTGCCGAAAAAAAGACAATGCAATGCCCGGCACATCGTTGGGGGTCAGTAAAGGGCATAGTAAACGGCTGGAGTGCTTCTCCACTTGCTTTGCTCTCATCTTCCAGGACCTTTAAATGCACGCTCCGTTTTACTTTTCTCAAGGAGTCGTTAACACAAGAGGACTTCGGGGGGAGCCCAGAGTGAGGAAATTAAGAGAGGCTTTGAGGATCCGCGTGGCGCCGTGGAGTAAACAGTGGACCAACCACCTGCATGGAGTTCCTCCAGTTCTGTAATTGCCTCCAATTTTTACAATCAAAGGAATGGAAATTTATTCAAATGCACAACAGATATTTACAAGTCAAATCATGGGCAAAGGCCCAACCTCCCTAGTCTGTAGAGAGCTCCTGGGAAGTGTTAAAATAAGACTTAAACCCCCCCAGAAACAAGGACACCTGACACAAAGGATATGAACAGACACTGGGCGGAAGAGAAAACGCAAAGGGCTGTGGGTGTGATGGAGACACACCGAGCTCCACCTGTAACGAGGGAAAAGCCGACCACAGCTACGCAGGAAGTGAAACGCGTCCTAACAGACTCTTGGCAGGTTTCTCGAGGAACAAATGCTCTTCGTCCACCGCTGGTGGGAGTGGAAGTCTGCACGGCTCTGTCGGAGAGTAAGTTGACAGTATCTATCAAAATAACAAGTCGGCCGCCTTCGCCCACCCATGCCACTTGGGGAATCCACCTGACAGACCCGCCCACAGAGCAATGGAAGGTACATTGCAGCTTCGTTTGTGATAGCAGAATATCGGAAAGAGCCCCAGCATACACCCGCAGGGGCTGGCTGCCTCATCTGTTTGGGGAGCCGTGCACAACTGTAGCAAGAGAACCACAACTCTCCGGGTGTGGCATGCCGACATCTCCAAGACGTGCTGCTGAGGGAGAAAGATCGAGAAGGAGGACGATGTGCAGAGCATGCCACCGTTTGGGCAAAAAAGAGGGGCAAATTCAACTCGAAGCTTGCTTGTGTGTGTGGGTGGAGTCCCCAGAAAGGTGCGCAGGCGTGAAAGTGAGCTGGGAGACGGGCCCCACGCCTGGCAGGAGCTGGAGGCGCTGTTCCCGGACCGCAGTGTCTGGGAGTGCCCTGTGCTTGCTGCACTTTCATTAAATAAAAAGTATCATGTCGTCATGAAAGTGTTTGATGTCCCACACTGCGAACCATGGCTGTGTCCTTGGCAGGACACGGAGCACGGTGGGGAGGAAGCAGAGCAGTGGCCCCCTCCCCGGGCACAGTGTCAGCCCTGGAAACTCACTGCCGGAGGGGGGCTGACTGGGGGCGTGGTTTTAATCTTGTTAGTCTAACCTCTGTTTTGAGTGAAATATACGACAGTCATGGGGTGGAGACATCACCCAGATGTGTTGTTGTTGGTTTCCTGTTTGTTTTGTCTGGTTTTCTTCCGACCAATCAGAGGGAGAGTCAGAATCTCAATGCCCGAGGAAATGCACTCTGTTACTGTGTGTTCATCACTCTGGTGTGTGAAGGACCAAAGTCTGGGGCATGTTGGGTGGAAAAAGCCAGAGGACTAATTTCATGTGAAATATGCCTTTTCCCAAGTGCTTCTAACTGTGCTATGTTTTAAGCATAAGCAATCGGATACAACAAAAACCCTACATAAATGTTATTAAAATTGGGTCAAAAGACATTGGTGATGGCAGTTCTTGGATGCAACTATTCTTGATGGGTCCCTTAAAAATTACCAGATTTGATAAATTTAGAGCATAAATCTATCACCAAATTGTAGTTACAGAAATCTCTTTTAGTTATACTTTCCACTCATTTAGAAACAGTCTTTCCTGCTTCATTAATTAAAAACCCACATCATTTATCATCCCCCTGGGACTCTTTTCAGAACTAACAAGACATTCTCGGTAATTACTCAGGGACAGAGGCCTCGGCCAGGCCGCCCGGCTGCCGCGACCAATGGACACTCTTTCCTGCTGTGGAAGTTAAAACCAAACATAAGCCATGGTGCATCTGCAAGGTTGGTCTGGATGTAATGGAAGGAAAGACTGGAAGGATTCCTTCCAGTCACAACACAAACTGCTTCCAGAGGGCGCAGGTGGGGCTCTTCTCCGTAAAGGCACACGGAATAGAGAGCTGAGTCATTCCCTGAGCCTTCCGCACTGTCGGAGAGATCCGCCCGTCACCGCCTGGCTCTCTCAAAACCGCTGTGTCCACGGTGATTAACGACTCTCTGAGGACACATTCTAAGCACCAGTCTCGCTGCAGTTTTATCTCAATTGTCTGCACCTAACTCTCTGCCCAATCTAAAATGCACAAGTGCGTTTTTTTATTATTGTACTGTGCTTTCTTGGAGGATAGCTTCCAATTCTGATTTTTCTCCATTCACACACCACAGGCCTCCCGAGGTGCGTCACCATGGCCGAGGTTCAGAAGCTGCGCCCCAGAACCATGTCTCCCAAAGCCAGGTCGGCAAAGCCCCGGGAGACTTCGCCCAGCCTGTGGCGCGCACACTGACGCCAGAGTTTTCGTTGTCCTGTGGGTTTTGTCGATTCGCCTCTTCATGCAGACACATCCCAAATCTTTCTGACCTGTTTGCCACGTGGTGACGCTCCTGTCATCATACTGCTGTCAGTCACCTTCGCACAGAGTGTTGGAATCGCTTGAGGGCCCACGGAGATCCCCCGAAGTGGTCGGAGGCCAGTATTGTGTTTTGGGTGCATATTTGTGTCTCATGAGATGTTGTTCCCAGCACCCGTCACATTCTCAGAGGGGTTGCCTGAGGCCTCAGGTGAGGTTCAATCAAACACATCTGAGTCAGGGGGCGGCTTTGCTCCAGGAGTTTATTCTGCAGACAGATGTGCCCCCCTGGTCTCCTCACCACTTTTCACATAATCAGAAGCAGCCTGTGGCCACACGACTTCCACGTGGCCAGGCCCCCAGACGACAGTGTGGGTGGTCCCTCCTGGGTGGTCCCTCCTGGGTGGCCTCTCCTGAGTGGCCACCGTCTTCAGATCTTTTATCAAATACACCGCTCCTTCCCTATCAACCCAGGCCTTTGCATACGGACCAGGTGGCCCCCGTGCTCCTGATTGGACTGGTGAGAGTAAAAGGTCAAACTTTTCTGGCGACCTTCTGCCATTTTCACATCCGGTGCCAGAAACAAGTTCCCCCTGCCCACACCCCACCCACGCATGGCCCATGGATAAAATCAACGTATTCTGTATTGTAGCAAATGTAAGTGTTGCCTTTGTCCACCTGTTTTGACAGAGACAGGCATTTGGTAAGGAGAGAAAAAACTGGCCATTTTTCACAAGTGAGATGAAAACAAAATTTTCTAGAAATGACTCGGATTCTATGGAATTTGAATCTCCCTATGAACTGAAGTAGAACAAATCTGTATGAGAGCACCTGAGGCAGCCCGATAGGCCCGGTACCGAGGACAGTCTGGGGTAGTGGCTGCTCTCAGCAGAACACCCCCGGGACCCTGCGGAGCGTCCCCTGCTTGTGGAGCGGCTCGGGGACCGTCCGCTGCCATCGCGGTCCTGGCCCTTCTCCGTGGAGTGTCTGTGTCTGCGGGTCCCTGTCTCCGTTCACTGTGAAGGTCAGACTGTATCCCCTGCCCGGGGAGAGGCTGCGTGGGCCCCAGGTCCCGTGCACGGAGATGGTGTGGACTTGGGCCTTCGAGAGCAGCCTGAGCTCCCCATGTCATGGCCCTGTCCAGCATGGGCCCAGGAAAACAGGATGGCCGCCTGTCCCAATGACGTGTCGCCGCACAGAACACTGTTTTCTCTGCCCATAAACAAAGTGTCTGTGCATGAAACGGTGTGACCTTCACTTCTGCCTTGGAGTTGGGTGGGCTAGAGAATCGAAGACCAGCAATGGACGGCCCTTGTGGGCGCTGCCTTAAACACACAAGAATTCGCTTCATTTTAGGTCAGCAGCTTTGCTTTCGCTGGCGTTACCTAGCCTTCTTTTTTAAAAAAAAGGAAGGAAGGAAGGAGGCCGACTAGAACCACAACAGGGCTGCCTTGCCCCAGGGCAGAGGAGGCTGGTTGGAACCTAACCTGAACCCTCCCCCAAGCCTCGGTCAAGCACCAGCACCGTCTCTGAAGGAGCCGAGCCGATGCCCAAGGGCCTGGCTTCGCTCTGAGAACCATCAGCAGGGTTGGAGAGTTGGTGCCTGATTAGTAGTCTATGCAGACCTGTCTCCTGGAGTCCCGATGAAGCCGTTCCCTTCATTTCCAGTCCACGTGGGGCGTCCTCGGGCTGCTGGGGGCCCAGAGGCCAGCGTCCAGTCGCATTTGCCTGCCTGCTTCTCATGTACGCGGTCACGTGTCTCCTCTTTGGGAAATTTCACACACACTCTGGTTCCCCGCCTCACAACAGCCCTCCGTGTGTCGTCCCACTAAATATATCCGATTTCTGTATCTTCCTTAACTACAGAACGCTTCTGAGCCGGTAAACCTCACAACATCCTATGTTAAGTGGTAGAACAGGCCACAGCAGCGTTTGCTGGCTTTCTGAATCCAGTTACATAAAATTCCTGATGAGGCAATTTTCAGTTTGGGATTACCCTCGATGGCACCTGTGGTATGTTTCAGGAAACGCAGAAGTAATAATATTGGCCAAACACACGACTATTCCTACCTGACACATAACCATATCTGACAAACAGAAAGCAGCTTCACACCCAAGCTCATCTGCCTGTGTCTCCCAGGCAGGGCCGACATCCCCAGCCACTGTCTGAGGAGCCAGATGCAGGGTCCCGGCCCGCGGCGGGAGGAGAAAGAGCGGCGAGATTTCCTGAGCCCCTCCCGTCTTCGTGCCCATTTTGTTCGCACCAATAGCAGCCCCAGAAGTCAGTATGGCCAGTTTCCTGACACAAACGATGACGCCAAGACTCAGAACACTTCCCAGGTCATTCTAGCTGCCGGAGACTAGATTCGAACCCAGACTGGGCTCCCTGTGAGTCTGTGTCCCCAACAGAGGAAGGAAGAGTCGTCCCCAGGACCCAAAACCTGGAGCAGTGCACCCACTTCCTGCTGAACAGTCATGCATGTGGCCTAGAAATGGAGTATTGAGTGGTCAGAGGGGCAAAGAACCATCCAGAAAGCAGAGGCGAAGAATTATCTTCAGGTATTACTTAACTTGGTCCTCAGAGGACAGCTGAGCGGGCTTTGGTGACGCTATAGGACAGACAGGGGGCACGGGGGCTTGAAGACATGTCCAGGGTGGGAGACAGAGTTGCACTGGATTGGGGAGCTGACTTCTCCATGGGCTGATCTGAACTCAGCTGTGGGGTGTGGTGGGGTCACACTGTGGTCACACTGGACCCAGGGACCAAGCCCAGCAGGAGGCCTCTCTGGGAGGGTACAGAGAAGGGGGGTCAGATGAGGGTCCTAGACTCAGGGGAGAGCCAACGGCAGTGGGAAAATCAGGGGTGGCCTGATTTTGCTGGGCTGAAGTGGGAGGATGGGTGGGGGCGCGTGGCGGCAAGCCTCAGTCCTGGGTCCCCCGGCACAGCCTGCATCAACTGGAACCTTAGCAGGACAACGCCCTCAGGTTCTGAGGACCCAGACTGACAGAGCCCTCCAGGCAGAGGCAGAAAGCCCTGGAAGCCAGCTCAAAATGCCTCCACCGTCCACGGGATGGGAGAGCCGGAAAGAAGCAACTAAGAAGCAACCAGAAGCCCGAGGAGAGAAGCTGAGGCTCTTCCTCCCGAAAAGATGTCCCAGCGCCGGCCGGGTTTCGTGAGCAGCAGTTAGCAGAAGGCTGGGGAGGACGCAGCTTCCAGTGGGGGTCCGTCTAGCACACAACACACAGTAGGTATCTGAAGCGTGGGTAGAATCGTGATACCGCAAACTGAGAGGATGGAGTGGAGCAGTTTCTGGGTGTGGAAAGAAAATGAACAGAAGTGGAAAGGTCAGAAAACACAGTGGGTATTCCAGTAACGTGGAGCCAAGCAGCTTTTCAGATGCAGGCTGCGTGTCCAGAGGGTGGGAGGCGGGTGGGTGCACAGAGAGGGCCCGAGAGCGGGGCTGGACGAGGTGCTTTCATCTGCAGCACCGCAGGGCAGACTCCTCGGCAAGGTGAGCCGACAGGCTCTTTCACTCTCTGTGGCAAGGAGACAGCCGCTTCCCAATTAAGCAACGCGTCTGCTGAGTCTGCGGCTCCGCTTCTCTCCCAGCAAAAGTGCAGCCGCTGCCCCAGCAACACCTAGTGCCCGGGAACTTCGGGAAGGGGGGTGGAGGCAGTGCACTGGGTGCTTCCAGAGACTGTTTCTAGACAGGATGCAAAGCCAGCACGCCAACATCTGTCGTTGCTTCAGTGACTGGGCGAGCATGCTTCTGGGATGTCTCGGAAGAAAGAGGTCTTCCCTGAGTTGCCTTGTAGAAAAATTATTGACTTCTCTCTCTGCTGTCTGAAACACAAACACTATTTCCCCTCATTTCATCTTATTTTTCTCTCTTTTGGTACTTAAGACAAAGACAAGCCTTTTACAGGCCTGGGAAGTGACTCCCCACGTTGACCCGCCTGGTTAGAAATGCGCAATCAGATGGTCCTGTGAGCTTACTCCCCGCAGATTTGTTACAGAGCCCCTTTTCATCCACAGCATCAGCAGACTAAACAAGAAAATCACATGATCATGTCAGCAGATGCAGAATTTAAGGCATTTGACAAATTCCAATACATAGTCATGATTTAAAAAAAAAAAACTCTCAGTGCCCTAGAAACAGGGGAATTTTCTCAACTTGATAAAAACTATCTACAAAAAACCTGCAGCTAACAGCATACTGAATGGTTCGAAAATTTGAACTTTTCCAGCTAAGATTCCAACCAGGCTGGTATGTTCTCCCTCTCCACTTCTCTCCAACGCCATACTGGAAGTCCTTGCTAATGCAATAGGGCAAGAAAAGTAAATAAGAGGTACCCAGATGAGAAGAAATAAACCTGTCTTTGTTTATAGGCAATGTGATTATTTGTGCAGGAAATCTAAAAGATAGACCAAAAAACTCTCAGAACTAATAATCGATCATAGTGAGTTTTCAGGATAGGAGATTAAGTAATAAAATAGTGCACAATACTGTATTATTGCACTGAAAAAGGATAAACTGTTACTGTTATTTTATAACTTGTTTTTTTTTTTTCACTCAATGGCATACCTTAGATGTCTTTTAAATTCAGTACAGGTGGGTGCCCTTCATCCTTCTTCACGCCCACACAGCATTCCATCAGATGATGTCACAGTCACCGTGTAGTCATACTGAGGGGTTTGGTAGCTTCAGGAGTCATTGGTTAGTTTGGCTGGTTGGTGTTTGCTTGCAGTATGATTTCTCGGATCCCCTCTTTGTTTTGGCATTCCCTTAAATCTTTTCAAAATGCAAGTTAGGGCTTTTACAAAAATGTCTCCAATATATTCATTTATGTAAAAAATTTTAGGATAACACTGTTAGCAGTGGCTGCCTCTGAGCCAATCAGAGAAGGTCATGCGGCAGGAATGTACTAACATATGTCACTCCATATCTTCTTCCACTACCAGAGTTTTCACAACTACAGGCAATGCTTTCCTAGTTTTAATGAAAACATTTAAATATGTGACGCTGCAACACTGTCACACACACTGGTTCTCTTCTTTAGGACTATGCCTCAGGGGATGTAGGTGGGAGCAAGAGAACGGGCTAATTAAATGTGTGCTCTCAACATCGACGTCATGGTCTGGAGCGATCATCAGAGAGGTGGCATTCTGTAGATGGCCCCCAGCATTGGGGACAATAAAAAGAACTAGAGGTTCCACTCACAGCTGGTGTGGAGGACTCACGGGGAGGAAGGGCTGGGAGAGGTCCTGCACGATGCATCCGCCCTCTGACCTGGTGGGAGTTCTGGATAGAACCCCCTCGGCGAGCGCCGATGGCTTCCTCTTCCTACGGAAGCGCAGCGAGGGAGTTGGTGCATGGAAGGGTGGCAGAACAGTAAGCCCACTTGGGCTTTATGGAACCGGATTCCTCCTGTTCCCCCTTTTTCTGTCCCTGGCTCTGTCCCCCAGCTGGCTTCTTCTGGCAAGGTCACAAGGTGGCTCCCACGGCCACTAGGGCTTCAACTGCTTTGCCCACATTCAGAAGCTGATTGGGCCACCCTTGAACAAATCCCCAAGACCAGGCGACTGGCACATGCTGCTTGGCTTTAAGTCACCATCTTCAGAGCCAATCACACTGAAAGGAGGAGGAATGGGTAACTGTGATTGGCTGAGGTCAGTCAAGCCACGCCCCCAGAGCCCTAGAAGAGTGGATCTCAACCAAGCCTGGCTGCTGCCCGTGGGAGAGATGGCCAGGCCTGGCCTCGGGAACCGTTCCCGTGTGCCACAGCAGAATTCTCCGAGGTGCGGAAGGAGGAAAAGGCCACCGAGTCTGGAGCCAGATTGTGTCCTGGAGTCTTTAATATTTATTTTAATCCTCACAACAGTATTTAAACTGGGCGCTGCCATCCTGAAGGAGACTCCAACCCAGAGAGTCTGAGTCATTTGCATTGCGTGCATCCAAGCTCAGCTCGTCAGCTGTGCACGCTTCTCGGTGCGGCCGGCTAATGACCCTGAAGTTCTCCTAGGTTCAGCACCACAGTTATAGCTTAGGTGCTGGTCCCCTGAGGGTCTGGGAGGGGCTGTTTCTGTTTGGCCTTCTCGTTGGTGTTGTTATTGTGGTTTAAAAGCCATGTGGAGTATTTAGAATATATGTGTGTGTGTGCATGTATGTGTGTGTGTGGTTAAGCAAGCAAACCTTGGGATTCCGGGAAAGTCACCCAGTCTCCCCCTCCCCCTTCTCCACCTCCCCCTCCAAAGCTGCTGGTGGAAATGCTCTGGGAACCTGGTGAAGAAAATCATGAGTCCAGGCTTTCACTTCTCTGCCAAGAGAGATAAGAGGGTGTCAACGGCCATGGAGCCTGTAGGGTAGTGAATCTTCCAGAAACTCTGCACCAGAGGGCTTCATGGAGGAGGAAACCCCACATTCCCAACAAGCACTGGGCCTTCCATCGGCTACAAGCCTTTGAGGCTGGACCAGCTGTCCCTGACTGTTCTCGGTGGGGCGAAGGGCGAGGGGCGTGGAGCGTGGGGGACAGTGAGCACCTGAACAAAGGCACAGCCTTACGTGGCCCAACGTGTTGGCCGCGCTGGCTCAGGCGGGAGCCACACTGTGCGGCAGCCCCTGGAAAACAGTCGGAGAGGGAAGGCGGGAGCCTCCTGGACGCTTTGTGCTCAGAAGGGCCTCACATTAGAACCTGCTGGCCGCCAAAGAGGCGTTACTGCACAGTGAGGCACAACTAAATGATCAGAGATGTGAAAAGGACTCGAAGTCCTAATACTTCGTTACATTTTATTTTCCTTGGAGACTACGTGGAAGTTCTGTTGTTGGAATAATTGAGTAGATTTTTACCCGGAGTGTTTAAATATTGTCAAACTGTTCCATGTTCTGCCTTGACTCAAAATAATCACTTATTTTCTAATTAATGTGAACCCTAGTATGTGACAGGTGCAGTTTAGGCCAATAATAAGGGAGGTGACACCTAATTAACAGTTTCTCAGGATCAATTAAAAAAGGACATTCCCGTGTGTAATTGGCTGAGGACACGGGGTGCCCCAAACTTGTCACAATATTGTTTAAAACAGAGCAGTGCACCCATGGGTGAAGACAGGGGGAGAAAATGCCAAAATCATACTTCTTCCTGAGGAAAACCGCCCCTAAAAGTTGCCCTTGGCTCCTGCGGAGACAGCCATGTTGCTGTCATGTGACTCTTCAGGCCACAGCTGATTGGACCAGAGGTGGCTGCACACCCCCCCATAAACTGATGAGAAATCTGTGATGTGAAAGGGTTATACAATTTTCATTTAAAATAAAAATGTGGATTTCCATAAAAATGGCCATTCAGTGGAACAGAACTGAAAGCTTTTTTTTTTTCCTTCCAGTCTCTGGAGGTGTTTTATTTGCCACTTAATGTCATTTTTAAATAAAATTTAAAATTTTTGCATGCATATTCTTCTTCTTCTTTATATGGTGTAATTCAGGTTTAAATGCAAATGCGAGAGCATTTGACTCAGGTTGAATAGCCGAAATCACGCGATTTATACTGTGCAGCTCACGCACGCGGGTGTTCTACTTCCTTCTCGCCCACAACGTCCCCAGTGCCGCGTATCCCTCGCTCAGCTGCTTCCAGGGCACCTCGTGATGCGCACGTTTTCTGAGAACACTCTCTCCTCGAGGCTTGCTGATGAGTAAGGAGGGACTGAATAAAAGAAAAGCCTTCCATCTTGTGTTCTTTCCCTCTGTGCCATCCTCAGAGCACACGTGGTTGGCTAATACGGGAAAGGAACGTGGCCATTGGTAAAAACCAGGCTCTTCCATGGGATTGCAAGGAAAGCCCTCCAAGGACCCACACACGGGAGACTGTGGTGTGGTGAGATGGTTTATTCAGTGGAAACCTGCCCCTGGGTCTCCAGGGTCCCCTCTCCCTCCATCCCGCCACGGCAAAAGTCCAGCGGTGTCCTCAGCAAGGCCGAGACAAAATCCAGAGTCTGGAGTTTCCGGTTCATATCACAGCCCAGCCCTTCGGAGCCTGCACCATCTGCTGTTGCCCTGGTAGCTGTGAGACGGACGTGCTCACGTGTTCCTGGGTGAGAAAGAGGGTGTGAGCGCACGGGGTGAGTGTGTTACCAGGTGCAGGAGGCGGGGGCCAAGGGAGAGAGAGAGCCAGAGCTTCCCTGTTCTCCTGGGGTTATATTAGCTTGAGCTCGGGAAGGACCAGGTGCTTGTTCTAAATAGCCAATCAACTTCCTCACCTTTTCCAGGCTTTTTGATAGGCACCCCCCCCCCTTATTAGACTGACAGGCCTCTATGGTCAAGCACCTTCCCCCATACCCCCAACAACCCAGCACCAGAGGTGGGGGGAGGAGCGTTAATCCCCTGGAGAAGCGGTGCTGTGGTCCCTGGGGTGCAAAGCTGATCTTCCTGGTGAGGCCGACGGGCTCCCGCTCCCCAGTTCATTAAACTCACTGTCTCATTCCCTTTGCTCTCTTTCCTATTACTAACTAGTTAACTACCTACAGTAACATTCCCTCCCACCCCACAAAGACCTTTCTTTAATCTTGTAATCTTACAAGGGTACATGGACGAAGGTCCCAGCCTCTGCAGCTGCTTCCTGCTGTCACAGAGGCGCAGTCCTGCCTGTCCCCAGGCCCAGCGGCTCTTCCCATCTGCCGAGGAAGAAAGGGGCCTAAAGGAAGGGAGGCATCAGGCAGAAGAGGGCCCTGCAAAGTCCAGTCGGTTGGCTGTGCCTGGGGGACAGTGTATGGGACGTCCAGAAGATGTCATTGCTGGACAAGATGGCATCCTCAGTGTGTTCTAGAGGTGGCAAGGTGACAAGAAGGTTAAGAGGCATCAGCCAAAACTGAGGCGAATTACAGCAACTGAAGGTTTTGTGAGAGGTAAAGCCCAGGAGACAGAGGACCAACTCTACAGTGTCTGGGGTTACGTTGGAGGAGCGGCCTCTGGGAGGAAGGTGTGTCACACTGCCTGACGCCCCCTTGTCCACCATCCCTAACTCCAACTGTGCCGAGGAGAACAGTCTAGACTCCAACCCCTCCCCAAAGAACTGCGGGCCTTTTCTGCCTGAACCCTGAAGGGTGAAGAGGGCAAGCCGTTCCCAGTGCAGCCCACAGACCGCCCGTACTGCACCAGCGCCGCCATCCAGTCCTGACAGCAAATCGGCCCAGCCAGACCGCCGAGCCTCATTGTAGGAGGCGGCGATGCAGACGGGCTCCTAAGGTGAGGCAAATGCCTTGTGAACAAGCAGCCAGGTGGATGAGGCCACAGGCCTGCACCTGTGCAAACAGAGGGACGAGCACGCCGGTCAGCACACACGGCAACTCACAACCAGTCTCTGAGCCTGTGAGACCATCAGGAGGCGAGGTCCAAGGGCGAGGCTTTTGCTGGGATGACATCGGACAGTGCCAGTGGGACAGAGCCTCCTCGTCTGCGGAGCGAACACCTCTGGAGATGGCACCAGGTGCCGAGGGAAACTCTGTTTGGCATGCGCTACATGAGCAAGGGAGGGTACGATCAGGTTCCCTGGCCATTTGTGTTTGTCACAAAGCCGTGCAAGATCTGGATCGGACGGAAAGTTTGGCTGGTGGGGTCACCTCGGCCTCCCTCCTCTCTAAGGGTCTCCCTGACCAAATGCAGTGGGATGACCACTCCCCTCTACCTCAAAGTTTCGTGGGACTTTCACGTGGTACAAGTCCACAGAATTCTGTGCTCGGTGTCACAGATCTCTTCTCTCCAAATCCCACCTCTTTTTCCAAGTACATAAGCACTGTTGTTGATGCCTTCGCATTTTCCTTGAGGTTTTTAAACACATATCTATAGTGGCCCCCAAGAAACATCCCAGTCCTACGCACCCCACAGTACCTGCAAATGTGACCTTATTGGAAAAGGGGGGTCTTTGAGATGTAGTCAAGCTAAGCATCTCAAGATGAGACTTTCCGGGATTTAGGGAAGCCCCGGTCCGAAGACAGATGACCTTTTAAGAGATGAAAAAGGTGGAGGGAGATTTGGAACAGGGAGACACAAAGAAGACGGTCACGTGACTAACAGGCGGGGACTGTAGCCTCGCAGCTGCCCACCTGCCAGGGACACCTAGAGCCACCAGGAGGGGGCGAGGCAGGAAGGGTCTCCCCAGACCCCTGCCAGCACATGATCATGGTCTTCCGACCCGCCCCCTGCCCAGACTGTGAAGCCACGGATTTCTGCTGTTTACGAGCCACCGACTTGTTGGTCGTTTGTTGCAGCGACCCTGGGAAACTAAGGACGACATACGAGCAAAGGAAGACTAATCGCTGACTTGCGTTCACTATTTTACAGATGTTCTTAGAGTTTTGATGGGTTATCTACACTACTGTCCGAAGTCAAAACCCCGGAGAGGTTTTAAACCGCAGGAAAGTTGGAAGGAAAGTATTTTTGATTCTTTGATAATACCAGGGCTTAATTATAGTTTCCTGAGTCACAGCCTCGGGGAATTCCAGAACACGTAATTTGGCTTTCCTCTGCCACGAAAATGTTCTGTTGGCGCAAACAAAGCCAGTGCCCTTATATTCCCTTCACCTCCCCCTGAAGGTAGAAGCAGTAATTCGTCCTCTCAGAGAGGGGGAGAGAGAATGTGCCTAAGTAGCCAATTTTAATTTCTGCGTTTTCTAATTTTCAATACTAGGGCTACGGTCTAGTTAAGGCTGAAAATAAATGGATATTGCTTGAAGCCAAAGGCAGAAAGAAACCCGGGAGTCTCATGACTGGGGCCAGGCATTGACTCTTTCCTTGCTGGATAGTGGAATTGGGTAAGGAAGGGGACAAGGGAGGTTGGGGCAGTCAGAGCACGGTGGGGGGGGGGACTCGGGAGGGGGTCTCTTCACACTCTGGTGCCCAAGTCCTTCCCCACTTTGACAACCCGCAGGGCCTCTGGGTGCAAGTGAGCGGGGACACAGCCCTGGCGACATCAGCATAAACAAGGCGCCTTGCAGAATATATCCCTATTCACCATCCTGTCCAACTCCACCCCAAAACTGAGGTAACTGCCATCCCATTTCACAGATGCCACCACTGAGGGCTCTGGAGTCGAACGGACTCCACCAGGGTCCTGCAGTGGCCTTGAACCCAGAGTCACTCTTCCCATCATACTGCCGCTACTCTGGAGGCCACGGTGAATCCCCACAGCGCGGGCACATGACCATGCTGGCTCCATTTTGGAGGAAAGAATAAACAAAGTCATCCCAGTGCTGAGAACTGGAAGGACTGGGGGCCTTCGAGGCTGCGTGGAGCTGGTGCAGAGCTGGTGTGAGAGCCAGCTTCTCAAAGGAAGAACCATGCAGGCTGTGTTCTGGCCGAGACTGGAAAATCTGGGCGGGTGCTGATGAGGCCAGCCTGCAGCACTCCCGGGCGACTTTGCCGGACGGAGGAAAGGACACCTGCCTCCTCTACTCAGCACACGCAGGAGGCTACAACCCAAAGTGTCAAAGAATTTCCAAGGGGGAATGTCCTAACGCGGGAGTGACGCCCGTCAGAGCTGTTTTACAGAGAACGGTGTTGAGAGGGCACGTTCTTGCACTGGAAACCGACCTCAAAGAACAGCTTCCTCTTTCGGGGGCACCTCCAGGTTGGGCTGACCCCAGGCGTCTCGGGGGGCAGCTCTGTGACCTGAGGCTAAGTGCTGGGGAGGGAGGGCATCTGCTGGTCACGGCCACCATGAGCCCTCTGGTCTGCGCTCTTGTCAGAGCACCCCCCCACCCAGGCAGAGGCTCCATCTCTCTCTGTTTATTCACAGGAAGAGGAAATGAAGCATCTCCCTCTGAAAGTCCCAGGGGCCTGGCAGTTGTGGGAACTGAAGTCTGACTTGGGCCCTTCTGTGCATATTTCTTTCCTCTTTCTTTTCATGTTTCACTTTTTAATTAAATGTATTAGGGTGACATTGGTTGATACAATTATATAGGGTTCGAGTGTACAATTCTATAACACATCCGCTGTATACTGTGTTGTGTGTGCTCAGCACCCCAGGTCAAGTCCCCTCCCATCACCACTTACCCCCGTACCCTCTTCTACCTGCCCCCCCCTTTCCCTCTGCTCATCACCATACTGCCGTCTGTGTCTCAGAGTCTGGGGTTTTGTTGTTGGCGGGGTTTTTTGGCTCAATCCCTTTGCCTTTTTCACCCAGCCCCTCAACCCCCTCCCGTCTGACAGTTCTCAGTCTGCTCTGTGTCTAGGAGGCTGTTTCTACTGTATGTTGGCTCAGTTTGTTCCTTAGATTCCACGCACGAGTGAAGTCACAAGGTACTAGTGTTTCTCTGACTGGCTCATTCCACGCAGCACGGTGTTGGCCAGGCCCATCCATGCTGTCGCAAAGGGGAAGGTTCCCTTCTGTTCTACGGCCGAGCAGTGGCCCGCCGTGTGGATGTGCTACGGCTTTTCGGTCCACTCATTCACCAATGGGCACTCGGGACACCTCCAAATCTTGGCAATTGTAAATAACACTGCAACGAACATGGGGGCGCTTGTGTCCTTTCGAATCAGCATTTGGGGTTTCTTCCTTTGTGTTTCCAGAAGTGGAATCCCTGGGTCTGACGGCAGTTCCTTTTTTTCATTTTTCGAGGAAACTCCATGCTGCTGTCCACAGTGCTGCTCTGGTCTGCACCCCCACCACCAGTGCCCAAGGGTCCCCTCTTCTCCACATCCTCTCCGACACCCGCTTTTTATTGATTTATTGATGACAGCCGTTCTGACAGGTGTGAGGTGGTTTCTCTTTGTGGCTTGAATTTGCGTCTGCCTGATTACTGATGCCGAGCATCCCTGCACCTGTCTGTCGGCCACCCGTATGCCCACTTGGGAGAAGGGTCTACTCAGGTCCTCTGCCCGTTTTTCAATTGAATTATTCGTTTTACTGGTGTTGAGTTTGACAAGTTTTGTATAACCTCTGGATATTAACCCCTGATCGGAGGTATCATCGGTGAATATGTTCTCCCAGTCAGTGGGCTGTCTTTTCATTTTGTTGATGGTTTGCTTTGCTGGGCAAAACCTTTTTAATTGGATGTGTCCCCGTTTGTTTATTTTTCTTTTGTGTTCCTTGCCTGAGGCGATATATCAGAAAAACTACTGCTGTGAGACATGCCCGAGATTTTGCTGCCTACGTTTTCTTTCAGGGTTTGTATGGTTTTGACTCTAACACATGTATTCCAGGTTTAGGCTGAATAATGGGCCCAGGTCTGAGCAGTGGAAACTCTTCATCGATGGCGGGCCAGGCCGTGTTCCACTTTTACTGTTGCTGATCTTCAAGAATGGACCCGAGACACACACGCCTCTGAGCGCTGAGACCTGGGGTGCTGGGGGCGGGGGGGCAGCCGGGCTAAAGTACAGGATGTTTATCCGGATGGCCAAGGGGCGCGTGGTCTGTGGAACATTAAACAGCGTGGGAGGCTGGCACAGCCCTGCTAAACCCGAGTGTGCGTTGAAGGCTGCCCTGTGCTGGGTCACATGACACAGGGGGGGGGGGTGAGTGACCTGCTCGGGGCACACAGCCAGATCAGAGATGTAATCACGACGTCAGGAACATTTCTGTTTGGTCAACCAGGAATGAATGGCCTACCTTGTGTTCTGTCTCGGGACTGGAGAGATAAAATAAAAAGAATTTCCACCTAAAAAACCAACATGAATTCACTACGTGTTATTAAAACTAATAAGAAAAGTAAATGCGTTGTCAGCCCCAAAATCAATACGAAAAAGCCAGAGGTGAAAATGATATGAAATCGGATTTACTTCAAAATAATTGGGCAGGGAGCGGGGATTAGGTGGGGCAGAGAGAAGAGGACCCTCGCCATGAGTTAGTGACTGATGAACTTTGGGTTTGGGTAGGTGAGGGTCCCTTACGCTCTCAAACTGTATATACTTTTGAAATTTTTCACTATAAAAATGCTTTTCCCCCCTAAGTATCCCACGTAAAATAACAAAAACTGTCAAATGCATTAAATTAATCTTCCCAGAACAGTGCTGTACCTACGTAAAGAAGTTGGCAGCACCCAGCTGAAAAACATGAAGACCCGAACAGACAAACAGAACGTTCCTGGCTGGGAATCTTTATTATCAGAATGCCATCAATTTATGCCCTAATCCATGTCTAAATTCAATGTAATTCCAATAACAATTTCAACAGAAACTTATTGGAACTTGGTTCTCAGCTTCACATGAAAAAGAAAATATTCAAGAATGACAGTGAAAGAGAAGGAATGAGAAGGAAATTTTCTTACCAAGTACCAAAACTTATTACAGTGCTGTAATTAAAACAGTGTGATATCGGTATAAGAAAGGACATGTTCACAGAACAAAACAGAGGATTCGGAAGCAGACACACGCATGCGTGAAAATCTGCTGTAACCCAAAGATGGCCTTTCAACCCTTCCTGTCCTGATGTGGGGTGAATGCCAGTTTCTGTTTATAACAGATGTAGTTGTTTATTTACTTGTGCAATACACCTTCGTATTGGTGCGTGTCTGTACATCCTATTTCTAGGTTTATGTAGACACACAAAAGCATGCATTTGTTTTAAACACCTGTGTTATATTTGTACACATTCTCATTTGAGAACTATTTCATCAACAGCTGTTTCTATATTGCATGTAGGCAAATCTTACGAAGACCCCACCCCTAAGTACCACTGCAGTCGGAGGTACTTTGGGTTGAATTTGCAGGGAACATAATTCGGCTTGTAGCAGTAACAGAGCATCTCTGACGGTGTACAAATTAGCCAGAAGGCAGGTCTGTGCCCTCGAGAGCCCTGCAGGGACAAGCTGTCAGCAGGTCCCATCTGATCAAGAGCTGGTGACATCCTTACCTCGGAACCCCTGCAGGAGGTACTCGGGGACGGTTGACCTCCTTGCTGGCCACCTCCCCCAGACAGAGGTGGATGGGAAGAAACGCTGCAATGACTTGGGCATCATGGGGGGATGAAGATCGCACTCTGAGCCCTGGCCGGTGCAGCTCAGTGGGTTGAGCACCTGACGGTGGGCCAGGTCCCCGGCTGGGGTTGGCAAGAGGCAATTGATCGATGTTTCTCTCTCACATCAGTGTTTCTCTCCTTTTCTCTTTCCCTCCCTTCCCCTCTCTCTAAAAATAAATAAATGAAATCTGGAAAAAAAAGAAGAACTCGCTTTGATTTCCTGCAAGTCTCCTCTTGGTGAGTGTTTCCTGGGTGCCAGGCCAAGGCCCTCAGTGGGATCTCATGCCGTCCTCACGGTGGCCAGGATGCAATGGGTCTGCCCTCATTATCTTTGTTTCTAACATAAAAAACAGGTTTGGTGTGGTTGTCTGACCTGCTGAAGGTCACTGGCCTGAGCCGTGGCCTTGACCTGGGCCTATCTAACTCCACAGCCCGTGCCTCTCACTCCCACACTACACTGCTTTTCCTCGTGGTATTTCTACCACCCTTTGCTTAGAAATTTTCCTTAAAGGACTCCAAGTTCCGCCGCAATCTCCAGTGATGGAAGCCAGGGTCTGCCAGAGGTGTCACAGAGTTGGTTGTGCCTGTGACTCCTCCAGCCCTTGGCTGTGTCATGGATGTGACCGCTGGGGGCAGACCAGCTGGATGTTCTCTGGGGTCCTTCGGACAAGAGCGTTTGCAATCTTCCCGGGCAGACCAACCAAGAGACGAGAAAAGAGGGAACAGCTGGTGGGGCCAGGGGTGGCCTGGAAGAAAAGACAACGCCCCTGTATGGGACATTCTGATTCTGTCTCCCGGCCACACACGGGCGACCTCAGACTATGAGCTGGGCTGAGTCAGCGATGGGGTCCAGGGGCTGCTGTACAGAAGCAGCACCTGCTGGGGCTGGGGCAGGTGCCGGGGGAGCAGAGGCCTCCCCATGGACATCACAATGTGAGCCCCCGGAGGGCAGAGCCGCAAGCGAGTCGACGCCAAGACCCACCTCCATGTCCACCATCAGCTGCCAGCCCCTCTCGGCGACAGATGTCACTGCTTGCTGGAAGAAGAAATGTCAGTGTCATCCTATAAAAGCCCCTCCATATCCTGCAAGGGAAGAGAGGCACACCACCAGTGTACCCCCCAAACTAATTACCTGGGGGTGTTGTTTAGAAAAAATTAGCCCTGGCCAGGTGGCTCAGTTGTTTGGGGCATGGTCCTGTACATCGAAAGATCAGGGGTTGGATCCCTGGCCCACGGGTCTCTTGTAGGAGGCAATAGATTGATCGATGACTCTCTCACATCCATATCTCTCTCTTCCCCTTCCTCTTTCTCTAAAAAAATCAATAAAAAATATTCTCAGATGAGGATAAAAATACCATATAGAAATTGGTGTCACCGGCACTGGGCCTGGTAACAAAGCGCTACGTGCCGGGCTTAACCTTCCACTGAGGGTTAGGAACGGCGTTCCTTAACCCCCAGCCCTATCATCCGTAGGGGCGGACGTGCCTCCAGTCTGTTAAGTTATTTGCTGAGAAAATGTTATGTTAAATATGGTTATTTTCTGAACACACTCTTCTCATCTCCAGTGTATACTAAGATGAAAATCGCCACAGTTCTCCACAAATTGTGAGTGGGAAACATCTGGGTATTGCAAAGAGTTGAATGAATTCACTGGGGGGGAATTGCTGTATTTTTTATAGATTGTCCAACCAGCACCAGTACACTCAAATAAAATAAATTCTCTTTCAGTGGCTGCCACAAGAAGCAATAAAAAATGTTGGCACCGTCATAACAGAAATAAATTTGTTTTTAAGGGTAAAAAATATGAGTTGGAAAGAATGATCCTTACTGCTTAACAGATAGGCGCTTAGCACACCCCTGAGGGACACGATTTATGGGTGTTTTCTCAACTTTGTGGGCTGGCCACGGCCAAATTGTAACCCGCTGAGGACTTGCCCTGGCCGCCCTGCATGAGTGCGGTCAAGTGCGAGCTCGGCTTCCAGGGGGCAGATGGGCACGGCTGAGAAGGATGGGAAGGCGGGGACAGCGGGCCCCCCACCTGGGCGGGATGGGGAGAATGGGAGCAGGTGTGGGACGCCAGGTCCATTGTAAATCGCTGTGAGCTTGTCTCTAGTTACATAACACATCTCCCAAATGGAAAGGGTGAGTGAGACATGTAACAGATGCTATAAATGTGTATAAACCTCAGTTATCCTGAATTTTAAGTATTTTAATAGGACAAGAATGGATCTATTTTCCCCATTACCCATTCAGATAGACTCTCTTCCTTTTGTTCATAGTTAGTTACTCACCCTGTGCTGACTCACTCTGCTCCCTGCAGTGTTTCTTCTTTCTGCTTCTGAAAGGCCCCCAAGAGGGCCCGGAGCTGGAGGCAGCCACAGGGGAGAGGGGTGGGGAAGGCGGAAACCACCTTTCCGCGTGCCATGACACCGTGACTCCCGGGCCTCCCGCCATGGGCACAAGCCCTGGTGACCCAGAGGCCGTACATCCTGTATCCTACTCCACGTTTGTCCTGGCACCGTGTTTGGTGCCTCCTCGCTAACGTCTGAACGTTTGAGGTTGGGGGATGAATAATGATGAACCGAGACTAGGCGCTTGGTGTTTTCCAGTTGAATTAGCTCATGTGGAACCCGTAACTGGAGAAGACACCCCAGGGAAGAGAGCGGCGGACGCAGGCGTGACCGTGCGCCTCACACCTGCATTTTAACCAGGTAACAACACCTGACGACTCAGGTGGACCGTCTGCAGTGTGCTGACCAGAAGCCTTCTGGAGAGCTATTATTTAGTAATTATTTTAATGATGGATGTTATAATACCATTATAATATTATCGATTTTCCCCACGTGACCAATGAGGCAGAAGAAGATGAGAAGTTTGGGGAACTTTCTGGAAGTCACTTAGATGAGGAGAGGAAAAGGTAGGACATGGACTCGGCTTTTGTCCATAACATGCCCAGGCTGCTTAGCCTGCTCTCTAGAAACACCTTCCCCGAGAGCGAGCGGTTCTGCCCATGACCTCTACTGACGGGCCCTCCTGACACCCGGTCGGCACCTGGTAAACGACCCTGAGCAACCTGCCGTCTGTGCAAACGCTCACGTGGTCCAGGTCGCGTGAAGTCACAGCCCAGGGGCCGAACTCGGAAAGGAACTCGGCGTCTCAAAAATGCCAAAGGGAAAACAAAGGCCGAGACACAGACTTCCTTTTCCTCTGCGCTGTGCTCCCTGCCTTCGCTCCGCGCCCGGCCCTGCTCCCGAAGGGCCCGCTCCCCTCGAGAGCCCCTGGGCGCTGCGCCTTCCCAGCTCGC
Source organism: Sturnira hondurensis (assembly GCF_014824575.4). NCBI lineage: Eukaryota > Metazoa > Chordata > Mammalia > Chiroptera > Phyllostomidae > Sturnira > Sturnira hondurensis. The sequence continues at coordinate 3,427,581 of NW_028091124.1, read as the reverse complement.
TAGACACACGTTCCTCTTTCAGAATCGTGACTACTTCTCTCGGTGCTCCAGGCTGTGGGTACATGCATGCGCACACACAAGTGCACACATAAGAACACATGCAAACACACAAGCACACACACTGGCCAAGTGGGAAAGAAGGAAATGGCAAGCACAGCAATAATTTTCCCATACAGAGTGCTGGGGGGGTCCGATGGTGCACCTGACATGACGACATTATTCTGTCCCTGGTCAACCCCCCCACGCCACCCCCCTGGCTCTTGCTCTCCACCCTGAGCAGCAACATCACGGGGTCTCAGCCTGAAGAAGGTGTTTTAGGGTGTTGGATACACCCGTTGTCTGATTTAGTTATTTGTTTTGTTGTCCAGCAAGGTTTTGTTTTTGTTTGTTGTTTTGTTCTCGAAAAAGATTTCTGAGCGACGTCCTAGCTTTGAAAGTCTTATATTTGCCTGTTGCAGTGCAGCCTACATTTATGAAATGAAGCTCTCAATGTTTATCTTTTAAATTAACTCTTCACAGTCCTGGTATTATCTTTGTTGAAGATAATAGGTTGAATTCCTCCCCCCCCCAAATTCAGGTGTTGGAGTCCTAGCCCCAAGTGTGTCAGAATGGGGCCTTATTTGGAAGCAGGGTCATTGCAGATACAATTGGTCAGAATGATGTCACACAGGAGTAAGGTGGGTCCTAATTCAACATGACAGATGACTTCATGAGAAGGGGGCACACACAGGGGACACACCATGTGACGATGAAGACTGAAGTCTGGGTGATGTTTCTACGAGCCAGGGAACCCCACAGACGAACAGCAGACCGGCAGAAGTTGGGCGGGGCCGGGACCGATGCTCCCTTGCAGCCTCAGAAGGAACCAGCCCCGCCAACACCTTCTCTCCGACTTCCAGCCTCCAGCGCCGAGGATAGCGACATCCTGTTTCTTAACCCCCAGTGTGTGGCTCCTTATTATAACGGGCCTCGCAGACTGATACAAGCCTTGAAAAGTAATTTATGTTGTTTTTCTTTTGATTTTACCATTACATTTAGTCTTGTCATTATTATATCACTTACATATCCTAAGGTAGATTTTTATCTGAAAAAAGGAATCTTTTATTACTTCAGACTATGTCTCTCTTGCTCCCTTAACTCTTGTTTATTTTATTCTTTGGATCGCATGTCATCTTGTGCCTCTGGCCCTTTGACAAAGTTAGGAAAACCCTAATTTTGCCAGTGTCATCCACGTGGTTTCCCCTCCTGCAGTGGTTTGTGGCTGTCGTGGTGTGCACCCACAGCCCCCAGGTGTCGGGGATGTCTGTCCCTTCCCCCGCTCTCCCTCCCCCATCCCCCTTCCCAGATCTCCGTCTCCTCCAATTCTCTAACTGCCCTCGACTTGTTTATCTTGCACCTCTCAAGGCAAAAGCGTTTCCCCTGAGACCAGGACGCTGCCCCTTGCACCAACCAGACACCCAACTGTCAGGCAGTGGCGTTTCTGTACACTGTACCCCATTGAGCCCCTGTCCACCTTACAGGCCTGCGACCCTCACAGCCACAAGAGTCCGGCCTGCGGACGCCAGGCTGGGTTTAACGTTCTGCTCCAGGTCTGCAAGTTCCGGAGCTACTTCTGCCTGGAGAGGAGCATTTTCTAGAACTCATACCTTCATGCCTTTGACCTCTGGGTGTGGAGACAGTTGCACACACTTTGTGCTATGGAACGGCAGATCCACCGAGAAGGGGCCGGCAAGTATCGCTGAGTTTCCCTCCTGGTTCTCATGGAAGGAAGCCCAGGAGAGCCTCTGTCGTCGGTCTCTGTGAGAGCGTTTCTAGGCAGTCTGCCTTAAAAGGGGTGTTTCCTGGAGGCTCGGAATGCATCAATATGCAAAAATATGTTGCTTTAATTTCCGATGCTGGAAAGAGAAGACTGAACAAAAAGCAATTCACCAGGGGGATGCTGGGTGCCATCTGAGCTCTCACTGGGGACCCAGAAAGATTCACTCGGTCTGCAGACTTGGTGAACTCCGGGCCCAGCCCCCACGGCTGCCCCGGTCCCCTGCATAATCCACATGGCAGCACCTGCCCCCCCGCCATTTTTGCCCAGAGACACAGTCCAGAGTCCACCTTGGCTCATCTCCTGCCCTAAGAGTCTCCCAGGATTGGGGCCCATTGTCACCCTCTGGTTAGGTCACCCCCTCCCTCCTTCCACACCCTTCCCTCTGTAGCGGGCCAGACCCTGCCCGAGACACAGCGTCACCCACTTTGGTTGGCGGTTTCTGGGAAGACCTCCCAACCCTCTGTGAGGGCTGTCAAGCTGGTCCTCACCAGCTTCTCGCTTGCCCTTCTCCCAGCTGATGAGGGCCCCTGGGCGCTGCCTGGAGCTTGCCCCCTGACACCCATGGGCACCCTGCCCAGCAGGTTCTTCTAGAAAGTGAAGCAGAGCAGAACTCCTCAGTTTGCAAAATGTGTTTTCATCGTCTCCAGAGCCCGAAAGGAAAAGCGTTTTTAAACCGTGCTATAATAAGCAGATGGCTTGACTTTCTCCTTTAGCCCCCAAATGTTATAAATATTTTGTTTGTTTTAACAGAGGAGAAAACTGTGTTGTACTTGTCAAATATTTTAAGTTCATTTGGAAAATAAATTCTTAAGAATACCAAATAAATTTTTGAAAAATAAAGATAACCAAGTGAGAATGAAAAGTATTACAAAGTCCAACAAACAAAAAGCAAGAAACAAAGACAAAAAAATAAAACAGTGCAGCAATGCCCCAGCACAGGCCACCCTGGCAGCAGTGACTCGCGCCTGTGCTGGAAGCGAGTGGAGCATATTATTAGGGTAAAACGACAGATTAGTGAACGAATGGAAGATTTTTTCCCAGCAACTCATGTCTATACAATTGGCTAAAGATTTGGGAGACAGCATTAAATCCTTACTTCTCATTTTAAACCAAAAGGAATTTCAGACAGATTAAGGATTTTTAATAAAACAAAAGCATGTTTGTATAATAGAAAGATACTGGCAAAAAACTTATATTTTGTCAAGATGAAATCGGGACGTGCAAGCTTGACCCCAAAGACAGACCTGTCACCGCGATGGTTGGCCAGAGACTGCCAGACACCGAGAAGGCCAGAAACGGGGGTTGGGGGCAAATACCCCAACGCTGTGAGTTGAGCCAACACGTTGTTAGAGCGACTCTGTCTTACCCTCCTGACTTGACAAACACACCATCACAGCAAACACCGAAAACAAAAAGATTGCCCGAAGCTGTGGTTTTTACATGATTGGAAGTTGGCAAAATGTCAAAGAGAAATTTAATAATTATGGCGTTGTATCCGGGTGTTCTGTCGCTGAGTCGGCCATGTGTGGTGGTGAGTCATACAGCACGTGTGTGCGTAACTGACAGAATGTGTATGTTTACTCTATGAAAATCACTTTCTTGCCTTCACTTCTACCAAAATCACTGTATTTTTTTAATTTTCCACATAATTTGTATTCCATCAACATTAATGACTTAAAGGGTTGAAAAGCATAATTTAACTGCATTCCAAATGTATAAAATTTGAATTATTTTCCTCAAAAATATAAATTGAATGAAGATGAGAAATCTAAAATTGTTTTCATAAGTTTTTAAATCATACTTTTCCTGTAAAGTATCTAAGATTGGCTACTAAAATGAAAAAAACAAGGTTTTAATTAATGGATCATAATTTTAAATCTAATACTTATGCAGTGCTGAAATTTTCAATTACTTTGATTAAATCTCACAAAAAATTTCATTAAAAATAACTCTATTTGCAAGTGCAACACGCACTGCCCTTGTTGCTGATGTGAAGACCTGGAAGCGTGCTTCACACCCATCATATTTACATGTGTGTGCACGTGCATGTGTGACAGGAATCCTACAGAGCAGCGTGCATGTGTGTGCATATGTGTGGAGATGGAGAGACTATGAATTAAGCAGCGCAGGAACACCTCCCGGGCCACCACGTGTGACCGTGAATGTCACATAGTCTGAGAGACCTCCGGATTCAAGAATGTGTCCACCAAGAAACGAGAAAAAGGACCCTCAACCCAACCAGGAAACCGTACTTCATGACGCTGGCGTGTAGACGGTCACGCTGTCCGAGGGGCGGGTGCGACCGAGCCGCGCTTTTTCCCCAGAGAGCGCTCGTGTCACCCAGTGCCGCCCACTCGGGAGCGGCAGCTCTTCCAACGTCACCGTCAGAGTGACGGGCACACCCTCCTCCTGTGAGAACACTGTCACCTGTGTCAGGAGGACGCACACCAGAGGTGAGGCGTCCTTTCTGGGAGCCTCACCTGAGGCCGCTGCTCTTTAGAGTGGGGACTGTCCCCCACCGCCGTACCAGTGCCACACATCACACCCATGGGGCGTTGCCTGGGACATTCAAACATCACCTTCTCATAGAACAAACAGAACAAACCAAAAATCTGTGAATGCAATCAAAAGCAAACTAGAATATACCTGTGCAACACACACGACCAACCAAGGACCAATGGCAGCCACACTGTGTAAGAACACAAAAACCTTTACAAATATGTTTACAAGTGCCCCCAAAGCAAAACACGTAGAGATAATGACACCAAACGGTTCACAGAAGAAGACTACGGGCAACCAGAAATACACACACAGCTCCAACAGTGATCTCTAAAGCAGAATTTCTGGGTCACATCGGAAACGTGTCTGCTTTCGCCGGGTGAGCGCCACCTGGGAGGGCCAGGAAGACTGCAAATGTGCCCCCTTCTTGATTCAGGGAGAGCAGGGCGTTTATTCGAAGACCCCTTGGAGCAACTAAGTCCGGCCAAGGACATTTTCTTCTGCCTCCGGAAATTGCCGTGATGGAGGGTCAGCGTCCCCTGCTAAGCCATGCAGCTTCCAAGGCACAAAAAGACCGACTCTCACCCTCCCTGGCTCTTATCACACAACCCACCTCGGCGTGTTGTCGCTGATGACGTTTTTGCTGTGTTTCCACAGCTCCTGTTTGCACCCTGTGGTTCTGCCACCGAGACGGCGCCGGGTTTCCGACCTATGCCATCTCCCAGCGCACAGAAACTAATCACTGAAGTTCTGCAGCCTGCCCAAATACATGATTTTTGCCGACCTGACAAAAAAAATAGATATAATTTTGATCTGTGCACACCAGCCAGCTATCGCTGTGTTGGCTGTTGTCATTTTTTTTTTTTTGACAAACTGAGGGAAAAGAGGTCAGTGCCCCTGACTAAACAGTCAGGTATTACATTTTTTTAAAAAATATTCTGTGACACAGTCGCTGAAAATTGCTTAGACAGAAGGATGGAAGAATTTTTATAAAAAGAGCTGACACTGTACAGATAGAGCAAGACTACCAATACTCAGACAAGTGAATAATTTTAACTGCATGAGTTAAATTTCACTAAAATTCAAAGAAACCATCCTGAGAGGCTGTGTCACCGTGGGTCACACCACTGGTGCCTAGGTGCGGCTGGACTTCGGCACTTGGTCGGAATTCGCATCACACCCATCACGCCTGTGTTCTAAGGGTTAAGGATAACAAGCCTAAGAGTACAGGTGCACAGTAGGTGCTTCTTGAACTGCTAGCACCTGACGGCCACTTCTGCACGCAGGAAGCCCTTGGCTTTGGCATTAGACCCTGCTCTGGGGCAGCTGCTGGGCAAATGTGCTGAGATGCTCCGTCCAGGGGAAACCGCCATGTTGAAGGGACACAGAGGTGCCCAGACGTGACTCAGGAAATCTGCGGCAAGATCACAGAGGGAGGCTTGTCGGTGCAGGACCGGAGTGCTCAGTCATCAGGCGGGAAGGTGACACTGGTCTGGTTGGAGGCAATTGAGCACAGGGATGTGTTAGAGTTAAGTCCCTGGGAGGGACACACCTGGCCCCTGCAGGACAGGGTCAGCAGGGAGGTGAGACACACACCAGATTCCTTCCAGAAATGAAAATAAGGACCAAAATGCCAAGGCCTGGGCAGAATCATTCAGACCTGCAGTGGGCACAGCGCCTTGGGGCTCAGAATGGAGGAGGACCCACAGACTGAGTTGGGATAGTTGCAAAGGTGGAGCCTTGCTCAGCCCCTCAGGGCTGGTCTGGCTGAATTCAAACGTTTGTCCAAGAAGCCAAGGGGAGGAAGGAATGTCCCTGAGACCGCAGCTGCGGGAAGAAGAGCATCCACGAGACTGGGTGACAGAAGAGGCAGGAGGAAATACGGCTGAGCTGAAGTCGTTCCCCCAAAGCTACAGAGTCATTTGATTTGACCCAACGTGACTGTAAAAGACTCCTGTTGTGAAAACACAGGGAGAATAGGGGTATTGATCGGGATTTGTTCCCACACTTCACTGCTTCTAGAGTCAGATCTCTGGTAGGGAGTGAACAGTGCGTGTACCAGTCAGGGCTGATCTCAAAAAGCTTCTGTTTAAAACTGTCACTGTGGACTCTCAACTCTTAAATCACGCCCACAGTTCCTGCCACTTAGAAGAAAAGTCATGGAGGACTTTGGTGGGAAAAATAAACAAAATGAAAACACGACTGCATTTTGTCTAACACCCCTTCCCGGGTTCCCTGACCAGGGTCGTTGAACTGTTTTACAATTCTGTGAATTGCACAAAACCAACGCTACTGCAAGTTATTCTTGTGCATAAAAAGGCCGGGATGAGCGACAGGACTTTGGTCACTTGAAAGGGGCACACAGGAAGGAGCAGCGTGGCTGATGGGCCCTGAAGAGAGGTTTCGGTGGGACTGTGCTGGAGCAGAACCGTGCGAGGCAGCCATCCCGCCCCACCAATCACTATTGATCAGTGATTGCCAAGGAGCAACCGCTCTGCCAACCCTGGCACAGTTCGATTTGCAATGAAGGAGAAGGTGTGACTGAATCGACAGACCAAAGTCCACTCATTCTGATTGTATACTTATGTGTACATGCATATGTATTCAGAATGTATTTGTTCGGTTTGTGTATAAGTAGTCAGAACTGCTAATGGTGAAGTGTTCCAAATACCTATAAAAGTTTTAGAAGTTAGTCACTTGTAAATCCCATTGAGCATTTTACAGGCCCAGATTTAACTCAGCGGGGAGGGAAGGCTGTAAGTACAAGGAGTGTGCTCCCAGCTGGCCACCATTTGGGAACAGACTGACTTGTCTCGCAGGAGAGCTTTAGAGAGACCCTCAGAAGTGACTGCAGATCCCAGCCCTCCACCCAGAGGGTCGAGCGGGGAAGAATGGACCCTCTGGCTTCCACTCCTCTTGGCCAAGGTGGGCAGGGGATCAGGGTCCTGAGCCTCTGGCGAGGATGTGCAGGGACCTGGCAGGTCCGACCTGGTCAGTGCTTGGTGATGACAGGGATGCTCTGAGACAAGACACAAGAGACGTGTGGTATGTGTGTGAGGAGGGCTCCGTGCAGTTCCGCCCTTGAGCCATTCAGAGAACTACCACAGACACCCTGGCATGTCCCCAAGGGGACCGTGGCTTGGATCCCCATCACGGCCGGGGCCATCCTGGTCAGAAACTGAGGCGAACACACAGCTGTGGGGAGGAGCACAAAAACGTCCCCCAAACCACGCTAACGTCCCCATGGTCCTGACCCACAATTCTACCTTGGCTCCTTTCACTGCCTTTTCCATGAGAAACAATGTCCCGTGGCTCCTGCGCAGGCGTGTGTGGTGCCGATGAGAAGCCTGCATGTTCCTTTCTCTCACTTGGCTTTGTGACTCAACACGACGTACGTTTTAAACGGCTCTTTGAGGCGAAGCCACATTCTCAGCATCTTCACTAACCTCAGGAAAATCGCCTCTTCCAGGGGGACCATCCCTGTCATAAGTTTAAATGGTCCCCAGAGCCAAAAAAATCCCAGTCCCAGGGCCTGTGACTATTTTACAGCCCAATTCCTGTTAACAGGCCCTAAATCTTCTGTAAGGGAGGCGTCACTAAGTAGAGGCGCGAGCAGCTGCGTCTCCTTGTCTAGTGTCTGCGGCATGCGTATTTCTGCTGGGCTGCACGGCGGTCCCTCCAACTCGGGAGCGCTCTTCCAAGTCCCGTTTGAAGTAGACTGACAGCCACATCCAGGCCTGGCCTGGACTCACAAGTGGTTCCCCTCCAGCACCACCTCTGGACGTCCTTGGACGTCGGTTCTGCTCTCTGACTTGCGGTACTCACCGTGCTCTTCGCTGATGCGAAGCCATGGGTTCGCATGGGGAGCCAACCCCAGCTTTCTGCCGCACACGGACTCTGACATGCTGATGACTCCGCGTGATCAATGAAAGTACCTTTTCAATGGCAACAGCGGCACACACATGGCAAGTGGTCCGGTGGCACCACCCTGCCGAGACGTTCACGGCCACACGAATGATCACTCGCAGAATTTTTTAGTTTTGTTTCGGCAGCCCTTGGCCATGTCAGCTACCAGCCCTTCCTCCCACCGACGTCAGCCCCAGGCGGGCCTGGGAACCCCTGGGAAATCTCACGGAGGCCACAGGCAGAAGCTGGTTTCTCTGGCAATCCAGAGCTGAGTGGCCAGTGATGTGGGCCAATGAAACTCAGGTTCAAACTGAGGATCAACATGTTTCCTGCCCCCAAGCCAAACTTTCTCATCTTTGCAAATGTTCATCGCCTTGCCCCGGACCCTTTGCTGCCCGGAGGGGTGGTAGGTCGGCCGCCGTCATGGTGCTTCTTGGGAGCCCCTGGGCCTGTCTGTGGCTCCCAGGTTGCTAACTCTTGAGCAAGGTTTGTCAGCGAGGTATCGCCAGAGCCAGAAGCCCTCTGGCATAAGCCATGGCACATCCACACAGTTGGCTCCTTATCACGGAGCTCAACTCCGTCCAGCAGTAAAGAACCTCAAGTGTGGTGGGTCCCGGGTCACGCCTGGGTGGTCCACAGGCCAAGGGTGGCTGAGAGGGACTGAGCCTGTGGCCAGTGCTCCAGCCCGGCCCTGGGAAGTCCTGCCCCTGCTTCCACACCTCGGCGTCCGGCAGGTCGCACTACGGCCTCCACTTCCTCTGTCCTCACTCGCGCCGACTTTCCCGCATCATTTCTTCAAAACGGAGCAGATTAACTCTCTTTTTGTTTCTTTGAGCCCTTGGGGTTTAGATTTTTATTGAGTAGCTCACCACAGCATTTTCTTAAATAGCTCCCTTTCTAAGAATAATTCTAGTTCTAGCCATTAAGCGAATAAAGTTTTGACAGATAGATATTCCTTAAGAGTACAGCACTGTCAGGTTTGCAGGCTAACACAATTCTGATCATTCTACTCCGTTAGCTGGAAGCTTCCAGTTTCTACGGCAGTGCCCTGGCTCCACCACACCTGCCTTTGCTGAGATCCCTTGTACTTGGACCATGACATCTGATATCCGACCCTGAACACACAGCTGAGCGAATAGCACGTCACTTTGACAATGCATTTTAGTGACGTACAGATGGCCGTGCTCTCAGGCCGTGCGTCAAACACCTTTGTAGGATGTTAAATATTCAGAAGTAGGAACTCGGTGTGATTGCCCCTCAGAGCTCACTCAGAGCCACCCGCAGGGGAGTGGGGTGGGGACACCCAGCCCACCATGTCCACGTCCCTTTCAGAGGCAGATTCCTGGAAGCATATTTAAAACCTGGTCCGCAGCACTATTTCAAAGTTGCTTCTGAACATAACCCCAATCACAACGTCTGTTGCCACAACAGCACAATGCCAGCGTGGACAGCTTCAGGCTCGGCCTATTCGAGGACGCGGAGTAAAAGGAACCGCGGGTCCTTTGTCATTTGTGCCTGCTTTGCATTTCTTCCAGGAGACGTGCTCATCTGTACGACCTTCGTCGTTGGGGAATTGAAAAGAAGACGAGAGAAAGTGGGCTGTGATGATCTCAGGCGTCTGCTGGTGGCCCCCGAGCTCTCCCACCCCAGGACTGAGCTGGACACTGAGGAATGGGTTTGAGAGTCTCATGCCAGATTTGCAAGACCATTCTGGGGGAAAAAAGAGCTCAACATTATTTGCCCTTCTCTTCAGAAACCGCTATAAAGCTCAGGAAAGCGTAAGGCCACAGAAGGGCCTGCTCTGGAAAACCCAGCCCCTTCACCAGCGGATTGGCCAGAAGCTGCCCCATCTTGCTGGGCCTGTTTGTAGCAAACCTAGAGCCACAGCTGAGCAAGAAGATCAGCGCGGCACCTGTGCATTTTACAGGGAGCCCGCGAAGCTAACCCTTGTTCAGAGACAAACCAGCAAGGACGGTGGTGCTCAGCCTCCCACTGGTCCATGAGGCCCTGGACACACTCAGGTTCCCTGCAGCGCTGATCAAGTGGCTGTAGCCGAAAACAACAACGGTGACCTTACACCTCCTCCGCCCAGCACCACCCATGGCTCTGCCGGCCTGTCAGGAACAGGTGTTTGCAGAGGCCAAGGCCGAGGCCCAGGGGGACCCCTGCCTCTGTGACGACGGCGATGGCGTAAACATCGACTGGGCTCTCAGCGTGCCGGGCAACATTCCAGACTGTTCCCGGTCAAATTGTATCTGCTTGAAATTCACGTGCTGAGGTCCCAGTGCCCGACTGCAGAATGAGAGGATGACCCCCTCGAGGTCTGTGAACTTGAATCTGCTAGGTCGTTCTGACAGGAGAGAAGCAAATCGCATCCCCATTTCCTAGTTGCCACCGCACGGGACTGTCCCAGCCAGTAAGAGACAGAGTCCCTGCGATTAAAAAGATGACAAATAAGCCTGCAAACACGTGGATGATTGAAATTCTAAATAACAGCTAAAGATAACAGTTGGGGGACACCAGATGGCAGTTCAAGAATAGTGGCTAGGTAAACTTTAAAGATGACATTGCTGTGTGGAGAATATTGAGTTGTAGCCAAATCCCACAGACATCCTGCAAACACTCTTTCCAGCAGGATGAGTTGCAAGAAGGCCACTTTGTAAAGTGGTCCGTCTCACCGAACCTTCGTGACCTCACGATGATTGATCGGTTATTACATTTCTGTTTGCTTGTGTACCGTGCTGGTTCCTGCCTGTTTCTAATCAACACCCAGCTAGGGGAACACACTGTAGAGGATCCAGTTTGTGCATTTTCAGAATAAATAGTCCACTGCAGGTTTTCTTCTTCAGTTGTCTTGGAAGCATTTCCTGTGAGGACCTGAGGCTTGCCCACCGCAAAGGGCAACGTGCACTCAGGGGAGGGGGAGGGCGCCAGCCTCAGAAGCAATAGCCAGGACAATTGATGGCGGGAATAGGGGGCATTAGCTTTATGTCCATTTTGCATTATCTTCTCATTATGGCTTCCATTAGCACAAATAATTTCGTTTCATAAAGTACACCAAAGCTGCATGCAAGCGTGGATCTCATATTAAACCCCTTCCTTAACCCTGCTTCCAGGTTCTCATTTCCAACCAGATGTCAAGTGCCTTTCCCAGAACTGCCTCCTTCACCTTCCAGAGAAATAAAAGAGCCCGGGGCATTTCTGGAAAACAAGTGATGCAATGCAGACATTCTCGGGCTTGACTCCCCTGAGCTGCACTGGACTGGCTGGTGCCAACAGGCGTGACACCTTCCCAGGCCTCGGGGCCTGGTGCCTGTTCCCTTCTGTCATTCTGCCCCTCTCCAGTAAAGCAAGACGGACGCCCGTGAGTGGGGAGGCCCTTCAGATCCACTTTAAACTAAGCCGGTTGCCGACGTCGGTCTTTACCTGTGGCTGGTCCCGAGTTCCTCCGAGTGCACCAGGGGCGTAGGAGACCCAGAGTGTCCCAGCACCCGAAAAAAGTGCTGAAATAGAGAAGAAAACGAAACCAGCGTTATCATTTTGAATGACACACTCCAGGGGGGAGAAAAGTGGCATTTGTTTTGTCAGCAACTACATACAACAAACACAAACCCTAAGTCTCCTTGGAGAGTTAGGTGTGGACCGACTTCAGAAAACACACCCTCTCCCACCAGGTCAAGTGCAGAAAGGCCCTGGGTTTGGAGGACTACACTATCCCAGCCCCAGACTGGCACATACCTGCTATGTGCAGCCAGGAGGCAGACTGAACTTGAAATTCAAGATGGCCCTGTACGATCTAAGAGATGACATGGAGTCCAACGAGGGAAGACTGTCCTGCTCGGCCCAAAAGGGGACAAAGATGGACCACAGGAATGGGAGACGTTCTGGAAAGGCAGAGGGAGCCTGAGCAGCTGCCCTACCCTGGCGAGTGTGAGCTGGGTGCGTGGTGTGTGTCCTGGTGCCAAGCCAGGCGGCTTTGGGCTGCGTCCTTCAGCTTGCGGTGCTGGGGACCAGAACCAGGATCGCCGCTCCTGACCCTCCGCTTTCGCTCTTCTCCTGGGAACTCAGGGAGGAGCTCCCCCTGCAGAGAGTTCGCATGCGTCTATTTTGGGGTAAGCACTTCTAAACATAACAGAACCAAATCTATTCATAAAGTAGCGGCAAAGCCCACAGCCAAGCACCCTTCTCGGTCGTTGCCGAAATCACTCCAGTCCTTCTAGTCCTGTGAAGTATAGCTGCTCTCACTTTCCCCAGGCAGTTTCACAAACAGAACTTTGCCAGAGGATTCCTTAGAAATAAATATTTAGCAGGCCTGCTTGCCGATAAAAATATTGCATTAATAAATATTTAGGGAAGCCAAAGTGCTTCTGTAAATGGTATCAAGATGAGCCATTCTTACACCATGAGGAGAAACATCTTCAGTGAGTAATAAATGGTGAATCTATTTTAATTCTTTATTTGTGGAATCCAAACTTATTCAACAAAGCTGAAAAAGAATCAAAATCTTCGGAAACTGAACTGCATGCAGAAGTTCCGTCTTTGGGAAGCCAACACAGGGATGCAGACAACGGGGAGGTGGTCAAAGGGTGCGAGGCTTTGGAGGCATCCTCGGGGGATTTCTGTCAGAGAGGATGGCTGAATGGAACATGCACACACAGAGATATGTTTCGTTTTATACTTTTTAAAAATGCATTTATTTTTTAATTTTTTATTGATTTATTTTTAGAGAGAGGGAAAGGGAGGGAGAGAAACATCAGTGTGTGGCTGCCTCTCATGTGTCCCCTGCTCGGGACCTGGCCAGAAAACCAGGCATGTGCCCTGACTGGGAATCGAACCGGTGACCCTTTGTTTTGCAAGCGGTGCTCAATCCACTGAGCCATGCCAGCCAGGGCTAAAATAATGCATTTGGATGAGTCAATTATTCGTCAGCTGCTTGCGTATCCCAGTGTTGTCCCACAGCACGAAAGGGTGCTGACTAACGCCATCGTTCACTCACGTGTTTATTCAACCAGTACTGACTGAGTGTCCGACACTGTGGGACCGAGAGGGTGCCACACTGCGCCTATGTTCTCCCCTCTGCGCCCAGGGCCACGGCCCTCACCCCAGACCCCCGCACTTCTCGTGCCACGCACAGGCTTTGCCCTCCTGTCCTTGGTGGCCAAAATAAATAAGTAAATAAATAAACCAAAAATAAACCTATAACTACAATCTGAGATGAACATCTGGGGGAAAGCAACCGGGCCTCTCTGTGACAGGGAACTCACACTGGCCAACCACCTCGTATGAGTGGACCGTCCCACCCTAGTTCCAAAGTCCCTGGACGCCGACCATGCTGGGCACACCGGAGTGGCTGATACTGGGCAGGGAGGTCAGCAGACGCCTGCAGTGGGGTGTGGAGAGATCACAGCAGAAGGACGGATGGACGGATGGATGAGGCAGGAGGCGGGGACTGGGATCATTAGTGGGTCCATCATATGGAATGATAACCAAGGGTGGGAGCAGAGAGGCGGACCCCTAGGCAGTGTGCCCGCTGCCTCTGTTCTTCCAGCGAGCTGGGCTCCGGGCTCCCGGGGCTGCTTTGGCTGGGACCCTGGAGTCCCACACGACACAGCCCCCTCACTGCCTCTTGGTTCTCCTTCCTTCCCTGACGGGTCGGCCCCTGAGCTCCCCCTTGTCCTCGGGTCTCAGGTCTGACTTCTACAAGCAGCGCGTCATCGGCTTTTGTTTCTTTAATTCAATTCTTGTTCCATTTGCTTAGAGAATTGACCTGCTCATACTCATCATCATCATCTATATTCAGTCTTGCTTTCGGCCTCTTCTTTATTGTTCTTTTGTTTGCTTTCTGTTTCTATTTGTTTAGATGACCCCACGCACCTTTTGCTTTTGCTGTGCAGGGTACTGTAGTGATTTGCAGAACAAAACAACTTTTATTATTTTTTTCCTTTTTAAAATTCTCTTTTCTTTTTTATTGTATTTTTCTCATTAACACTTAGTCCCCTTATACCCGCTCCCCCCTGTAATCACCACATTGCTGTCCATGCAAAACGTCTTTGAATTCTGTTATTACATCAAAGGTTTTTTAAATGCACTTTAAAGTGCACTTTTGAACTTGTGGCCAAGCAGCCACAGAAGCCATCAGGGAAGTGGGCGGGAATCTGCCCTGAGGGAGATGGAGGGTTTGCCTGGGGACGTCCATTCCCACCTTTTCCTCCCCACCCCCCCACCATGTCCCCCCTCCATGGCCCAGGTCAAGTCAACCTGGAACTTTAAACACCATCATTTCTATTTTCTGCTGTAAACTAGTTCTTTTAATACCAAAAAAATATTTTAAAAGCAGTTCCTTAAAAATAGCACAGCGTTACCTCAGTATATTTTATCTGCTCTTTCCAGCAGATAAATTTTCCTCAATTTTGCGTCCCAGTTTTGGGACGATTTGCACTCTCTCACACCATTTCTGCAGCCTCCAGTTCCACTCCGTCTCCATTCTAAGCCCGCTTTCTGAGGTGCTGCTGTGCCCCGTGCTGAGAGGACGGGGTTCTGCCGATCGTCCTTCCTCCGCCAGTCCCGGTGGGCTCCGACTGCGGGACAAACTCCACGGACGGGTCCACCACGCCCGCTGGCCGGGGCCAAGGTGTCGTTGTAGGCTAGTGCCCACCTGTTCCCTCCTCACTGCCCCGGAATTCCGCCGCTGCCTCCCGAACTTCACTCTCTCTGCCTGTGGCCCCCTTCCTTCCCACCATCACAGCCCTGGTCCCAGCCCTCCGCACTCCTTGTTCCAACAAGTGGTTAACTGTCCTTCTTGGCCTGAGTCCCCACCCTCCACACACCTGACGGGGGCACTTTTAAAGAACAGACCTCATTATGTTCCCACTCTGCTTGAAATCCTCAGTCTTCAGACCAGACCCCGTGGCAAAGGGATCTGCCCATCATTTGACTGTAAAATGCTTTCCTCCCCATTGCACACACATGCACGTGCATGCACACACACATTCACACATGTGCACATACACCCTTCCATCCGCCCTGGGCCACGCAGGTAGCCCTCCATGTCTCCTGCTGTTCCAGGTGCCCATACCTTTCTGCTTGCCTGTCCATCTTCTTGTGATGCCCACAACCTCCATCAAGGTATGCCTGCATCCTTCAGAACACAACCCCCACTGGTTAGGCCGGTTCTGGCACCCCCACACGGCCAGGGAGACACTCTGTCCACGGAGAGTGGGAGGGGCTCTTCAAAGTGCTGTAGAGCTGTGGCCAGGGCGGCCCAGAGATGCAAAAACCGAGCGGGGGGCTGCAGAGTTGTGTGTGGGATGGGGTGGGGGGGGACCAGGATGCTACCATTTGTGCCAATATACATCGAATACAATGGCAGAAATTAAAAACTCAGTAGAAAATCCTGATACTTCATAAGACAGAGGAAAAGGACAAAGAGCAAATGGGCGAGGAAAACGAGGCATCAGTCCCAGAGGTCAGATATGCAAATAACAGAAGTTTCAGAAAGAGAGAAGGGAGGGACAAGGTACTTCTCAATTTATTTTTTAAAATGTCAGGAAAACTTCCCACAATTTTGAAATAGGCACTTCCAGATTGCAAGGGTGGTTAAATTGTCCATCACGAATTGTAATAGGTGAAAACAGAACCATATGGAGAGCTGTCTCCAGAAACTTCAGGACCCTGGGAACCAGGAGGAGTTTTCTGTCCACAGAGAGGGACAGGTTGCACCCATCCCGTGGGGGCAGACTGGTCCTCTGGGTGAAGTGATAAAGTCCCTGCTGGTAGATGACGCCCTTACTCATAACTTGTTTTGTTTTCCCTTCTCAGAGCTCAGGTCTGTGGCACTCCGATGGGTCCAGTTTGGCCAGGACAAAAAAAAAACCTCCTTCCCTCCTTAATTCATACTATGAGACCCTTAAACATTTGTTTTTCTTATAATGGCTTCATGGCTAGTAACTGTATAGATCCTTCTAGAACCACATGGGCATGAAAAATAAGCCTGGACGGAGGTCTCCCTTCTTTCGGGCACACCTTTCCAGGTGTGGCCCGCCTTTCGCTGGAGTGAGCCTGCAGCCCAGGACATCTCTGTTTGTGGCCCCGGCCCCCCTCCTGCATGGCTCCGCCTCCCTTGGAGCCTGGAACGAGCACCTTTCGAGGAGGCCGTCAAGTCTGCGGAAAGTCAAAAGGAAAATGACCAATCTGGACTTTTTTACAGGCTCAGTTGAGGTCTGTGTCCCTGCCCGGTTTTAAATCCCGCAGAAGCCTCTATTTCTTGGGGCTGAGGCACTTCCAGGCACGTAGACATGTTCCAGGGCTGCCAAAAACCGGGGGGCTGAAGCAACACACATGGGTTTTCTCACAGTTCCAGAGGTGGCAAGTCCAACACCAAGGCACCAGGACGCGCGGTTTCTGGAGCGAGCTCTCTTCCTGGCTTGCAGACCGCAGACAGCATCCTCTCACCACGCCCCCACAGGGCCCGCCCTCTGTGGGTGCAGAGAGAACTCTCTGGCGTTATAAGGGTGCCAGTCCCACTGGATGAGGGCCCCCTCCTTATGACCTCATTTAACCTTACGCACCTCTCCAAAGGCCTGCCTCCAGACGCAGTCCCACTGGGGGTTAGGGCTTCAACACAGGAATTTCGGGGACACGGCGCAGCCCCCACCAGCTCTTACACAGGCTGTGTTACATGAATCAGTAGAAATCAGTAGATCTGGAATCCTGGGGCTCGGGACGGCTTCACAGACCTTTCCGCCCATCTGCTTATTCGGCCCAAACTTGGCTCCCCCTTCGCTCTGAGCTGTGTCTTGTGCCTTCTTCTCCTCGCCCCCTGACGTGTGAATTTGGGCCATTACTGATGTCGCCTGACCAAAGGAACCTTTTCCTTTCTACTGGTTTGCTGAGAATGCCCTCGCATGTCGAGAGATCCCTTTCTGAGCAGCCCACGTGAGGTCTCTGAGTAGTTACTCCCTGACGTGAAATGGATCTTGTAGGGTCCAAAATGCTGTAACACATCAGCAGCTTCGGATAGTATACGGTCCAGGGAGACCTATTCCTGTTTGAGCTGCTATTTCTGGGAGTGCTGTGTCTATTTTGAGAAACCTCTAGAATGAATCATGAGTGGTGTGGATTAAACTTCAACACTGCTGATTTTTATAACAGAGGTAACAAGTTGGCAATCCAAACCCGCCCCCCCTTCCTCCGACTTCCCCGTCGTTTTACTTTACTTCCTGAGCACAGGGGACTTCTGAAAGTGTCACTCTTTTCTCTGCGTGGAGTAGGGCCACTGAAGAGGAGCCCACGCTGATGGCGAGATGGGGCAAGTGAAACCCGTGACGTCTGCAGTCCACGCTCTTCGACGGCCTCACCGACCTTTTTCCCTCCGGCCAAGTGCTTAGCCTCTTGCCCGTGGCAGGGGCTTGCGCAAGGCATGTTGGTGTGTAGCTCGTATAAAATCAGGACCGTTCTCTTGTGTTTTATGTGAAGCAAAGAGGAGCTTATCGGTGTGCGTGTATATAAACGATAATGACAACGGTTCTTATTTATAAACACTGTACGTGCCGAGGGCTCAGCCCTACGCTGATTGATCTGCGTGGGTTATCTCATTCATCCCTGCCAATACCGTGCCCATCTCCCGGTGAGAAAACACCCAGCCTTTCATGGTGGAGCTGGGCTCGCACCCGGGCAGCCTCGTTTCAGCCAGCCCCCACGCTCTGTCTTTCTCTATTGATCTGTGCATGTGTATGTATGCAGGTGTATATATACACACACATGTCACACACATGTATCCTGTATACCCGCCCACATACACTAGACATAAATGCTAAGAAAAAAGTTTCAGATAGACAGATAACATATTGTTAGGCACAGAATCTTGTGAGAGGGTATGACATGGGGGGTTGATGCTTCCTTATCCCTCTGCACATTTCTCTCTCGGTTTGAATCACTTGCAATGAACCTGCATTATTTTCGTACCTAAGACACCAAGGGACCGGGTTTGCTGCACGTGTTGCCAGCAGGCCTGCTTCCTGAGTAACTGCTTGTTCTGAGCAGCACAAAGTGTTTTCTCTTCTGTCTTTGGAAAGGGAAGTGGTAGAAGCTGGTGGGACTAGGAGAAAGGTAGATGCAGCAGGGGCAACGCTGAGGCCTCCTTGCCTTCCAGGGCGTGGGAGGCAGAACAGTCCGCGGACAACCGTGGACGACTGGCACCTCAGTTGGCCGGGCGTCTCCCAGTCCCACCAGCCCCTGCTGTCACGGAGATGTCCTAGCAAGAGAATGAGGTAGAGGTCTGTGCCCTTTTTGCTGCTCTCTTTAAACACTCTGACCTCCGTGACTTCCCGTGCTGGGAGGAGGGCTCAGGGCACCACTGTACCTGGCATTGTTTGTAAGACTGTGGAAGTCACGAGGCGCGCTCTCTGCCCACCTCCCACCCCACCCTGCCCCTTCAAACTCTAGCAGCTCCATCCTGCACTCCCACACCCTTGGCTCTTGGTGATTCTCACGTTTCTTCCTCCGTCTCCCTGTGGACGCAGCTTTCCCTGCACGGTGCCCTGTCTTTATTGGACTGGTTTTGTGCTTTGCCCTTGCTCTCTGCAGCAGGCGCTGCTTGTGCGACGGGCCCTGCGTGGTGCCCCCAGGGGTTGCTTTTTCAGCCCTTTGCCCACTTTCTACCAGCTTATCTTCTGCAATGCTTTATTGGCATTTCTTAAAGATTACACAGGGAGGATGTTGGTCATTTGAAGCAGCAGCAATGTGAGCAGCTGAAACTTATTTTTTTAAATATATTTTATTGATTATACCATTACAGTTGTTCTATTCCCCCCCTTCATTCCCCTCCACCCACATGCTCCCTCCCCCACCATTCTCTCCCCCTTAGTTTATAACCACGTGTCTCAAGTTCTTTAGATTCTATATTTCCCCCACTATTCTCACCCTCCCCCCTATCTATTTTCTACCTACCATCTATGCTATTTTCTGTGCCTTCTCCCCCCTTCTCCTCCTCCCACCCCCCTGTTTCTAACCCTCCATGTGTTCTTCATTTCTATAGTTCCACTCCTGATCTAGCTGTCCTCTTGGTTTGCTTTTGTTTTAGGTGTGGTTGTTAATAACTGTGTGTTTGCTGTCCTTTCACTGTTAATATTTTTCATCATCTCTTTCTTAGATAAGTCCCTTTAGCATTTCATATAATAAGGGCTTGGTGATGATGAACTCCTTGAACTTGACCTTATCTGAGAAGCACTTTATCTGTCCTTCCATTCTAAATGAAAGCTTTGCTGGATAAAGCAATCTTGGCTGTAGGTCTTTGGATTTCATGACTTGGAATACTTCTTTCCAGCCCCTTCTTGCCTGTAAGGTCTCTTTTGAGAAATCCGCTGACAGTCTGATGGGTACTCCTTTGTAGGTGACTGTCCCCTTATCCCTTGCTGCTTCTAGGATTCTCTCCTTCATTTTAGTCTTGGCTAATGTAATTATGATGTGCCTTGGTGTGTTCCTTCTTGGGTCCAACTTCTTTGGGACTCTCTGAGCTTCCTGGATTTCCTGGAAGTCTATTTCCTTTGCCAGACTGGGGAAGTTCTCCTTTATTATTTGTTCAAATAAGTTTTCCACTCGTGGCTGTTTCTTTCCCCCTTCTGGTACCCCTATAATCCGGATGTTGGAACGTTTAAAGATGTCCTGGAGGTTCCTAAGCCTCTCCTCATTTTTTTGAATTCTCATTTCTTCATTCCTTTCTGGTGGGATGTTTTGTTCTTCCTTCTGGTCCATTCCATTGATTTGAGTCCCAGTTTCCTTTCCATCGATATTGGTTTCCTGGACATCTCCCTTCATTTCAATTAGTTTAGCCTTCATATGTTCCTCTAATTTGTGACTGTACTCTACCAATTCTGTGAGCATCCTGATAAATAGTGTCTTAAATTGGGCCTCTGAGAGGCTGGCAATCTGTTGGTTGCTTAGAGTTATTGGCTCTGGGACTTTGAGTTCTTCTTGCACCATCTTTTGGGCTGTTCGTGTCTGTTAAGTAGCAGGATTGGAGCCCTAGGTTTTCACCAGAGCAGGGCAACTCAGTCGCTGGGTTGTGACGTTGTATGTGGGGGCGGGGTCAAAGAGGGACAATGGCTTCCCTCCGCTGCCTGCTGCCGGGACCCCCACCAGCACCGCAGGCACCACCGTCACCAGGCCCACGCGCCTCGCTCCACTGCACGCGAGTGTGCCACTGCTGTAAGCCCTCCACCACTGGGTTCACCCCCTGGGGCCTGCGTGGTCCGTCTCACTGAGTGCGAATGTGCGACCTTGGTCAGTCTGCCCCGCACCCTGACTAGTTCCGGGCTGCCTGCTCGCCTAGGTCTGTCCTGCCCGATCCAGCTCCGCTGCTGGCTCCACCTCTCCTACCGTCCTCGTCGAATGGTTCGTAGCTGTCGGACTTCCGTATGATTCCGTTTTCTGGTCTCTGGGTGTGTCTTAGTTCTCCAAAACTTTTGTTGTATTCAAACTTGGTTGTGGGAGAAGGCGCAGTGTTTCCACCTATGCCTCCATTTTGGCGGAAGTCCCAGCAGCTGAAACTTATTGAATGCCAGTCTGCCCCCGGCCCTCTACTGAGCGCCTGGCACGCTGCATTCATCTTCCACCCTCCCGTGGAAACTGAGTCACAGAGGGGTGAGAGCATGCCAGAGAGGCGGGCCCAGCAAACTGGCCCCCGCCTCAGTGTTCCTCATGTGTCCCTGTGCCCCCAAGGACCCCCGGCCTCCGCATGTCCCTGGACACCCTCCTGTTCCCTGATGCTTCTCTGCCTGTCCTTCCTTTAAAAATCTGCAGCATTCAATTGAGCGCTGTCCAAATAATGGAACCAGAGCCACTGCAAAACGGAACGGAGCCGCCGGGACAGGGGAACTGCCCTGCCTGTCTCGTGTCTCAAATCTGTGGATGTGGCAACAGGGCCAAATAACCTCCGCATGGGGCTGGAAGCGACGCCACGTCCCCATGAATTGTGGGCAAAGACACAAAGGGAGCAGTTGTCACCACTCCGTGACTGACAGCTGCTGGACTGACAAGTTTTTAAAAAATTGTTGAGAATTGACACTGCCACGTTGTGTTCCGTGCACCCCTGGAAATGCCTCCCCCGGACAGATGGAACTGTTCCCCCTCCTTTTTCATGAACACCCCTCCTCCTCTTCCGTGGGAATCAGCTTGGCCCCGAACAGCTATTCTTATTGATCCCAAAGACGTGCTCGTTGCCTCTCACTTTGAAAGGCCCGTTTATTTTTAGGGCAGCAGCGCTAATTTCATCCATTTTCAGGAACTCAAAGGTCCACATGTCGACTGCACCAACATCAGAACACGGATGCCCACCCTCCGAGTCCCTGTGTCCCCTGCAAATCACACGGACATCAGTTCCAGAGGCGAGAGCCAGGTTCCCTGGGCAAAGGGAGGTCCGTCTCCCAGGAAAAGGGAACCTGAAATACGGGTTTGAATTTAGATTCCCACGTCCCCTGTGGTCCTGATACAGTACCTAAGGTCTAAAGTCCCGAGTCAAATGTGAATAATAGTGCCTGCCGTGAGAGGTAAAGTGAGAAAAGGCTCAAAGGGCAACTAGCTCTGGACAGGAAATAACTTATCTTTTCTTTCCCCTGAAGACCCGCACTTCCTCCTGGCTTCTGCCTAACAGTGGGGTCGAAGCCCTTCGCGGGTGGGGGCTGGGAGGACAGGCTGTGGTTAGAGCCCAGCCTGGGGGTGGCCTGGGGTCCAATTCTGCCCACCACTCTGCTAGGTCAAACCCAGCCCTCCAAGCTTGAGTCCAGTCACCTGGGAAAAGGACTCATGGGACTATCCAATGTGGGATTTTGTGAGGACAAAATGGGCCAGTGCATGGAAACTGCTTACCACACAGTAAGTGAATTCATTTACGGAGCGTTTATTGAGCACCTACTACATGCTAGGCAAGCTCTTGGCTGGGACCCAGTGGGTCTATGGCACAGGCCATGGCCGTGAGGCTAGGCATGCTATCTGCATCTTGCTCAGCAGGAAGTTCTCCTTTGTGATTTTCCGTGTCTGCCTTTTTTCTTGTTCTGACTTCTTAACTTTGCGTTTGCCTTTCAGGGCTCTGCACAAGAGTGTTGTAAGTGTTCTTTTAATTAGATTCTACCCTCCAGGGCCTGGCTGAAGCCCGCTCAGGGATCGAACCTCACCCAGGGGACCCCGGAGAAGAGGTGAGGGGATGGGGATGCCATAGGCATAGGAGCTCGGCCAAAAGGTCTCCACGAAACGGCCGCATCTAGACGGCCGCATCTAGACGTGCCTGGTACCAGGGACCAAGATCCCGGGGACGCCCTGCGTCCGGCAGCCCGCTCCCTGGCCGGCGCCGGGAAGGGAAAAGAATGTGGCGCCTAGGCGGGATCCTGCGGGACTCTAGAGACCCAGCGCCAACCGCCTTTCCCCCCCCACCCCCACCCCTCCGAGGCTAAGTGCCACGGCCTCGCTCCTGGTAACACGGCCCGCCTCCGGCCTCCGGGAGACCGCAGCTCGACCCCGCCCCCGGCCTCCGGGCAGCCTCCGCTCCGCCCGCCCCTCTGCGATCGCCCCGCCCCCCGCTCCGCTCCGTCCACACCCTGCTCCGGCAAGGCCACCGCTCGGTCCCGCCCCTTAGACGCCGCCCAGGCGCGGAGACCACCCCCGCCGCTGGCTCCAGCGATTCCCGCTCGGATCACTGCCTAGCGAGCTGTGCCCCCGCCCCGGAGCCCCGCCCCAACGAGGGGACCTCCTTCCACCCGCCGAGGCGGGGCCCAGCGCTCCGGGCACTCTCGGAGTCCCGGCCCCTCGCCGCCGCCGCGCGGTGATTCCCGCGGAGCCGCGCGCGCCCCCGGCCGGGAGAGTTCCCAGACCGAGAGGAGAGTCTCGGGAGCGGGTGGGACGCGATGCGAGCCAGGTAGGTAGTCGGCGCGCCGGCCGGCCCCCCGCGAGCGCTCCAGCCCCGAGCCCGGCCTCGCTCCCGCGGTGCCTGCCCTGGCTCGGCGGGTTTGGCACCTCTCAAACGCCGATCGTTCCCCCGCCGCCTGAGTTCGGGGTCCGGGATGCCTCGGCGCGGCTGGCGTCCGGCGGCTTCTGGAAGCCTCGCGCGTCCCTTGCGACTTCCCCAGTCTCCCCGGTCACCGGCGCAGGCGGGCGGGTAGGGGTTCCGGTGCCGAGCCGTCCTCGGAGCCCTTGCCTGAGCCCGGCAGATACCCGCTCTCCTGGCCCTGGCGCTTCCCGGGGCGGCCGTGTGGGGGTGGCCCACATCGACAACGGGGCACGAATATGGGGGAAGATCACTCGCCTCCCGCGGCCGTGGGGCGCCAGGAGGGCTGGAGGGTCCGGGGCGCCCCCTCGCGCGGCCCTCGGGTGGAGGGAAGGGCGCGTGGTCCCGGGTTAAACTTGTTGGTGACAATGCATATTTCAGTTTAGGAGATCCCTCTTTTTTGGAAGGAAATGAAAACCCAGGTTTCTGGCTTCGTCGTGCGGTGACCGAGCAGCCGCGAGGTGACAGCGCCGGTGGCCGGCGGGTGGGGACAGCGGTGAGAGGCACGTTGGTCTTTAAGGGATGTTTCCCCGGAAGCCCGCTCCGCGGCGCCGTCAGTGGTCAGTAGGGTCCCAGCCTTGGGGTCCTGTGGCTCCCACCGGGGGCTGGCCCTGCAACCTGGGGTCCCGGCTGCCCTGGCCCTTCCCCAGGGTGTCGGTTGGGCAAGGAGCAGCCGGCTCTCTACACGCACACTGGGCAGACTTTTATTGGGGCGATTCTTTCCAAGTTAGGGCAGCAGCCTAGTGTTATCTGCTTATCAGTAGTAATAAGTTAGTGTAACTTTTGTTCTGACCACCAAAACAATAATCTATGCTTCGTGTGGAAAACGTGGAGGTAGAGACATATAAAACAGAAACCAGCCATCACTGATCCTGCAATCCTTAGGCCTTTAATATTTATTCATCTTTCTTGGGGTTCCACGCTTGCAAATTTCGTTGAGTGGTGACTAGAGCCTCTAGCCTAAAGCAAAAGTCATCTCTTTATGCCACTCTCCCCTCCCCACTCATCAAAATGGGATCATCTCCGAGCACCAGGGTTTGGGTTTCTGAGGCCTGTTTTCCCTCTCAGCAGGTGCCAGCCCCCCTTTCCAGCGGGCGGTGTTGTCCCTGCCTTCTGTAGGCCCCAGGTGGAGAGAGGGAGGGGAGCCGGCAGCTTGGACACTGGCTCAGGCAGGACTGGCCCAGTGCCTCTCCACCCTCCCCTGTGGTTTTGGGCCCGTGCCTTGTAAAAATGAAGGTAATGATTCTCGATCTGCTTTTCAGGCCACCATAAAAATTAATGGGTGGTTTGCAAGGCGTGTGGCTGTCCTTGGGTGGACAGCGGCTGTACTTTAAGGGACTAGGGAGCACTGTGCTTGCTGCTCCGTGTTTCTGTCATCACCGAACGAAACAGGCTGCCTCCCACCTGGCCACCCTGCCCGGGAGACCTACTCTAGGAATGTCGGTGGAGCCTGGGGGCCAGTCCTGGTCCCCTGCTCAGGATAGCCTATCCAGGCCAAGTCCCCCCGAAACTGGAGGCCGTGGACATAGACAGCGTGCTCCAATCCTCCTCCGCTCTGCCTCCCGCATCTGGGCGAAGGGAGAGGGGGTCAGAGGGCATCGATATTAACACAGGCCCCAAGCTGCACAGGCCTGGACTGCCCAGGCCATACTGACCCCAGGGGAACAGTGAGTTCTGTGAGAGGGACGCAGCGCACCAACCTGGCTTCCCGGGGTCTGCTTTCTGGCTCACTTGTTTACTAAATGAACAATGACCGGCTCGGATAGGCCTCGCAGAAGCTTCTGTGAGCGCTAGTGTTTTTCCTGTTGTCCCGAGTCTGAGGCAGCACACCTCCCGGACCTTCGAAAACAATTAAAAGATACTCAGCCCATTAGTTAATTTCAGCTCTGAAAGGCCAGGCGTTGGGGGCCAGCAGCACAGGTTGCCTTTTGTTCCCCCAGAACCGAAACCGAGGGGGAAGATCCGCTTTCTGCGAACCTCACTGCTCCCTCTCACTGCTCCGGTTTGTCATCTGATAGTTTCATTTTTTTCATTGTTGCTCCCACCGACACTTTGATCTTCTGCCCGAGGTCCAGTAGCCGACCCCAGCCCAGACGTAGGGGGTTTCCGGAAGCGCCCAGAAAGGGGGCTGGACGAGTTGCTGATAAGGGCCTTGGCGGGCTCATTGTGTGGTAACGCGCTCTTCCTAAGCTGGGTGTAGGGAGGAGGGGGCCTCTGGCTGCATTTTCTCCTTTGCTGTTGTTTGTGAACTTGCTTGCTGGTTCCCGGCCGCCAGAAACTGTTTTCCAGAAACTGTTTTCCTGCGGGCTGCTGGAGCAGACTTCTTTCTTATTCTAATGTGGGTTCCTAGCCTGATAATAAGATATGCTAATGGGGAGTGGGGTTTTAAGCCTTGGATCCCGGCCAGGTAGGTGTGGGAGCCTGCTGGGGAGGAAGCCCCGCCTCCCACCAGCTTGTTCGGGAGCCCTGGACTCTAACAAGCGGAAGAGCCTGCCGTTCACCCCTGGTGACCTCACCCCGGCTGGGGCAGACCTCCCTGTCTCCCTGTTTGAGGTGCTGGCCTTGTTTTGACGGAGTAGAAGAGGCTGTTGAGCAAGTGGACCTGGGGCCAGCCATGTGGGTTTCCCTTAGCTTTGTTATTTTCAAATTTGACACCCGAATTGGGCCACGTTGCCATTTTTCTTCTGAGAACTGGAGTCAGGCCCCGGGATATTTTATTTCCTACGGCCCTGACGATGGGCACTAGTGCGTCTTTGTTCGCAGGGCGCTGCCAGACAACCAGGGATTGGGAGAGGTGGCCCAGCTGGGAATCGACTTTGCGGACAGGGCGCAGGCTGGCCTGGCTCCGGCCCGTCAGGGTTTACACTCGGCTGCTGGAGCCAGGCCTCCTGGTTCCTTGGCTGTTGGCACAGCAGAGGCCCCAGGTTCTGCCACTGCCCTCTGGAGGAGTGACAGAACAGTAATTCAAGCCCCGCACACCCGAGGAACAATCCAGCTACTTACCGAGGATCTTCCCTGGGCCCGAGGGCGTCCCCGAGCCTCCACAACAGCACCTGATGCGGCAGGACCAGCAGCCCACGGGAAGGATGTTGATCTTCAGCCTTTAGGAGAAGATAAGAGGGTGCAGGCGCTGTTTGAGAAACTGAGCGTGTGCGTGGTGTGTTTCAGGGAGGGAATGGTGGGGTCCCAGGCAGTGGACGCAGCCTTGGGGCCATCTCGGGAGCAAAGACCTTCCGGAACCAGCAGTAGTAGGCGCCTGCAGATTCATGAGAGAGAATGGTGGACTGAGCCTAATGTAAATGAAGATTTAGGGTGTTTCCAGGGGGAAGAAATAGGTAACACTTGCTGAAGGCTTACCATGTACCAGGCCCTGAGTGTGCACTTTAAAATCCTCACCAAAACTATGAGAATTTAAGTTGCTTCTCCAACGTGGCAGCTCAGGCACTAAGTGCTGGGCCTGGGACTCGAACCTGGAGCTGCCGGTGCCCACCTTGGTCTCCGCCCTGACGTCTCCCAGGGAGCAGAAATTAAACAAATTGCTGGCCCGCTCAAATTTTGGTAGCACCCAGGCAGGAAGCTGGAAGCCTGCCTGCCTCCCTATGTACACCATGATAAAAAAGCATCAGAAATCTTTAAAATCCATGAAATCTTTTTAGCCTGAAGGGAAGCCAGCTGGTATGCACCTTCCTTCCCAGGGGCTGGTACCCTCATCCTGTCTGCGGGGTGAAAGTGGATTACTGGGGAGACTTTGGTTTGGAAGTGGAGATAACCCAGCACCAGGTACTAAGGAAGGTATTCTGGGCAGATGAGGTCACTGGAATAAGATTCAAACTATGGGGAGGCGGTTCAGTGAATGTAAGATAAGGTTTCCACCTTCCCCTCCACAATCTCAGAAATGACGTACTGGGAGATTGTTCTCAGCGACTCGATAAAAACCGGTGTCCTGGAGCCTCTGCTGGAGCTGGTTGGCCGAGCTTTTAAGAACGGATCGAAGAGGGTACTTCCCGCAAAACCGATTTTGTGGTTCCAAATTCTTACACATCATCCTTTCCTCTCTCTCCCTGTTCCCCCTTGCCCTAGTCTGTGCCGTTTAGGAAAAGCCTGTCCCCTCACTTCGGAACTTGGAAGCCTCCTCAAGTCAGCGGGCCAGAATGGAAGACAAAGATTTCCATTTCTAGCTTCTCCAAGGTAGCAGGTCCCAAGCCACTGAGGGCAGAGAAACCTGCTTTCTGGGGGGAAAGGCCAAGAGCCTTCATTGTAGCATCTGCCAGTTACCAGGTGTAAATATCTTCCACGTGGCCCACCAAGCTACCAGTGTCAGAGCTGCGTATTACTGTGTAACAACCTGTGGGAGCCAGTAAGAGCCTTTCCGGCGTACCTTTCCTGGACAGAGCCCCTGCCCAGCCTCCTCCTGAGTGGACGAAATGGTTGGCTGCCTTCTGCTGGGACCCCGTCTGCCTGGCTGTGGGAGAGGAGAGAGGATTTGGGTGTCATTTCTTTGCCTGCATTGTCCAGAAAGCGTGCAGTGCTTCAAAACTCAGACCGACCACACATTAAAATTACCTTGGAGCGTAAACAATTTTTTGTAAAAATCTTTGCCGCCCTCTTCTCCTGTTGAGTCGGAATTCTGAGGGATGGGCTCAGCTGTGGCCGTTAAAAGCTCCCGGGTGGAGTCACCATGTCTCCCCAGGATTGAAGGTCACCGTGTGGGGAAATGTGTGGAAGAGGAAATTTGGAAAGTGCCAAGGTTAAGAAACGTCCAAACCGTGGAGTGTTTTTATGAGTTTATTGCAGCCGACGCAATGACGTTGCCAGGGACCGAGATCTCAGGGCTCTGCAGAAGCAGTTTGCGGTTTCTTTTACACACTTGGAATTCGGGAGGGAATGTGAGGAAGTGCCCCCGGGGACTGTGGGCGGCGGCAGGGCGGGGACTGGACTGCAGGCCCTTCATGGGGGTCTGTGCTCTCTGGAGGGGGCTTGTTCTTCCAGGGGCCTGAAGGAGCGGCATTTCAGAGGTGTCGTGAACCCTGAAAGCGGGGCAGGTGGGGGGCTTCTGGTGCTCACTGGGCTCACGTTGGAAAAGGCAGCCGTTTCTGCACAGGGGCGCTCACACGAACAGCCCTCTGAGCCTCCCTTAGGGGTTTCCTGGAGCCCTGTGCCCACCAACGGGACCAAGGGCTTTATAGGTTTCCTTCTTCACCGCACCCCGAACTGGAGATTCCCGTTGGCGGTGAATTGGTGCCAATGACCGTCGGGTGACAGTGGGTGAACCTAGATGCCCAGAAACCAGGGCCAGGGCTTGCGTAAAACAAGGGGATGTTGGGGGGGGGGGTGTCACCTTTCTGTTGGCTTGGCGTGTAACTCCCTACTGTGAGCGGGCCGGTTAGAGACTAACTCCCCCGGCCCATGACCTGCCCAGTTAGGAATTTACGTAAGATCAGAGCACCCCGTTAGGTGACACTCTGGCTGGATTTGTGACAGAGTGCCTCTGTTGTCCACAGGAGGTAGTTGGGGCCCCGCACGGCACGCCCTGTCCGAGGGTCCCAGAAGGGTTTCCGGCAGAAGGCTCTGAGTGAGGACTAGGCCGGCGGAGCCCCCGTCCTCTCAGGTGCCAGCTGTCGGTCTCGCTCCAGCAGCCCTTTCCCTCCACAATGCTGGGCACATACCTGTTCCGTCTCGGTTGCGTCTGCTGGTCTGGCACAGA
Organism: Sturnira hondurensis; assembly: GCF_014824575.4. Classification (NCBI taxonomy): domain Eukaryota; kingdom Metazoa; phylum Chordata; class Mammalia; order Chiroptera; family Phyllostomidae; genus Sturnira; species Sturnira hondurensis. The sequence continues at coordinate 3,398,619 of NW_028091124.1, read as the reverse complement.
GAAGGCCTGGACGAAGCAAGGGGGCGGCCTTGGGTGGGCTGGGCTGATCTCAGGGGCTAAAGCAGAGAGCCGGTGTCTAGAGGAGCTTCCCGAGACCCCCCAGCGAGGAAGGGAGAAACTTAACAGCCAAGGACGTCGTGTAAGAGGCCTTGAGCTTGGAGGCACACGTAAGCTGATTACCTTTTTTCTGTAGCGTAATTAGCAGTAATGTTACTTTAAAACGGGACAGCATTTGGCCAGTGTCATTGAACTTCTGAGCCAGTCTTGTTAGCAGATCCGGGACTGGGAAGAGGCAAACCAGGCCCTCGGGGTGCAGGCTGTACGGAAGGTGTCGTGCACACGCAGGGCTGTCCAGCTGGCTGGGCAGGCGAGGGCCGATGCCCGGGCAGCCGGGGCTCACCCCTTAGAGTTGACCCCACGAAGGTGGAAGAGCCGAGTGGAGATTTGAATATGGACAGCGGGGACCGGGGGCCCAGTCTGGGTGGCAAGGAGGCTCAGGGGTGGGGGAAGGAAGCTGCTAGAGGTGTGTCCCTGAGGCCCAAGAGGAGAAGTTGGGGGTGGAAGTCTCCCACAGACAGATCTGGGTAGCAGGTGGTTAGAGACTGGGACCAGTCTTATGATTGTGGTTGTGGGAAGCTTCTAGAACAAAATAGGGAACACAGAGCCTAGGCTACAGAGAAGAATATTAGTGATGAAATAAGTAATTGTCCTTTGAAGGTGTCAAGACAGGAGGCACCCCTGGTTGGGATGTTGGGGCTGGGCAGGCCTGGTGGGAGTGACAGAGTGGACAGCAGGGATTAAGTGAGGGTCCCTCGAGTGGTGGGTGACCCCAGAGAGGGGTGCGAATGGCTGCCATCAGGAAGGACTGGCGAGAAAGCTTCCCCAAATGCGGCCTTGGTGGGAGGCTGGCTGCAGGGGGCCTCCTGTGTCCCTCAGACCCAGTCCCCTACGGCGACCCTTTCTGGGAGACCTCTCTTGAGCCCCAGGTCAGGAGCTGACCACTGCTTCCTTTGTTACCTGTCTGCAGCCCCCCGGGGGCACCGCTGGGCGCAGGGTTGCATTTTAGCCGTTACGGCTGCCCCTTGCTCAGCACACACAGCCAGCAGGTGTCACAAACGAAGGCGCTGACAGGTGAGGGGGGTGCTGGCCAAGGTGGCCTCGGAGGGTGGCAGTTCCCCCAGGACCACCCAGCGACAAGGCCGATATTCTCTTCCTAGACCTCTTAACAGGTTAAGACTTACAACGTGTGGCCAACGTAATTCCAGCCCAGGGGCTGTGATGGGCTGAATCGGAGCTGCCGTGGGGTTCTGTGCAGTTACGGCTGCATTCAGCCGGGTTCCCCCAGCTCTGCTGCCCGTTTTCCACGGTTGCCATTTCCAAGAGGGTCTGAATTCCTAACAGCTTTAGGACACGAAGAAGTAGATGGAGTATCTAACAGTACACGTGCATTGACACCTTTGAAACGACCGTGGCATCAGACAGTGGCCTGTGTTCTGTGTCCTGTGCAGGAGGAGGGGACTGTGTTCAGATCAAACTGGAGCTAATTCCTGGAGATGATGTGGTCCCTGAAGGTCATTTCTGTCAAGTGTTGGGCCTGGGGCCAGAGCAACTCTGGAGATGGTGCAGGCCTGGTGGCGGCGGCAGACAGTAGTCTGCTGTGGTCTGGTCTCACTCGCCCTCCCTCCCTGTTAGCCCTGCCCCAAACATGCCCTGCAGAGCTGTGTTTTTGCTTCCCTCCGTTTCCCTGGAGATTTCAGAAATCTACGTTTGGAGGATGGACGGGAGGGAGGCCCCGTCTGCCTTCCACCTGGTTGGCTGGTTGGCGGCCACTGGGAGCTCACCTTGACAGTGCTGGCGTTTCCAACTGTGGTCACATTTCTGGACTCCGGGTGACGTGGCAGCGGGTCCATCACTGGCTGGACATAAAAAACGAGTTCCCTGGAGACTGCTAAGTGTTTTTTTTCCCTTATATTTTATTGGCACCACCCATGATTTCAGGACTGTTCGGTTAGTATACGCTCACAGAGAGACCGGGGATCTGGTCAGTGTGGAAGCTTCTGGGCTCTTCTGGAAGCTTCTGCAGCCGCCACGAGCTCATCTCCTCCAGGTGGGACTGGGGACTGCCTCCTCGCTCACACGTTGTGTTGTTCTTAAGTATTTTAAGAGCCTGAGAAATTCACCTTTCAGGTCATTTGACATTTAGATAGATGCTAAGCTCTCCCCTACGGTTGCTATTTGGGGACCCCCCCCCCATGCACTTGGAAACTTGAATCCCGCTTCGAACGGGAGTTTTCTCGGGGCCGCCTGTGTCTCTGTGCCCGAGTTTCCTGTAAGTGGCTGTCTCCTTTCTGTTGGTCAGATAGAAACGACCCAGTCTGCATAACTGCAAGTCATCACATTTGATTCAAGGAAAATCTTTATTAAGAAATGAAGTGACTCATCATTTCTCACGTTGTTCCAACACTGTTTCCAGGCCATTGTCAGGGAGCAGAGACGGCCAGGCCAAGTTGTCGCGGCTGGACTCGGGAAGTTCCTTTTCTTGGTGGGGTCTTCAGTGGCCCACCCTTAGGACTTGTCTAATTTCCAGTGACATCAGGGTTTCTCAGCCCCATCCACCTGTCTGCGTTGGAGTCTTTGGCTTCTGTTCCCTTCTGGTTTTGACCTTGGGCAAGCTTTTGGACTGCTCCAGCCTCAGCTTTCTGATCTGTCAGTGGTGATGGTGCCGCTTACCCCCATCCTGTCTGGGAGCCCTGCTTCACGGTGGCGCCTCGGCCCCGTGTCCGTGCTGTAGGTTATCCTGCAGTGCCAAGTGCATAGAGAGTTGCCTTTTTCACGTTGCACCATCTGAATCAATCAAGAGGGCCGCACGTGGACGCTTTTTGGTGTAGCAGGTGATGGGCTACATAGGGATCAGAGCCCCAGATTGAGCCCATTTCTCGAAGCCCTGGGAGCCAGAGAGGTGTGGGAGCGGCAGGGTGCACCCCAGCCCCAGACCTGGCCGGAGTGTGGTTCTGCCTGGTGGCGTGGGGGGCTGGCAGCTCCTTGCGGGAGGCTCTGTTTGCAGGGGCCGGACCTGCCCTGACTCCTTGGGGGACGCAGAGAGGGTGAGAAGTACCCTGCAGTCAATCCAACACTTCCTACATCTAGGAAGTGTTTGGGGACTAGTTTCTTAGGATTATTTTTTCTTTAAACCCTGTCTAGTTAAGGTTTTGTTTTTTTTTAAATTACTCAAGTGGTGCTCATTTCAGAAACATTAGAAAATGCAGAAGGAGAAAAGGTTCCCACCAGAGGAACTCCGCCACCTGGGATAACCCCCACGACGGTGGACAAGTGAATCTTGACTTTCGAAAGACGGCGGTGATGGCAATGAACTCTGACCGGCCCTGGGTGGCAGTGTCTGCCCAGTGAGTCCTGTGCTTTCCATCTCAGACAGTGGCGGACGTGTTTTCGGAGGAACGGGCACAGATTTGGGTCAGGTGTGTGTTGGGGGGCGCACCCTCCTTATTGAACGCGTCCTTGTTCCTGGGTGGGTTCCCATTCCTGGGGAGTTAGAAACGGGACTGCAGTGACCGTCTGGAGATTATCTTAGCCTGTCTGCGGGTTTGTGTCTGCAGGTTTGTCGTTGGAATGTTGTTGGTTTTTTTGTTTTTTTGTTTTTGCTTTCATTGTGCTGCAAATCTACGCAGAACCAATTCTGTGAGTCGCTGGGTGAGTGTGTACTCACTCCTCGGGAAAGCGCCCCCAAAGGGCGACACAGCGTCTTCATCTCTTGAACAAAATTTGGTGAACTTGTCCGTCAGCCTTAGAGTTGCCGGCACCCCTTCTGGGGGACTTACTTCTGATGGTCTAACTCCTAACATGCCTTGCACTATGAGTTTTCGGGTGGGCTTGGAAGTATACCCCTCAATTTTAGGATGCACACAGATGTGCAGGTTTCAGGAACAGGAAAATATGGGGGAGCCCGTGTGTGTTGGAGCAGGAACAGTTCTCCTGGGAGGTCTGCAGGGCCCACGGCCACCTGGGAGGGCAGGAGTGATTTCCACGTGTTCAGCTTCAGAAACGGCCACTGCAGACTTCCCAGGGTCACGTCGTTGCATTTGGCTGTGACAGGATGGACGGTGGGCCCTCCGGCACAGGGCGGCAGCACAGACTGGATTTTCAGAGGCTCTGGGTTCGTGAAGAGGCAAGTGCCCCGTGCCATCCTCTGACGACGAGGGAATGGGCTGTTTCTCTCGGCGGGCTGGTGTGCGGGGCCGCCGCCTCCTGGCAGGAGAGGGAAGCCGAGTTGTGGCAGCGGACTCTGGCCTGTCTCCTGAGCGTGGTTCTGCAGGGGACCTGGCTGCTGCCTCCGGTCTTGGCACCCGACCTGTCCTGAGTCATCGTCCACCGACCGGAACCTCAGGCCGCATGCTGGGGGCTGCCGGGAAGCCCGGGGATCTGATTGCTCACTCTGGTTAAACCCACTCTGATTTATTCGGGGCACAGAGTGTGGGGGCTGGAGCCCCTGCACCAGGCTTGACGCTGGGCCCTCGGGTAACTCATGGGGACACCGTCCTGGCCCTCTTCCCCTCCTTCTGATCAGCTCTTGTGTGACCTGAGCTCCTGCATTTGTCACCCGCCCTGAGCCGCCATGTGCCAGGTGGGGGCATGGAGAAACCACCAGAGACAGCCCAGCCCTGACTGCGGAGGTCAGGGTTCATGAGGCGTGCTTCAGGGGGGTGCAGGACAGTCTCCCCCAAGAAGCCCCACTAAGCAGGGGACGTAGAGGAACTGTGTGGGTGCAGGCAGGGGTCTTGAGGATGGCAAGTGGTTGGGTAGGTGCGGGGAAGCACAGGAGGTGACCGCTCAAGGGAGCACCTGAGGGTGACGGGGGAGCTGATGGCTGGGTGGGGCTGCAGTCAGCTCTGAGCTCTGCCTCCGCACACCGAGGGGCCTCGATGAGATATGCCTGCAGGATTGGAAAGGGGGCAGGGAGGGGACCCGACACACCGTACCTCATGTGGGATCCCCTCCTCACAGGCTCCTGGGACCCCACTCTGTGATCCACAGTGGCACCTCTCCCTCGTGGGCTGTTGTGGGACCATCTGATTAAATGACCCCTCCGTACAGTTTTAAGAGTTACCTTTACTTTAAAAAATGAAACTTGGGAAACGAAGCCTCCTGTCAGTCATTGAGGGAGTCACAGCTTTTTTATATTCCCGAAAGGGAAGGTGTATGAAGAGGTGGAGACTCCCAGTGAAATGGCATCGGAGGGACCTGGCGAGATGGGTCCCTGACTGTCTCCGAGGCTGCCCCCCAGGCCACAGCACCCTGGGCACCAGGCTGCGTGAGTCCTGGCGTCCCTTGTCAGGTGCCGAAACTCCGCAGGCTGGCCGGTGGCTCCCTCTTGACAGCCCCCTCCTGGCCCCACTCGAGCTGCCAGCGGATTGCTGTGTTTAACCCACGTGAGTAGGGACTCCCGGGTCTGCTTCTGGGGACACTCAAGTACAACCTTCCGCTCCACGGGGACTCCCAGCTGTCCTCAACACTCAGAGTAAACCCCCGCTTCAAGGTGAAAAGGACGCGACCGAGAGCTGGAAGGTGATGTCATCAACACTGCTGTTTGGTCATTCGTGACACTGTCCAGAAATTGCTCCCTTGGGGGTCAGATGAGGGTTCTGGGGAGAAGCGGGCCGTTCGAGGGGCAGGAAAATGGAGGAAGAGCAGGGTTCCTTGGGGACGGTGGGCGGAGGCTGCAGGGACAGGTGAGTGAGGCGGTGGGGACAGGCTGCTGGTTTACGGCAGGGGCTTGTCAGTCAGGCTCCACGGGAAGACAAGCCGTGCGTGGGTGACTTTGAATGTGTCGGGCTGTCAGCCGCTGTCCTTCGCCTCGGGTTTTACTGCCCGGAGTTTCGAACAGGGGCCTCAGAAACAACACGTGGCGTGGGAGGGGAAGTTGGCAGGCGAGCTTTGGGGGTGCGGTCTCCTGTCCCCTCAGCCCGACCCCTCTGTTGTCTGTAACAAAACAGACAAAAGTCAAAGTGTTTGGGAGAACGGCAGCCAGTATCTGCAGGCGGGCACTTCCCCCGTCCCTGACTTACGTGACCGCCGCGGAAATCGGGGGCTCAGTGTCACTGCCCACATCTTGCCGATGACGGCCCTGAAGCCAGAGGACAGTGTGGTGGGTCCCTGGATGCGGCGAGGGAGGGAAGTACCAGGGAGGGGGCTGCATGGTGCTGGTGCCCAGACGCTGGTAGAGGGGCGTCCATCCCTCACCTCGGTGCCCTGGTGCTGCTGTGGGTACACAGACCTCGAGAGTGGACTGTTGAGGTCATGGAAGGGGACACCACACCAGATGTTTCACGGGCAGCGTCACTCACGAGCCTTTCTCCGTCAGCCCCACGGCAGAGAAGCTCCCACTCTGTCCCAGAAGCATGTGTTTCGGGCACTGGCATCTCTGGCGCCTTCCAGACAGATTGCATGCCCTGTGCTGGGGTGCCGGGGGGTCTGTGCCTGTGTCCCCCTCAGCTTCCTTTGAATGATAGGGACACTCAGAAACTTCGAGCGGAAGTCAGTTTCACTGATGGCAAAGAGTCCTGGTGTCACACTGATGAGAACATTCTGTTGGGGGAGTGCAACCACTTAATCCAGCCGACATGATACCTGGTAACAGACAAGTCAGAGACGCAGAATCAGCTGTGCTAATAATGGTGGAGTCTCCCCCCACCCTCGCCTCCCACCCTGTCCTTGTGGGCGTCCTTACAGAGCTCGGGCACACCATGCGTTTGGAGATGAGAGCCAGGACATCAGCAGCCTTTGCTCTGGGCTGTGCTCTGCCTTTGCACTTCACGTGTGAACTCTCCATCTGCACAGGTCCTGTGAGGTGAGGGGGTCTGCGATGCTGGTGTCACCAATAGGGAGCCTGTCCAGAGGAGAGGGGTAGGGGCCTTGTCGGAGCCGGGAGCGCAGCGCCGGATTTGCGTCCAGGCTGTCACTGTGACACTGGGTGCCAAGTCTCCCCGGGGGCAGGGACACCCCCAGCCCAGGGTGGACAGGGTGCTTCCCACCAGCCCAGAGAACAGCGCAGGATGGTGCCCAGGAGGTGGAGACAAGCAGGGCAAGGTCCCAGGTGAGCCAGGAGGCTCAGGCAGCAGCCCTGTGGGTGGTCTGAGGGGGCTGATCCCTGTCCACCAGGGAAGCCAGGGCTTGAGGGTGGGGCGAGCTGGGCAGGAGGGGCTCCATCATCTCCCCGCCGCACCCTCCCTCGTGGCGTGCACGTGGGAGCCTGCCGTTGTGGTGGGCGGTGCTGTGGCCAGTGCTGTGGCCATGACCGCCCCTCGTCTCTACGAAACAGCCGGCTGTCACAGTCTGGGCCATGCCAGGCGCCAGGCAGGGCACTCCGTTGGGATCAGCTAGAATCACATCCTCGTCACCAGGGGGTGGTCGCTGTAGAGGGAAGTCTGTATTCCTGGGAAGCCTGCCGTCAGATGGGTCTGCTTGGTGATGCTTCCCTGACTGGCCATTCAGGTTAAACGAAGAATTAGTGCTGCATGGGGAGCTGCACTTGGAGGGGTCAAGGTGCCTCCAATGGCATTTCCGCCACCCACAGAGTTGGCACCAAGGTGCCTCAGTGTGCTGAGGGTGACCCGGCCCTGGGCCACTGGGTCCGCTCTGGCCTGCCCATCGCAGCTGATGGAGTGAATGGTGGGTGGGACCACCTGTGCCCTGCACTCAGGCCAGCTTCATGATAACTGACGCAGGCCAGCTTTGTGGTAACTGATGGAAAGTTCTAGAGTCGACTCTTTGGATGTTTGAGCTCCGAGAGACTGTTTGTAAGTGGCAACGTCACTGGGGCAGTGGGTGAGGGGTGGGGGTTACAGTTGTTGACTGGGTGCTTCAGGAAGCAGCCTGGGGAGTGCGCCCAGCCAGGGCGGCCCCGGTGTCCTAAGGAGAGTTTAGTTTTTTCCTTTTCTGTCTCTCTCTCTTTCTTCCCTCTCATTTTCTACTTAACCTCTGGTTCCATTGCATCGGGACCAGTGGGTGTCCGCCCAGATTCCTACTTCTGACTTCACTGAGGCTTCCAGAACCGTCTCGTGCTGGCTGGTGAGGACCCTTGGACCCCCGCACAGCATTTCCCCCGGGACGTGGGCTTTGGTTTGCTGCGACTAAGCTCACTGGTGAAGTTCAGTTCTTTGCTGTGTGCCATATGGTCCGTCTGGCGGTCATATTTTGGGAGCTGGGCGCGTGGTTCCGGACACGCCGGGTGCTGTCGTTTTCCCTGGAGCAGCACTGACAGTTCTCTTTGTCTGTGTTCCGTCTGTGAGATGGTTGGGTCTTTCTGCCGCCTGACTGCCTTGTCCACCTCGAAGTCCTCCGTTTTGTGTGTGTCCAACGTCCCCAGTCCCGAATGTCACCTTTCCGGTCCTCCTGCACGGTCGCCCTGTCTGGGTCAGTGGGCTGTGGGCTCACCTCACAGGTGTATAAGCGGCCCTTTTCGCAAGATGAGAGCGCCCTGTCGAGATACTTCGTATTTGCGGCAGTAACTCCTGCGGTTGGTTTGACCCTGGCCTCTTCCTAGACGGGTGTGCGTCTCGGGCCTGGCGAGCTCCCTTCGTCTGTGGTTTGGGGGTCGGCCAAGTCGCGGGGCTCCCGTCTGCCCAGCTGTTGCCTGTAGGAAGCATTTCCGCCAGAATGACGTGGTGGGGTCGAGAACAAGTGCAGCCTTAGCGCTCACGGGGGCTTCTCGCTGGAGGAGGTGGCCGTCTCACCGGCCGACGTGCCCCAGGTGTCTCCCCCAGCGCCTGAAGGTGCAGTTCCCTCTGAGAAAGTTGCCTTGCATGCCGTCCAATCTGCTAACCCCGCTGTGCCTTTTAGTTGCTCTTTGCATTGTTGGGCGGTTTGGGTTTTGTGCGTTCAATGCCTTGGTCTGGGGGTGACTCGGGTGAGAGTCTAGGTCCCTCCCAGGCCCCCCCACCCAATGCTCAGGGCCCCTGTTTCTGCGTTTGGGAGGCTGCATGTTATTACATGTATCTCAGGACTCCATAGCCCCATGATGTCCCGTAGGTACCAGTGTCGGTGGTGAGTGGCGTGGCTCTGTGACCCCAGCCTCCTCCCGGGAAGCCGACCCTCCTTTTTACCCGCTCATTCATTCCCTGGTTCCCTTGCAGACACGCACTGGTGCCTTCAGCGCGTTGGGCACGGTTTGGTCACGGCCTTCGCCCTTTTCTGAGAACTGAGAGCACCATCTGATCATGTGTCTTCCAGGCCTGCAGACCCCCACGCCACCTCACCCCCTGGTTTCCCAGAGAGAGTCCCACTTTTCCGGCCTGGAAGCTTGGGCCTGGCAGGTGGGCCAGGAGGATTTTCTCTCTGGCTGGCCCCTCCCTGAGTCCTCCAAGCCTGACCCTAAGAGGCCACAGTGTCCCCCAGTGACATGTGTTCCTGGGCCTGCCTCCTGGGGCCTCCTGCCTGCCTGTTCCAGCCTCAGCTGCGACAACCCAGGCGTAAGCAGTGGCACTGAGCACTGGCTGGACAGCATCCCTCCATAAGGTACCTTACTCCTGAGCTTAAGGGGCGTCTCTGCGTCCTCCTCCCATCCTCCTGCCCTCCCGCATTGGAGTCACAGTGACGGTTACTTGCAGGCCTGGGGCTGGGGCCCCCACATCCCTGATTTTCAAAGTGCTGTAGGCGTCTCTGCCCAGCCAGAGTGAAAACACCAGCCTAGGGGGTCGGCGTGGGCACCGTGTCTTGAATGGTGTCATTGCCGAGAAGCTGCTTTTTCTAAATGTTTGGTGTGCTCACATCTGTGGGCGGTAAGGGTGACGAGTGCTATTGTGGCCATTCCGAACAGACAGACACCTGGAAGGCGAAAGGCGAGTCGCTGTGCCCGGCTGGCGCGGGCGGTGTCTCCAGGCTGGACAGGGCTCTCTGTGGAAGCCCGCCTGGACGGGACTCCTCGGCCTGGCTTCTGGGGCTGAGCCCCTCAGCCGGTGGGGCTCTTCTGGGATGACGCACAGGTCCCCACGTTTCCCTTTCTGTCTCAGCTCTGGGCAGCCATGTGCCACCCGTGCACCACGGGGACGTTTAAAACATGCTCTGCCTATTTCAGGTCACCAACTTCTTTTCCCTTAGATTGTCAAGTAAAAGTGACAATGGCGGACACTACAGCAGCCATCGGGTGTGAGTGCCTCGTCCCGAACCATAAACATACAGGTTACATAATAGAGCCGCCTCTTATGTCATGCTGCGTAGTAAGGTCGCATCGGATTGGTTAATTCCTGGCACCGGAAACCTTCACATACAAAGATACACACCAGATTTTTTAGAAAGTCACTTCAGAACAAAAAGCGTAGGTAATTACTATCATATATATATATTTTATATATCGATCAAAGTTATACCTAATTTTTTTAAAAGATTTTATTTATTTATTGTTAGAGAGGAAGGGAAGGAGAGAAGGCGAGAAACATCAATGTACAGTTGCCTCTCCTGCGTCCCCTGCTGGGAACTGGCCTGCAACCCAGGCATGTGCCCTGACTGGGAATCGAACCGCGATCGTGTGGTTCGCAGGCCCGAGCTCAATCCACTGAGCTACACCAGCCAGGGCTATACCTAATTTTTTGTCAGATAGGCACAGTATATATTTTTTGGTGTGCCGCAGAATTTTAGTAATTAGTGTATGTGCCCTGAGATGAGAACAGTTGGAAATCGCTGGCTTTCAGATCAGGACCCCTTCTTGCCTCTCCAGGCAGCTGTAGAGGGGATTGTTTGGTTTCCTAGACACTTTATAAATTTTGTGAACTTATGTTTGGAGAGAGGGAAAGAGAGGAAGAGGCACAGGCCCAATGCCCTCGCTGACGTGGCCCCGGGGGGACCAGGGGAGCGTGTGCAGCCTGGAGGGGTAGGAAGCCTCGGCGGCTGCAGTGGGGCCGGACACTGAGGACGTTGTGCTCAGTGAAACAAAACAGTCACAAAAAGACAAGTACTGAATGACTCTTCGTTTACAAGCTACCTAGAATAGTCAAATTCACAGAAACAGAAAGCCGAATTTGGTGACCAGGAGTTGGGGAGTCGGGGTGGGGACGGAACCTGCAACCCAGGCACCTGCGCTGACCAGGAATCGAACCTGCCACCTTTCACTTTGCGGAAGGATGCCCAACCCACTGGGCAGTGCGGCTCAGCGCTTCTCGAATTGTCAACTTCTTCCCTGCTGTCTGGTGGGGCTGGAGGCCCGACCTGCAGGGAGTTCGGTGTGTGTCGCTGTGGGGTGTTGCCAGACGCCATCATCTTTGGCAACTACGTGAAGAGCACAGAACAGGTCAATGTTTAGGGCCTCCCTCTTCTTAAGAAGTGTTATTTGTTTATTTTTAATTGTGGTTAAAAGAAACACGTATAAGACGGACCTCTTGGCTGTTGGGAATAGCGCAGCTGTGAACACAGGTGGGTGACTTTATCTTTTCGAGACCCTGTTTTCCGTTCTTTTGGGTGCATACCCGGAAGTGGGATTGTGGCATCGTATGATAATTCTGTTTTCGCTTTTATTTTGGGAACCTCCATACGGTTTTCTATAGTGGCCGTATCATTTGATGCTCACCAGCAGTACGCACCGTTCCGGGTTCTCCAATCTCTCCAACATGCGTTCTTTTCTGTTCTGATTTTTTCTTTTAAAGATTTGATTTATTTATTTTTAGAGCGAGGAGAAGGGAAGGAGAAAGAGAGGGAGAGAAACATCAGTGTGTGTTTGCCTCTCACATGGCTCTCATCGGGGACCCAGCCAGAAACCCAGGCGTGTGCCCTGACTGGGAATCGAACCGGCGACCCTTTGGTTCACAGCCCATGCTCAATCCACTGAGCTACGCCAGCCAGGGCTTTCTTTTCTGGCTTTGACCATCCTCATCTTCGGGGCTGAGAGGGGAGGCTGGGTCGTGGCTTTGACTTGCATTCCCCAGTAGTGAGTGAGGCTGAACACCTTTTCACCCACTTGTTGGCTGGTCAGTCCTTTTTCTGTTGACTTAGATTTTCTGTGAAGTGTGTTTGATGGTCCCTTTTCCTCCCTTCATTGGTACCCAAGCTGCTTGTAGTGAAAATGAAAGCCCATTTGAGTTGTTTTCGATAGCATGGGTTCCTCCCACTTCACATGAGCTTAGGGAGCTGATTTCTGAGCAGACCATTTAGAAGGATTTCCTTCCGTGAAATTGGGAGCAGGCCTCCCTGGCGTTGCTCCCAGAAGGCCGCCTTTCCCCGCACACTGTTCAGAGGGCTCCTGTAGTTACAGTCCGTTGTCATGAAAACCACGGAGAAAATGTGCTGGTCCCCCCTCCCCCCATGGGAAATCTCAGAAGAGCCGCCCACTCAGGGACTGCAGATCGCCCAGTGAATGCGTTTTCCATTGGTTTATGAGCCCCCTGTGCTTATCATAGATTGAGAGAACAGACCCGGTGGAAGACATGAAAAACCCTCTGACAGCCCCTGGGAGACTAGGCACTGGGACGTCGTTTCAGAAGTGGGGTCCTTCACCCCATTCCTGCAGCCTGGGCTTCCCCTGCTGTCCTGGGGGCAGGTCGCACGATGTCACCCATCTGCCTGCCGGGGGCAGCGCGTCTTCCCGGAGTTGTTTGCATCACGCATCACCACCCCTGTGGTGACAGAGGTCGGAGGTCCGTGTCATTCATCACTCCTGTGCGCCCGCCGTCCTGCCTTCTGGGAGGGGGTTTCAACGGCCCCCCCCAAGGGAAACAGCTTCCCTGCAGCCCCAAGTCCGGCCGAAGAGCATGAGGGGGCGGCACCAGGGTGGAAGCCGTCCAGCGTGTGAGGACGGCATGCACGTGCAGACCCTCCGTGCAGACCCTCGGGGGCAGCCAGTGAGTGCCTTCCCCTGCGTCCCTCCCCCACCAGCTGCCTTGAGGCCCCATCCCCTTTTGGAAGCCAGGTTTGGGGGCTGCGGGCAGCACTGCCCACACGGCCATGAGGCCAGGTGTTTCTCTGGGTCTGGTTCAGCGGGTTTGCCTGAACCTTTGAACAGGAGTGTTTTCACCTGTCTCAGCCAGTCAGCTCCTTACCAGCCCTTGGAAAAGGGTCACTGCAGGCTCCATGATGGTCTTGAACTTGACCCCACTTTGCTGCCCCGCAAATGCTGCGTTGGGTGGAGCGGGTTGTCCCATGGACACTCAGCGTGGAGTTCACAGTGGTGTCCTGAGTTACAACTCGGGGTGCGCTGGGCCCTCTTGGAAACCAACAGCTTCTGGAACCTTCAGCTCCACTCAGCCCCTAGGCTTCTGCTTTAGTGATGGGCTGGCCCTGCATGGAGAGAGGGCATCACCACACAGCCCCCCTGCTCCCCTCTCCTCCCCTCCCCAGAGCTCCCGGCCGCTCACAGCTGGTGTCAGGCGCTGTTCAGCCCACAGGAGGGAGGACAGGGAGGAGTTAGGGGGCTCTGTGGGGTCCACCGAGACACGTGGCCATTTGTAATGAGGGCAGTCATAAAACCTACCCTGATAACAGGTGTGACATGCCCCGGCACACCTCTCAGCGCTGTCCCTGGGGGCCTCCAAGCCGGGCCCAGCAAGCAGCTGCCTGGGACTTCATGGGGCTTGGGGGCTCAAGGGGGGTGGATGGTGTGGACGGGGGACTGAGCTCTTTGTCCTGGTGGCAGCGGCAGCTCTGTGCCGGGGACCCCACGCCAGACACGGCCTTCGGTTTGGGCCGAGTAGTGCCTTGTCCCAAGACGGAAGGTCTCCAAGTGATGGGGGTGATGGCAGCAGCCCCCAGGGCAGCAGGCGATCAGCGGGTGATCAGCGGGTGCGATGCGGTGCTGAGTACGCCTGTGCTGCTGCCCTCTTCCTGCGCAGGTGGGCCCGCTTCCCCAGGGGAGCTCGGGCACCTGCCAAGGCCACAGGGCCTGCGTTCCGTGGGGTGACAAGAGCTTTCGTCCAATGCTGCCCTGAGAGATCTTGCCTGGTTCTAGAACCCTGCCAGTGAGGTAGGCACCACGAGCTTCTTCATTTAGCGTATGGGGAAATGGAGGTACCGAGCACTTCACCCAAACTTTGAAGGTCAAAAATCGAACAGAAGTGGTCTGACCTGGAGCCGTCCCCACCCCCCCTCCCCACTTCTCTCCCCAAAAGGAACTTGGAAGAGGATGGGTTTCTTCTCCCCCGCGTCCTCAGGTGCCCACCGCCCAGTGTGGTCAGGCCCCGCACTGACGCCGAGCTCTCCGAAGGACAGCGGCTCCGGAGCTTGGGGCACTCAGCCGAGGGCGGTGCCTGCAACCTGTGGGTCCTCTCTGTGTGTCTCAGGTCAAGGGCCGTCCTCTGATGACACCTGGGAAGGACACCACAAACTTGAGGGACTTCACCAGGCAACCCATCCATCCCTGCAGGGTGGCCTCCTTCATCCAGTGCCAGCCCACCTGGCCAGGTGTGTGCCAAGGGCCTGAGCCCGGCCGCTGGTGTCTGGCCCCACTAGAAGCAGCCTTTGTAGAAACCCAGGCCAGGGTGTCTGTCACCTGTGTCACTTACCCAGCCCCTCTCCCCCCCACCCTCCCCGCCCTGTGCTAACCGGTCAGCTGCGGTCCCATGCCTCTGGCTTTGGTCCGTGTGGGGGAACCGACCGGGAGTGGGAGTCTGTGGCTAAGAGGCAGCCCTCCCGCTCACTCTGAGCTGCTGTAGCTAAGCAGGGCTCTGTTCCCCAGGTGTGTGCAGGGTGCTTTGCTTTGTTTGTGTTGTTAGAAACAGAAGAGCCTGTGTGCACACACAGCCCTGGCTGGCAGTGGACTTGGGGAGTCTTTCTGCAGAGAGGGAGGGTGGGGCCTGCATAAGGGGCTTCACAGATGCTGGGGGCGGGCCAAGGTCAGCACTGGCAGCCGAGCCGTGCTGACTGTGCTTGACCCTGGCAGACATCGAGGAGAAGGGCACGTCCCCTCCGTGACCTTCCTCCCCAGACCCCGTGACCATGTAGTAACGGCAGGTGCACGCCAACAGAGGGGCACCCACAGGAGCCCTGGTTGAGACCGCCGAGGTCGTCCCAGTGTGGGGGTGTCTGAGACACCGTCAGGGCTGCAAGGAGCCTCGGGAGACAGGGCTGCGTGTTGAGTGGCACCCTGGGAGGGGTCCTGGGGCGGGAACAGGACGTTGGGGGAGACAATGACCATACGGGGGAGGAATGGCATTAGTTAGTGACAGTGACAGGTGTACTGTCCTACTGTGTGATGTTGGCAGCAAGGAGAGCAGGGCTGGGGACCCACTGTGTTCTCTTCAAACCTTCCATGCGGGTTTTTCTGTTTCTTCCCTTTGCTTTATGTCTCAGCTCTGGGTTTTTGTCCTGTGATGGCCACTAGGCTTGTGTGAAATGTCTCACACGTGCAACAGGCCTTTTCCACACAGCTTTTCTGTGGACCTGAGTCTGTTCTGAAAGGAAGAGTGTGTTTAAAACACACGGGGACGGCCACGGGGTGGGTGGGTGGCAGGGGGTTCACGCCCCCTGCCCTCTGCACCCATGCCTGCTCACGAAGCGCAGCGACCCAGCTGGCATCTGGGTCTAGGTGCCCCTGTTGGGGAGAAGCCTGGGTCCTCCGCGCCCCTGCCTTCCTCACCCCAGCCTGTAGCCGCCCAGTTCCTCAAAGCCCAGCGCCCGGGGCCCAGCCCCTCCGGGTCAGGCCAGGGCCTGTCTCCTGCCCACAGCGCCTTCTTTGTTCTCCTGGACCCAGCGCTCAGAGGTGAGCTGCTCTCCTGGCCAGCGGGGAGCTGGTTTCCAAATGCAAACACGATCGTCTCTTTGCCAGGTGAACTTGAGAATGGGAACAGAGCAGTGGGGACAATGGGCCCGTTTATAAGCTGCTCTGCAACGCCGAGGCCGCGGAGGCCGCGGAGGCTGGGGAGTTAGGCTCCGGTTGGGGGCAGGGAGAGGTGTTCGTGGTGGTGGCCCCGGGGCCCTGCCTGTCCTGTTATCCACTCGGGGTCGGGGGTTGGTGTGTGGGAAACAGGTGAGACTGTCTGCCCTGAGGATGGCTGAATAGAGCAAGTGCGGAGCGGACATGGCCACGCTGAGCTGTCTGCCCTTTCAGCTGTCTCATGCTTCCGCCACACACTGGCACTGCAGCCAGGCAGCCAGCACCGGCACTCAGTGGCCCCAGGCGAGTCACAGAGTGTGCCCTCGCACACAGCCCGGGGCTCTGCGCCCCAGTCAGTGATCTTGGGGTCGGGGGAGGGTTCTCACAGGACCCTGCTCCAGGGAGCAGACAGACCCGCCTTCGGCCTGCCCAGCTCATCTCAGATCTTTGTGCACGGGCGTCGCCCGGGGTCTGAAGGTTAGAAGGGTTAGAAGGCTGGTTCAGACCCAGTAAGTCTGGAGGAGGGGGCTGCTGGTCTGTGCCTTGGGGCCTGGGTCTGAGGTTTCATCAGGCAGGTAAATCAGAAGATAAACCTGACTGCGAGTATAGGGATGAGAGTCGGC
The DNA here is from genome assembly GCF_014824575.4 of Sturnira hondurensis. NCBI lineage: Eukaryota > Metazoa > Chordata > Mammalia > Chiroptera > Phyllostomidae > Sturnira > Sturnira hondurensis. The sequence goes on along the minus strand of NW_028091124.1, from coordinate 3,382,191 downwards.
TGGAAAGGGACAAGAGAGCCGGTGAGGGGAGTGGTGGTGTCGGGAGGGGTCCTCGGTGGTCTGTGTCTGCCCATGTTGGGACTGGACCTAAAGCTGCTGCGTGTGCTAAGTGTGAATTATTCACTCCCCCCAACCTGCCCTCTTTGGAGACAAGCAGGTAGGCCAGGGAGGGAGCCAGGCTCCTGACCCCAGGCCGTCCGGAGACCGCCGGTAAGCTTCACACCTGCGGGCGGGTGGGACAGGTGGCATTTCCCAGGTGAGGTGCTCGCCCCTCAGACCAGAGTTCATGGCGCTCCCTGTGCTGGGTGAGCACCCTCGGGTGCTCGCGAGCGTCTAGTGTTGCCCTTCCCCCAAGATGTGGCAAAGGGCCAGACGGCCGCTTTGGTGTCCAAAGTACCCCTGGAATCACTCACGAGCCCTTCCCTGCAGGCTGGGCTCTCCAGAAGGCCCTCGACACCCCGCTTTCCAAGCCCAGGCCTCTGGCCAGGCCCCGAGTGAGACTCAGCACCTTTCGGTTGGCACCCACAGCAGTCCCGTGAAGCCCTCCGGGTGCGTGCGAGGAAACACACTTCCGGTCCCTTCCTCTGCCTTCGGGAGGAGCCAGCTGTGTGGCATGTGCAGGGTTTTTGTAGAAAAGGCAGGTGCTAGACTTCCAGGTGGTCTTCCTTCCTTGTAAGGCCGTGGCACAGAGAGTGGGGTGGCCGCCATGGCCCCCAGCCGCATGGGGGTGTGCACTTGTCCACGTCACCCGTGGGCTGTGGACATCACGCGTTTCCTCACTCCATCTCACAAGGCTTGGCCACTTACTCATTCATTCATCAAAAGTGTTGGAGAGCCCGAGACATTGGGGTGTCGGGGTGGGTGGGCAAAATGCAGGGTCCTGGGCACCGACCTGCCGCCCGCTGTGGGTCACATAGTCCCCGAGGCTGCCTGCGCCTGCGCCCAGGCCCTTCGTGCCCCCGAGAGGCGCAGTGAGCTCTGGTTGGCTCCTTCCCTGTGGCAAGCGTCCTTCCCTTAAGCCCGTGCAGAAAGTTCTTTTGTTCCGCAGTATTGGCGTGACCGAATCGGCGCGGTGGCCAAACAGGACGTGGCCTGGGTGGCTCCCAACTTCCAGCTGCCGATGGTTCTTGTTTTCAGGTGCCTGGAGAGGGACAAATTGTCCAACACGGGGTGTGTCGAGGCCTTGGGGGACAGTGCAGGGCTGATGGGGAGAGGCTGAGGCCTGCCCAGCCCACCGCCCACGCCCTAATTACCGGGAAGGGAACAGGCAAGGGGTGGGGCCGTTTCTGGGAGCCCTGTCCAGCCCGGGAGGACCTGGAGTGTGACTCCGGAGTGAGGGCTGCCAGGTAAAAGCCGGAGGCCTGTGAGTTTGGTTCTGCCGGGAGCGAGAGAAGGGTTTCCAGGTGGGGCCACGCTTCTAGGTTGAGCTGCTCTGTTCTTTGTGGGGTGGGGTGAGTGCATGGCAGGTGGGGGAGCTTTTCCAGGCCCCACGGTGCGCTGGGCACCTGTCCTGATGATTCCAGGGGGTAGCCATGGGGGCCCTGAGTCTTAAAGCTATGCATAATACTTGAAAATATTTAGAATGAGCAGAAAAATCACAAAAACTGTGAACACCCCTCTAGACTTGTGCAGCCACTATCCCAGCCAAGAAGTGGCACTTTACCCTTGACTTTGAAGTTCCTGGTGCCCCCGCGCGGCCTCATGTCCTTCTCACCTGCCTCCCCAAAATGCATTCAGTCTGGCACGCACGAAGCGCCCAGGTAGCCCCTGTCTTGAATTGTGTGGCTATCGTTTTCCTTGCATTTACTTACAGTTTCACCCTGGAGCAATAGACATGTGATGCTATGCAATGTCACTTGTTCCTTATGTTTATCACCTCTGTGTGAGTGGAACTGTGCCCCATTTGTGGCTGGCCAGCTCTCCTGTGGCCCCTAAATCCCCCCTCCCCGTAGTCTCACCCTGTGGGGTTCCTGCCCTGAAGCGGCTGGCCTGGCCTCCTGCTTCTAACAGACAGAAGCCACCAGGCGGGAGGGAGGCCATTCCAGGACCCCATTAAGAGGGTGACCTTCTTGATTTTCTGCCTCGCTGGTTTCAGTGGGGCAGGTGGCCACACAGAGCGCCCCCGGCGGCAGAGCCAAGGCCCCCGGCTGCTGCGTTCTGAGGGGGTGTCTGGTCCGAGGAGTCTGAGCAGGCACCTGACAGGTTTCTAATTTCCGCTTTCTGTGCTGTTGGCCGTAAACCAGTGCTTGCTGGCTCTTCTGGTTTCTTCTGATGCAAAGATCGTTTTCATGGTTTTGGCCCATTTTTCTTATTAAATTGTAATTCTTTGAATTTTCTGGAAAAGAATCCTTCCTTGGCCACGGGTGTCGAGAACGCTGCCTCCCAGTTTGTGTCCTGGCCACGTGGGCTTTAAAAGTCCAGTGAGGCTCGTTCCGAACCCTGTCCCCTGGGGAAACTCTGCAGGCTTGTTTTCGAGGTGTTCCTGGTCCTGGCCCGTGGCCCCTCGTCCTTGGCGTCATGCCTGGGGAATGGGCTCCTGCTTCTCCTGATGTTCTGACGCTGCCTCCTGAGGCAGAGCCCGCGCCCTCTGTCCCCGCTGTTCGCCTGGCACTCTGGTCTGGGAGCGCTTTCCTGTGCAAACGCTGCGGTTTGGTCTCTCCCTCACTTTGGAGAACCTGTGAGTCAGCATCGCACCTCGGGCCCCGCCCTCCCGCCCTCGCTCGGAGTCTGCATTTTGTGGCGGATCCTGGCGGTGCCAGCTCTGCCCTGAAGGAAGGAAGGAACGCAGGGTCTGGGGAGAGTGTGTCCAGCCCCCGAGAGCGAACACATTCCTGGAGAAAGTTAAAATTAGAAAGAACAGCTCCATTTCCTGCCGACCCTCCATCCGGGTTTGTGTTTGTTTTCACGGGGATTCTTCTGGTAATGCCAGCGCCCGGCGCGGGAGGTGAAGTCACAGTTTCGGCATGGAGGTGACCTGTTTCCATGGCGATCTTTGTTGTCCGAGGGCCAGGGCTTTGTCTGTGAATTCCTGCAGAACTATGCTGGAAAGGAAAAGGAATATTATTGAAAACAACCCCTTTTCCCAGCCAGCAGGAAAGATTTTCTTTTTTAAAAAAGCGCTTTAATGAGAAGGGACCCTCATGGCGAGGGTCCCTTTGTTAGTGAACTCGGAGAGGGGTGGACTCTGCTCCAGATACCCCCCGCCCCCGGGCCATCTCCTCCCCTTGAGACTACAGGTCTTGGGAAACCCCTCTGAGGGGCACAGTCTGGCGGGCAACTCGGGCAGCAGGGTTAGCAGATAAAACTGCAAGACACCAGGTACATTTGAGTACATGGGAGGCAAATGCACTCACAAGAAAGTGTTGTGTATCCAAAGTTCAAATTTCCCTGGCCATCCTGGATTTTACCTGGAGACCCTCACCACACCCCCTACCCTGGCAGCGCTGTGTGGTCCTTGGTTTGGGTTTCTTGTGGTGCCTGGGCCCCTCTCAGGTGAACAGGGCCATCGCCTGCTTCTGCAGGCTGGCGGCCCCTGTGGGCAGACCTGTGGCTTCACTGGGTCTGTCGGCTTCTGTGTTTGAACATGTCTTCCAGCTGGCAGCTCTCCCTGCCGGGGCGAAGCCTGCCCTTGAGAACGTGCTGTGCCCGAGGCAGGCCCTGACTTCCTGGTCGGTCTGATGCAAGGCCCAGGGGCTGGGAGGCACTGGGGAAATGTGAGCGCTCATCAGAGACTCAACTCTAAGGAGTCAAGAGCGGGAGTCACCTGTGGGCCTTGAGGTCACCTACACTGGCCTGCCCAGAAGTGCTGTCCTTCGGTGGGCGTGAGAGGTGGCGCTGATACCTGGAGTCCTGGTGCGTGGGGGCTGGGGCTTGAAGGAGAGTCTGAGGAGGCGTTCCCTGCGGGAGGGGGTGGGGTGCGTGTAGGGTGAGGGTGGGCACCTGACTTGTCCAGAGTTGAAGGCATTTGGCAGGGGGTGCTGAGGAGGCTGGAGGTGGGCTGGCCAGAGTGGGGAGAGCCCTGAAAGGGGCCCGCGGCAAGTGGCAGCAGGAAGCAGGTGTGTTGTGTCCTGAGCAGAGAGGGATGCGCCAAAGGGGAGCGAGCGAGGTGGCGTGCTTCGGGGAGAGATGCACCCAGGGGGAGAGATGCACCCAGGGCCACGTGGGGCGCAGACCGATGCGCAGACAGGGGCCAGGCCCTGCTAACGAATGGAGCCCTTACTGGGGGCTGGGATGCAGCAGCGAACCAGACAGGTGGGTTCCTGTGCCCGGACGGCGCGCGTTCACCTGGCAGAGCCGGCACGCTGAGTGCTTGAGGGGGTTCTGTAGCAATTTCCTGAGTGCCTACTATGTTCCAGGTGGTCCAGGTGAGCCACCTGCCTTCGCGGAACACTCATTCTGGTAGAAAAGAAGGAAAATGAACAAACGCTAGACAAGGTAATGTCGAGAGTGACGCAGGAGGCGGAGGGGAGGGGTGGGGCGTGAGGTGTGCTGGTTTTGGCCGGGAGTGCGGCAGGCTGACCGACAGCCACCAGAGACACGCACGACCTGAGCCCTCTGACCTGTGGCTGTTGCTCTGTGTGGCAACAAGGACTCTGGAGGTGTGTTTCCTTTAAGGATCTTGAGATGGAGAGATTACCCCGGATCACCCAGAGGGCCCCTAACTAGTACAGTGAGAAATGTCATTTCAAAAGAAGGTCTTACTACAGAGAAGCCCATGTGGTGACGGAGACCGAGGTTAGAGCGATGGGCTTTGAAGGCGGAGGGAGGGACCACTTGCCAGGGTTCCGGTGCCACCGGAAATGGCAGGCAGTTGGGTTCTCCCTTCAGAGCCCACACCCTGGCATGGGCCCGAGAAACTGGCTTCGGATTTCTGACCTCCTTACTGGCCAGAATAAATTTGTGTTTCAAGTCACGCAGTGGGTGGCAATGTGTTAGAGCAACCCTCGGGAAGGGACACAGAGGTCAGGGGTTGAGGAGGTGACATTCGAGCAGAGCCCCTCTGTGTCAGTGACTCTCGGTGCCCTCAGGAGGCCGGTGGGGCTCCTGCTGTGTGGGTTCCAGGCCCAGCTGAGGGCCTCCAGCCTGGCCTCGAGCCACAGGGAATTTGTGTATTTTTAATGTGAAAATGTCAGTGGTGGTATAAATAAATACCCTTTGCTTTTCTCCAGATTTAGTTGAGTATAAGTGCATCTTATTGATGAAACAAAGTACTTCCTTGGCTTTCTAAATTGGGAGTTTCTTACATGGCCAAAGAGCCCACTGGCTTTCAGTGAAGCTGACCAGGAGTACATGCTCACACCGCACGGCCGCGTCTGTGTCGTGGCCAAAAGCCCAGCGTCCAGGGCTGGTTTCACATGGCCGTCTCTTCTGGTCGGGGACTTCCCCAGATGCCGGGCTGGAGGCGAGGACTCGGGCTGCTATTCTGGGGAGAGGTGGCCTCCTGAACTGGGAGTGGGGGGCTGGGAGAGTGAGGTGGGGGAGGGGGGAAGCAAAGGCCAGGCGGGTGACCGAGCCTGTGGTCACCGTGACTGCTGAGGGGACCCTCTCAGAACCATCCCTCTGCAGGACAGGAGGCCGGAGCACAGAGGCCTGGGTGCTGGGGGAGGGGGTGCCGCAGACCCCATGCCCCACTTGGTGTCTACACCGTGTGATCTTCTCCAGGTCCAGACTCCATGGGTCCCCGGGTCCAGACTTGACAGGTCCCCGGGTCCAGAGGAAGGCAGCTTTCAGCCCCATCCCGGTCTGCGTGATTGTCGGCCATCAGCAAGGCAGAAGGTGCTCAGAAGGTCAAGAGGAAGCTCGCGTGTGTTGGGGGACAAGGGGGGCACAGAGACAGACAAAAGGAGGGTTTAGCTTCTGTGCATGGTGGCCTCTCCTGACACCTCTAGGGAGTCCCATCCGCTGAGGGGCCCCTCCCCTGGGTCCCAGGAGTCCCTCGCTCTCTTTGTTCTGTCTGAGAGCAGCTTCATATCTCGGTGTCTGCGAGTGCAGCCCTGTCTGCCATCTAGGTGCCCGCTTTTCCTTCCGCCCCAGAGAGCAGGGCACGGGGGCTGGGTTAGCTCGCCGGTCCCCCTGTTGTTCATGGGGAACGGAGCCCCGGGAGGACGCGTGAGAGGGCGAAGGGACTCGCTGCGCCAGCTTCATGTCCCTCAGCGCTAGAGGGGCACCAGCCCAGACAGTTGGCTCTGTGTTTGTAGTCAGGGACGGTGGCTGTGACAAAGGTCAGGATCTGGGGCAGTCCCTGGCAGGGACATGGCCCTGGGGGGAGGAGGAACGGCGGACAGAGCCCGCCCCTCCTGTCCCTTAACAACTACCTGGTCTGCTGTGTTCGGACCAGGACCCACTTCCACTCGCGTTCCAACCTGTGCTAGGAGCTCGGGGACCCAGGGGGAACTGCCTTGCCACGCGGTGGTGCCCTTTGCCCAGCTTTGCTGGTGGTGGGGCTGCTGGTCACCCACCCCTGTGACAACCAGTGGAAGTGCCTCCTAAGCCACACACCACGCCAGGGCACAGCTGGCCTGTGGATGGCCTCGTTCAAGTCTGCGTTCTCTAATTTAATAAAGAGCAACAGGGTTTGTGGTTTTTCTTTTGGTGTTTGCATCTTTTAAAATGTCTTGTTTAGAAAGTAGGGTGTTCCCTGAGGTCGGGGGACTGCCTTGCATTTCTGGCTAACCTGGTGCTTGTCTTGATGAAGAGGGTAGAAACGCAGGATTCATTTGGGGGTGTATTTAAAAATGCAGAATGCTCCGCTTGTAACTGTATTCAGGTCTCGGGACTGAGGAACTGTTGCTTCCGCAGCCCTGTTTCTGACTGGGTGTCCGTGTGTGTGTTTTGAGGGCGTGGGTGGCCTCTGGGAGTGCTGCCCCCGCCCCGGGGACCGACCAGGACTTACTTGATGATCTAATAACACGGTGTTCTGCCCCGCACCGCATTGGCTAGGGTTCCTGAACGGTGCCGGTCTCCTCAGTGCTGACAGCGCCACAGACGGAGGCCGCGTCTCCCCTTTGCGCTGCTCGGCAGAGAGGGGCATCCTGAGGGCCTCTGTCCGGCGTGAGTCGGGCGGGGAAGGGAATTCGGGATTTGAGCCTCGGTGGGGCGCATTTTTCCCTCTCTTGCCCCTTCCACTGTTGCTAGGGTGAGAGGTTGCCAGGGTGAAGAGTTGGCCCCCAGGAAGGAGAATCCAAGGGGTCAGGTGGCTGGTGGCCCTGCTCGGGGACGGGTCTCCCTGCGAGGGCACTCCGAGGAAGGGTTAGCTGGGGATTTGGCAAGAGAGGCTCCAACCCTCGAAGGCCACGCGTGTGTGTGTGTTGGGGGGGACCCTGGTGACAGCATGGACGTACTGCCACCCACCCCGCCCATGGATGAGGAGGCAGGCGGTCATGGCAGTCAGCGACGGGGCCGGCGTTGGAGTCCGTGTTCAGGCAGGATTGTTGGGGGGCTGTTGGCTCTGGGCCTTCTCCCAAAACCACCCAGAAACTCCTTGCGTCTGGTCCAGGCAGGATCTTGACCTTCTTCCTACTCCAACAGACGGGAGGTTTTGTAACTTCAGTCATGGAAGGAAGAAAGAAGGAAGAAAGTGTGACATTGGGACCCTCCCCAGCACCTTCCTCCCTCCCTCCCTCGGAGACTTCCTGTCTCACCGCAACCTGCTGAGCCGTCCTTTGTTCGCCTTGCACCCGACCGTGATTCTGTGTATCAGAGTCAGTGTCTCAGGCTGTGCCTACCACGAGGAGAGGGCGATCCCTGCCCCCCACTTCTTGATATCGGCCCATCGCTGAAACCACTGAGCTGTGGTTCTCCTATTTGCTAACCTGCCCGGACCAGTGGTTGCCAGCATGTGGTCCAGGGACCAACAGCATCGCCCTCACCTGGGAGGGAGGGAGAAATGGTGTTCTCAGGCCCCCGCCCCCGCCCCTGGGGGTAGAGACCGGCGCTTTGTTTCAGTGAGAGTCTGGTAGGTGCGGTGTCTGCTCGTGGGACGTTGAGACCCACTGCCACACTCGAGTGTAGGGGGTGTTGTGGGGCTTCTGCTGTGTGTGGGCACTCTGTCTGGTCTTGCACCTGTCGAGGAAGGAAAAGGCAGAGTGCCTGCCCTCGTGGTGACCCTCAGGCACTGGTGGGAAAGAGGAAAGGAAAAAGCCATGTTGAGTGGGGATACTCTCACATGCTGGGGGGCCCTGTTTTCCACTTGAGGAAACTGAGGCCCAAAGCGCAGGTAAGGGAGTTAGCACAGGTCACGAAACTGGTAAGGGCAGAGCTGATGTGAAACCGATGGGGTGACTCAGAGCCATCTCAGACACCCTGCCTTCCCAGGCCGCCTCCCCTACCTGGACCCCCTCACACAGCTCCCGATGACCGCTGTCCCTCGTTTAGTCATGGGAGAAGGTTCTGAGTCAGAATCAGAAGTCGGAGGACTTCCCTGGGAAGGGCTCCTTCATCAGTTCTTTAGTGGCGATTGGCCAGGACCCTGGCCTTGAAGTTCCCGCCCGCTGCCGGAGCCCAGAACTGGAGCCGGGTCCGACTGGGGAAGTCCCGGAGCAGCTGGTCAGTGCGCTGGGCCAGCTGGTCAGAGGCTGGATGGACAGTGTTTTATTTTGTTTTTAAAAGGGAAACAGCCCCGTGGATGTGTACCTCCTGGTCTCCCTAACGTTGGGTAGAGGCCATTCCTGGGTGTCACGCAAGGCCACAGTGGCGTCTCGCGTGACCGAACAAGCACACTGCGTCCTCTGACCTCCAGTTCACCTCGAGCAGCGGCACGAGGACCCTGTGCGAACACCGAGCTCAGAGTCCCCCAGTTCCACCCCTCCCTCCTCTGGGGTTCAGCGTGGCCCAGTGCTCCCGGCCGTGCTCGGGGTTCATCGCTGTCCGTCTTTCTGAAATGTCCCACTCGGGTAGTCGTGGAAGCTGCCGTGGTCTCACTTGTGGCTTGTGGCCATTCATTCATGTAAAGTAAATACATAACAATTTCTATGACAAGGCACAGCCCCCAGGAGGAGGAGAAGGAAGCAGTCTTTGGGCCACAGTTGTGGGTGTCCACATACCTGAGAGCGCACAGCTCACACCTGGTGCCTCCCACCCAGACAGACAGAGCCGCGCCCAGGGAGAAAGCGTGGTTAGAAACGCAGGCCGCACAGGGACCAGACCGCTGACCTGATACGTGGCGGGTCCCAGGTAGGAGCCCACAGTACAGGCAGGGAAGGGGCACACACCTGGCGAAGCCGCTGTGGGCGTCTGGTTGGTGGTCTCGTAAGCCCCTCCCCTCTGCACTCCCTGCTCAGTGCGGGAGAGAGGAGAGGCTCTGCCCGATCGAGTCCGCAGTCAGATTTGAGGTGTTGTGCCACTGGAAGAGAGATAAGTGAACCGGTTCTGTGTTCTGCCCGAGAAAATTTCACCACCTGAACCAGGGGAGATGCCAGACACTCTCACGTGGCCGTATCATCCACCGTGTCCCTAAATGCTGTTTCCATGAACCGTTTCCACAGTAGCATTGGCAGCCTTAAACACAAAGGCCGTTGCCCGTTTACCCAAAAACGTTCCTGATTTTGTAAATGGGTTGTCTTCCAGTTTCTACCATGAGCCATGAAAAACTCGGGGTCGGAGGCAAAGCCGTGAAGTCCAGGTTCATCCTGAACATCACCTTTATAGGAACCTGTCCTTATCAAGTGTGGGAGCTGGGGCTCCCCTGTGTGCCGAGGCCATACGGAGACACGGCAACGAGCTGGATTGGACACGGGCTGAAGTTCGCCTCTAGAAGAGAGCAAGGATTTGTGGGGTCACACTTTCCCCTCTTGTTCTGCTGTGGCGCTTTTGGACATGGGCAGGGGGTGGGGAGAGACCCCAGTCCTGAAGCGAGCAGATGCACGATGTGGGGACCCTTCAGGGGGGAAACCATGTGGGTCCTGCCTTGAGAGGCACGGCCCTGCAGTGAGGACCAGCTCTGGGGCGGGGGTTGGGGGTGCCGACCCAGGGCCACTGACAAGTGAAGGGTGTACAGAGAGCATGTGCTGAAGTTGGCAGCATCTTCTGAGTCTTCTGCGGACCTGTGAGCAACCCAGCAGCCACGTCCAAAGTAAACACTCGATGCGTGGACAACGGCCCCTGTGTCCTGTGTCTTGAGCATCCTGTCCCCAGTCCCCATTTTCGCACCTCCTTCAGACCCAGTCTTTTGTCGTGCTGGGATGTGTTTCTTCAAGTTGCTGCCTTTTCCGTGGAGTTCCCTGACTGGGATACCGCCCTTCCCTCTGCTCGAGGGTTGTCTAGCGTCACTGTACCTTTGGGAGGTCTGTGTGGACCATGGGCCAAACTGTATCCACGCGAGATGGTCCTGCCTGCTGGACATTTCCTTTCCCCCCGCCTCTCCCCTTTCTGTGCATCTGGGATTCATTTTACTGTTGAAACCCCTGGGGAAACGGTGGCCTGGAAACCAGCCAGCCATCCCAGCATCGCGGGGGAGCATCTTGGCCTTCTCCCGATGTTCCTTTTAATTGCATGTGAAACATTTACAGGGAAGATAGGCTGTCATGGGCTGTGCTGGCGGAGGGGACACCCTGTCCCCTGTTGCAGGCCCGGTGGCCTTGATGTAGGGAAGGTGCCCAGAGCAGAATTTCTACTTCCTTTTACCCAGCCTGACCAGGTCTGAGAAAACCAGAGCCCGGAGCCCCTCTGTGACCCTGTGCAGAACATCAGCCCCGAGTCAGGGAGCTTGCGGGGGGTGCGTGGGGTGGGTGACCTTCAGTGCCGCTCCTCTCCTGTCATTGTCAAACTTGTTTAGGGAATCTGTCACAGACGTGGACTCTGTACTTACCACGTCAGTGCCCTGTGACTTTAACCGCCTCCTCGAGACCCCACCCCATGGGGAGGAAGCCCCCCTGCCTGCAGGTGACAGGCTTGTGTGTTTAGGGCTCAGCCGACAGGGCTTTCCCCTGAGCGAATACCACCAGTGTTGGCAGCGGAAGGAGCAGCAGGTGGGGGCGGCGCCCCGCGGGGCAAGAAGTGACAGAAAAAGCCCTCGTCTCTGTCCGAGCTCCCTGGAGAGCAGACAGTCACGGTGCCCGAGGTCTGCGGGGACTCGAGGGGACACAGGGCAAGGGAGGGGCTGCCCTGCGGTCTCAGCGGAGCCCTTGGAGACCCAGGAGCTCCCACCCTGGGGCCTTCCCTTGAGCGTGCTCAGGGGCTGGGAGCAGATGAGGGTCTCTCTGCCTTTTCACCCTGCGTGGGGCCCCCGGGGGGCAGTTCCAGGACAGGGCCCTGCAGGCCCACCCCATCGCCCCCTGCCCACGTGAGTGCAGCTGCCCCAGATGTGGACGAGCCTTGGACGGAAAGCAGAGACGCGGGGTTTGGGGCTGAGCAAACCTAAATCTCAGTCACGGTTCCCTTGTTGTCTTGCAGTGCGCCCCTTCTTTTCGGGATGGAAGGCCGGGCCCCGGGACTTTGCCTCTGACACCGGGAGCTGGTGGCCTGTGGCAGGTGAGCGATGCACACGGGGTGTTGGGGTGAGTCGTCGCACCTGGGCCTGCTGCGTGGTGGCGGCCTCTGTGTCCTGACTGGGGTGTGCAGCTGCGTGTGGGAGGCGAGCCCCGTGCACATGGAGAGAAGTAGCTTGCGGAAGCTTCTGGGGGCCGCTGACCCTCTCCCCAACGGCCGGTCTTCACGGGAAGGTCAGAGGTCACGGTGCTCCTGGCACCCAGCGTTCCCCAGACAGTCCCTCGTTCCTGTTTCCTTTCTGCCACCCCGCCCTGTGGCTGCCCCTGCAATGTTCTCGCTCTGCCCAGAACCAGATGGAGCCCAGGTCGGCTGCCCTGTTGTGTTTGCACAAAGGACTGTTCTCACAACGTAGGATGTCACGAGCTCCCGAACAGTGGCCAGCAGTGACGACAGAGATGGGGCCTGAGGGAGCTCCAGGGGCCCTGCCGTGCCGGGTTGCCCCCACTGGGCCCTGGGACAGCACCTGCCCTTGGAGTACGATAGCACAAAGTGTCCAACGGAAGCACCGTGGTGCTCCTGAGGAACACCTGAGGCGGTTGGCTCCGGCGGCAGAGAGGGAGGGTAAATGATATCCTGGTAGAAAGTTCTGGGCTGTTTTCTTGGCTGCCTTTGCTGTTCTCTGGCAATGGAAGGAAACTGCCTGTTGTGAAATCAGTTACAATGGATCGGCTCCATCATTGGTTCCAGCCTTCCGGTGCTTAAAACAACGACAAAGAGCCCTCCCCACCCCCCACCCCCCCACCCCCGGGCGAAAGGATGGTGGGCAGAACTAAAATGGAAACGTGCGTAAAGCTGGGTAGTGGGGAGACGTGAGAGCGAGCAGCTCCGGTAGCGGAGGCTCACGTTTGAGCGATAAAAGCCGCTCCAAATCGAGTGGGAGCCGCTGCAGTTACTTCAGGTTCTTCCATCGAACGACCCTCTGCTCAGGGGTGGGAGCGGGGGCAGGGAGAGATTGGATGTCGTCCCAACTTTCTCCACATCTTTGTTCAGCAGGATCTGCCTGTGCTTTAGGATGGAAAGAATGTTTGGGATGTCTTCGGGTGGGACCTGGGGGCTTTGAGGAGGGAAGAATTTGGGGGGCGGGGGCCGTGTTCTGGTGCGCTGAGGTCCTGAAGCCCAGTGCGCTGAGGTCCTGAAGGCTCAAAATACTTCTGCCCTGGACGCGGCCTGCGGCAGGTCTTGCCTTATAAGTGCAGCCCCCTGGCCAGAGGCTGCGGTCTGTTTGGGTGGCGGTGAAACCCGGAGAAAGGCATCCACATTCCTGGCATTCTTCGGGCCTGGCGTCGGCCGGAATGCTGGGGGTTTTGAAATCAAACACAAGAATGCAGCTTGGTGCTTCTCTGTAGATAAACCTGAGAGATACCGGTGGGCTGTGCTACAGGACTCCTGTCTGACCCCAGGGCTCACCCAGAGCAGGCCCCTCCTGGGCTGGACAGAGGGAGATTCGTGGGGGGCCCTGCCTGGGGCCCCTCGCTGGCTCCAGCAGTTCCCTGGGTGTCATTTACGTGGTTTGCTTTTCCTGGCACTGAGCCAGACTCAGGAGGGCGGCACGACTTCTGGGAAGGAAAAACGGGAGGAGGGGGTGGGCCTGGCTGACTGGAGGTGAGCCAAAGCCGCCTCCGTCTCCATCCTGGCATGAAGGACTCCTGGGAATCTGGAGAGGGAGGGAGGTACACCTTTACCTCCCTGGGGGTGGCGGAGTGGACCGTGTCCCAGCATCTGAAGTGACCATCACTGGCCGTGGCAAAACCAGCGTCTTAACATATTCAACCACCTTTGTGGCTTTCCCCTCAGAAAACATAACTGCATGTTTTCTTTCTGTTTCTTGATATTCAGGGCCTGACTTGTCTCAGGTTCATTGGGAGACGGGGCTTCCCAGGGTTTCAGTTTCTACATCGAGTTTTGCCTGTGCCTAGTTTTGCGATTTGCATGTAATTCATACAGCTTAGGGTCAGGATTTAAGCTGTTAGAGGTCTGCTATTAATCGTGGCCAGAAGGAGTTTATCAGGTGCCCTCGCACGCTGCTGCTGAAAGTGATGGGCCGAGTGAGGGGCGAGAAGGAGCAGACCCCAGCGCCCTCCACGTGAGGAGCAGTGTGAATGGCTGACATAACTGGAAGTGACAGAACTTGGCCCGACAGCGTGCTCCCCCACGATGCCAGCCAAGGCCGGAGCTTGGGGGTGCCCAGGCCGTCCCCACAGCCGTCCAGCTCAGGATGCTTCCTCTGAGCACCCTCTGCAGGCCGAGCCTGCTGCAGCCCAGGGCACTGTGCGTCCTGCGCCCCGTGCATCTGAGGAAGGAGGCTCGTAGAGTTCAGGACCGGAGGACTGTGACCAACGAGAGGCCCAGACCAGGCCCGCAGCTCGCCTTTGTGAGCCCCAAGCCACTCCTCCCTTGCCTGCCCCCCTTTCCCAGCACCCTGGAGGGCTCAGGAGCTCCGTGGGCAGCGACCCCAAGGCGGGCAGCGACCCCAAGGCCAGCACCAGCCAGCACCGATGGGCCCCAAACATGCGCCATTCAGCTGATTTCTAGGGTGAAAATAAGCAGGTGAAATTAAGTTCTCTTCTCTTAGAACCGTACATTGATGTGAACATCAAGGGTGTAGTTAAGTAATGAGTTGGGTGATCTCAAGGGATGGGCCCGTCAGCTTCCTGGACTCGTGCAGGGGCGGCCGGGCAGACACCCTCTGTCTGGACCACGTGGGGAATCACCAACGAGTTTTCATTCTCCTGGGCTGTTTCTCAGACAGGGGGGTCTCCAAACGCTCCTGACTGTGAACTGTAATGTCCAACGAATCGTTCTGTAGTGCTCATCGCTGGCGTTTAGCCCATTCACAGCGCCGTGAGGCCCTAGCCATCTCGGGGTTCCCCGTTCTCATCGCCCCAGGGGAACCCCACATCCATTCACAAACAACCCTTGCAGTGCCCTCTTCCCTCCTTTGGTGTCACTTTTGAGGTCTGGCTAGGGCTCCGGTCTGTATGTTGGGGCGATCCCAGCTTTTAGATGTGCTGGGTCAGAGCACCTTCAGCCAGAGTCCTTGACATCAAGGCTCCAGACCCGCGTGGACCGTCCCTGGCCATGTGACCTAGACGCACTGGTTCCACACCTGCCGAGGCCTGTGTGGGCCCCTTGGGACGTCCACACCTGTCCCAAACTTGGATAAAAACTTACTGAACTTCAATAAAAACTTACTGGAGCCAAACAAAGGACACGCCTGGACGCAAGATCTCGACAAACTGAGCAAAGTGCTTCCTTAAGAGGGCAGTTTGCTGCTTCGTTTCTACCTTTGGGGTTAAAGGAGGACCCTGAGGGAGGGCACAGGGAGGTGGGAGGAAGCAGGGCGAGACGGAACTGCAGGGGCCCGAGGATCCTGAAGGATTCTGAGCTCCCTCTCGAGGGCGGTTGCGGCTTATTTCGAAGGCTGTTCACCTAGATGCACAGGCACAGCGGACAGCGCTGGCTTCTGGCAAGGGTAAACCCTTCAGAAGTCACGGGCCGGGGTGTGACTGCCCACCAGGCCCCGTCGGGTTGGGATTTATGGGGGATCACACTGTGGACCCCTTTGCAGCCCGCAGGTCTGACCTCCCCGAGACCGGGGCAGGGGAGCCCTGTAGCCCTGCGTGGACCCGACACATTACTCAGCCCCTTTCAAAACTGTTGCATTAAAACACCTCACGTGTTGCTGCTTCAATAATAAAGGGCCCTCACCAAATGCGGAGGTCACCAGCCTCTGAAGCGAGGCCTGGGGCAGGTGGGCAGACTAGAAGCCTGAGCTGGGGCCCCCAGCCCCCCAGCCACACGCCACACTGGAAGTGGCATTGGCGTCCCTCAGAGCCTTGCGTTTGGGCTGGGAGCTGCTAGCCTTGCCTCTTCACGCTTCTTAAAGCAGGCTGCCAGCAGGCTGCGCCGTGAAGACAGGGGAAATGTTTAACATACTTGTGGCTTTGGAGATAAAAGGTGCGAATTGGAGAAAGAGTCTGCCGTTGTTTGTTTTAGGAGCCTTCCGGTCTCGGACTGAAACCTGCTCAGACCCACAAAGAAATCTCCAGCCTAATCAGAAAGCCCGGGTTTCCTGTCCCTGGGGCTGGCGTTTCCCCCCTTTGTTTGCTCATTTTGCGAAGTCCGCTGGGCAGGCCGCTCTGCAGGGAGGGCCGAGGGAAGGCCTCTCGGTCCTGGGTCCAACCAGTGGCTCTGCGTGCAGCTCACAGCTTCGGTCCTGGTTTTAAACGGATTTCAGTGGTGAGCACCTGAGCCCATGTGGCATAAACTCATTTCCTTGGCCCTCAGTTTCCTCATCTGTGGAAACGGAGCCTCCGAAGGCTCTCAGAGGTAAAAAGAAGTTGGCAGGCACTCAGACTTGCTCCAGAAGAAGTGCAGGAGGGCGACTGGAGATGTGCAGGGTGGGGCACAGCAGGTCGAGGGTGGTCTGGGCACCGGAGTTTGAGAAGTGAGGCTGCTCTTCTCCTGGTCACCTGGCCCCCGGGGCTCGCCCAGCACGCGCCTGGCCTGAGAGCGGCCTGCAGCCAAGCATGGCAGTCCTGGACCGCATTTCCGTTTCAGCGGCAGGCTGTGCATCTGTGTCCATTGCTGGCCCACGGGGGGAGAGGGCAGGGCCATGGGCGTGTCCGGGCCAGGCGTCTCTGGACCAGGGAGTCCTGGCCGTCGGTTCTCTCAGGAAAGGGAAGAGGTGGTGTGCGTGTCCTCACCTGGGCTTATGTGAGAGCTTCCCACCCCTCCTTCCCCCCTCTCTCCTTCCCTCCTTAGCTCTGGTTTGGCCACAGTCCCACCCCTTTGGGCCAGCCACGTAGCCTCTCGGGGACCCCCCTTCTCCAGGGTCCTTGAGGGTCCCCAACATTAATCCAGTGGCTTTTTTGTGAACTTGTAGTTGGGGTGGCCCTGCCCTGCCATTTCTCAAGCACATTGCCCTCCTGACCCGAGGTTTCCCCAGGGGTCCCAAAGGTTCAAAGAGGGATTAACCTGACTCACTGGCCAGATGAATGGTTGGGGCCCCTCCTTCCAGGCGGTGATCAGCTGGCCCCGGGCCAGCTGAGCTGGACCGACACCAGTCTTCCGGTGCATGTGCTGTGACGTCTGTAGGGTGGACAGCCAGCCGTTGGGTGTCCCCTGTTGGGGGGACACAGTGCCTGGAGTCGCACGTGAGCTGCACCCAGTGCCTCCCTCCACTCTCCTCGGGGTGGGGAGGGACTCAAAAGGCCACTGAGCCAGGCTTTGCACTTGGCCAGGGGAGCAGACTTAGCTGGCTGGTGGCTGTGCGAGGTCACAGGGTGTCTTCCTATCGCAACCGCTGTCCGCTGTGCACCAGACCCGGGCCGGTCCCCTCTGCCATCAACACCCGGAAGGGCTGCCTGGCTGTGCCTGTGCAGTGGGGCGTCCCCCCGGCTCCTTGCGCACCCGGCACCTTTCCCTCTCCTGCCTCCCCATCTGGCTCCAGCAGCCCCGGACTTTGAGCTCAGTTCTTCTTCCTTCCTTGTCGTGGCCCGCGAATCCCGTCTACACTTCCTGGGTCTGCAGGTGGGCTGGGGTGTACGGGTACCTTCCCCTCGGCTTGGGCGAGTTCTGCTGAAATTTAAACAGGGTTCATCGAGGCTCTGGGTTGGCCTGGGGTGTCCTGTGGTGAGAACAGTGGTCTGGAGCCTGGTTGGTTGAACATAATAAATTTATTTTTTAGAGAGAGAAAGAAAGGGGGGTGGGAAGAGAGAGAGAAGCATCAGTTTGTTACTTATCTATGCATTCATTGGTTGATTTTTTTAATATGTGCCCTGAGCAGGGATTGAACCCGTGTCCTATAGGTATCGGGATGATGCTCTAACCAGCTGAGCTACCCGGCCAGGGCAGACATGTACCAACAGCACAAGAAGTATGTTTACCTTCATGGGCCCTTAGTGGGGTCCTTTTAAAGGGTCTGCAGCAAGATTCACAGGTACAGGCGGTTTTCTAAAGACAGAGCCCTCGCCCTGACCAGATTCCTCCGCGGGTCTGTGCCTTGAACAACGTCCACAGCCCCTGACTTGGAGGAAGGCCTCCGGCCTGCTGGGGGCGGGGTGACGTGGGGGCGAGCTGATCCGGGCAGCGGCTGAGCATCTCCCTGTGGCCGAAGTGCTCAGCCTGCACCGCGATGAAACTCGACGGCCACCAGTTAAAACTCTGTATCTCCTGCATCTGCTTAATACTTTGGTGTTCTCGTTCTGTCCAGACACTGTCCATTCCTAGAGTGGGGAAAACCTTAGGGTTTTGGTTGCATTTGGACCTCCTCTGAGCGAAACCTGAAAATCCAAGGGGCCTACCAGGCGGTTTGTGGAAACCCAGGGCCCAGGTGACTCACGGGCCACCAGTGGGCGGGGACTGGAAACGGGGGCCCTTCGGAACAGTGCAGGCTGCCTAGCGTTCGGGTCTCTTGGTGGCACTTGAGATTCCAAAACACTTTGCCACCAAAGGGAGACCTGTGCACAGCCCCCGGCAAACGCCGACTGGCTCCTGTCTGTGCGGGTTTGCCTGTTCCAGGTGCTTCTCATAAGTGGCACCATCCAGTCATGTCGCCAGGGCACACCCCTGCTGTGGCGCGTCCCCGAATCACCTTCCTTTTTGTGGGGACGCCCCTCTGGGAGGCGGTCCCCGCTGTGTCGGCCCCTTACCACCTCTGGCCCCCTCGAGCAGTGTGGCTGGGGTCCGTTATGTTTTGGTGTCCTGTTTCATTCTAAGAGCTCTTGGAGAGACCTCTAGCTTGTGACTCCTGCTCCACACCCCCCATGCCCGTCCCCAGTATTTTCCAACTCTCCAAGAGCCAGTGTTGGCCTGCTGCTGAAATCCCCCGCAGCGTGGGCCAGCGTGGGTCGCCATCACGCAGAGGCCGGTTTACTGCTGTCCCCGTGGGGTCACTCAGCTGTGTGTTGACACAACAATGCCAGGAACAGCGAGTGACCTCCGAAGGTGCTGCCCGCTGAGAGGGTGTTGACGGCAGACCTGCCAGGTGTTTCTGCAGGTGGGGTCCCCGTCACCTGTGTCAGGGCTGCACACGTGGGAGGCTTGTTTTGAGAAAACAGCCTTCTGGGCCTCCTCTGTGCTGGCTGCCACTGGTCTGTCCCTCTGTCCCTCCCAGCCTGCCCCTCCATGCTGTGCTGGGTGCGAGGCCCTCCTGTTAGGACCGGCCAGCCGAGAGGTCGAGGCAGCGAGAGAGCAGAGTGGCCTCGCCCTGCTTCCCCTGACTGAGGGACCCTGTCTCCCCAGGGTCCAGTAACTGCTGCTCCTCCCCTCCCCTCTGTTGTCCTGCAACACCCCCCACCTCTGTAGATTGTCCCTTTATTACACTTTTGTAAAGGGATGCAATGAGTGCATGGGCCTTTTCTTGTCATGCCTCTTAAGTGACAGCGCAGCCTGTCCCTACCCTTTGACAATGCCACTGCGGGGCCAGGAGCCTTTACCCCGCAGACCTGGAGCTCCTCCGAGCCCGAGGCCTCCAGCCCAGTCCGTCCCTGGTGGTCCCTGCTCCCTTGTGTCCGCAGCCTGGACTGGCCTCTCCTGTCCTGCTGCTGCCTTTGGGAGTGTCCCTCAGCAGCAGCAAAGTCTCCTGAGCCTCCCTAACTCCAGAGTTTGCAGACGAAATGCACGTCTTCCCAAAGCAGGAAGGGAGAGGACAGACGGGGCCTGTCGGCTTTGGGAGGGTGACCCACCCTGGGGCCCCCTTGCACCCAGCCTCTTAGCTTCCTCCCAGGGAGTGGAGTCCCATGGCTGTGTCCTCCCCAGCCCTTGGTCTGTGTCCCGGGGGGTGGGATGAGGTGCCCAGTTCCGGCTGCGTCCCTGCAGCTGTTCACACGCAGCCCTGTGGCTCCAGCCTCTAATCCTGTCCTGGGCTGCGGGCGGGTGAGGGGGAAACGTGAGGAAGCTGCCCCTCCAGACTCAGCATGCCCTGGGAAGGGGTCGGCAGGTGGCAGGTGGGAGCCCAGCCTAGTGTCCCGTGTCTCTTCCTACCTTGTTCCAGTAGGGTCTCCCCTCCTTCCCCCTCCCCTCCTTCCCCCCNGGATGAGGTGCCCAGTTCCGGCTGCGTCCCTGCAGCTGTTCACACGCAGCCCTGTGGCTCCAGCCTCTAATCCTGTCCTGGGCTGCGGGCGGGTGAGGGGGAAACGTGAGGAAGCTGCCCCTCCAGACTCAGCGCGCCCTGGGAAGGGGTCGGCAGGTGGCAGGTGGGAGCCCAGCCTAGTGTCCCGTGTCTCTTCCTGCCTTGTTCCAGTAGGGTCTCCCCTCCTTCCCCCTCCCCTCCTTCCCCCCTTCCCCCCTTCCTGCCTGCCTCCTTCCGAGGGAATGGACATGTTCTCGTTCAGAAAATCTCAGAAGGACCGCTTGCTTCTTTCTTTCCTTCAGGGTACTGTACCCAAATTCATGGGTTTGGGTAAAAATGGATAGGTCAGAAATCTGTGGATCCGCATGTTTCTGGGAAACATATCCCCATTCAGTTGTAACAGATTTTAACTGTTACGAAGACATCCCAGCGGAGGCAGCAGGGCAGGCAGCCAGGACAGCAGGGGCGCGAAGCCACGGTCTCTGGACTCTGGGTCCACCTCGCTCCACTTTGCTGCCTGGCTGTCGCCTGGGGGCCTGCGGGCCAGCATCCAGGCCGGCCTGAGCTCCCCATTCCTGGCCGAGGGTGGTGGGGCTGGTCTGCACCGCCTGTGTGTAGGCAAGGTTTAAGTGGAGCCCAGCCAGGCCCTGCGCTGGCTATGGCTGCGTCTGCCTTTCCAAGGCAGAGCAGACTCGTTCCAGAAGAGGCCAAATGGCCCACAAAGCCTAAAATAGTTACTGGTTGGCCCCGTATTGTCAGCAGGGGACATGGGGCAATGTCTGGAGAGCATCTTTGCTCATTAAGACAAGTCGGGGGTGCTGCTGGCACCTGGTGGGCTGAAGCTGGGGTCCTATCCTTTGATGGGACCGAACACACGGACTGTGCAGTTGCAGGGGGTGGGAGACTGTGGGGTGATGGAGCAGATGGTAGATCGGCTGCTAAGTGGGTTTTTTTGTTTTTTTGTTTTTTTAGCAAGGAACAAACACATGTGAATAATGGGGGTTTAGAGGGCCTTGGGGAGGGCCAAGTCCTCAGGGGTAGGGAGAGTTTGGCTGGGCCCATTGGAGGCCAGGCGGGGGAATGTCTCGGGCCATTGTCTGCACTGAGGCCAGGAAATGGGGCACGGGTTCGCAATGGAGGGACCACTATAGATTCTCCGGGGGGCAGGGGTGAGTGGGTCCCACCTGCACACTGATTTTCTGTCCCATCTGCAAATGAGAACGTCCTGGGGGCTTTTTGGAAGGCAAGGGGCTGTTGAGAAGCTTCCCCAGGTGGTTCCAGCAGAACCTGGGTGGAGGAGCTGTTCCTTGGGAGCCTTTAGGGGCATGGACGTGCCAGTACGGCTGGGAAGTGGAAATAGACCTGACCTTGACCCGGAAACTGGAGGGAGAGGAACTGGAGAGACCTCCACGCGCACACCAGGGGCTCGGAGTTAGAGGGTAAATAACAGCAGAACCGGGCTGCCCCTCAGCGGACACTTGGTCAAGGCCAGAGACATCTCAGGTTGTTTGGGGACAAACCGCCGCTGGCTGGCTTCTAACTGGCAGAGGCAGGGACACTCTGCAGGGGTCGGGGCGGCCACGATCCATCCAGGGTGTCGGAGGTGCCGGGACCGGGCCCTGGCGGTGGGGCTGGAGGCAGGAGGCTGAGCGGGTGGGGCTGCGGTGTCTTCACCTTGGTGAGCGGACCCCCAATGGTCCCCCCAGCTGCAGAGATGGGTGCTCCTCCCACTGGGGAGAAACGGCCTTTTCTTTCCTGGTCCGTCCCCAGAATTACTGGCTCTTGATGAATCCTTAAACATGATGTTCCATTTCTGTGAGACAACACATTAAAATGCTACATGCCGGGAACAGGCAGTCTGGCCTCTACCGTGTGGCCTCCGGCCTGGGCTGCCCCTCATGGCCACCCCGAGCCCAGCCCTCCCTCCTCCCCGGGAGAAGGTCCTGTCGCGTCCGCGCTGCTGTCCAGTGGGAACCTCGTGTCTGGGGCTCTGAGTCTGCAGAGCTGGAGTGCCTCCCCAGCTTGTGTCTCGCCCTCAGCTACCTCCAGCTGCTGGGATTTCTGTCTGGGGTTTCGCCTCTGCATTTTTTTTTTGGTTTGAATTACAAAGTATTTCTCTACTGGGTGCCGATGCTGCTGCAGGCTGGCTCCCCCCCCCCCAGAAGGAACTTGACATGGGTGCCCCCTGAGCTGCAGCCCGAGGGGGCCTGGAGCCTGCCCAGGTCTGCCTACCTCGGAGGGGGCCCCTGCCCGCGCCATGTGCCCTGTCCCTCCCTCTAGTCTTCTGACAGATCAGGCATGTCCTCAGTTCACGCTGCGTTCAGACAGCGCCAGCAGCTTCTTGAAAGTGGCTGTTTCGAAGCCCCAATTACGTGGTTACCACCAAGGAGCCGCCTCTGCAGGGCGAGCTGGCGGGGGCTCCACGGTGCTGATGCTCTGGATGTACGCGGCGTGGGGGCGGGGGTCACCCATTGCCTGCCGACACCTGACTCACCCTGCGGGAACGTGGCAAACAGCGCTGGGCGGTTTCCTGCTTGTTGGGGATCTGAGGAACGAATGTTCCGGAAGCACAGAGACAAGACCGCATTTTACATCAGAGGCCGAGACTCTGTGTGGGGAGCCTCACTTTCATTTGCTTCTTGGAGTCCTGCATGTATTAGATTCGGCGGACGAGAGAGCTGGGGACAGGCGTGATGGGAAGCAGCAATAAGGGGGGGGTTTAGTAAGACGATTTTGCATCCACACCTTTCTGTTCTGGTCTCTGGGGAGGCCAAGTCCCACAGACTGGGTGGCTTAAAATAACAGAAAGTCATGCTCACAGTCTATAGGCCAGAAGTCCAAGGTCAAGGTGTGGACATGCCGTGAGGTGGAATTGATGTGCCTTCCGCAACTGCCTGACGGGACGGCAGAGGTGAGGCCTTTTGGCAGAAAGCGTGGGCTCCCAAAGCCTGACTCCCTCTCTGTCCCTTCACAGAAAGGGTTGGCCTGCCCCACGCCCCTCCACCCCGGGGAACCCACTCTTAGACGGAGAACCGCAGTTTTTCTGGGGGAAAAAAAGGGAGTTTGAAGAAGTCGGTTCTTACCCATGCCGTGTCACTGAAGTTCTAGCGAGGCTATTTTTTAAAGTGAGGTTGAGGTGGAAAGACATGTAAGTAAATTACCCTGAAGTTCATTTGGAAGAAAAAAATAGGTGAGAAATAACTGGAAGGAGATTTAGAAAGAGGTTGGTTCGTGGAAACTGGTCCCTCCACAGAGCTGGGCGTGGAAAGAGCACCGTGGTTAAATGAGGGCTGTTGTCGGACTAAAAATGGTCAACGGGTGGCTCAGAGGAGGCCAGAGTCCCACGCGGTGGCCGTACAGAGGCGTTTAGACGGTGTCACCTCAGTCAGGAGGGGACAGACTGTTCTGGAACGAGGCAGGAGGGATCGCTGTGCTCTGCGCGGAGGGGGGTGGCCTGTTGTGTGCTTCCAGATGAGGTCACGATGGAAGGGTTGATGTCGGCCTAGCACGTGGATTAGGGCTGTTAGGGGCAGCGGGGCCAGGAGGTAGATGTTGGCAGCTGACAAGGTTGGATTTAAGATGGTGGCTGAGCAAAGGCCCAAAGCAACAGCGGAGAGCAGGGAACGAGGGGTGGGGGGCATGCAGAGCAGGTGCTGGCCTGGATCAGAGGATCGAGAATTTGGGCTTCGGTGTTCCGCTTCCCACACACCAGGGCGGCAGAGCTTTGGGCAAACCACTGAGGGAGGGTGGGGAGCAGATGCCCACTCCTGGGGAGGGCAGAGTTTCCTACCACTTCCCAGGAGGCCGTCTGGCCCCGCCTCCTGCCTGCGAGAGGGTCGCCCTGGGACAGCGACCCCGACCTCTGCGGGTGATCCAGGCCAAGAGGGCCACGGCCCCGCCTCGCACAGAGGGCAGTGGGCGCTGGGAGCTGCTGCCCACTCTCGGTTCCTCAGTCAGTATCGGTGAAGTATGTGGGTTCTCAATCGGTTTATTGATCTAGGGACCCTGGTGAGCAATTTGTGGACGTGGTGGAGAGTGAAGAAATGTCTTCCTTCGCTCCGAGAATCCATTGGTTGCTCACTCTGCTCGGGCCCCCAGGTGCTCAGAAAGGGGGTGCGTGCAGCTGGCCCGGTGGAGAGGCAGCAAGGGGGGACGCCCCCAGGCAGTGCCCGAGGCCTGTGGACAACGTGGGTCAGTACGTCTGGGGTCCACTGGGGCTCCTTGGCTGTTTTCTGCTGTGTCCCGTTTGTTGGCTCGGGTCAGCTGGGGGCCTTGCAAGGACTGTTGCTCGGCCTCACTTCCCGTTTTGTTTCGGCAACTCCTGCCGAGCCTTCACGCTATTAAATCCCTGTCTCAAACTTGAACCTCAGACCCAGTCCGTGTGTATCATCATCTAGAATTGTCGGTCGGATTGGGGGGCCCTGGACCCTAGAAGCTGCCCGGCCCTCTCAGGCTTGTGTTTTAATCTGAATCTCACGAGCGAACCTCAGGGAAAACCCCTTTTCATAAGAACCGAACAAGCCTTGGTTTCTTCATCTGTACAGTGGGTGGCACTGGCCAGACCCGTGTCTCGGAGTGGCATCCAAGCTGAACTCTGAAAAGAAGTTTTAGTCGAAGTACATGTTTGTCTATTTGGCCAATCGACTGGCTTCCTCTTTAAAGTGATAGAAAGTTGCCTTCCAACCACCCAGCTGCCTTGAATAAACTGAACTGGTCTTAAAAGGAAATAGCAAATCATATGTGATTTATTTTTTTCTTAGGAACCACAGGAAATCAGTGACTAGTGTTTGGTGATCACGGATCCTTCGAAGGCTGATGTTTTGCAGTCTCGAGGACCGTGTCAGTGGGTCAGCCCTCGGGGGCTGTCCCTGTGCGGCCCCGGGTGAGTGAATGACCTTCTCTTCCCGTCGCTGTCAGAACTCCTCCGGACACAGTCATGCTTCTTCCTTCTGGTCACTGGCCGGGGGCCAGGAGTAGTCGTGGTCGGGGTGGATCACGAGGCTTGCTTCCCAGCCTGTCTGCGGCCGGCTCTCTCTCACGGGTGGGCTGCCCCTCCCATGTGACTCCGGGGGAGCAGACCACAAGCTGCCACGGTGACTAGTGTCCCCGCCAAACCCATGGTCGCTGAGCAGGTGACGTGCCATCCATTGTGTGGGTTAGCCTTTGAACGTCTCGACGTGTTCAGCAGCGGGGTGCTGGACAGGGCACCTCCACCCCGAGCACACGTGGTGGGACAAGCCAACCCAGGTGCAGTGGCCCCGGTCTCCTGCAAGCCCAGCAGAAGTGGTGGGAACCCTGCCCCTTTCTCCGCTTTCTCTGTCCTTGGTGTCGGCTTCGTGTATGTTGTTGTCCCGGTCAAGTGACAAGCAGTGGAGGGAAGGGACCGGGACCTGCATTCCTCTGTGTCTTTGGTGGTACCCAGTGCACTGTTTGAACAAAACATCAGCACACTCACCAGGTGACACCACATGCCAGCTCGGGCCAGGCCCTGAGTGTGTTGCTGGGGAAAGGTCAAGATGGGGACGCCCAAGTGTCCCGATTCCAAGGAGACAAGTGTAGTGAGGGGACCGAGGTGGCGGCTGCAGAGCCACAGCAGTGATGCTCGGGATTAAAGCAGTGACCGTCCAGGACAGCTGACCGGGGCCTTCCGGGAGAGCCAGGCAGGAGATGCTGGCCCGGGTGCGAAGGCACCACTTGGCGGGGTCTGTCTCGAACGAGTGGGTTTTAGTGCAGCAGAGATGGGGAAGCCTGCTGGGTTTTTATGAAGGGAGGGTGGGGAGGAAGACAGAAGTTCGGGAGGTGCCCTGCAGCCAAGTCCAGGCCACCGGAGCCGTGTTTGGCTAGCACGCAGGGCACGCAGGAGAAAGCGTGAGGCAGACCTGCAGCGGGGGTGGTGTGTGAGGGTCTGGGAAGACAAGCCAGGAGGCCCTGGTTGTCTTCTGCAGCTGGGGGGCGGGGTGCGTCTCCTGAGGTTGTTGACTTCACCAAGGTGACGATGTCATGGACCTGGCACGGGGGATACCCTACAACTGGATGTGCGGTCCCCTCAGGGAGAAGGCCTGGGAGCAGGAAACCGGGCCCCAGCAACTCTCCCCACGCCCCCCGCCCCCACCCACACCCCATTCTCCAGACCCAGGGGTCTGACTTCAGCGCCGGTTGATGAAAACCTCCCACGTCACCGTGCCAACTGCCAGACACCACACTCTGCACGTTAGACCAGCGAGTAAGGAGTGCCACGCGTGTGAGCACGCCTCGGCTCCAGGGCCCCTCCCGCTGACCTCACGGCCTGCAGGTGGCTTTGAGCCGCCAGCTGGGGCGAGCAGATGGGGACTCGGCGGTGTGCCTGGGGCCCACAGAACCTTTGCCCCCTGGGTGTTTGGGTCTCCCTCTCGGACGCCATTCTTTGAACACAGGTGCTCTCACCTGCGTGCTGCCCACCGTCTGGACAGAGCCTCGTTCCTGGAAACCGATGCTCAGCGGCTGTTGGCTGAGCTGCTGTGACGCCCGCCTGGGAGATGGCCACCTTCCTCAGACTCGGGGACCGGGCGCATGGCTCTGCACTCGGACCTCAGGGCTGTACCCAGATGGCCTGCTGGGGGGCCCCGCACAGCCTCTGCTGCCCCCGCCGAGGGAACTCAGTTGTTGCATCGGAGTGAAGTGCGCTCCAGACGCATTGGTGTCCGAAGCCAGCGGGCCTGGAGCCCCTCCGTGGGCCACGGGGGGGGGCACGTTCATCTCGTCCTCCAGGTGGGCTCAGGAAGGTTCTAGAGGAGAGAGGCTTCTGTGACTGGGAGGGCTGAGTTTCTCTGCCTGTGCTCATCCTCTCGTAACCGGAGCCTGTGCCTTCCCTGCCAAGGGAGGGGCAGCCTGGAAAGGGGACACCGGTCACGTGCTGGCTTTTCCACTTGGGTTATTGCCCAGGCCGATCAGGTCAAGGGTCAAGAGGCAGAGGGAGCTGGAGCGCTGTGGAGGCTGCGGGATCCGTATCCCTGCAGGGGTGTACAGATGGGGGTGGAGGAAGGGGCGTTAGCATTTAGAGACCCCAGCCCTCCTTCCTCCTGGTCTCGGTGGGACCCCATGAAGGCCAGGCAGGCCCCACAGCCGCTGCTCAGGCGGCTGCCTGCTGGAGGACAGGTCAGCGGGGAGAGGTGTCGTCAGGTCCCCTGGGACACAGGTTTGGGGAGCGATCGAGGGGCGGACTGGGTGGAGTTTCTGCCGACAGGGCCCAGTGACTCACGTCACCGAGAATGGGCCGAAGCTTGGAGTTTCTTTTCTAACCCCGGGGAACATGTGATGAATCAACATGACCCTCCTGCTCCANGGCGTTAGCATTTAGAGACCCCAGCCCTCCTTCCTCCTGGTCTCGGTGGGACCCCATGAAGGCCAGGCAGGCCCCACAGCCGCTGCTCAGGCGGCTGCCTGCTGGAGGACAGGTCAGCGGGGAGAGGTGTCGTCAGGTCCCCTGGGACACAGGTTTGGGGAGCGATCGAGGGGCGGACTCGGTGGAGTTTCTGCCGACAGGGCCCAGTGACTCACGTCACCGAGAATGGGCTGAAGCTTGGAGTTTCTTTTCTAACCCCGGGGGACATGTGATGAATCAACATGACCCTCCTGCTCCAGAGACTGGAGTCACATGCAGAGACAGAGTCACACTAGCAAGGCAGGGACAGAGTCTGCCAGCCGGCTGTGCGCCCAACTGCATCCGCTCCCGCTTGGGGCTGGGCTGCCACAGATGCCGCAGGTCGCTCGGCACCCCCTGGGGCGCTGGGTGGGCCTTCTCCCCACTGGAGACGCCCATGATCTGTTGTGTTCTTACTGCGCCTGGGACAAAACGTTGGCAGACAGGCCCCCGCAAGACTGTTCGGGGGGCAGAGTGGGGCGCTAGATGGAATTGGAGGAGGGGCGAGTAGAACTGAGGGGCTGTGTGTTGTCCCCACACTTGCCCCTGGAGTCTGTACACAGCCCTCTGTGTGCCCAACGATGGCATCTGTTCAGGGGCCAGTCTCCAGTTTCAGGGGCGGAGCTGCAGGCAGGCTTTCTCTCTCAACGAAGTGGCTTTTCTACTGGGAGAGGAAAACTCATTAGTGATGAGTCAGACACAGGTCAGCCTTACTGCCCCTGACATCTTCTAGATCTGACGTCCACCTGGGACGCAGAGGCAGCTTCCACGAGTCCAGGGCTGCGGGGACAGGGACAGGGACAGGGATGGAGTGGCTGCTACAACCTGTCCTGAGGGCCCGTGCTGGCCGCTGCCCTGACCAAGGGGGCGTGCGCCGCAGGCTGTCCCAGACAGGTGGCCGACCCCCGGGGCTGGCAGGGAAGTCCGTTTTCTCCTGGACAGTGCCCAGACTCGGAGGCTGGGCCCCACAGGTGAACCCTCCCATGTTCAGCACGTCTGTAACTCAGCTCCAGCACAGGGTGGGTGGGACTCCTGGATGTGGCCTGCTGCGTGTGATCACGTCACATCAGCCTTCGGTGGGGGGGGGGGGGGCACTTGACCCCACTGCCCTGGGCGCAGCCTTCTCCTGGTGGAAGCAGAAACGTGCTCCTTTGTCACACTTGGTCGGGGTGGTTGGGGCATTGCTTGAAGGCTGACCTGTGTGTTTCTGGAGCTGGACTTCCAGATCCACCTGCTTTTTGGAAGTTAGTCTCAGCAGGAGCGTTCTGAAAAGGCCTGTAGGTGTCTGAGAGCCTGGCGATGTACTTGGCCTTGCAGGAGAGGGGCTGCTAGGATCCGTGTCTAGTGGCGTAGGGACCCCCACCTCCCTCTCCCGAGGACACAGGCGTCTGGAACTTTAGGTCGACTTTTTCTTTCTGGCTGACTTGACTCTTTCGTGGTTAAAGGTGAAAAATAACTGTCATAATAATTATGAAGTTTGAAGAGATCTTGCCTGATCCTAAATGGCTCAATAAAACAGATTTTCTCTACAGTAAGATTGCCCAGAATCTTACAAAAGCCCAAAGCTAATTTCCTCCACAGCCAGCAGGGTCTTTGGAGCCAGACTGTGGACATGGACCTGTTTCATAGCCAGCCCGGCGTCTGTCACCTCGGCCTCTGCAGGTGCACCGTGAGCCCAGGGCCTAGAGGGGTCAGCTCCTCGGGCATCTCCCCGGGGACCGCCTGGTGACCTCAGTTGCCTGCATCCTGCCCCCTGACCCAAGGGGCTTGCCCTTCCCCACGCACCAGCCCTCTCCTCCGCCACCAACTCAGGTGTCAGGCGTGTTGCCTGCAAAGGGCACATGTCACCTCCCAAGGCGGCTCCGTGTCCTGAGCAGGGCAGGCGTAGAAACCGTGCCAGAGATGTGCCCTCTGGCACACGCCACCAGATCTCTCCACAACAGAGTGTGCAAAGAGATTTCCAGTGTCGAGCCGCCTGGGGTGCTCAGAGTCTCATGTGTGACCCGAAAGGAGAGACAAGAAGACTGAAAATCGAGCACGCGGCCAGTTTATTTCCTCAACACCCACAGGACTTTCTCCCACACTCCTCCACACAGGTGGCGACCCTGACTCCTCCAGACCCAGAATTGTTTCTAAGCAGAGCTACAGCTCGTTGGACCGTCACACGGTTCTTTCTTCCATGCCCGTGTGCACAGGCGCTCGCACACACTCTGGTGGATGGCTGCAGGAAATCAGGACGGACCGTAGACAGGGAAGGGCTCGGTCGTAGTGCAGATAAGTGAGCAGAGTTCGTTCATTCGTTTGCGTTTGAGAGCCTGCTCTGCAGGGCTCCGTCACAGCACAGGGCGTGGGCAGGCTGGGTGCTGTGGTCTCGCACAGCTCCGTCTCCCGGAGACCTCGGGAGAGAAACAGCTGATGCGTGACGTGTCTGGGGGGAGAGGAGAGGTGGTGGGGGAGAGGCGCCTGTCCCCTGCTAATGTGGTGACATTCCAGCAGAGACATGGATGCAGGAGGGATCTGTCCCGGGACTCGGTGGTGGCCTCCGGGCTGCGGGACAGTCCGTGCGAGGGCCCTGGGGCGTCAGGGGAGGCCCGAGGGGAAGGCGCAGCACTGGGCTGGCCCGGAGCGGCTGTTGAGGCCGTGAGCACGCTGAGCAGTCAGAAGGCTTTGGAGGGTCTGGAGCAGAGTCCTGACTTGTTGGAACATCCTGTCACTGCGGGGTCGCCTACAGTGGGGGGTGAGGGGTGGGTGGAGGCAGTGGTGTGGAGGTACCTGGGCTGGATGGGGGCAGGCCCCACAGGGAGGGGAATCTCGGGCATTTTGGCAGTGGAATGAGCCAATCAGCATTGACTAAGGTGGCAAAGGCAGGGTGGGGCAAACCCCAGGGTCCGGTTTGGACCCGGGAGGTTCAACGCCCATCGGTCCCGAAGGGGAGCCTTCGGCAGTCTGAGTTCTGGGTTCAGGGGTCACTTGCCAACTGGGCAGGAACCCAGCCATGCCCACGTGTGCTGGGAGGGGTCAGAGTGCCTGGGGGGCCGGGTTTAAGGCTCTATATAGGCTTTCCATTAAAGGGGAGACACACCCTCACACTCCGGGCAGGCATCTAGGAAGGCAGGTGGCAAGCGTGCCCTTACAGTACTTAATCCTTTTAATGTTTTACTGCAGACAAGTAAACCATGTGCAGAAATAGGGAAGTAATAAAAATACGGTAATAAGTTAAATAGGAAAACCACAAATAAAGTAATAACATATAGTAAGTATACTGATGTAGTTATATATTTTATCAGTGCACATAAATGTGTTTGTGGCAAATGTGTTTATGAAATAGTGTCCAGTCACTTCCCCTGACATTACGTTCGTGATAAAGCGAGGACTGATTCGAAGGGTGTGGTACTTGAACTCAGGAGGCTTGAATTTGAGGCTCGGGGGTGTTGGCTGCGTGTGGTGTGAGGCGAGCAGGCGAATCACTCCGGTGTGCGGGGTGTGCAGGGCCCTTCGGAGCAGAAGGTGGTGGAGAGAGATTTTCCTGGGACACGGTGAAGGGTGAAGGGACTGTGTTCTGGCAGCAGAAGCTGGAGTGGGGCCCGGGGGCGGGGCCTGAGAGAGATCCTGGACTCTCTGTGGGTGCAGCTCAGTGACAAACCTCAAAGGTTGCCCGTGGGCCGGTCCGGGAGCAGCACGGGCTAAGGGGGCCTGAGGGCTGGGGAGAGCTTCCCACAAAGGCCTGCTGACCCCTGTGCGTTTGGAAAGATCCTGGGAGGACAGGGCAGGGGACTCCGGGCACCCCCCACACCTGGCTCCGGCATTGGTGGGGGTACGGGGCTCCCCGCAAATGCTCACCTGACAGCATCTGCTCTAGGGGGGCCAGGTGGAAGGCCCCGCCAGGCTTGGTCCAGCTGCCCTGCTCCTTGCTGTAAAATAGCATCTCCAAATGGCGGCGGCACCCTGCACTCACCACGAAGGGGCGGGTGGGCACCGGCACTTTAAGGCCCGTAGCCCGCGGCCACCGGAGACAGAGTCGCCATTCCAGACCTCCCACAGGGCGTTGAGCACAGGGGACAAAACAGCCCCCACTGGGAAGATGGGTGAACGGCTGCGTGGTCGCTCAGCCCCGTGCGGTGGTGCCGCTCCTGGTCGCCAGCATTGGACTCGCTGCCCTGGCCCCGCTCCGGCGGATAAGTGGCGAGGGCCCTGCAGTTGGTGGCTTATCTGGCAGCCTTGGTGAGGGTGCCTTTTGTTTTCACAAGGGCCGCAGATCTCCCATGACCGCTGACCCTTCCTGCCTCCCCACTGGCTCTGGGACATAATCATGTTCCCCATTGACAATAAACAGAAACGGTGATCAGCCTCCAAAAACTCCAGGGTCTGTGACTCGTTCTGCCGGCACCTGGGGGAGGCGGAGGCCGAGGCTCTCACCTCTCACCGCTCTGACGCGTTTCCCGCCCTTCATCTTGCCGACGCCCGGCCCCTCCAGGTGCTCCCTGGAGAGCTGTCTCAGTGTCCTGTCTCAGTGTCCCGTCGGTGCCCGGGCCAGCTGCTGGCCAGCACTCTCGCCACCCCAGATGGCCCGGCTCCACCCGGACTCCGCCTGCGTCATCTGCTGAGGACTGTGGGACTCTTCCGATGTCTCTCCTCTCCTTGCCGCCCACCCACGTTCCCCACCCTCAGCTGCCTCGGTAACTTTCGAAGATGAGGCCATCGCTGCTTGTTTTTCTCCTTCACAGCCAGCGCACTCTTTCTCAGTCATCAGGGGCCACAGCCATGAGCCCACCCCTTGTTCCAGCATGCCTCGTGGGTCATAAATTCTTCACACAAGTCCAGTTGGGACATGGCACTCATCACCCCTGTTACAGATGGGAACACTGAGGCCTAGAGGAGCAAATTGTTCGCACAAGGTTGTCCTCAGCGTGATTGCCTGCCTGGGCCCTCAGCCCGCGCTGTGCACAGCCTGGGGGAAGGGGTGGTGGACAGGCCTCCGAGTCCCCCGATTGGTGACGGTGACACACGGGTCAGAGCTGGGTTCCTTTCGAGGTGCCTTTGGGTGGAGAAACAAGGAGCTTCCGGCTGGGTTGCAAGAACCCAGTCCCATTGGGATGAAACCCACCTGTGCGCAGTTGCCCTCTGCTCTGCGTGCTGCGGGCCAGCCTTGGGGCATCCACCTGTGCCTGTCTGGGAACATTGCCTTCATCTCCAGAACCCCCAAACGCCCGTGCATCCCTTCCCAGAGACAAGCTGAGGCCTCGGGAGGGAGTCTTGTGTTCCTTCCCACAGAAACGTCCCCTGCTCGCTTAGCGACGGCACAGTAAAGGGAGGGGTTCACAGAAGCACCTCATGTGTGCAAATGGCCCCGTGTGCCTTCCGTCTATGAGTGTTTGTGTGCTCGGGGTCCAGGGAGGATTTAAGGAGAGTGCGGGCAGGGAGCGAGCACGGCCCGGGGGCCGGGGACACCAGCAGACCCTGGGCTGTCCTCCTCTCTGACGGGAGTGAAGGGCGAGCCGGGTGTGGGGCCGCCCTGCTGGGCTGTGTGTGGTGGGGGCCTGCTCCCCACCCTGGGGGCCGCCTTTACTGGAATGGCCTCCGGGAGGAGGGGGCCCCTCCCACAAAGCTGCCACTTCGCCCACATTTCATGTGCTCAGGGACATTGCTCTTCTCCTCTGCTTTCAGGGAGAAGCGCGTCGCACAGCTGGCACCCCGTCCGTCCGAGCAGCATGGCCGCCTGAGGCGGAGGCCCCGGCCACTGCTGGCGTAACCGTCGGACAAGGATGGCGCCGTAGCGGGTCTCCCGGAGGAGAGCTTCGGGATGGCAGCTCAGCGGATCCGCGCCGCCAACGCCAGCGGCCTCCCTCGGTGCAAGTCCGAGGGCACGTTGATCGACCTGAGCGAAGGGTTTTCGGAAGCGAGCTTTAACGATGTCAAAGGTGAGCTCCTGGGGACAGGCCTGGGTCCAAGGGCTGGAAGGCCACCAGGTCACTTTCCGGTCAGCACGTGGTTGCCCTCTGAATGTCACCGTGTTCTCAGTGCAGCCCGGGGACAGTGCTCACGTGTCCTCTTTGGTTTCTATGGCATGTGGGGAGGTTGGTTTGAATTCTCCCGTTAGCAGTAAGAATTCGTACAGAATATTTTTGTTCTATCTCCATGCGTTTTGGTGGCGTTAGGGCAAGAAAGTCGGTGTCGCGGTACACCTGGGGGGTGCTGGGTTACTGCAGACTCTAGAAAAGGGAAGCAGGGTGGGGGGGAGCAGTCCTCTCCCACGACAGCGGCATCCGGGGAATGTGTTAAGTCTTGACCGACATATGACATCGGTCACAGCTGTTCGACTCTGCCGTCGTAGCTGGGAGCAGCCATAAAAGAGAACAAACAAGTGGAAACGGCTATGTTTGAATAAAACTTTACTGACAGAAACAGCCGGCACACGTGATCCAGGGGCCATAGTTTGCCGACCCCTGGTTTAGAGGTGGCCCGGGGTCCAGGCGCCCTGCGCCTGTGGGTCTCTCTAACGTCCACCAAGAAATCAGGCTGATGAGAACACCTGTCTTTTGGACACCAAGGGCGATACTAGCAGGTGGCCTTCTCCCTGGAAGCCGGCCCGACCCACCGGGTCACGGTCAGGGTCGCTGGGAGCTCTCCAGTGCCACGCGCCCCTCCATCCCCAGCATCCCCGCCGTGAGCCCTCTTGCTCACAGCGTTTGCCACATTCTGTGGAGATCACTCGGCGTGCAGGAAGCTGTCTTTGCCCTTGTGTCTGGGCCCCATGGCGCAGACTCAGCCACGTAAATCTTCCCCACCCAACTGCCCTCCCAGACAAAGTCCTGTTCCTCCCCGAGTTGTGCTGAGAACCACAGGGACACACTTCTCCTTCCACTGTCTTCTCTTGTCCCCCCGTGTTCTCCGCTGCTGCTGCTGCTGCTGCTTCCTGTCTGTGCTCCCTGCCGTGGCCCTGGGCTCGGCTTTAAAATGTTCTCTGAACAGAGACTGGCCGAGGAATCTCGGGGCTTGTTAACGAGCGTGGCGGCCGACCGGTGCTGTGACTCGCTGCACACTCGTTTTTCATGGGCTGGGAGGGGGCGTATCTTCTCACTGTAGGCCCAGCTCATCTTGGGGAAAGCTGGGGAGTGCGAGGTGTCGGTCAGGGTCAAGGGGCAGGGAGCTGACTTGTAACCAGTAATGAGAATCTGAGAGGAGCTGTTATTCGTAAAAGAACGGCAGCATGTTGGGGGAGGAGGACAGACAAGGCAGCTGGGATGTGAGCAGGGGCTGGGGAGTGCGTGTGTGTGTGTTGGCCAGTGGGGGGACAGAGACCCCCCCAGACTCAACCCTCCAGGGCACCCCAGGCTGTGCCCCAGCCCAGCAGCTTCACACACATCCACGTGGTGAACAGGCTCCAGGTGGGAGTGGATTCCAGCCAAAACCTGTGCTGTGAAGCCCAAGGCTCCTGACGGACGGATGCCTTGCTGGCCGAAGACCTGAGGCAGGAGGATGGGAAATTCGGTACAGGTGCTCCAAGCCCCCCGACGCCCAGAGGGCTTTTCGGTATTAAAGCCAAGGTAGCTGAGAATCTGGGGGGCACGTCCCCAAATTCACTGAGCTGGAATTCAGTGGGGACATCCTGCATTCCATGGGGTGGGGACCCAGCCTGGGGTCCCGGGGCCCTCTGGCAGGTGACGGATGGAGGGCCCCTTCCAAAAGGGGGCTCACAACACTGTCCACTCCCACCAGACACCCCGGGAAGGAGCCCGCTCCTTGGGTGGAACCTATTACCATAACTTTCCGAGGAGAGAGCTTGGAATTTTAAGTAAAGCCATTTTCATTCTTTAGTCTGGTGAGACTGAGGGGTAATTTGCACTGATGCGATTTTTTAGGCTATGTATGAAGCCAACCTAATAGCTTTGGTTTTTAATTTAAAAAACATGACTGTGAGGGGATTATTCTGGGGGACATTACAGAGATGTAACCTTTGAGGGATTCTAACAAGATTTTAATAGCTTGCAGGCTTTCTTTAATTTTCATTTGGTTTTAATTTTCATGTGACATTTTCATTAGATGTGTCAAGAAAACAAAAACGGTTTATGCTGCAGGAGCCCGTGGCCAGACGACAAAGTGGGAGGAAAGGTCTTACAGTATCTCTGGCCCCAGACTGTGGCCTTCTCCCTCCCCCACCCCCTTCAGTCTCCTCCCTTCGGAGCTAAGTGTGATCTCACAGCAGAGGGCACTCCCAGACAGAGTTCCAACTCTGCCTTTGGTCCTGGCCTTGACCCAGTAGCCTAGATAAGGCCTCTGTTGTAAGCAGACAGGAAAAAGAAGATCTGTAATTCCACACATATTTATTGGTTGAACACCTGCTCTGTGTTGGGACTTGTACCCAGATGGGGCGTGGAGCCCTCCCCACGGCCAGAAGCAAACAACAGAAATATCTAAGGTGTCTGGTGTGTTGGTTAAAGTACAGCTAGGAGGGACTGCCCATGTCGCTGTAGCGAAATGTTCGGTGAGCCTGGGACCCAGCCTCGTTCCTCTAAGTCCTTTGTGGGCACGATTTCCTTCCATCCCCACCAGGGCCCGTTGGAGAAACACACTTGTCTCCATCATGAAGAATCTCAGAGTCTGGAGCTCAGAGAGTTTCTGAAGGCCTGGACGCAAAGCCCAGGCCGAGCGGTCCAAGAGCCAGAAGCCCCCCAGGCGTCAGGCGGAGGGCAATGGGTGGCCGTCTCGGAGGCCAGCTGTGCTTTCTGGCAAACACACCTCCCTCCGTCGCCTGGTTCCTGCAGATACACCGACCCTTCCTGCTGTGGACTCTGCCCAGGAAAGGCCATTAGAGGCTCCTCGTTTCCCTGCAGAGGAGAAGGCGGGGAACGGTGGGGGATGGGCTCTTCAGAGGCCTGGCTTGGTGGAAGAGAATGCCTGTTGGCTTAGTCACACGTAGTTTGCAGAGGTCTTTTGCTTGTTTTTGAAGGCAGCGTGACAAAAAGGTTTCCTTTCTCTCCGTTGCTGGCTTCGGGGAGGCAGAATATGAACAAACGCTACCTGTGCGGGTGGGGGAGGCTTATTTCCATCGGAAGGAACCTCGTGCCGTGTGGAAGAGGCGGACAAAGCACACAGACGTGGGATCACCTGCTATTTTTCAAAGCCACTTGTTCAGGCGGCTTCGTTTGCCCTGCCCATTGCTGTCCTCTGTGGTAACGCTCACAGTCGAACGCCTGGAGCCGTGAATTAGCTGAGTCCCCACTTCCAGTGTTGGGATTTTTCAGGCCGCGTAAACCATTGTGCAGAAATGGTGTGAACCCAGCCAGATGCGAACCTTGGCCCCTTTTTACGGTGTGTGGGAGAGACTATGTCGTGTTGTCATTCTGAACAGTTGGTTGAAGGAGGCTGAAAGAAAGAGGGGACTGAAAAATCTCATGTCACACAAAGAGTTAGATGGAGGACGGGTTCAACTTGGGGAGAAACGGGCCGGGTGCCGAGGGCATGCCTTCCGTGCGGCGGGCAGAGCGTGGACTCCGCTCCTGCCCACGAGGGGCACTTCTGAGGCTTTCCCACAGGCCGGCCACTGGCCGTGGGGTCGCTGAACGCAGAACGTCTCTGCGGCTTCTAAGGAAACGACGCTTGGGGTCTCTTCCTACTCGGCAGAGGACCGTTTTCCCTCTGCCCTTCTAGGTTCTCTGGCTGGACTCAATTAGGTAGACGTCAGTCATTAACGGAAGGGAAAATTAATTGCATGCGTGTGTATGAGGCCCAGGCAGTGAGGCCAGGCAGTCAGGCAAACAAAGGCCGTGCCCTGGTGAGGTAAGAAGGGGGTGGGGGTGGGGGTGGGGCTTCAGGGGCAGGGAGACCATTCACGAGGAGGTGGGACCAGCACGGCGGATAAACAAGTGTTTCCCCACTGTGCAGAGATGAGGGGACAGGAATCCGGGTCTCCAGGCCCTTTGGGGGTCCCCATACTCGGTGCAATTGTCTCTGGCGATAGCTCTCTTCCCGGAACAAGCCTTCTGTCTGAATTCTTGTGAGCAAGTGAGAAAGGCATAAAAGGCTCCTCCGAGTCCTTGGGGCCTCAGTGGTCTTCTGATCGACCTAATCCACGCGCCCAGTGGC
The DNA here is from genome assembly GCF_014824575.4 of Sturnira hondurensis. Classification (NCBI taxonomy): domain Eukaryota; kingdom Metazoa; phylum Chordata; class Mammalia; order Chiroptera; family Phyllostomidae; genus Sturnira; species Sturnira hondurensis. Next base: position 3,345,151 of record NW_028091124.1, on the reverse strand, counting down.
GCATTGTGGGGCAGCCTGCCCTTCACTACCTCGCCACGTTTCTGGTCACTTGGTGGGATCAGGAACAGTTTGATCCCAGCGAGATGCCTGACACACGGGGACAGGTGGCTCTTCTGGGTGGCGGTATGTTGACCCTGGACGTGACCAGGCGTGGTGAAAACAGCCATGCTCTCGTCCGTGTGTTGACCACATGCCACGTTCTGTTCTGGTCTGTTGCTGCGAGTTCCACGCCCCCACTTGCTGTCCACGCCTGGTGGTGGGTGTTTCTCAGGCCCCATCTCCCTAGTTTGGGCAGTGCCTGGCGGCCCCTGGCCCCACCCTCACCTTCTGTCCTTTGTCTCTTACAGTGCCTTCCCCCAGTGCCTTGCTGGGAGACAATCCCACGCCCTTCGGGAACGCGAAGGAAGTGGTCGCAGTCAAGGACTACCGCCCCAGCAACTTCACCACCCTGAAGTTCTCCAAGGGCGATCACCTCTACGTGCTGGACACGTGTGGCGGGGAGTGGTGGTATGCCCACAACAACACGGAGATGGGCTACATCCCCTCCTCCCACGTGCGGCCCCTGAACTGCCGGAACTCCACCCTGAGCGACAGTGGGATGATCGACCTCCTTCCCGACAGCCCCGACGAAGTGGCCAAGGAGTTCGACATGCTCGGCGGGTGGACGGATGACCAGAAGGGGTCAGGCAGAACCTATAGCAACAACCCTTTCTGGAACGGGGTCCAGACCAACCCGTTTCTGAACGGGCACGTGCCGGTGGGGCCCAGCGTGGAGGAGCTGGCTCCCAAAAGCACTGTGGACTTGCTGCTCTTCGACACAGGCCCGTCTGCCTTCACCGACGGCAGCTCGGCCACCGCGAACGGCACGGGCTATGGCTTTGAGGAGCCGCCGGCCACCGATCAGCTCCCCACCGAGGGCCTGGTCAGGCGGGACAACCCGTTCTTCAGAAGCAAACGCTCCTACAGCCTGTCGGAGCTCTCTGTCCTCCAAGCCAAGGCCGAGGCGCCCGCCTCGTCGGGGTTTTTCTCGGGCTTGAAGTCCCCAGTCCCCGAGCAGTTCCAGAGCCGGGAGGACTTCCGCGTGGCCTGGCTGAGCCACCGGAAGCTGGCTCGGTCTTGCCACGACTTGGACTTGCTGGGCCAAAGCCCCGGGTGGGGCCAGACCCAGGCGGTGGAGACGAATATCGTGTGCAAGCTGGATAGTTCTGGGGGCTCTGTGCAGCTCCCCGACACTGGCATCAGCATCCACGTGCCCGAAGGCCACGTGGCCCTGGGGGAAACCCAGCAGATCTCCATGAAAGCGCTGCTGGACCCCCCCTTGGAACTCAACAGCGACAGGTGCTGCAGCGTCAGCCCGGTGCTAGAGGTGAAGCTGAGCACCTTGGAGGTGAGAACCATCCTGGTCCTGGAGATGACAGCATCCGCCGAGGTGAAGAACGACATCTTCAGCAAAAGCACAGTGGGCCTCCAGTGCCTGAGGAGCGACCTGAAGGAGGGGCCCTATGTCCCCATCCCCCTCACCTACAGCTATGGGGACACGGTCCAGGTGCACCTGGACAACCTGGAGCCCTGCATGTACCTGGCCATCGTCGCCCATGGACCAAACATTCTCTACCCTTCCACCGTGTGGGACTTCATCAACAAGAAAGTCACAGTGGGGCTCTACGGCCCCAAACACGTTCACCCATCCTTCAAGACGGTGGTGACCATTTTCGGGCATGACTGTGCCCCCAAGACCCTTCTGGTCAACGAGGTCACCCGCCAGGCCCCCAGCCCCGCCCCAGTGGCCCTGCAGCTCTGGGGCAGACACCAGTTCGTCTTGTCCCGGCCCCAAGACCTCCAGGTCTGCCTGTTCTCCAACATGACGAACTATGAGGTCAAAGCCAGCGAGCAGGCCAAGGTTGTGAGGGGCTTCCAGATGAAGCTGGGCAAGGTGAGCCGCCTCATCTTCCCCATCACTTGCCAGAGCCCCGGCGAGCTCTCGGACTTCACCTTGAGGGTGCAGGTGAAGGACGACCAGCAGGCCATCCTGACCCAGTTCTGCGTCCAGACTCCCCAGCCACCCCCCAAAAGTGCCATCAAGCCGTCCGGGCAAAGACGGTTTCTCAAGAAGAACGAGGTCGGCAAAATCATTTTGTCCCCGTTTGCGGCCACCACCAAGTACCCCACTTTCCAGGACCGCCCCGTGTCCAGCCTCAAGTTCGGCAAGCTGCTCAAGACCGTGGTCCGGCAGAGCAAGAACCACTACCTGCTGGAGTACAAGAAGGGGGACGCCATCGCGCTGCTCAGCGAGGAGAAGATCCGGCTGAAGGGGCAGCTGTGGACCAAGGAATGGTACATCGGCTACCACCAGGGCAAGGTCGGCCTGGTGCACACCAAGAACGTGCTTGTGGTGGGCAGGGCCCGGCCCAGCCTCCTCGCCGGGCCCGAGCTGCGCACCTCGCTGCTGCTGGAGCAGATCCTTCGGCCTTGCAAGTTCCTCACCTACATCTACGCCTCCGTCAGGACCCTGCTCATGGAGAACATCAGCAGCTGGCGCGCCTTCGCTGACGCCTTGGGCTACGAGAACCTGCCACTCACCTTCTTCTGCCGCGCGGAGCTGGACAGCGAGCCCGAGCGGGTGGCGTCCGTCCTGGAGAAGCTGAAGGAGGACTGCAACAACGCCGAGAACAAAGACCGGAAATCCTTCCAGAAGGAGCTCATGATGGTGAGTCTGACGGGGCTGGCGCTGGGCGAGGGCAGGGTGACGCCAGCCGGCTCCTGACTCCGTCAGAGTGGTGTCGGGGCTCCTCCCTGCTCCCCAAAAGGCGGGGATGGGGCTTTAGTCGTGGAAAGAGGTGTTCACTTGGGACCGGGCGGGGGGCCCCAAACAGCTTGGAAGCCACTGCAGTGAAGATCATTCAGGGCCCTTTTCCCACAGAATTTGGGGCCCCCCCCAAGGTCCTGGAGTGCGCCGCTGGGGGCCCCAGGGGCCCGTGCTCCAACTGCCTCCCTTCAGACCTCTTGAGAGAAGGCCGGTGTGTCTTCTGCTTCCCAGCCACCTCTGTGACTCCCAAACGTGAGGAACCACGGGCCCTAGTCGGCTCCATTGTAATGGGTTTTTCTCTCCATGCGTCACTGGAAGGTTCCACCGGGCCTCTGCTGCTTCCTCTTCCTCCTTTCCACGTGCGGTCGAGTCAGGGCGAGGACGCCCTGTTTTGCCAGCACAGCTGGGAACTGGAATACGAAGAAGTAACAAGGGGGAAGTGGGTGGCACACTGTAGTACACACCGGGCCTGCCGGGAAGCCTTTACGGGACCGCTCACGGCTCCAGCAGGCCTGGGCTCTGCCCCCGCGCCAAGCCCACGGGCAGCTCCACTCTGAGTTGCCGCCTGAGCCCTGGGGGTGGCTTTCCTTCGGCCTTTGCTCCGCAGCAGAGGCCGCTCAACTCCCTTCCCCGTCCTCCCCAGGACGGTTCCTGGGGGAAGCTTGGTCGCCTGCTGCTCTTCCTCGTTCTGCCGACTCCAGACAGCCCCTCTCACTCGGGCGGCTCTCGGCACCCTTGGCATTCCTGCCACTTGCACCCTCTCCTCGCCCCATGACCAGCACCTGCCGCTCTGCGTCTGCCCCTCTCAAAACAGGTGTGTCCGAGTGTGTCCAAGGGGCCTGTGTGGGCACAGGTGTGCACCCAAGGCTCATTCATATCACATCCATCTCCACCGCCCCCTCGAGTCAGGGACGGAAGGGACAGAGTCTGCCGTGGCGTGGCTTCTGCTGCAGGGGGTGGGGCCTGGAGCAAGGCCCTGACAGTGGCCCACAAAGGTATGGGCACTGGACACGTGGGGCACAGCAGAAAACTGGCCTCACCCACAGGAGGGAACCAGGAAGTGGGTGCAGCAGGTCGAGGGGTGACCTTGGCCACCAGGGGGTCACCAGGGTGTGGGCAGGTTTAGTGGAGAGCACAGGGGATTGTCCTGGCTGGGGCTGAGTGGAGGTGAGTGGGGCTCCCTGGGGCACCGGGTATAGTCCCCTCGGCGATGCTTCCTGTCCCTTCAGGGCACAGCTCACCAGCCCACCTGTAAAATCAGGTCGTGCCCGCACTGCCCGTTTCCTTGGGCAGACCTCACACCTCTAGGGGCTGGGCCTCCCTCTCGCAAGCCCCGGGCTGGAATGCTCCGCCGGTGATGGGATTCCGTGCGAGCAGGAACGGGACTGATTCTGCCTCCACACCGGGGCAGAGTGGCTCCCCGTGAGTGGGCAGAGGTGAACAGTGAGCGGCCGGCAGCCCCTTCCCCGCTGCAGAAAATCCGGGGAGGTGGCTTTTATGGTGTTTCCTCATTTCTTTTTGGAAGACTGAAGTGATCGCTCCTTTTTTTCTCAACTTGGGGAGCCCAGGATAGCTTTTCTGGCAGGCCTCCTTAGGTCCCTCCGTGTGAGGAGGGGGCTCCGTGCGTGGGGGACCCTCGCCCCTCCCCCAGCCCCGCACCCCAGGGCTCCAGAGTCCCAGGTTGGCGGAAGTGAGACTCAGGCCTTGGCAGGAAGGTGCCTGGGGGAGGTTGGGCCGGTGCTGAAGTGAGACCGGCGCCGCCACGTCTCCTCTGGACTCCCTCCCTATCTCCTCGTCGTCTCCGAGCTGCAGGGCTGAGTGGTTGGCCAGGCTTCCAGAAACCACTGCCGGGCCTATCCGGGCGTGTTGGAGGCGCTGCCGGGGGTGGGTGCTTCGTTCACAGGATGTAGAAACCCCGAGCACCCAGGTTCCTGCCGCACCCCTGAGGATCTGGCTGCCTTCTCCCTGCCAGGTCACGCCCTCCCCGCCCTCTCCCTGCCCAGGGTTTGCTGTGCACTAACGCGCCCTCGGTTGGGAGATCCTGCTGAAATGGAGCAGACACGGTGAGGGTTTCGGACAGCAGGCTTGCAGGGGGGAGGGGAGGAAGCAGGTCTGTGTGTCCACTGTGTTCGGAGTGGGTGCAGCCTCGTGTGTCCCACCGGGTGCAGGCCAGTGAGCCTGCTGCTTCAGTTTTGATTCTTGAGGCCAGAAATGCTGGGGCCACACAGGCTGCGGAGCCCTGGGTCAGGAGACTGCCCGGCCCAGGCCCTCTAGAAGGGACTCCAGCCCCAAGGCGGCCTCGTGTTTGCCAGAGCCCTGCAGGGACTTGGGCTGGGTTCTCTCCCATCGCCTACCTCTGGGGTGGTGGGTGTGCCTTTCCCTCTCAAGTCCACTCCTAGTTGGTCATCTCTGTCCTAAAGACACACAACACAGAAAGTCCCTTCAGCTTGGACAAGGACCAGCCCTGCCGAGTCTGGAAAATTCGAGTCCACAGCCCTGCACCTCTGCTGCCCACGGAGCACTCCCCTGACCGGTGCCGCCAGCAGGTCCCACTCGGCTGAGGGCACTGCCACTCTCGGTTGCTCCGGCCGGAGTGGGAGGGAGCAGCTGTCGTCTGGTGCTGCCACAGCAATGCCCCACACACCAGAGGCTCCAATCTGCTGGTGTGAACCTGGCTGGGTGGCCGGTGGGCTGGAGCATCGCCCTAAAGCCGAAAGACTGTGGGTTCAATTCTCCGTCGGGCCCATACGGGAAGCAGCCAATCGATGCTTCTCTCTCCCATCGTGTTTCTCTCCCTGAAAGCAGTGAGAAAACATGCTCAGGTGGGGATAGAAAAGAAACTGCCAGTGTACTCCCTTGCGTTCCCGGAGTTGTCGGCAGGGCCGGCTCCGTCCTCGCCTCCATCCTGGCTCCGGTGCTCCAGTGACGCGGCTGCACCCCCCTGTCTCTGCCGCCGTCTCTGCACTTCTTCCCTCCGTGCCCTGTGCCTCTGTTTCTCGCCTTGTAAGGCCCCAGTCATTGGATGGGGAGCCCACCCCAATCCAGGGTGACCTCGCTGAGCCCCATTACACCTGCAGAGACCTCACTTCCAACCACAGGCAGAGGCGGAGGTGCTGGGGGGTGTCCGCCCCACATGCCAGCGATTCTGTTGTCCACTGTGCACAACGGCGGCACGGGCCTTCAGAGCTGCCCCCTCACGCTCTGCTCCTTTTCCCCAGGCCTTGCTGAAGATGGACTGCCAGGGCCTGGTGGTCAGGCTCATCCAGGACTTTGTGCTCCTGACCACGGCCGTCGAGGTGGCGCAGCGCTGGAGGGAGCTGGCGGAGAAGCTCGCTAAGGTGTCCAAGCAGCAGATGGACGCGTACGAGTCCCCCCACCGGGACCGGAACGGGGTCGTGGACAGCGAGGTGAGCCGGGCAGCGTGCCCCTTCGACCTGCAAAATGCAGGTATCGCCGTGTCTGTTTCATAGCGCTTTTCTGAGGACAAAATGAGTGAGAGCATGCAAGCACCTGCCTAGCAGCACACAGTAGGTCCTCCCTGAGTGGGGCGGGTCTCGTCACCCTGCGGGTGTTGAGTGGACTCCCGCTGTGACACGGACAAGGCTCCTGCCATGGAGTGGAGCATCTGCAGAGCTGCCCGTCACTTGCTAATCCCCTCCTTGACCCACCTTCCACCAGAGGGATAGCACAGGCTCCGGGGCGGTTTCGGTCCCATCTGGGTCTCTCCCCAGGTCTCCCTGCTGCAGGGAGACCTGGCAGGTTGTGGCGGGTGGGCTGGAGCTGGCTGGGTCCCCGCTCGGTCACTGTTTTCTCACTTGTGTGCAGAGGCCAAGCTATGCTTCTGTTGGCCTAGGAGGTGGGAAGTGCCCAGCATCAGGGTGTCATTTGTTAACAGGTCGAATTTCTAAATCAGTGGCCCCACTAGGAAGTGCTGTGTCCCCACTCTGGCGCAAAAGGCACCGTTCCCTCCGAAGTATGGTGGCCCAGGACAGAGACACAGAGAGGAGCTGCGACAGGGGGCAGGGTCGAATGTCTTCCTCACCTTTGTCTCTTCTCCCTCCTTTTGTTCGGACGGTGCCCCCCGCAGGCCATGTGGAAGCCTGCATATGACTTTTTACTCACCTGGAGCCACCAGATCGGGGACAGCTACCGTGACGTCATCCAGGAGCTGCACACGGGCCTGGACCGGATGAGGAACCCCGTCACCAAGCGCTGGAAGCACCTCACGGGGACGCTCATCTTGGTGAACTCCCTGGACGTACTGCGCGCGGCCGCCTTCAGTCCGGCCGACCAGGACGACTTCGTGATCTGAGCGGGGTCCCCCCCACCAGCCTGCCGCTGCCGAGGGGACCCATGCAGTCACGTTGCTGGGAGCCGGGGGACTGCCTTCCCCACCAGAGGAGGGTGGCTTCGGGCTGGCCCCGCACCCAGGACCAAGCACATGGACGCTCCACCCGCCGCCTCCATCACAGGGGAGGCCTGAAGGGACCTCCGACGGCAGGTGGTTGCCAATCAAATAGCTTTCTATTTGTCAAGCATAAATTTAAATTTAAAATTCCCTTTTTTTAAAGTTTGGGGAGGAGGGGATGTATGAGAAAGGTGGTATTAATTTTTGAATGGACCACAAAGGTTAAAAAAAAAACCACGAAGGCGCAGATGCTATTGAGGTTTTTACGTTCTCTGAAGACCGTTTTAAATTATGTTTCAGGTGTACATAGGTATTTAAAAGTCATCAGGGGCATTTTCTATTCCCAGACAGACTCGCGTTCCAACACCTGGCACGGGAAGTCGCTTGTGTTCGCGTGTTGGGCCTCTTTTCACTCCGTGCTTGTACGGAAACAGTACATCAGCTAGGAACCGTGGTGTGTCAGTCCGTGAGTGTAGCTCAAGCCCATCCTTTCCGAGAACGTTCTGGGCCTTCTTTTATTTTTTAATCTTCCATGCCTCCACCTCGTGGTGCAGTGAATGAGGGGCCACGGTGCACGCGGGCCATTTTGTGGGCAGTTAGGTTCGACGTGAGGGATCGGCGCCCTTGAGCTGAGGGAGCCGTGGGGCGAGGGCGTTCCCAGGGCCTTGCTCATCCCAGCGAGCAGGCCCAGACGTGAGTGAGGTGGACCCCACAAAACTGCCGCTTCCCCCCGGGGTCCTGAGGAACCTTGGCCACCCAGGACGCCCTGTGCAAGGTGCCTGCTGCCGTTTGCCAAACTCTCTGCTTCATTCCGTCGGATGTAACCCCTCTCCCTTCCTGGCGTTCCCACGTCTCCTTGGAAATGGATAGTATGGGGAAGCCGTCTTATTAACAACATGAAGATCTGAGCGGGATGGACCCTGGGAATACTCCCCACGTCAAATCGGGGACCTGGCAGCGGGTCGCACCGACCACCCTCACGGCTGCGGGTCGAGTGGCTGTGCTGAGTTTCACACTGTAGTTGTGGTACCTCAGAGTGGGATGGGAGAAACACCGCCAGTACCCGGCGAACCCACAGTCGGTGCCCAGGATGTGCCTGGACACACCCGGATCCGGAACCTCATTCTCTGAATCGGCGGCTTTGAATCCCGTGAACTACTGGGTGTAATCAATGAAGAATGCCTTATTGGGCTGAAGCACCCTTAAGCATCTATTGATCTGGATCCTGAAGATCAACTGGCTAGGAAAAAAGTGATACAAAAAAAAAACCACTATGTATTTTATGCTGCAAGAACCAAGACACACAATCCCCAGTCATCCCAAGAGGTGACGACAGATCCGCTTTCCAGTGATCCGCCTGCCTTCTTCCCAGAGGCCCTCCTCACCTTTTCCCCAAAGAAGACGCAGAACCAGTTGCACCTTAAACCATGGATATTTCTCCTCAGGGGCTCACACAGTTTCCTATGCAACGTGTCTTGTAGCACAAACTAAATTCTACAAAAGTCGCAGTGAACTTTATTTGGATATTTTGACCTGTTAAGTGTGCGTGTATGTTTTTTTCCTCATACACACCAAACTTTGAATAAAACAGTGAAACCTCATCTTAGCATCTGTGCATGGAACAATGCCCCCCACCCCCCACCACCACAGTCAGTGTGACGAGTGGGTCACCGGTGTCCATTTTGTTGGCACTAATTTCATTGCTCCTGAAACACCAGGGTCTCTACCATCACTGGCCCCTGGGAGTCAGTGGTGCCCAGAGGGCCTGAAGGGTCGCGTGGGCGGCTCCCGTCCTTGGCCCCTGCCCCAGTCCCGAGATGCAGTTTGGGGCTGAGCGCTTTCTGAGTTTCCGGTGCCGTCCCTTAGGGGCCGGCTGCCGCAGCACCTATGGCTCCCGTGGCCCCCGTGGCCCGTCATGTGCCCCAGGGGCATGTGCTGTCAGGGAGGAAGCGGGTGAGGATGCTGCTGATGGGGACCCTACCTGCCTGGAAGCAGTGGGGGAGTGGGGTTCGGGGAAGTTCCCTTGGGAAGTGACTTTGGGAAGTCTGAAGGCTGAGTAGGAGCCAGCTGGCCCAAGGCCAGGCCGGTCCTGGGGACCAGGGTGTGTGTGGCATTACAAGGGTACAGAGGCTGGCCCCGCCCCAGCACTGGGCGACCTCTCCCACCTCCTGGCCCGCTCATTCCAGCCTGCCCGCATGCATTTTGCACTTAAGGAGGAGAGGGTTCCTGCGATCCTACATCACAGCTAATAGCAGAGCTTTGGTCTGGAGCCCTGGGCTGTCCTGACACAGAAATGAGTTTTGTCATGGTCACAGAGGCGTCCTGTGGCCGTCGTCCCTCTGTGTCTGCCCCCACATCTCCCTCTGTGAGGACAGCAGTGCTGGACGAGGCCCCCGCAGTGAGATGGCCTCGTGGGCAGTGCATCGCGTCTCCAGAGGCCGTTTCCACCCCAGGCTGCACTGCCAGGTCTCGGGGCTGGGACTTAGGCCCGCCCGCCCCAGGCTGCCCGCACCAGGGCCTGCGGGGGAGGCCCGCTGGGGAGAAGCGGAGGGGCATCCAGTGTGATCCGTCTCGGAGTCTTATGCCAACTCGTCGGGGAAGCCAGAGGGGTCAGAGAGGCTGTTGTTAAAAGGGAAGCCTCTCTGAGGAGACTTGGCCGTCCCGCCCAGGAGGGGAGCGTCCCCCCGCCCTGGTGTCCAGGCTGTGGGGCAGCCGCCCGTTGGCCGCCCCGCAGCCCTCGCTAGGGGGAGAGCCAGCACGGGCAGCCGGTGTTCTACTTCGTAAGGCCGCATTCACAGAGCTTCCTACGGTACGTCGTTCAAATTGTTCTGTTTGGTTCTGAGTCATCGCTGCTGTCTTCTGTACCTAATATGTAAGTTCAACATTATCACAGGTGTGGACGGAGGCCAACACACAGCACACAGAGGGCTTGGTTTTGGGCACCACCGGGCGTCTGGGAACGCATCCCCTACCCTTAAGGGCTGGGGGTGGGGCGACTACAGACTCTTTGCCAACCTCCGGGTAGGCGTGGCTGTGCGACTCCGTGTAGCCAATGGGATGCGAGCAGAAGTGATGCAGGGCGCCCTCCAGCGGGCCCAGAGAAGCGGCCAGGCACTGCTCCACTCCCAGTCACACACAAATGCCTCCAGGGACCTGAGGACCCGGGAGAGCCAGCAGACCCTGGTCCCGGAAGGTTCTGTCCAGGGACAACTCTGTCGATTGGGACGAGACGTCACCCTCAAGGCACTGAGGGCGTGAGGGCTGTGAATTACAGGCTCACTCCAACCTCATGCACAGCGTAGTGGGGTCCTGGCAGCGATGGAAAAGCCGGAGGGGAGAGGGGTTTGCTTGTAAGAGCGAGGCGTCCCGACCCCACCTGAAGGGCATCAGGTAAAGGCCAGAAGAACCCAGTCTGGCCCTTTTCTGGGCCTGACGAGTCCGGACCCGGTCGGGACCAGTATGAATAGGAACAGCTTTTCTGTTTTTACTGAGTATGCTCCAGGCTGGGCCAAGGAGCTCAGTTTAAATGTCTGGTCCTTTATGGAAGTTGATTTTGACATTGATGAAAATTTGCACATAAAGTTCTGGCGTTGGTAGGTGTTTTTGAGAATCAAATATGAGGGAAAAGATGTAGTTGGGAGAAAACCTGATTTCCCGAGGAAAGGGCAGTTTGGTCCCTGATGAATCGTGCTGTCGCGGGAAATCGTTTCCTTGGAGATCGCCCAGCCCCCACGCGCTCCGAGCAGCGTCTGCCCCCAGGTCACGGCGGCCATTCCCGCTGCCGAGAACAGACCCAGAGCCTCCTCCCTCGGCTCTCCTTTCATTTTGTCTGAACCACTCACTCCAACACCACCCTCCTGCCGCCTTCCCACCGTCCCCTGCTCCGCATCCTTGGGGAGCAGGAGTGAGACCCAGAGAGCCGCTTGCTTGCCGCCTCCTCTGGGCTGAGCCTCCCGTCCTGCCCTGCGGAACCCCCTTCAGCCCCTCGTGTTGTCAGCCTCCCTGCCTTTTTCTGAGCTGGGCTCGAGCGCAGGCAGCTTTCCTTCCTTCTGCACCAGCCGGCACACGGACACTCACCGCTGACTCCCCGAAGCCTGGTGCAGTAGTGCTTCTTGTGTGAAGGCATGGGCCCTGTCTCCGTGCTAGAAATGCATCTCAGCCCTGGCTGGTGTGGCTCGGTGGACTGAGCACAGGCCTGCAAGCCAAAGGGTCACTGGTTCGATTCCCAGTGAGGGCGCATGCCTAGGTTGCAGGCCAGGTCCCCAGTGCGGGGCATGTGAGAAGTAACCACACGTGGATGTTTCTCTCCCTTTCTTCCCCTCTCTCCAAAAATAAATAAAATCTATATGTATAAAGAAATGCATCTCAGAGCGAGGACAGCTGTAGCTGGTGGAGGGGACAGAATGGGCTTCGTGCTGTGTTTACAGCCAATGTATAATAAAAATAAATGAAAATCTGTCCAGCAGTGAATACATCAAAACCAGCTTCAATTTTAAGAAGGGTTCTAAGAGGGACCCGCGGCGGGGGTGGAACGCAGTGATGTGCACACCAGAAGCAATTACATTTCCTAATGATTCATTTCCCGGCACGAGGAAAACATTGTCAGTTTGGTCCATGATTTATGCTATAATAAAATTTTCTTTTACATAAAGTAGATGGAAATGGTCGAATCCTAAACAGTAACAAATGACCTGAATGGGGGGGTGGGGAAGTGAGTAACACCAAGTGCCCAGTGATCCCTCTGTCTACCAAGGGGTTGTCCATTTAACCTTCATAATGACCTTGGTTTCGAACACAAGGAAACAGGCTCAGGGAGAGCAGACAGGCCCAGCTGGCACAGAGGCCAATGCTGAGCCCCATCCACCTGCAGGTGCGCCTCGTGCCACCTCGAACAGAGCACTGGAGACGGAATAGCGTCACAGCGGGGGCAGGGGGAACACGGGCCCAGAGCCAGCTGGGGGCAGCCTGTGGACACCTGCGCGTCTGGTGTAGGAGGGGTGGCCCACCCTCCCAGGCTGCCTCTGGGACCTGCGTGCTGCCGGAGAGGCCCCACTGATGTTCTGTGGCCACATGTCCCTGAAACCCTTAGTGTTTAAAATATCTGCACTTCACCAAAGCACTCCTTTTTAAACCCAACTGGCGGCCTTATCGAGGTGTAATCAACGTGTAAACGAAGTTTCCCTTCTCCAAGCCCCGTCACTCCCAGCGAGGAGTCCCTCGTAGGCTGCTGCCCAGGGTGGGTGTGCGTGATAACACTCCTGAGCCGCCACGAACCACGGGACAACAGTCAGGACGGCACAGTTCGCTAGGTGTGTTTCGTCACAATTTCTCTTAATGCGAACAAATGCCTGGTCCCGGTTCCTGGCCCTCTGCTGCGTGACCGTCCGTGTCCGAGAGGGAGAGGGACATGCAGGACTCCAGGCTCCTCCTCCCTGGACCCATTTGCAGTGTGCTGAAGCCCGCAGGCTCCTCAGGATGACAGAAATGCATAAAATAAACCCGAGGTCGCAAATGAAAGCAACTCTGTTCTGCATGGTCCCCAGAAGAGTGTTTTAATGGCGTGTGCTTTCTGCGCATTAAGTCACAGTCTGGGAGCCAATGGCATGTCCCCTGGGAGCTGAGCGTGGGGCCGAGTGTGGCCACGGTGGCAACCCAGCACGGAAACAAAGGTGCCTGCGGGTTGCGATTGTCGGAGTCACCAGGGTTTCTGTGACTGCAGCGTTCCTTGTCTACATGCGGGCACGAAGACAAGGCTGGTGTTCGGGTAGAGCGCAATGAAAATGCTGTGATTCTCCCCATTTTTAAAAAAAGCTCCTCCTAAGAAAACTGAGTCACCCAGCTTTCTCATCCTCCTTGTTTTGAAAACTTGTATTATTACTTTCTGTTCCAAGTTGGCTAGAATGGTATTTTTATTTCCTTTTTTAAGTGATTGGCTTTTAAAAAACTATTTTATTTACTTATTTTTAGAGAAGGAGGAAGGGAGGGAGAGACCTCAGTATGCAGTTGCCTCCCCACACCCCGTGCTGGGGACACAACACGCAGGCCGGCACCCCGTCCGATGAGCCACACCAGCCAAGGCCAGTACGGTATTCTTAAAGATTGGCTTCTCTAATATTCTACTTAACAGGGGACAAGGGGCACTTGAAAACATTAATTGATTAATTGGCTGGGTCCATGACTTTTTAAATGTACCTTTTAATTGTCTTAGTTTCCCATATCAATGTAATTTTCCCCTTTGGGGGGTAGCAAAAGACCCCCAGAACTGGGGGGTGGGGACGAGCCTTGGTGGGGGGGGGGCAAAGCTGGCAGGAGGGCCTGAGGCTGCAGTGGAGGGAGACCCCTCGGGCAGTTTGTGGGCCACTAAGGAGCAACCAGACCCAGGAGGCACTAGAGTGCTCTCGTCAGCCCACCAGAAAGAGTCTGAGAAATGGGGGCAGCCTGAGGGGTGATGGGCTTCCGGTGCAGGATGGCTGAGTATTCCAAGAAGGGACACCCACGGTTGGGGGTGAGGGGAGGTGGAACCCTAAGATCCCGAGAGGTGGGAAGGTTTGCTGATGGCCAGACACACACCTGAGTGCCTGGTGTGTGCCCGGCTCTGCTCTAGGCCCCGGGGTGTGACCCCTGTCCCCGTAGAGCCCACACACACGTGGGGACACTGGTGATCCATTGGGTCGTTTTCGTTGCACGGCCAGGTGGAGGCGAGGGCTCAGAAGGAGGAGCACGCCAGTCCTGGAAGCTCCAGGTGAGTGAGCGCAGTTCCCGAGATCTCTCTCCACACCCTTGTTTACCTTCCAACAAATCCCTTCTCAGAAGGTTTATGCACTGCGCCTCGACTTGTAACTATGTTACTCCTTCAGGATTCTGCCCTGGTGACCAGGCGCCTCTCGGGCATCTTTTGGCTGTCCCAGCTGGGCAGCCCTCGGCCCTTACCACGCACGTGACCCAAGTCTCTCTGTAGGAGCTGCTCGCTCACCCGGGCCCGACGGTATACTGGGCGAGGAGAGGCCACTGTGCCCAACGGACACGCAATAAATGCACACTGACACCCAGCACATTCCCAGTCACACTCAGGAAGCTCTTGGATGGCTGACTCACTGAATGAACATCTTCCCAGCGACTAGGGTGGATCAGGTCATTTCGGGGAAGGGAGGCTGTGTATCTGGGCAGCTTTGTTTGAAATCACAGTGATTTTTCTTGTATCAAACAAATGTAGGTGTGATGGGGAGGGGGTCCATGCTGGATTTTTTTTCTGGAAAGTTCTATGTCTACTCATGTTTGTTCAGTGGTCTCCCTGTGATAGCATGATACATGTTTAGCTCAGCCGGAGCACACCCTTTGGGATAACAAGGGTTTGGTGTATTTTTCACACAGTCGCATATTTTTTTACACTTCAAGTGCAAAATCGGTTCACACCCCAGGTGTGGATGCTTGCACCTGGGTGGCAATAGCAGACACCTGGTGACTTGGTGCGCATCAGTAGCCTCAGTTGAGCGGTCTTGGTGTCACAGGCCTCCCCGAGAGTCACCTGGGCACCTGAGCAAAGTAGGGAGCAAGAGGGCAGCCAGCCCCCCGGGCGGGCAGGGCGGTTGCCCAGCAGCTCCGGCACTCGGGGCCCTGGTTCTCTTGTCTGCGGGAGAGGGCTCTGCGGGATCCCGCCGCTTTCCGTCTTCACTCGGAGCCTGGTCAGAGTAGACACCTACGGGAGGAAGAAATCATAGCAAAATCCAGGCCGACGAGCCACCGGGCCATCGTAACACCGACAGGAACAAGTGCAGCCCTGCGTGTGCAAGCAGACGTGCCCCGTGAAGGTGCGTCCCTCCTGCATCACCACGGTGTGTTCAAAATCTCTGTGAGCGTTTTTGCAAAAACCCTTTTCTGTATTCCTAATTATCACATTTTGCATGTGATAGATGAGTTGAAAAATTAAAGACGAAAAAGGTGATGAATGCCTGCTGAGGGCCTCAGGGCACTCGACCGAGTTAGAAATAGTGCGCACTCGGAGACTTATGTGTTTTCCCAGGACGTGGGAGAGAGCTGTCATTTTTCAAATATTAGGCTTGTGCAAAATACAGAGAGATGCCCCGGCGGCCAGTGTGGCGACATCATGCACAGGATATTTTGAGCTATCAAAACAAGAAGAAATCGGTTTTGCATTCAGAAATCCACGCCCTACCCAAGTAAAGGCAACTCCATGTAACTCCCTTTTCTGTTTGCAACATGTTAAAAATTCTGTTTAAAATATTATTAGATACTTTGGCTGTCGCCAGGCAACCCTCTCTCCTCACACAGAAGGGCTTTGCACAGTGTTTCACTTCACACAAGGCGGTTTATTAGTCTCATGATTTTCAAGATGCCTTTAAAATATAATACTCTATTTTGCATTATTCGAATGTATATGATATTCACTCTTATTTGGGTATTTTACAAGTCAATCAATCAGATCACAATGGGGCGCTGGCTGGAATAATCATCATTATTTTGATTCCCACATATTTCCTTCTGCCCACGGTTCTTGGAGGACGTTAAATGGGTGCCAGCCTAGTAATGTTAAGAAAATGAAAGAATCCACTGAGCTAAGATCATTTTTTAAATGTAGCCCCCGTGATTCCTGTGAATCGGCACCTCACCAGGCTTCCCACCTGATTCTCAGGTGCCCTGAAGCGTGATGGCCCACTCGAGATTGAATCTCCTGGTAAAACACTGGAGAGGAGAGCCGCATCCGTGCCTTCCATGTCTGGGTAGGAGGGGATGGGCGCGGATTCTGCTTTGTGATTTCTAAATATTCCGGCAGCCACAGCGCCACTCGTTGTCCCACCGGCAGTCACTTCCTGCTGAACTTTAATTAAAACCCAGGCAATTGTGTTGGGGGAGCCTTCTCCCATACAAACTGCACCACAGGACGAAGGGGCCGGTTGGTGCTTAGCAACAGGCCCGCCCCTCCCTGCCCTGTGCCTCTCAGGCTCCCTGTCGGGCAGGGTTAGTGAGGCCTCTCTGCTTCCCCTGCGGGACCCGCACCGGCTGGGGCCTCGCCCAGAGCTCTGACTTCAGGGGCTATCGTCCTGGGCTGTGGGGTTTTGCAGCTGGCCCCTGTCTCTGTGGGGGAACCACCTGGGCAGGTGCACCGTCCACTCACCTAGTTAGTGATGTTCTCAGGCAGGGCCTTGCAGGAGCTAACTGCCCCCCCCCCCGCCCGCCCCACCTGGCACAATGGGGCAGGTTTGATGCGCTTCAGGTGTGCCTGAGAGGGTTGGGTGTGTGCGTGTGTGTGTGTGTCTGCACCAGAGGTCAAGGAGCTTCTGAGACAGGCCTCCGGGTGACCTGGCACAGCACCGCCACTGCAGAAGCAAGGGCTCCTCTGTGTCCCTCAAGGCCATCCAGCCTAGAAACAGCCGACACTCACCCAGCGCTGCCGCTGTGCCCGTCACAGCCCTACGAACTTGAGCAATTCTCATTCATTTGTTTGATCCTCAAGAGGTCCCTGCAAGACGGGTACAATTATTATCCACATTTTCCAGATGAGAAAGTAAGGCCCAGAGAGAGTAAGTCACTTTTCTAAGGTCACACAGCTACGAGGTGTACAACTGAGATTCCGGCCCAGGCGGCCTGGCCACTCCCATCACTGCCATCCCCAGGTGACGCTTCTCTGCGGGTCAAGAGTGGGGACTTGCATAATTAAAAGTGGTAAATAGCAAAAACTGTGTCTCCACAGAATGTCTCGCATGGAGGTGATGAAAAGTGGAGACAGCTTTGCCATAGGCTCTTTGCCTGGGGTTCCTTCTCTTCAGTCAAGCAGATGTGATCAGTGCCCCCGCTTTCCCCACACGCCAGCGCCGGGCACGGAGATGGCTCGAGGCCTGCTGAGAGGGTTCTAAATTTGCTGCCACGTCAAGGTCCATCGGCAACGGGCAGCTGGATAGAGCGCAGTAGGTTCACGCAGCAGAACGCTGTTCGAGCAGCAGAAGGAACAGGCAGGTCCTTCATTGTTGGTGTGAAACGATCTTCAAGATACAGGAAGTGAAAAAAGTGGAACAGTGAGCATAAAACCTCCCACTTTGTTAAAAGAAAAAAAACAGGACTGTGCACAAGGCCCCCTAACATGAGACCCGAGAGGCTTGGCCGCGTGCTTGCCGGGCCTGGGGGCCTGCATCTGGGGGGCGGCCCGGTTCCCACGTGTGTCTCTCTGTGCCATCCACTTCTCGCTCTGTGCCGATGATGTTTTCATAATTCTCTCTCTCTTTCTTGCTGCAGATAATAATTTATACAACGAGAGTCATTTAGAATTAGCGGCAAGAAGGATCCACGAAGCACAACAGACACCCATTTGCAGAATTAACACACTCAAACGGGCCCCTGGTTTGCACATGGCTGATCAGCCCAGTGGGCCTGTGCAGGCGGATAAGCACAGCTGATCTGCGTCCCTGCAACAGGGCCTTCCCCCCTGAGCTCCCCAGTGGGTCCTGGGGCGTCTAGGAAACCCCCCAACAGGAGCGCTGATGTTTTGTGTGTTGTGGCCTGTGCGACTCCTGAGGAGGCTACCGGGGTTTTTAATGGATTCTCACACAGGTTTAGGATCCACAGAAGTGTAACAACCGCTGGCCTGGACCTATGAGAAAGGCCATTCATGTAGAGGCTATACTATTCAGAGCTTTAATGAATAGTATAGAGAGGACCCTGCACGACACACTCTCGTGCCAGTCAGCCAGGACCGCACTGGGCTGCGGGCAGCAGGAGGCCCGCCACCAGCGGCCGTGCCCCGGACGGGCTTTGTTCTTTTCACCCGACAGGTGGTCCGGGGTGGGTGAGGGTCTAGGGCTGATGCTCTCATCCCAGGGACACCTCCTTTGTGTCCTGCACAGCCACCCTTAGCGTGACTTTGTCCCGCAGTCAGGCACGCGTCACTGGGCAGCGGGACCATCGTCCAGGCAGCCAGGAGGGGAAAGGGCAGAGGGTGTGAAGTCTGCAGGCTAAGTCTGTCTCTTTTCACAAGGGAAACGACCTTTCCTGGCCAACGATGCTTGGTAGAATCCATTGTGTTTCATTGGCAGAGCATCACTTTACACAGCCACCTGGGGGTTGGAGGTGTGGAGCACTGTGTCCCCTAGGTGGTTGTGACATATCTGTGAACCAACTAGAGTTCCTGGTAGGGTGGATGGAGGAGTGGGGTCAGTGGAGAGCGTGTGGCCCAAGTGGATGTCCATGTGTGTGGGAGTGCACGTGGACACACCTGTTTCTCCACGGCCCACTGGCGGGCACGAATGTGCTGGCTGGTTGGGCCTCCAGACTGGCCTGCAGGCCTGTTGTGAAGGCTGAGCCAGGGTCATAGCTGACAGTCCTGCAGGCACTGGTGCCGCTGGATGCGGGGACAAGCGAGATGATGTGGCTCCTAACTGCCCAAGTGCAATCCCCACTGTGAACACAAAATGCGTTTTCTTTCAATTTTATTGAGACATACTCGATGTATGGCCCTGATGCATTTCAGGTTTATGAGTTTGATAAGCTTATAAGATTAATGTAAAATGCCCTTTAATGAAACAGACGTACAAGGGAAGGATGCAGGAGACAGCCCCAGGGCAGGTTGCCTGGGGGCAGACTCAGGGTCCAACGTCCCCCACTGGAGGCCCAGGAGCCCGGTCCCCAGAGATGCTGTGAACGTGAACAGCTCCCGGGAGCCCTCTCTAGACCCACCAGACGCCAGAGCTGCACGGAGGGATCTCCCTCAGCAGAGGACCCGAGGTGAGGGCTGGGGCGGCGGGCCTTAAAGCAGGTCTTTAAACATGTCCGTGGAAGCCCTGGCTCCGCCTTAGCACAGGCTTTGTGCCGAGTAGAGTGATGCTGACTCCTGAGCACCGTGGGGTGGTCTCCGCTTCGTGCTGACGGCGTGTTCCAGGTCCCACCTGCGCCCACCAGCCCGCGAAGAACCTCTGGGCTGAGCCGCCTTTTTCTCTGCCGAATATTTGGGGGGGTGTTTGGGTGAGAAGTGTCTGCAAGGTGGTGTTTCTCCAAAGGCCCAGAACCCACCGGCGCAGAAACCCAGGGTCAGCTTCATGGCGTTCTCCCCCTCAGAAACGCCGGCCACCTCCTTCCCATTCGCTCCAAAGGTCTAATTTGAACACCTGGTAATTTTAGGGGAGGAAGAGGAAAAATACAGCCTTCCACATTTCCCTGCAGCTTATCACAATGTGACGGCTGTCGCGAATGAGCTGGATTTGTGTGGGTCAGAGTTTAATACCTGAGGGAAAAGTGAGCAAGCGTGTCCTTGCAGAAGGGCCCGCTGGTTGAGAGGAAAAAAAGAGTAAGGTTGTCTTCATTTCCAGAAGAGAAAACTCAAAGTACCGCTTTTTAGAGAGATTTTTGAGAGGATGCATGCAGATTGTGGTTCTTCTACGTGGTTACGCAGGACGGTCTTTTAAAAAGTCCTCCGAGATACCTTCCGTCTCTGTTTCCTGCACTCCCAAAGGCATGACTTCAGGTGCCCCGACCACTGTGACTTGGGGAAATCTCAGGCCCTTCACTGAGTTTCTGAAGATGAATTTTAATCCGTGTTTCTCTAGCGGAAAAGTCCTGTTTTTCACAGTCTGCCGCGTTTGGAAGAGGCAGAGTCGTCGGCTTCTGTAGAGGGTTTGGAAGCCTTCTAGGACAGCTGCAGCTCATCCCCGTGAGACGCACAAAAACGCAACCGCAGCGCTGTCCCGTGTAAAGTGCAGGGTGCTGAGTGCGCCGAGGTTGGAGCCTGCATGCTCCGACTTCCCGGGTGTCGGCACGGGCCCTCCGAGAGGGGTGTGGTGCCATTGGGGGGGCCGGAGTCCTCTGATCTGCACAGACTCCGCATGCTCGCTGTACCGCCGGGGCAGCCTGGATAAGACTGTGCCTTGGCAGAGCCTTCTTTAGGGACAGGATGTGCAGAGGGTGACGTTAGACCTGAAAAATCACATCGGGGAGCTGTGCTCCATTGTCCCACCCTTCTTGTCACAAGAGAGGTCCCCTCTTCGGAGTGGCTGCCTCCCCCCAGAGCCGGGCCTCCCCTGGGAAACTTCCTTTCCGACACTTTCTGGAAAGTGTCCATGCCGCTCTCCCGCCGAGAATATCTCTCACTTTGGCGTCCCCATCTCTAATAACATTCCTTCCTTAACGTCTGGCTCCCCTGAGAGACTCGGGGCTGCTGCCTTGTCTGGCTCAGCTCACCTCGTGTCCCTGGTGGTCTGGTGGGGCTGACTGTAAACACCTGTGGTGGGAAGGGAAGGGGAGGGGAGGGGACAAGAGGGTCACACTGCAGACTCACCACAATTCTCACGTGGACTGTCTGCCCTGACACCCCTGCAGACCTCAGACTTGAAGCTGAGCACAGATTGGTTTTGCTGTCACTTCCATTACGTCCAAGAGGCAAACAGCCAGCCATTGCCAGTCGAAACTCGAGGATTTCCTCCTTGCTGCTCCTTTATTTTCTTAACGCCCCCCGCTTTGAAGCACTGCTTTCCACTGCGCTCCGAGGCGCTTAGAGGAACCCGTCTGCCACCGTAGTTTACAAACCACTTCCTACCAAGAGAGCCGAACGCGTGGCGGGTTTCCGAGGACCGCCTGCAGGGCCCGGCACTGGCACCATTACCTGTGGCTTTATAGCTTGGCTTTGTCGGAAGAGGGCTGTGGAAGCCCCTCTAAGTCTTCTGGGGAAACACACGGCCTTGACCCGCCCTTGCTGCCTTTGGCTCTGCCGCAAGTGTTTCCCACCACTGCCTTGCCCTCTGGAGTTGCACACCCCACCAGAGCTCGGTGGAGAAAGATGGAGCGCCGCCCAACCCCTGAGAAGTCCACCGGACCTCCCACACAGGGGCTCAGCTGCCTCTGTGTGTGGCCAGTGGGGACCGCTGGGGAATGTCCGGTCCACGCATGAGCATGCCTGCAGCAGGCCCCTCCTCCGGGCCCCCTGTGTTCCAGAGCACCCCCTTCCTCCTGCAAGAGCAGGTGCCAGCCCGGGCCCCAGCACATCGGGAAGCCGCTTCACCCTGCACCCAAATAATAGAGAGAGCAGGGTGGGCAGCTCCCCGCAGGGCAGATGAACGGATTCTACTGCCTCCCCTCCACTCTGCTCGCTGCGGCTGCGCAGGCGCCTTGGTTTTGAATTCGCACTCCCTATGAAAGTGGTTTCACACCGACACCCACCCACTCATGTGCTGTTACTGGAGCTCAAGGTCCTCTGGGCGGCGACCAGTGCGTGTTTAGAGCCTGTCCAGTCCAGACGCCATTCCATGCGGGCAGGAGGCCATGTTCTCCGGGCTCCCCATTGGGGGAGGGCTGGGGAGCAGGGCCATGCACGGTTTGTTTCACCGGTCAGCTTGTTTGTTATTCACTCTAAGGACTGACTTTCCTTTAGAGTCTTTTAGGGAGGGCACCCTCTTCTACTCTGGTTTACTCTTGTTATTTGGGATTTCCTCCCATTTTTTTGCTCTTCCTTCGAAGATAACAGTTGAAGAAACAGTAGAAGGCGTCGTGGTCACATTGTCCTTGGCTGTCCCTCACACTGGCCACAGGACACTGACCACATCTGTGTGTAAACTTCATGTCTGCCTTCATTCGTTTAGTGGAAGAAGCCTCCAGACTGGTTAAATGAGTTTATTGGAAAAATAAATGGGAAAGATGAACTTTTGCTCCTAGCCATGAAGTGTGACCAAGCACTGAACTTGCCCACCAACCACAGACAACTAGCAAACTGGATAAAATGTAGGAAACAAATGTTTTTAGACAGTGGGCCAACATCAGTGCACGATTCTACCAGACGACAAGCCAGGGGAAGTCCCCTGATGTCACCACCTGGAGGCACCACCTGCCCCCCATCCAGAGCCACAGCCCCAGGGGAGGAGGTTCGAGCAGATCATTGAGGTCTCACTGAGTTGGGGATCAGGGGTTGGGGGTCAGGGAGGCCAGGAGGCCAGAAACCACGGAACAGAGCGACGCAGTGGAATAAGCAGACCGTCTGCAAGCCCTGCACCGCTCTTCCGGAGTCTTCCGGCGAAAACCGCTCGGTGCCCGTGAAGGACCAACTCTCCAAGGTCAGGGAAAGAACCGCTGTTGGAATTTCTAAGCTTCACAGTTTCCGGAGCTCACGCAGTTCCAGCCGGTGGGGTGGAGAGACGTTGCTGAGTAGACAGAGCATTCAGGGCGGAGCTCGTCGGAAGGGCACGCTCGGTGTCAGCAGCGCTGCCTGAGGACAAAGGCTGGTCTAGAGCTGTCGTTAAAAAGTTAAAGCCAGGACTCAGAAAGATCAAGCTGACTCCAAATCAATCAATCAATTAATTACCTGCCTGCCCCTCCCCCAATACTGGACACTCAAGGATGTAATACCCACTATGTCTAACATCCCACCGGAATTTACCAGACAGGTGAGGGTGTGAGAAAATACACAAAGCCAGGATAAAAGTCAGTCATGACACAGACCCAGAAAAGACTTAGAAGTGGGAGAGAGAATGGACTTAGCCAAGAAGGTCTTATTTTTTTGAAACAGTCTCATATGCTCAAGAGTTAAGGAAAACAAGAACAATGAGGAGACAAATTGGAGCTGGAACCAAAGGAAACCGCTAAACCAGACAATACAGTATCTGAAATTTTAAAAATTTGCCCCATCTTTCCCAAGCTGGGGGACTATTGTGTTTTTTAAATTGTTTAGTATGAAAAAGTTTCCAGACATCCACAAAAGTGTAGAGAAGAGTGTGATGAACTGCCAACACATCCCGTTTCAAAAATCACCCACATTCCGTTCTTGGTGTTCCATCTGTCCCTCCAAAACTCTTCATTTTCCTGGAGCAGCTGAAACAAACCCCAGATGTCACATCCTTTCACTCAGAAGTTCTGCAGCCTTGGTCCCCGACGTGTAAGTGACCCGAGCTTGAACACGCAGTGCCATGACCACACCGGAAAGAGGAGCCGTGACCTCGTCGGGTCACCTGATAACCGCTCTGTTCGGTTTTTCCCGATCGTCTCGGGGGGTCGGAACTGGTCTCTGGGGCTCTTTAGCTCTGCTCACGGCTTTCAGCTGGGAGAATGTCTCACTTCTGGGTTTGGCTGGCGGGAGCACTGGGGGGTCCTTGAAGTTTCTCTTGAACCTCCTGCTTCCTGTGAGTCTGTAGTGAGAGCCAGGGGCTTGTCAGGTTCAGGTTCACGGTGCAGATGATGACACTCCACGGGTAGCGCTGTAGCTCCCGGCTGTGGGGCGTCAGGAGGTGCGGTCTGGGGGTCCCACCTTCGGTCTCATGACCATGAGGGGGCTCCGCCGTTTCAGCCTGCTCCATCCTGATAAGGTCCCCGTCAGCTCTCCGCCTGAGGGTTTTAGCTCTTCTCCCGTGGACTTGCTGTTTTAAAGGAGCTTTGCCAACCCCATGGCTGGGAAACGGGGCGCATCTGTTCTCATTGGCCAGGGTTGGCTTGGTGCTTATTTTTCAAGTCGGGGGGTTGATTCCTCCACGAGGCACCTGCCCACCTCCTGGCCAGGCCTCCTCCTCGGGCTGGCACCTGTCTGGTGCCCTGCGCAGCTCCTCGCCCGTGTCCTGCCCATCTCGCCAAGCTCTGGGGGCAGGAATGTGGGTGAATGAGGCTGAGGCAGACACCAGTCCATGCGCAGCTCCCGGGAATCGTCTCTGCATCCCAGGCCACAGGAAGGTCTGAGACCCGGGCCCTGGTCCAGCTCCCCATGGGGACAACTGCTGTGCACGTCGAGGCTGCCAATGTCTCCAGGGCCACCGGCTGTCCTAGGAAGCCACTGAGGTCGCCAGGGCCCCCCTGGAGAGGCTGCAGGGCCGCCCACTGCACATCGTTTCGTGACCTCGGTCAGCACTGCGGAGTGGTCAGTGAGGGGGGACGTCTGCTCAGTCCCGGCCTCTGCTCAGTTTCCGATGCTCTTCCTAGGCCGAGAGTCTGGAGTTGGCTTTGGGCTGTTCTGTGCTCGTCCACTCTCCCCCCTCCATGGGGAGTTACTCCCCAGGAAGGTCAAAGGCTCTCAGCAAATGCTCCCAGTGGGGGAGACTGGAGGGTGGGGGCAGGGAGGGAGGGGGAGGGGTCGCCCAGAGTCCAAGGAGACGTGCCCGGCTCTGTCGGAAGCCCAGGATGAACACAGGTCAGCCTGGCCTGGGGGACCCTGCCCCCACCTACTCAGTGACATAAAACAGTAAGGCCACACCTCAGAGAGGTGTGGTGTGCCCCGAAAGAATGTTTCTCTTTTTTTAATCTTCACCCAAGGGTTACTGATTTTAGAGAGAAAGGGAGGGAAGGAGAGAGAGAGAGAAACATCGATGTGAGAGAGAAACATCCATCAGTTGCCTTTGGCCGCTCACGCCCTGACCCAGGACCGACCCCACGACCTAGGCGCGTGCCCAGCCTGGGGATGGAGCCCACGACACTTTGGGGCACAGGCCAACGTGCCAGGCAACTGAGCAGCCTGTCCAGAGCCCCGAAAGAATGTTTTCCTAAATGAAAACAATGTAAGAAATAGTTTTGTCATCCAAGTATCTTTGTGAAAAATGTTGAAAATCTCCCTAGGAATTCTACAGGAAGCACAGACGACTGTCCCTCCGGCCCCCCAGACTGTGCAGGGTGCCCAGGAGGCGGGCGTTTCTGCTCCCTCCCACGAGAAACTCCCCGGTGCCAGGCCCAGACCGAGGATGAGCTTCGGAGTTTGGTGGGTGTGTTTCCCACCGACCTGAGCGATTCCAAAGCCAAGGCACAGCTGGGATGGCGAGGGGCAGGGGCAGACCCCAGCCAGCCAGATGTCACGGTCACGGTGTGAAAATTCACGGAGCACGGAGGGCGTAATGGTGAGACCCAAGTGCCGTTGACGCAGAGACTGCCCCCACCGCTGGCCCTGGGTCCCAGGCACCGCTCTCAAAACGGTCCCCAGAGGGAAACTATTAATGCCTTACAAGCCAGTAAAACGAAGAACACAGAGTTCCCTTACGAATCATTCTACCTTCGGGACAAACTGTAGAGGCATTCGATCGTCCTCCTGCTGTTCGTGAGCCACCGGTGGCGGCCCCACCTCCGCCCCATGCCGCACCAACGCCCCAGGACACCTCCCGTCCCCTTCTGCCACCCCATGCTGGCCCCCCGGGCTCCTTCCGGCTCTCCAGCCAAAAGCCGGTGGGTCCTGAACGCGGGCTCACTGCGGTCAGGAATGCCCTTCCCCCTCTGGTTAGAAGGGACTGGTTCCAGCCACTCCACCCCATTCTGTCAGGAAACGCTGCCGGGCTGAAACGACAGGGGCGAGGACGTGCGCAGAGTGGCGGTGACCACTGAGCGGTCTGCGTGTGGGCGGCGGGCCCCTCTCCATAGGCTCCCAGCACTGGTGCTCCGGGAGAATGTGGCCTCGGGGCCCAGTCTGCAGCGCTCCCAGGTGGGGCTGCCCCGGCTCCAGCCCCCGCCCTGCCCGGCTGGGACCCCCTTTTGTGCCCAGTCAGCTCACTCCCCTTCCCCCTCTGCAGTTTTACATCCGTGTCCTGTGACTGCTCCCTCCGTGGGACGGGCACTCTGCCCACGCCCTGAGCTGAGATGGCTGAGCCCGCCTCCACCGGCGAGGGTGCGGAGAGCCTTGCTGCGTGAGGTCTGAGGCCGGGGCAAAGGGGACCACGTGGTTCTGCCACGTTCACAGGCAAATTTGCTCTGGAAATCCCGCTGCCACGTGAGAAGTCCCATCGCACCGGGGCCGCCACACTCTGAGGAGGCCGGGGCCACGTGGGAGGCCACCCAGACATGCTCCCCCCAGCAGGCCCGGCTGAGAGTGCTTATGCGCAACCAGACTCACGTACAAGAATGTCCTCTGCAACCCTGGTGGCCTTTGCAAAGACCCGGGAAAAGCCCTTAAAGAGCAGTGGACAGTGAGCCTTTCGTTATTATTACGTCAGCGCTCAGGAACACTACAGAGAGGCGAGAAGGGAAGATCAACCTTGGGGGCAGGAGGGCGCGACGGCAGAAAGTCACACGGCTGCATGCGGGCCAAGCTTGTGTTTTGGGTGGTGAGTTCTCAGGTGCTTAAAAATAACCAGAAGAGAAATGAACAAATGTAGGTCAGCCACGGGCCCACGGTGAGTGTCTGTCAGGAAGCATTCGGCTCTGAGAACGTGTATGTGGGGGAGAGAAGGCGGAGCAGGTGGGTGAGAGGTGGAGCCGCAAGGGGCAAGGGGCGAGGGGAGTGAGGGTGGCGGCCAGAGGAGCAGGTGAGGTTAACACTCGGGTTTGCATTTGTGTGGTTAGTGTATTTGCTGGTGGGAACCACGAAGCAGCTAGAAATCTGATGATGCAGGAGAGGGGGCCTCGGGATGACACCCGGAGGCAGGAGGGAACACGAGCCCGAGCCTGAGGAGAGAGCAGACGCTTCTCTTCCTCGCCCGCTTTCCCTGCATAGGAGCCTCAGCCTCACCGGCCAGGCGTTGTGCCCACAAGGGGAGCCGGGCACTAAGACTTCTGCTCTGCCCGTGCAGTGCAGCCTCATCCCCCACCCATGTGGCACGCAGGGGGCACCTTCCCCTCTGCGAGGATGAGAGGCCACAGACCCAACCCACCCGCCTCCACCTGCCCCAAATCCCCCAGCATCCTGCCTTCGCCCCCATTCTCCTGGGAGAGGAAGAAGCCCACTTTTCCGAGGGGGTTCGTGTGCCCGTCCGCAGAGGGTCCCCGAGGCTCCCGGGCCCTGCTCAGACGCCCCTGCCTCGTCCCCAGTCCCAAACACTGGCCTCAGACAGCTGGGCGCAGGGCCTCCCCACCATGCTGCTCCCACAGCGGATTTCCTCCTGCCCACCCAAAGGAACCCCAGGTACGAGGTCAGGTTCAACTCCAGTGCTGCCTCCCCTGCCTGCCCCCGCCCCCAGCCCCACCACCCATTGTCTCCTGAAGACTCAGCCTCTTGTGTGCCCAAAGGCAGCGGGGCCCCAAACCCCTCCTCCCTTTCTGGGCAACGGTGGGGGTGGGGGAGGGGCGGTTAGCAGGGCGGGGAGTGTGGCGGGAGGGGCCCAGGTGGGGAGCCAGGAAGCACAGCTCCCGCTGAGTCAGACTCTGAGTCAGACTCGTGCCCGAGTGATGCCTGCTTTCACTTCCCTGAAAACCGCTCTTTCTCCTAAAAGGGGGCTTCCCATTGGTGCGCAGGTTCTTCACCCTGTGGCTGGACGCAGACACCTCCAGCTCCTTCTGGAACAATCCTGGGAACACCCTCCTCAGCACCTCCTCCCTCCCTCCCCCACCATGGGGACAGGGTCCTCTCCCAGTCCCGGACACCCCTGGCCTAGCAGATCTCCATACATTCCTTCCGCCTGCCCCTTGTCCTTGTCTCAGTCCCCATTCCCATCCGTCCCCCTGGTGCCCTTGCCCCAGCCCGGCCCTGGCAGCCCACCACACCATCTGACCAGACCAGGGGAGCTGGGGCAGGGGCGACCTGCCTGGCAGGGTGGGCCAGGCCACCTGAGTCCACTTCCTCCCACCCCACAGCCAGGGAGGCAACTGCAGCAGAGAGACCAGGTGGGACCTAACTTGTATTCTGTCCTTACCTGGAGGGCAGGAAGGAGCGGCCAGGGGCCCCCAATACCACACACTGCTCCTCCCACAACCACACCTCCAGCTGTGCCCTGGGAGGCAGAGGGCTGAGGGCTCTGGCTGGGGGGCGAGATCTCCCCCAGGGCCACCACCTGGGGTGTGAGGCCCCCCACAGGAGGGGTAGGGACAGCGGGTGGAGGGGAGGGACCCTCGGATGCAGTGTTGGTCTCCCTCCCAGGATTCTCAGACAGGTCAGCTCCTGGCACAGGAATGGAACTGTTTTCACCACTGAGCCAAAATAAGAGATGGGTTTCCTCGGCAACCCAGGAAACATCTCGGGGAGAACGGTTATATTGTTTTGAAGTGTTTTGAAATCTTATCAATGGTTTCCAGGGAAACCGGGGCTGACAAAGGGAGCCTTGCTAAGTGACTTTAAGGAGAGGTGCAGGGGGAGGGATGGATGCCACTGGGGCAGAAACACAGGCACCACTCACAGCTGACACTTTCGTGTTACTGCCTGTTCAGGCTTCCATACGCGACTCCTTGGTCAGTCTTACCTGGAACGAGATTTAAGACATCGCTCAAAGCTCAGAAACTAGGGGACCCGTGAGTCCCGCGAGAACTGGATTTTTCATTGACGTTATGAACTGCGCTTTGGGGAAGTCCGGGTTCGAGGGACCGGCTCGACCGCCCAACTTGGGTCAGGACAGTGTGTGAATCAAATGGCAGCTGCGTGCCCAGGGGGAAACAGTTCGATGACCAGTTAGCCCAGTGGAAGGGGACCCGAACCCTCCAAGGCTCCGGCCAGCCCGCCCTCACTGTGACGCTGTCTTGCCAGCTGCGACCATCCTGTGTGCCCGTCAGAAAAATGTCCGGCAGGTCTGACTTTCCGGGGGACACTGATTTCCATCTCTCTGGCCCCGACTGAGACAGCTTAGCGCTGTTCACCTCTCGGCAGACAGTTCTGGTCCCGCCGGAGGACCCGCTCCCGCCTCTGAGATTCCTCTGTGCGCTCATCCATGGGGTGGCTGAGCGGGAAGTTGCGTTCCGCTCCCGGGAGCAGCAGTGGAAAAGCTGGCCGCCGCCACCTCAAGACCCAGTGCACCTCCCCCCCCGCCCCCCTCCCCCCCCCCCCGCGCATCACTCAGAAATATCTCGTTTAATTGAAGTTAAACGTGCGTTGTGACTTTCTGAGCGGCAGGTGGAAGTCTTGCTGGGAAGTGCCCCTCTGGGACAGCGGCAGGTGTTCGTCAGGGCCCGGCAGCAGAGAGACGGGATGTGAACAAGGACAGGAGTGTTCCAGGTGACAGGTCAGCCGCTGCCCTGCTGGCTGGCTTTGCTGGCTCTGCCCCATGCCCATCCTCGCTCAGCCAGCGTGGCTCTCCCTGCTGGTGTGCGGGGCCCGTGGCCCCGTCCTGCCCGTCGTGCCTGTCTGCCCACCCGTCTTCACACGGCCGTCTCTCTGTCTGCAAGCACTAGTGCTGTTTCCCCAGCTATGACCCTGTGCCCCGGTTACGTTCGGCACCACCTTCGGGAAAGCGCGGGAAGGGTGTGCAAGGTCTTCCTGGAGGCTGGACCAGGGCACTGTGGTCAGCGTGATGGCTTCAGGACCTGGAAGCCTGTATTCCTTTGGGGTGCAAGCGACACCTCGTAGCTGGAGCCGGCTTTCCCGGTCGGGGGAGGGTCTTCTCCAAGGCTGTCAGGCTGACCATGGAAACCAAGGGCAGAAATGCACGTGGGCCTCAGGCAGAGCCGGCAGGGAACCTGGTGAACACACCCATTTTCACCTTTATTTCACTCTTTCTCCTGAGAAGCCGGGCTTTCTCTCTTCCTCAGTCCACACGGAACACAGAAGGGCTGCCCCAGCTCCCAAGTTCACGGGCTACAACACCAGCCCCGGGGAGAAGCTGACCTCTTGCCATTGGTTCTTGTCCCGTGGGTTCTGACCAGGTCTCCCGGGCTGGTGCCTTTACCACTCGGCCGAAGGGCAGGGTCATGCCACACAGCACAGCCAGAGCTCCCCAGAGGGCGTCCGTCCCCAGGGGCCCTCCTGAGCGGGGTGGACACCCCAAATGTCTCTATCGCCAAGGTCCTCAGGCGCCTTCTCTTCAGCCCAATAAACTTGCTGGGTTCATGGAATGAACCACATTTCCTCTTTCCAGAGAGGATCCAACCGCTGCATTTTAGAAGATTTTCAGCAAGAGCTGAAACCAACATTTAGCCTGGCTTTTATGAAACCAGAAAATTAAATTAACTGGAACACCAAATCCCTGAATAGCCTGAGATTCAGAGTCTTATTTTATCATAAATCCAGAATTAGGCAAGTCAAGATCACTCTTTTATGGATTTATAGTAGTTTCCTTCCCCACAACCTCTTAAACTTTCTAAAATCATTACTTATTATTCAAATACAATAATTCATCTGGAGACGGTTTATGGCACGATGACCTTTCAGCGTGAGGCCATTTCTCTGTGATGCAGACATACGGTTTCTCCTTCTATGCACAGAGACACACACAGCAGATTAGGGTCATTTGTAACCTGCGGTTTTTTTTTGGGGGGGGGTTTGCTGTGACAAGTTTCCTCTGTGGCTGAAGCACCCTGAGGGGCAGAGAGAACCCTGGGACCGGAGGCCAGCCAGCGAGCAGCAAGGCCACTCCGATGGAGCCGGGACAGACACACAGACTCGTCTTTCCTTCTCTCAAACGCAGATTTCTCGGAGAAGGGTTTCCCCTCTTGCAGGGACGTGATGGAACCAAGCCGCCGACAGGCCACGCGTGCTGAATAAATGAACAGGTCGCCCGTGCACCTGCTCCCTGGGTGGGGGATTTGATGACTTAACTGTGCCGTCGGCCCCCTGGTGGTTCTTCATTAACGAAGGCTCCAGAAACAAGAGAGCTTTGTGTTCTTTAGTGACGTTATTTCTGAAACACCAAAGCGGACAGAGAAGTTTTCAGAAGCTCTTGGATTCTACCCGTCTTCCCCCTGCGTGGGGCTCCTGCCAGTGAGGGGGCTGCGGTCGACCCTGAGGAGCCCACAAGTAGGGAGGGTGGGGGCTGGGCCGAAAAGCTCTGGGCAGCCCGGGGGGGCTACCTCTGCCCGCCAGCAGTCGGGGGTGGGCGTGACAGAACACAAAATCGCATTCCAGACATACCACTCTGGCCGAGAGCAAATGTACTCTGCCACACCGGGTTCAAAGTGGGGTCTGCGTGATAGCTGCGTGAAATACTGCCAAAGAGCGAAGGAGGATCTGAGGGCTGACTGGGAGGCCTTCGCAGAGGTGGGCGTTCACGTAAGAACGCAGCTGGAAAGAATCCCGGTGCAGGGCGTGGGAGCAGAGCGTGGGAGCAGAGCCTGGTGGGGCCCCGGTGTAGACACCGCGTGTACCCCCTCCTGGAGAGTGTGCGTGGCAGGGGATGGATGGATGTTTGCCTTAGGACGGGGTTACGCTGTGTGACCAGGTCATGGGACAGTCGCTCCTGTGACGTGTGACCTTATGGATGACTCCACAGCCCGGAGGCAGCTGACCGGCGCTGCAGAAGCTCACGGCTGTGAGGTGAGCTGCCACGTGGTGGTGGAAGAGGGCCACATGGCTAGGACTCTAGGAGGACTCTGGGAGCTAACAGTGACCCCTGGCTGACAGCCAGCAAGAGAAGAACACTGGGCCTCAGGGCTTCTGCCACCTGGCGCCGGACCCTGCCAACCACACGGTGAAGCCGGAGCCCCAAGCCTTTGGTGGTACCCACAGCCCCTCCGGTGACACCCTGGGTTCAGCCTGCAGCGACCCCATGCAGAGAACCCTCCACGGAAACCACGAGGCAGTCAATGTGTCGTCTCAAGTCGCCAGGTGCCAGTTCGCCCCACGACGAGAGAACACCAGGACAGATCCGATCAGAAAGGCAGCGTAACTTACCTTAGTAAGGGTTTGTGAGAAGGACCTTGTGCCTCCACCAGAATACGGGGTCGCTGGTGCAGGGGTGAAAACTCGAGAAACCTCGCTGCATCACGCAGAACAGAGCACGGAGTTGAGAGTCAGGCCGCTTGGTTCCTGCCCGCCCTTTGCTGACGGGCCGCCCCAGGCCCGCCTTGTCGCAGGGGCCGGTTTCAGACCCTGTTAAGTGAGGAAAAGCAGCGACAACCCTCCCTCAGCTTCCTTCTAGTTCTAAACCACCAGTCAGTGACCTCGGTCCACCTCTTCGATTATAAAATGTATCAGTGTGAACATTCCCTCCCCCGCTGAAGCCCCTCCAACGGTCGGCTCCCCCGGTCCACTTTCGAGAGCAAACTGCGTGGCCTTTTCAACACCCCCACTGTGTCCTCTGTCCTCCGCTCTCACCCAGCTCTCCAGCTCAGCCCACGGTCTCGGGAGGACCCTGTTCTCACACCGGTGTGAGCGCCTTGACGCACCTGCACCCGCCACCTGGCCCCGGCTCCTAACGGGTGAGCGGCCTTGGACAAGCTAGCTGACCCTGTCACGTCGCGTCTTCCCGTCTAGGAAAGGGGGGTAAGGACACCATCTGGTCTTCCCGGTCAGGTCGCTCCGTCACTCAGCAAGCGCGCAGTAAGCACTCACCCGGGCCGTGCCCTGAGCGGGTGCCGGCGGTAGGCGGCGGCATGCTGCACACAACCTCCGGAGCGAGTTCCCTCGAGGGTGCCAGGCGGGTCCCTTTGAGAAGAGGAAACTGCAGCCAGACCTGGGGGAAGTGCGGTCACGGCCACACAGGTACCTGAGGTGAGGGCGACCGGGAACAGGGTGCAGCAGGACTGAGGCCCGGGCGGTTCTGGGGTGGCAGGTGGGAGCCCCAGGGGGGAGTGGGCCGGAAGCTCCCGCGACTTCGTGGCACCAGCAGCGCAGGTATTGTGTCCGAGCTGGGCAGGTTACGGAGGTTGGGCTCGGTGCCAGAGCACCGACCCCAGTGTCCGGGGAGGGTGCTCTCCAGGGAGGGGGGCAGAAGGCTCTGTGGGGAGCCACAAAGGCATTGCTGCCCCTCAGAGGGGGAAGGGGGGCCCCGGTCGGGCAGCCCTGGTTGGGGTGTCCCCAGCTGTGTATGTTGGCAAGAGGACGGCGCGGATTCCACCTGGGCCGACTAACCAGGTCCTTAGGCTTCTTGGCACTCGGTGAGCTGGCACAGAAAGTGGGGTGTGGTGATAACGGGGTGCACCGGCAGGGCTGAGGGAGGCCTCGGAGGACACCTGTCCTGAGGCCCAGGGGCATCCTTATTCCTGTCCTCTCCACTGCCTTCTCTCCGCGGGGGACCCTGCGGATCCTGGTCCCCTGCCCGGCTCTTTCTCACACTTAGGGCCCATCTGGGGTGGAGCTTCCTTGGACCATCAGCCCAGGGACCGCCCCCATCCAGCCCAAGTATCCCAGGCAGCCCTGCCTCCCAGAGACCTGTCTTCGCAAATCTTTCGAGGGACCCCAGGAGAGACCTGTACGGGCCAGTGCGATGACCTTGGTGATCTCTGGCTGGTCCCCACCTGGCCCGCACAGAAGTGAACCAGGCGGGTGTGGCCTCGCCTACAATAAGCCACCAGGAGTTTCACAGACACAGGGCAGCCTCTTGGCAGCGAAGTCCAGCAGGGATTTAAACTAGTTCAAAATTTGGATGGTGCCTCGCTCCTCCAGACTCACTAACAATGCTGCATCCCCGGTGCCAACTTCTGGGCTGGAGGGCGAGCTGGGCCTGGACCCAGGCTGCGGGGACCTGAGCCGGTCTCAGGCTGGAGCAACAGCGCCACCTGCCGGCAGCGGCAGTCATGTCTCTCCATCGGTCTCTGAGCCAAACCCCCCACCCATCAGGCTCTGGGTGAAGTTGCTCAGGGATCCTGGCTTTGGTTTAGGCAAGGGGACCCCGGAGATCAGAAACACTCTCCCCAATAAATGTGTGAAAGAGCACCAGGCCCCCATCTGGCAATTGGCCGTGACCCTAAACCCTAAACCCCTGCTTTCCCGAATGACGCTGGAATGACCTAGGGCCCACTTCTCACAGGTCTTCGCCCTTGAGGCTGAAGGTGACTTCATCCTAAAGTGGCGGAGGTTCCTAGGCTGTCAGCGGCACCTGTGAGAGATGGTCGTGATGCTGTGAGTGCTCAGGGAAGAGAACATCACACCAACCCACTAGTCCACTTGTCCTCGCAGGCAGCACAGGTGCGGGACACTCGTCCAGGGGTTCTGGCGTCCACTTCCTTCCTCTCCGTCCCTGTCAGGAACCCCCAAGTTCTCCTGGGAGAGCCGAGTGCTCCCGGCACTTGAACGTGGTGGTGGAGGAACGTTTGCCGACATCAAGCCATTGCTTCTCTTTTAACCTGTGCACGCATAGCTCTCGATACGACGTGTGAAGCTGAAACCGATTCTCTCCGTTTCTCTGTGAATCTTCATGTTGCTTTAAGGGCTGGTGGGAATCACGCAGGTGGTGATTTATATGATAAGATCCTGACATTTTGTGTTATTTTGTGCTGCAACGATAATCTAGTTTACACAGCCCTAGTACGGTGTGTGTATGAAATGCGAATTCATGGCACATTTCTGAATCTCAGTTTGGCTCTAAGACTTTTATTCACAATTCCAGTTGCTCCAGTTTGAGCAGATTGAGGTTTCTTTAAAGGGAGTCTTTTAAAAAACTATCTAAGATCCCTAGTGACTCCAGACAGTTTGTCAGATTTGTCGTTACTCTCAGTAAAACGCACATCATATGGAAATGTTGATTATGGCATCACTGGTGTTTTTGATGACACCACCACGGGAATTTATGGATAATATGTAACTCACGAAGCGTGTATGCTGTTATTTAATTACTTCCTCAGACAGGGCGGCCTACCTGCAGGCTGCCCAGGCGCACAGCGCGGCACACTCAGGAGTCTGTGATGTTTTACCCTCCTGCGTTCATCTCTAACCACGGCTTCACGTACTTTCCTCGGAAGGGTGGGAGGGCTGGCCAGCCTTTCGCCAGGGCCAACCACTTCAGGCAGAGAGCGGTTTGGTGAGGGTGGTGTCCTCGCCGAGGGTCCTGGCTGGGCAGCGACGAGGAAGTGCCGCCCGCTTCCCTGGTGGAGCCCCGGGGTTCCACGCCAGCTGCCAGGGAGCTTCCTCCTCGTTCCTTAGCAGAAGTTGGAGACCATAGATGACGCTGACGTCAGTCTTGCCCCATGTCAGTCGTGCCCCACGCTCCCCGGTAACAGAGACGGGGACTTGGTCCCACCCTGCAGGACTCTCGGGGTCCGGCTGAGCAGAGGAACCCCGTTCCCACGATGCTTTTAGTTTCAAGTCACTTGCCAACTGCCGTGAGCCATGTGATGGGTTCTCAAGAGATTAAAAATAGAATTAGCATATGGCCCAGCAATTTCGCCTCTGGATGTATACCCGCCCCCCAAAATTGAAAGCCGAGTGACAAACAGGTGTTTATGCACAACAGACAAAGGCGGAGGCAACCCCACTGTCCATCCGCGAACCGATGGGCCAACAGCTGTGGAGCCTCCGTGCGATGGAATATTATTCGGCCTTGAAGAGAACAAAACTCTAAGGGGCGCTACCCCGGGGGGACCTCGAAGACACTGCGCTGGGTGAGCTGAGCCAGGACAGAAGGAGGAGCGCGCTCCGGTCCCTCCTCTGGGAGGTGGGCCCCTGGCGGAGTCAAGTTCACGGAGACAGGAAGTCCATTGGTGGCTGCTGGGCACTGAGTTTCAGTTCAGCGAGGTGACAAGTGTCCTGGACTTGGGTGGCGGCGGTGCTGAATGTATGTACTGCCACCAAACTGTGCACCTAAATGCAGTTAAGTTGGTGAGTCTCAGACTTACTTCGCCTCAGAGAGAAACCACTCAGTTGCTCTCCACACCTGTCCGCCCTCTCGTTCATCAGAGGGCGGCTCTGCGGCGTCGGGGACAGAGTGCGACCAGAGGGGACTGCGGTGCCCACCCCCGCTGACCCTTTGACGGTCTCCACAGTCCGACCTTTCCCAGGGTGCCCCGCAGTCGGAGCCGCCCAGTGTGCGGTCTCTCCCACTCAGAGACGCGAACGCCTCCAAGTCTCCTCCGTGTCCGTTCATGGCTCGGTGTCTCGTTCCTTTTTATTTATTTATTAAGTTATTTATTATCATTTTACTGTTGTTCAAGTACAGTTTTCCGCCTCTCCCCCCATCCCAGCCCAACCCCCAGCCCTCCCCACCTCCTCTCATTTCTTTGTAGCCCCGAACAACAGCCCACCGTCTGGGTGGGTCATAGCCTCTTTGTCCACGACCAGCTGCGGGTCGGCTCGGTGGCATCTGAGGCTGGGCGATCGCAGATAAAGCTGCTGCCGACGTCCGCACGCAGGGTTTGCACACACGCAGGGTTTGTGCACATGCAGGGTTTGCGCACACCCAAGCTTTTGGCCCCTCTGAGCAGGTACCGATTGCCGAGCACAAGTGCCGAGGCCAGTGGCACAATTTGTTCGATTTGGCAGGAAGCTGCCGCCTGAGGCTGGATTCCCACCAGCCACGGAGGGGCATCCCTGGGGCTCCGTGCCCTCGTCTGCACTTGGGGTTGTCGGAGTCCTGGAGTTTGGCCATTCTCACAGACATGCATTGATGGGGTTTACGTTCGTCCCTGAAGCTTTCCTCCCCACATGGTGGCCACTGTGTCGCTAAGTGGGGAAGTCGGGCCAGTCAACAGACAGCCCGTGACAGGACGTCCTCACGCCCAGGGAAGGATCCCAGCCTGTGGGAGAGGGACAAGCAGGAAGGGTAGCCAGACCTTGCAGACCAGGTGTCTCTTGGACACAAGAGCCCAGAGTGAGCGCCCAGGGGCTTTACGGTGATTCCAGGGCAGCCCTGCCCACGAGTCACACCCCCAGCCTCCTGGGGAAAGCGTTGGAGCCTTGCTGCCCACATGGGTTTGCGATCAGCTCCCCAGCCTCCTCTTGCCTCAGAAGTGGGAGGGGTCTGGCAGCAGCCTGCAGCTGGGAGCCAGCTCAGCTGCAAGGGGACCCACCCTTCCAGGGCTTCCCCAAACTTTCCCTCACTTCCTCCCTATTCAAACATTGTGAACATCCGGATGGGGACTACGCGACTCGTTACATTCCAGGTCAAAAAGTGGCTTGCATGGCGCGCTGCTCAGGGTTGTGTGTCAGCTGGGCTGGACCACGGTGCCCGGCAGTTCGGTCAACGCCAGTCCGAGTGTTGCGCGACGAGGTGTTTGCTACTCGGAATGGACGTGTGCATCGTCAGTAAACCCTGAGGGAAGCAGATGGCCCCCAACCCGTGGTTGGGTGGGCCTCGTCCAATCAGTGGAAGGCCTGGAGCGTGAAGACTGAGCTCGAGGGAGCAGGAAGGAACTCTGCCGCCTCCTGCGGACTCAGCCACGACATGGACTCCTGCCGGGCAGTACAGGCGGCCACCTGTCCCGGGAGGTTCTGACGTGGACCCCTCACGTCGTGAGGGCCATTCCTGTAGAATAACTACCTCTCCGTCTCAGTCCCTCGTCCCCCTTCCCAGCAGTGGGTCTGTCACGCCTCCACCCCCAAGCCTGCCCCTGGCTGGGCCCTCCTCGCCCTCTCCTCTCACCTGAAAGGCACCTTCTCACGGAGCCGCAGGTGCCGAAACAAGGTGGGCTCCCCTGTTGCAGGTGACTCCAGACCTCGGCGGAGAGTCCCCTCTCGGGACTCGGGATCGATGAACATGCACATGAGTGACGGCCCCTTGTTCTTCGGTTTGCTCTGTTTATTCCCACGCCCCCTCTGCTTGCGCGGCCGGGGTCCTGGGTGATGTCAAATGCAGACATCCCGCTGGGTCGGTCACTGGCAAGGCAGCAGCCTGGTCCCTCTTACTGGGCAGGGAGCTGGTGGGGGGTGGGCCTAGCACCTTCCTGTGTCATCCACTGGCCTCACAGCAGGGTGACATGTGGCAGGAGGTGGGGAGGCTCCTGGGGCCCTGGGCGTCCCCACTGGCCCTTCCCTGGCTCCCGCACTCGGAACGACCGGGCAGAGCGCTCACCCCCCAGCCCCGCCTGTGGGGTCCTCGCTGGGGTCGGGGTCCAGGGGATCGTAGGGTGTGTCCGGCACTTGCTCCCCGACCTCGTTTACGCTGCAGGGAAAGCCGCCTGCACAGCGCTTTTCCAGGTCAGCGGTTTTCAACCGGTTGCCACAAGAATTTTTAAAACATGCGACACCTGACAGTTTAGTCGGGGGCACTGCCCTCTTTCCCCTCAGACTGTCAAATAAAAAATGACAACAGCCAACACAGAAGTAGTCATCCAGTGTGAATGAGTCAAAATTATAGCTATTTTATTAGTGGATCGCAAAAAATACAGATTCGTACGTGTGCCACAGAATTTCAGCGATTAGCTTGTGTGTGCTGGGAGATAACAAAGGCTGAAAATCGCTGTTCCAGGTGTTTAAATTGTGTGAAGTGCAAACAATGGGATAGAAAAGATGAATAAAATCTTATTCCAAATGGGAGGGGCCGTCCCCAGACTTAAACAAAGACACCCCTGAGAATGGCACGTGGTCCCTTCAGAGCTGGCGAGCCGAGCAAATTCCAAATTGTCTTTGTGCCACCTCCCAGAGGCAGGGACCCTCCAACTGTCAACGGAAGTGTCCGTTCACCCTTTTAAAACTTGTGTCCCACGTGGCCCCTGGGCCCTGGGAGCCGTCATCAGGGGCCGGTGGCGCTAACGTGGTTAGGACCTCCTGTTGGAAGGGCCCCTGAGCGCCGTCAGGAAGGGGCGGCATCCGAGCTGAAAACTGCGCGGGGGGGCTGGCTGCGGGGGGCGCCAGCGCAGCTGCACCTGCTCCGGGCGCTGTGCTGCTGTGCCCACCCCGCGCTGTTGGTGAGGGTGACGCATGGTGGCATCTCGTCCAGAGGGTAGGGCCTGGGAGGCTGCAGGAAACAGAAGTCGTGCCGGGGTCGGGGCCCAGATCTCCTGGGCTGGGGAGGGCCTGGCAGTGGCCCCCGAGTGCAGAAGCTGCAGGGAAGTGCAATGGGAACTGAAGGAGGGGGGAGGGAACAGCAGGAAAGGCCCACGATGGGGGAGGGGGTTTGCAGCAGGGAGGGCGAGGGCAGAGGGGGGCGATTTGTGAAGGACTTCTGTGGTGTGTGCATCCATGTCCCGTCGTGTTCTCTGAGAGCCACACTGTGGCTGGCAGCAGAGGTCCTCCGTGTCACTGCGGGTGGCGAGAGCGGGCCCCGGGGGCGCGGAGATGCCCTGGGTCCCACAAGGCAGAGAAAATCCGCTCGGTAGCCGGTCACATCCTGTCTGGTTTTGAAACTCGCTTCAGGTGAGCTCTTGCTTTGACTTGCCCAGTCGTGAGCGGGAGGAAGTGCTGGACCTGCCGTCTCCCACCCACACGCCTGCCCACGGCCACTGCCACAGCCTCTTTGGGCCACCGCCTCCATCCCCAATCTGCGCCCACTTCAAACCCAGCTCCAGTCCTGCTCCTCACAGTGTGCAGCAGCCCCTCCGGGGCGGGGTTCTGCCCGGGCTCTCGCCTCAGCCTCCCTCCCCGGCTGTGGCTTTGAATCTCTGCCTTCCCCGGTGGTCAGCCCCGGCCATTGGTGAGGTCAGAGCCTCAGTGAGTCTGCCCCAAACACTCGGCCTTCCCCATCTCTGTCCTGTGACCTCCTGGGACACCAGCTACCTCCGCCCTTAGGGGCTGGTGCCTCTGGGACAGCAACCCTTGTGTACTCACGGATCAGTGCTTAGTGTGGGCTAAACTGTGTGAATTAACTTATAGAATCCTCAGTCACTGTTGTCCGACTCACACCCATCCAATCAGCCTTGATCAAAGCCGTAACAGGTGTCAGCTGGAAATTAGAAGGGGGTAACACAAAGGTGAGGCTCATGTCAATGCTTTTCCTTCCCAAATTGCAGTACGTTTTTTTCCTAAAGAAGCAGAACAAATTTTATTGACTCGCCACATAATTTTTATCTTATGGTATACACATGAAGCATGAAGGGCCATTCACTCAGTCTTGAAGTTATTTCTTCCCTACATTCTCCGACAAACCAGCAAAAACTGCGTTTTGGACCACAGCGGCTACCCTGCGCTAATGGTTTTTTATTTGCAATACTTCACTGCCCCCTGGTGGTGACAAACAGGCTACAACAACCGCGAGCTTTCTTTTTCTGCATCCGTCCCAGCCTATGAGCAAGGACTAGGAAGAAAAACTTAGTTTGCTTATTTCTGGACTTTTCAGCCCCAAACCAATCATTTCT
Organism: Sturnira hondurensis; assembly: GCF_014824575.4. Classification (NCBI taxonomy): domain Eukaryota; kingdom Metazoa; phylum Chordata; class Mammalia; order Chiroptera; family Phyllostomidae; genus Sturnira; species Sturnira hondurensis. The sequence continues at coordinate 3,305,249 of NW_028091124.1, read as the reverse complement.
CCTCCACCAGTCTCATGCTTGAAACATGATCTTTATACTTGTCTTGTGAGTTTTGTATGTGGTCTTGCAATTTAATTTCTTTCATAGTTTTATGCAAGAAAAAATTTAATTTCTTTCATAGTCTATTCTTTAATAGACATCTTTCAAAAGACACTTTCTCCAAGCCACATAGCATCCGCAAACAGAGCAGCGTGGCGGCATCCCTTCCAATCCCACATCCCTTATTTTTTGTAAGGATCTCATTTGGTAATTATCTCACGTGTCGCCGGTACGTCTCTCCACAACAGTGGACCCCTCTCTTCTGAATTGAGCTGTAAAGCTCGATTGTGTCTGAAGTGTTTCCACGGAGCAAGATGCTTGCTGTGCATTGTGGTGTTCTCTGTATTCCCTGGGCTACTGAGATTCACCATAGGTAAGCTGAATTTTGTCAGAGTTTTCCGACTTTCCCGAAATACTCCTCAAGGCTGTCTCATTGAACTAACAATGGGGTCAATTACACTCTTGGATTTTTCTGATATTGAGTCGCCCTCACGCTGTTCAGACCATGTCACTTGTTCAGACTATAATGTGAGAGGTGTTCGGGCTAACTAATGTATCTTGCTTGGGACTTGGGCACGAGTGTTCGGGAGTAGACTGGGACTGTAAGTACCTTTCCTTGTCCTGCCTTATCTAATTTTGGAATAAAAGCTACTCCACATACTGGCATGTATTTAACAGGTTTCCACTTTCTAAAATAATGTCGATAAGGTAGAAGCTGCCTGCTCCTGGAAAGTGTGTTTAACTGTCACCCTGAGCCTGGGGCTGATTTCTGAGAGGAGATGGTCTTGCATTGCAGTTTCAAGTTTTTTACATTTTTGTTGTTTGAGTCCAATTTTTTAATTTCTTTTTGTGCCTATTTTTCTATTCTATATTTTCCTAAAATGTATTTATTGTACCTAGCTTTAAAGTATTTTTTAGAATGTAGTTGTTCATAATATCCTCTTATTTTAAAATCAGTGATTTTCCGTCTTTTCCTTATACATATTGTTTATTTGCATTTTTCTGTCTTTTAATTAGTCTTGATGGAAGTTTCCTTTTATAAAATCGACTAGTTGTTGTTAATTTTCTCTGTTTTTACTCTCCTATTTCTGGCATTGTCTTCACTAGTGATTCCTGACTTTATATTTATTACCCCACCCCCTCCGATTTGGGTTTCATCTGATGCCTTTTCTCGATTTCCAGGTCAAAGCCTCAACTTGTTTGTCTGTGAGCTCCCCTGCTTCCCGGTAAATGTGCTTGTGCGTTTTCCTGCTGGTACTGACGTCTCTGTTTCTCAAAGCCGTTAGCCCACGGGGATTTGCTTAACATTCAGTTCTAAATATTTCATTATTTTGAGGGTGCTTATCATTAAATCCAATCTTTACTTATAAAAATCTTGTTTAATTTACAGGGACAAAGAGTTTTCAGGCTTTGTTACTGGCTCCCAGCAGTTTTCTCTAATGGAATTTATTCTGACTGTGTCTAGGAAGACACGGCCAGGTTCTGTGGGCGTTTTGTGGGGACTGGGAATAGCACATGTTCTTTAGTGTCGGGTGGGTTGTGGGCTTCATATCTGTGTTGCTCCGTTTTTCTAATTAAGTTTGACTGATGGGGTTTATTTGTTTCCAAATCTGTTTCTGTTTGATGTACCCATCATAGTAATCAAGCAATTTGTTTGTGCTGAATTACAATATGCAAATGAAACGTGACTTCCAAAACAGTGTTTCTATGAAGTCTTGGGTGAATCTTTAGAAAGACAAGCAAGAGAATTGCTTTAAAGTGTGTATGGAATTCAGTGGCCAGTAGCAAAAGCTGGGGAGGGAGAGTAAACTTCAAAAGGACTCTGCCCTCCAATGTCTCACTGGGTATCGTAGGGACCGGCTGGACTTGACTTTACACAAAGACACATGGTCCCTCCTAGAGAACCGTCCTGGGCATGGTTTATGCAGAAAAGGGACTCAAAATTCCAGTCACAGCTGAAGATCACATCAAAATACTGTCTAATTCTTATAGGTTTTAAGTTAAAATAAAATATTTAAAGAATATGCAAGGCCTGTCCAGAAAAAGCCCAGCCATTGTTAACATTACGAGAATGGTTTACACAACATTGATGTCCCCCAGCAGCCGAGGAGCGTAGACTGGAATGCACATGCGTGAACAATGACGACTTCACTGTACTGGTCAGTGGGGCGGTTCATGCCTTTCAGGGAGCATGTGTACTGGGTGGCCATCACATTCAAAGTGTATTCAAAGCAGTTTTATGTTAAGCTTGAGCATTCCTCTGCAGAAACTATTTGGATGTTGCAGAGGCTGCAGCTGTGGGCACCTGGTGATTGGCGCCTTCATTACACATCATGCCCACTCATGCATCACATCTCGTGCAGAGTTTTTTTTATAGATTTTATTTATTTATCTTTTAGAGGGGAAGGGAAGGAGAGAAGGAGAGAAATATCAATGTATGGTTGCTTCTGGTGTGTCCCCTGCCGGGAACTGGCCTGAAACCCAGGCATGTGCCTGGACTGGGAATCGAACCGTGATCGTGTGGTTCGCAGGCCCGCACTCAATCCACTGAACTACACCAGCCAGGGCTCATGCAGAGTTTTTTAGTGAAACATCAAATCACCCCAGTGACTCAGCTCCCTAGAGCCCAGATTTGGCACCTATGACTTCTGGCTTTTCCCCAAACTACAATCACCTTCGAAAGGGCAGAAATTTCCGGCCATGGATGAGATTTAGGAAAATACGACAGGGCAGCTGATGGTGATGGGGAGAGCTGTGTGAGGTCCCAAGGTGCCTGCTTTGAAGGAGACTGAGGTGTCATTGTCCTGTGTACACTGTTGATTATATCCTGTATCTTCTTCAACAATGTCTATTCTTCATAGTACATGGCTGGGTACATGCTCAACATTTCTGAGCATGAAGTAGAGGGGAGTGGGATCCCCCCAGGGGGAGGGGGGATAGTTTTACTCTACCATGCCATTTTTATACATTCTATTTTCTTGATTTATTTTTTAGTTTTACAACAACTAACAAAGGACAAGTGAATACATGTCCTTTCCAAGACATTATTGAAATTCAGAGAACAGTTGCTGGAATGAAGGAAGACAGCCTGAGAAGGGAGGGGCGAGCCCGGTTCTCTGCACCCACCTTCCGCGCTGCCCTGTCCAAGTCTCCATTACAGGTGGCATGTGTCACCAGCGTTGGGGACCCAAACTGCAGCCAAGTGCGTGGGTGACATTTCGTCCACGTGACCAGGAGTCTGCAAAGTGATCCCCGTCAAGGAGCGAGCAGTCACAGACGTGCCCAGCGATGCAGGTCTCCGCGTGTTCGTCTGTTCGCCTGTCTCTGGGACAGCCACCTAGGAGCAGGCTCGTGGCTGGGTCACGGGGTGAATCCCTGTCGAGCCCGATAAGGACCCGCAGAACTGTTAAAGTGGTAGAGGTGACACGTGGGCTGTTCACATCCAAACAACTGAAGTTACGCAAAATGTCTAAGACCATCCCCGGCGGCAGCCGTGTTCGTTTCAGGGGATCCAGGGCCCCATGGGACTGACCAGGGGCTGCCATGGAGGGCGGGGCAGATAGGGACTGTTTCCATCATCCCAGAAAATTTTCCCAGCTAGACCTGGTGTGGATTCAAACCTTGAGTCTCAGAATAAAAAACTTATCACTGATCAGAATGACAGGTGTTTTTAAAGCCATAAACAGCAGTGTCCTTGCCAAATCCGGTTACCAGAGGAACCGCCCCATCTCGCACTCCCTTGTAGAACTAATGTTTGGCGCTGCCCACGGACCAGCAAGTCCAACAGCCTGAAACAGTTACAGTTCACACTGGAGCATCTGGCTGTCCACGTGGAGGAGCCCCCCACGGGGACTCGGCCCCTTTGGACTCAGCCAAGTTCTTCTGTGAACAGGTGCAAGAGCCGAGGGCCCGTCGAACGGAGAGGGGGCTCTGCTCGCCACGAGGAAAATCTGGGGCTTGGTGGCCGGAAACAGCACCACCTGATGGCATTGCAGTCTCAGAGACGCGCTCCACATTGCTTCTCGGGTGGTCTCTTCTTCATCACACTCACGAGGGGCCCGGAGCCCAAGTGATGAAATGTAGATCCACTGGTCAGGCTTGACGCTCTCCGTTTCGGGGTCCAGGTTCTTGAAGACCCCTGGCTCTGACAAACAGAATTTTTTCGGACCATGGCCCAAGCCGGTTGGTCTCACTTTAGCTTTCCTATGCAAGGGTCTGACTTCCCGGCTGCCGGGGTGAATGGTGAGGAAGCTGCACCCACGGCTGTTGGAGGCAGGGCCCCCGGGCCTGGCTCTGTTCCTCATGGGAGGTCCTTTTCAGAGAGGGACAGCCACTCCGCAGAAGAAGGGGGCCTTGATTCCTCGGGGGCAATGTTGCGTTTTGTGACAGGAAGTATTTTAACCACCGATTTGAACAAAGCTGACCAGACAGTAGTGCCTCTTGCGGCCTTAGCCATTAATCTTTCCCGTGGCGGGAGAGTCCGATGCCTCCATGCTGTCCCTGCCGGGCTCTGGAGAGGACCGACGGGACCAAGGCCGGGACACAGCCTTCGCAGAGGAAGCTGCCTCGGCCTTTTCTTTTCTGGGGGGATGATGACACACGTGCAGCCGGCCACCAGGATGCATGCTGCAGGGACACTTAGAGAATTTGCCGGAATGGCTTTGTGGAGGGGATGCGACCTTTGCAAAGAGGCTCCCCCATCTGTCATCTGCTTTCTTTTCATCCCCGAATAAAGAGCTCTTTTTTGGGGGGGTGAGTCTGGTGGAATGCGTCCCCTTCCTTCACTCCACGGTTCCTTCCCCGCTTCACCTTCGGTGGGGAAGTCACTTAAGGCAATAAAACAATAAATCGATCTTGCGGGAGGGGACAGATGGTCAGCATGAGCAGGGGACAGACGCCTGCAGCTGTGGGGAAGAGGCTCAGAGGCAGGACTGCGGGGGGGAGGTGGGGACTGGGTGCCACCCTCCCACGGAAGATCTGGGGGCTGAAATCTCCATGGCTCCCTGGGGTGGGTGGTAAAAGGACAGAAGGGGTGGAGAAAGGGAGGGGCTCCAGGACACCCGCTGAGATTTAGCTGCACAGGAGCCCCAAGTCCAAAGCTACCCTGTCGGGAAAACGCAGTTCCCGGAATGGCCCTGGGGGGCAGTGCTGGCTGGGTATGCGGCCTCGCTGCGGTTTGGGGCACACCAGCGGGGGGACCAGAGCCCACTCTCAGTAGGCTGACTGATTGCAAACGCGAGCCCTCTTTCCCACTGCTTCTGCCTTTCAACGTGTGACCTTTCCCTCTTTCCTTCAGGAGTTGGGGTACGTTTCCACATCCCCACAGTCCAGACTGGCGTTCCACTCGCTTCAGCCACGGAACCTGGCGGAGACGCCTGGACCCAGACTGGCAGGTGCTCTGTGCAGTCCTGCTCCCTCGCGTGGACCCCGCTTCCAGCCCGCGGGAGGCGGGGGCCTCCTACACGGGCAGCCGCAGGCGTGTGCCCCGGCCCAGAGCTCTTCCATGGCACCGAGTTTGGGTGGTTAGTCACCCCGCGAAACGCGACCGGCAACCCTTCAGAATCTGAGAGTCACTGAGGGCAGAGAGGTTACAGGTGACAAAATCATTACGAAACCCAAACCCCTTCCCACTCAAAGGCCAGCAGGAAGTATTCGTGGCAAGTCCCCCTGCGGAAGCGAGCAGAGCCCCCAGCTGCCGATGGTGCTTGGCCAGCCACCGGCAGGCCAGGCGGTCCGCACTGGGAGTGTGGGGTTTCCGCATCATTCCCACTTACGGACGCAGAGACAAAGTACTGCCCCACCACTTAGAGAGAGGAGCTGTTAACGTTTTGGTGGGCACCCTTTAAAGATGGGCAGAGTGCACACACACACACACACAGCTCCCATAACCGGGCTCCAGTGATTCAAATTTATGTTCATCGCTTTCCTATTACAAAACACCACAGGCTCCCTGAGGACGATTCAAACAGCATGGGACGTTCAAGGTCAAATGCGAAAAGCCCCCTCCCCCCGTAACTGCCAATGACAGCCGTGTGAACTCCTTCCAGAATATTGTTCTCGCTATGTCTTTGTTCCCTGTCCTGTGCTCTGAAACGTGAATCTGCATCTGTGACACCCATGTCGCCATCCCGCCCCTCCCCTGGGTTCCCGTGCAGATGTTCTTCTTGTCATTTCCTGTCTCTGAGTTCCCAGGACGGTTGGTCGCCCTGTGATCGTTCGCACAGTGGCCTGCCCTTGTTCAACGATGCAGTGTTCATTCTCAGAACCCTCAGAAGCCATGCATTAGGACCATTAAGGGCCTCTTTCTCTTTCCTGGATTAACCATGTCTCCCTGCCAGTCATTTGCCACGCTTGTCCCTTTCGGGGACTCGGTTTTCCTCCCAAGTATAATAGTCCTTGTATGTGGGTTTATATCTGTCCATGGGAATCTAGAGTTGTCAGTATTGATAACTGTCGTGAGCACCCTTCGTAAACAGGGAAGTCACTCTCTCAATTCCCCAGTCCTGTCCGCCTCGAGTGCTTGGCTGCATGTCATTCATATATATATATATGAATATTATATATTCAATTATATATATATAATTGTTCATGCTTTTGCAGTTGTCCCAATTTTCCTCCCTTGGCCCCCCTCCACCCAGCCTGTCTCCCATTCCCATAACCAGTCCCCACCTGTTGTCCATGTTCAGGTATGTTCTTTGCCTACTCCCTTCACCTTCTTCAACCAGTCCCCGCTCCCGCATCCCCTCTGACGGCTGTCAGACTGCTCCATGTTACTGTGCCTCTGAGTCTATTTTTGTCCTCAGTTTATTTTGCTCATTAGATTCTATGGCCCTTGTCTTTCATTAAGTGGCTTATTGCACTTAGCAAAACAGTCTCCAGTTCCATCCATGCTGCCGCAAATGGTGGGAGCTCCTTCTTTCTCTCTGCTGAGTAGTATTCCATCGCGTACATGTACCACAGCTTTTTATCCACTCATCTATTGATGGGCACTTGGGCTGTTTCCAAATCTTGGCCTTTGAAAATAGTGCTTCTGTGAGCATAGGGGTGCTTATGTTCTTTTAAATTGGTGTTTCAGGACTCTCAGGGTACCGTCCCAGCCGCAGAATCACTGGGTCAGGAGGCAGTTCCTTAACTTTTTTAGGAAACTCTATTTTGTTTCCCACCGTGGCCACACCAGTCTGCACTCCCACCCACAGTGCGCGAGGGTTCCCTCTGCTCCACAGCCTCCGGGCACTTCTTGCCTGTTGATTTATTTATGACTGGGCTGCACGGTTAAGGGTGGCTTGTCCCTGGCTGCAAGGCAACCACTGGCCACGAGGGGCGCTCCTCTTCAGTTTGTGTGGATGGGGAAGGGAATGGACCGCACTGGCTCAGCCCTGGAGCTGCCCCCCAAACCCTAGGGACTGGGTGTGGGGGAGGGGCTTCCCCAAGAGATTGGCAGGCCAAGGTCGGAAGAAAGGGGGACGGCGTGCGGCAGTCAAAGCAGTGGAGGAGCACCAACCGAGGGCGGGGCTGAGCAGCGGACCTCGGGGCCACGTGTAGATTACTGCGCAAGGCGTGGATGACCGCGTGGTTGATTGCCCCTGGAGCAAAGTGGGTGTCCACGCCTTTGAGAGATGCACGAAGCTGTCGCTGCCTTCCTTTCACCTGTGCAAGTTGTACATGATTCTGTCACAAAAACAAATCCCAAAGCTTGGGCCAGAGTGGCCACGTGGCATTTGGTGGCCGTGTGGCACTCGGGGGCCTTGTCCCCCAGGCAGTGAGGGGAGCCGGAGCAAGCGCACCAGCTATCTGCACCGGAGAAGCCGGCCAGGGGTTCCGACAAAGAGCGGGCCGACACAATGGTCCAAACGACGGGGCAGAGAGCACAGAAAATCGCGCTGGAAGGTGACACGTGGCGGGGTTTGGAGCGACGTGCTTGGCGGGAGTGTGGGCTGCAGGCCATGTGTCGGGCCACGAGGTCACTTTAATGGGTATTCCTTTCATTGCTAGGATTGCCAACATTTTCTCTGTGTTTGTCTCCTGGTGTTCTAATTTTTTGTGAATTCTCAGCTCACCCTGTCCATCCAAGTCCACTGCGATTGCATAGTCGAATTGCCTGGGCTCACCCCCTTACCCGCCCCCGCAGTCACAGAGAATGACAATTCTGTTGTTTTGGGGTGGCACCCGCTTACTCGGTCACCTGGATGGAAGCTGGATAAACACTATTCCTGGCCAGAATGTTCTTGCTGACTGTGTTCATTTATAATTAAATTTGTACATAATTTCTAAGTTAGAAAATTGTATTCCCCAGGCTCTGCAGCCTCAGAGCAGGTCCAGGCCAGGCAGGGCAGCGAGACAGTGGCCTTCCTTCATTTCTCCAGGTCCTAGTTCCCCCTCCCGCAGGTGGGGCGGCAGCTGCTTTGTTTTGGAGCCGCTAAGGCTGAACCCCAGTGCACTGGGCTTGGCCCCTTAGGGCTGGAGTCCCAGCGAGAGAGGCACGGAGCTCGCTGATCATGGCTCCCTCAGTGCTGGCCCTCCTTCCCGGGCCTTGGCAGTCACCCTCCCTGTCCGGGGGCACCTGGGGAGGTGGGCTGAATAATGCCCCCCTCAGATGCCCACACCCTAATCCCCAGTACCTGTGACTGTGTCACCTCACATGGCAAAAGGGACTTTGCAGATGTGATGAAAGTTAAAATCAGAGAGAATTCTAGATTGCCCGGATGGTCCGGTGTGGTCTCTGAACCCGACCCTTTGTAGATATTAGTCTCCCATTTCTGCAGGAACAGATCTTCACAGACTTAGCAGCTTAGAACAATGTGTTCTTTCATGGTTCTGGGGGTCAGAAGTCCAACGTCAGTGTCGTGGGCTGCAGTCAGGTCCCTGCGGAGGCTGGACAGAGTCCCCGTGGCTGCCAGCTCCCAGCTCTGCCCCAGGGGCATGGCGCCTTCCCTCTGTCCCAGGTCCAACCTCCCCTCCCCTCTCACAGGGACACGTGTGGCTGCCTTGAGGAGGACATCTAGGCTGCCCGCCCCCCGCCCCCCATCTCAGGGTGCCTAACTGCGTCTGCAGAGGCTTTGTTCTGGGAGGCGGCACTGCCGGTTCCTGGGGTGGGACCGCTGCCTCTGTTGGCCGCCGTCCAGCCCACCACAGTCACGGAACCTCCCTCAGGGATCGGATCACCCTCATCTGAGCGAGCTGTCTGCCTCCTGCTAGGACCTGACTGGTCCAGCCAGCATCCCGATGTTTGAAAGAACACAAATTCAGGCCATAGGAATAAGTTCATTTGATGACTTGCATGTGGCTTTCAAGGCCATTTACGTGCTAGCAGCTCCTGATTGACGTCCTGTTTGCTTCTCTCCTCGGGGCTCCAGGACCCCACAGCCCCCGGAATGTTTGGTGTTTCCATGCAGGAGTGTCTGTTCCATTTGGTATACCAGGCACCTCAGCTTTGTGGTGCAGAGCCAGCCCTTCCCTTTGCCTCCCCCACACCTGCTCCTTCGCTGGCGTTCCCCAGCTCGGCGGGTCACGCCACCACCCATCCCTCTGTGCCACTGACCCAACCAGCGCTACGTCCCTGCAGGTGCTGCCTCCCACTTGTCCCTGTGTCCCCAGAGGTCCCAGCATCACAGCACCTGACCTAGAAAGTCTCCGTTCTCCTGTTCCCGCTGACACCGAGCTAGTCCAAGGCACCAGCTGGCCCTCCGGTGCCACCGCTCTGGCATCCCTGGCGCCTCCTGTCCCCCCAGCCTGTCCTTCTCCGCACCATCCGCACAAGCAGCCGGACGGCCCACGTACAAATCCAGGTCAGAACGCACAGCAGCTCCACTTCACACTCCTCCACCCCTTTTACCGCGTTCCTCCGTTCTCACCCCGCCCTCCTCACGGACGTCTCGTGCCTGGAGTGACACTTTCCGAATTCTTCTCACCTTCCAGTCGGTCACTGCCTGCCACCCAGTGCTGAGTGTAGCCCTCAACAGTGGACAGCTGGTGACTCCTCCTCTTGACAGGACAAGCGGCCACGTCATCTTGCAAAGGGTGGGGACTCCAGGAGGTGTGAAGGGCTGAGACCGCTGCTGGACTCTCCCGGGTGGTCAACGAGTGTGGAGACCAGGCTGACCTGGAGGAAACGGGGCCCATGACCTCCCCAGAAACAGGAGGGCCTTCCAGGCCCTGAATGCATCCTGGGCTGGCCGTCTGCTCCTCCTGGGGCCACACTGTCCCTCTTAGGGTAGGAGGCACTTGGCTCAGGGCAGGGTCAGGGGGACATTCTGTCTGCATCATGTCCCCACTTGTCCCTGCTCAAGGTCACTGGAGGGGTCTGATTAACAAAGGGCTTCATTGCCCTTGTTTGTGATGTATCCTGTTGCCATGAGTCCTTGGCCTGACAATCAGGTCTGTCTGCATCCCCTCCAGCACCAGTGATTGACAGGCAGAAGAGGAAGTCCAGGTTCCAGGGAGAAGCGACCTCCGTTCTGGGGAATGAGTCTCACAATAGGTGCACCTGCCCAGGCCTTGCACAGGTCCCCATGCCGAGGGCCAAGAGGGCTGGCGCACCCTCACAGAGGCTGCTGCAAGGAGAGGCCCAGGGCCGGGGCAGGTAATGCGTAGGCCTGGAGACGGGAAGGCGGGCACATTGGGGACTCGGGGGGGGGCAGGCTCCCAGAGAGGGGTCCTGAGGCTGGGCAGGGGTGCTGGGGGTCCGAGCTGGAGGTCACCCGGACCTCCCTACTCTACAATTACCCTCCAGGCCAAGCATCAATCACTGTTTTCTTTCCCTGTGGTCACTAGATGTCACTGCAGGGAAAAATCTGACCAGGAAACAAATGCAAGGCAGAAAGACATTAATGTTTTGGGTCCTCAGGAAGTGGTTGCCTTGGCAACAGGGAGCACGTGAAGGAACTTCCTCTTTGTGGACAGCATGTCTTCTGAGTGATGTGCCGTCAGTGCCCCCAACAGAAGACACTGTCCGGGACCCAGACTTTGTCTGGGGACCGAAGGAAGAAACAGGGCAGGAGGAGGGGTAGGGGGATGGTGTGGAGGGGGAGGGCAGACAGACAGACAGACACACAGGGAGCCTCTAGCACTGAGAATGCTCTGTAAAACTGTGGATTCTAAGTCTTGAGTCCAAAGACACAACCAGAATGCCAGGTGTCCCTGCCGAAGTTCATTATTCTGATAAAGAAGCACTTGACTGGCAAATTCAACTGACCCCTAGGAAGACAGGAGCAAGGGAAGGGGAGTGGAGGGGTGGGAGAAGCAAAGGGTCACTTGTCACAGTTGGCTCTGCGCTGTGGGGGCCGCAGGACAGGGAGCTCAAAGTCAGTGTTGCACAACTACAGAAACACTGAGAAAGAGGGGTGCCGGCGAGACGGAGCCTGTGCCCACCGCTGAGGCCCCACCCACAGGGAGACCTCGGGCACTGAACGGCACCCAGGCATGGAGGCCGGAGGGCGTCCTTCGCGCTGGTCTCCAGCCCCTTCACTGCTCCGATTCCCACTTTCTCTGCAGGAAGGGGGTGGATTCTACCCCAAACGGTGGCAGTGGGAGAGGGGAGGGCGGTGGGGAGGCCAACCGGGCCAGCCTGGAGGTTTTGATCTGAGCAGTGACCAGCTGCGTGATCCCAGGTGGTTGGGAAGACTCTGGGAAGGCGCCGACTTCGAGCTCCCTGTCCTGCAGCCCCCACAGCGCAGAGCAAAGCTGTGACAGGTGACCCTTTGCTTCTCCCACCCCTCCACTCCCTGTCCCTTGCTCCTGTCTTCCTAGGGGTCAGTGTCCCTGGACTGACCTCTGACTTTTCAGAATGCCCCCTCTATGCTGAGCCTCCTTCCTGCGTCCATTGGCTCATCCTGGGCCTTCAGATATTGTAATGAGTCAGCCCACTAAGGCCCAGGGGTGACCTCAGGGGGAGGCAGTGGTTTGAAGGGTAGTGTCTTATCCACATGCTCATCTGAGTGCCACAGTGCATGTGAGAGAGAGAAAGGAGAGTTCTAGACTGGACACCGCCCAGAGCTGCCAAAGCCTGCGTGTTCACCTCACAAGGGCTTGGGCAGGGTCCTCCCTGACGGCCCTGGCAGTGGGCGCGCCAGGCCAGAGAGGTGCACCACGATCCCCAGACTCCGATGCTGGGGGTGGGGTGACAGGAACACTGAGAGAGGCTGGCGGAAGGTTCGGGCCCCTGGGAGATCAGGGAAAATGACAGATGACGAGAGAGCAACATTCCGAAGCCCAAGGGCCACACAGATGCCAAGTGCAGGCGGTCCAGCCATGCCAGGTGCGGTGTCTCTGTCCCATCAAGGCCACGCAGGAGCGATGGGTGGTGGCTGTCCTTGAGAGGCAGGAGGGGCCGGGCAGCAGACGTGGGACCCTAGCAGCGGGCCAGGCCCCCGGGCAGCGCAGCCAGCGGGGGGAGCAAGGCTTCGGGACCAGCTTCCCAAGCCCTGGGGGGCGGGACCCTCCTGTTTGCGCATCTGTAGTTTTAGGCTTCCATCGAACATTGGCTATCTGTGTGACTTTAAAAATCCAAAAACATTTCGTGGGCATGTTTTGCACATGACAGCAAGCTGGTTTCCACGACATTTCAAATATTTGCTTTATCTCATGCTTTAACGGTTACTAAGTGCCTGTTAACTGTATTGAGCCAAGTTATACACATCGGCTGCTGTTAAGATGATGTGTTTTAGGCTTTACTTCAGACACACACACACGATGAGAACACAGGCCCATGAGAGAGGCCTCCCGTCTGGCCCCGCGTGCCAGAGACACAGGGCAGGTGGGGACCCTGGACAGGGTGACTGGAGCGCTGAGTGCTACCTGTGGGCTGGGGCCCTGCTGCCTCCCCAGCTCTCTGCAGGGAACCTCTGTCCCCCGAGCTGCTGGCTGTGGCTGCTCACTGCTCCCCCTCCTGCCACAAAGAGTGGGGACATCAGTCCTCGAAGGAACATGGCACATTCTTACCTGGCCTTGCAGTGACGAGGGGCAGCCTCGTCAGATATTTAGCTCAGTGGGTTCCTGGGCTCAGCTCCAGTGTGTGTGTGGGGGGGGGTGCTTCCCCACACCACAGGCCATTGGAGGGGGCCAGCCAGGTGTCTGAGGGTGCAACTCAGTTTGGACACTGTCCCCTGCAGGTAGCAGTAGATTCCACAGGCTGAGGGCTCAGTCCCCCGAGACCACCCCTCCACTTCCAAACCCCCAGGCCTGGCTCACGGCGGAAGCCAGAGAGAGCCCAGCTTGTCTCCTGTGTCTGACCAGCCAGCTGCAGGTCAGGGGCTCTGCAAAGCCCATCTCGGGTTTGTGATACCAGCTGGCAAGCCCAGGTCGTCACCTGGGCTCCTGACTGACTGGCCGGGGGAGGAAGGAATTTCCCTCTCTCTTCCAGGTTCCTTTGGGTGGCCTAGCACTCAGATTGACAGGAGACAGCCCAACGAGAGAAAATGGCCACATTTAATTATATGTGTGTATATATATGGGAACCCCACATACACGGAAGTTTCAAAGCCGAAAGGGAAACTGAGGCATATACGACGTTCTGAGCGAGGGACAAGGTCAGGTGCCTGGGACTTCAGAGAAGAGGAAGGTCACTTGAAGGACAACAAGGAGAACAAATGTGCAGTAGTCAGATGTGTGCCCTCCCCTGTAGAGAGGTCATGAAACCCAGTTATTTCTGGGGATAACTCTTACCACAGGCAAGGCCCCAATTAAAACCCCTTAAGGGACAGGTGTAAGTTTTCCATGAGCCTCCAGGGTCTCAGTGGCCTTCAGCTCAAAGCAGTCCATGTGCCCAGTGGCACAGCTTGGGGGCGCCCGTTTGGAACCCCCTCAGTGGCCGTAGATCAGAGGCCCCCCGCCCCCTCTTCGGTTCTATTAATTTGCGAGAGCGGCTCACGGAGCCCACAGCAGCACCGTCTCGCCAGCCCTGCGAGAAGAGGACGTGACCCAGCAGTAGCCGGGTGGGAGCGCCACAGAGGGCGACCTACGGGGAAGGGGGGAGGGCTCCCCTGTCCCCACCCCCCCCACCCCCGTGGCCAATGCCCCTGAAGTTCTCCCAGGCCCCTCCTTTGGGTTTCAATGAGGGCTTTGTTCTGCAGACCTGACTGATTAAGTCATGGGCCATTGAGATTGGTCCCTGCTCCTGTCTCTCTCCCCTGCTGGGAGCTCGGGGGTGGGACTGGGAGCTCCAACCCTCTAATCAAAACATATACTTAAATCACCGAAGAAAAGAGAGAGACCCCCGATGGGTGCATAGGGTGACAACGAGGACAGTGTCTGTGAGCCAGGAACTCAGTTGTCACCAGGACAGACTCCACGGCGGCCCTAGTGTTGGGTGTCCCACTTCCAGAGCTGTGTTGGGATTCTGTCACAGCAGCCCGAACAGACAAAAACAGTTCGGGGGGTGGGGGGACTGCAAAGAGATCAATAACACTTCATGACACGTGAGAATTATGCGGACATCAAACACCCATAAATAAAGTTTTATTGGAACACGGCCTACTCATCCCTTTGGGAATTCCTACAGCTATTCTCACATCAACCGCAGAGTCATGCAGCCGCAGCTGCCGTCACGACCACAGGCGACCCACCCAGCCTCAGATACCCACCATCTGGTCAACCCTGGAGCCCTGGGGTCAGACCCACATACTCATGTCACCTCATTGCCCATGATTTTCCAACCCGCGTTCCCACGAAGCAAAAGTATGACCTTGCTGTTTGACCTTGACCCCCCATCTTTCCCTAGATGTCTGACTTCCCTCTCTCTGGAGTCCTGAACCCTCCTTGGGCCATGCAGAGCACAGGGCCCTCCTTTTTCAGAAGCCGTGGCCAGTTTTTCCTCCATCTCTCCTTTGCTAAACACGGCCGCCAGGAGCCCACAGCTCAGCAAGATGCGGGCCCTCTCACGCCAGCTTAGTTTGTTCCTCTCAGGCTCTAATCCGGCACCCACACCAGTGCATCTCCATGACCAGCAGCACCAGAGCCACTGGCACAGAAAAGGGACTCAAAAAACTGTCGGCCGAGTCGGGGCTGAATTCACGGGCCGTGCCATTTCTGGGCGTTCTTCCGAGCACCGAGCCCAGCTCTGGGCAGACAGTGCACAGGAGGGTTAACTGATGGACTGGCTTTCTCTCCTGAGACCCAAACTGCCTTGTCTCTCCCAGTCGCCCTTTCATCCTCCACAAATACGTTAAGCATCAACACTGAGCTGGTTTCTAGGGTCACAAAGTTGAGTTAAGATAGAAACCACCCCTTTGTCATCCACACATCAGTGGGAGAGGGAGGCGTGCACTGTAAGCAGCCTTGTTAGGGGCTCCATTCCACTTATGTGGGGGTGCTGCCTCCCACCAGGCATCTCTGGGAGCCCTAGATGGACACAAAACATTCAGGTCCAGCCTGGGGCACCGAGGGCCCTGCTGTGGCTTGGGTCCAATCCGAGCCACAGTGGCGGGCATCACAGATGTTTGTCTCACTGCTCCCTGCTGGCCTCAGGTGCCACAGGTACGAAGGTCTGTCCTGGAGGCTGCCAGAGCTCCCGGGATGCTCAGTGCCATGCAGCTCAGGGCCGGTGCTGGGCCCTCCCCCATGCGTTATGTATAAGAGCTGAGCCAGGGGCCCAGCTTCTTATAGGGCCCCGTGACTATATGGGGGGACACAATGAATTGTGTCCCCCCAAATGCGATGATGAAGTCCTAACCCCCAGGACTCGGACTGTGACCTTATTTGGAGATGGGGTCATTACAGATGTCATTAGTTAAGGCAAGAGCATAGCAGACTAAGGTGGGCCCCTAGTCCAATGTGACTGGTGTCCTTTTAAAGAGTGTGCATTGGAGCCAGAGACAGGCATGCGTCAAGGAAGGACGATGTGAAGACACAGGGAGATGACGGCCACGTACAAGCCAAGGGAGAGGCCTGGAGCAGCCTCTACCCCCGGGGCCTCAGAAGGAACCAGCTCTGGGGACGCCTTGATGTCCTCCCAGCCTCCAGCCCGGGAAGTGACACATTTCTGTGAAGCCACCAGCCCGCCGTGCGTCGTGGGGCATCCTCGGCAGAGCAGCGCAGGGTGCGGCCCTTTAGCACACGGACGGCCAGCATCTCTCCAGCACAGTGGGTTTCTCCAGGAACAACCAAGAATTATAATCCGGGACACGTGGTGCCTCTCTGAGCCCCGTGCAGGTCCAGAGAAAAGAAGGCGAGGGTGCTCTTTTGTGGACTCGGGAGGGGCTGCTGTAAACAAAGGGTCCAGCAGAGGAAACTGGAAGTTCAATGGCTGGTGACTTCTCATTGGCTGAGTTCCGGCCGCCTCCCATTGGCTGAGCTGTTACCAGGCAGGGAGGAACCTCTTCCTTCCCTGCTGGAATGGTGGTGTCCATGCCTGCGATGTGCGTTGAGTGACTCTGCGTGACAGCTCTCTCTTCCGGGCTCCTTTTTAAATGAGGTTTCTGTTTATTAGTTTTCAGCAAGGACACAGCTCTGCTTGTGGTCCCTCTGCCCCCAGGAGGCTGCCCTGAGTCCCCATTCCTCCTGACAGTTAGGACAGGGCGAGGCCTTCCCCAGGATGGACCCTGGGCCTTGGGTGACCGAGGGAACGCAGCGACAGCCCGCCCCGGGCTAACGGGGAGGTGGCAGGCAGCCACAGATGCAGACGCAGGCGTGGTGTGGCTCAGGGGGGGCCGGACAGAGAGGGCGTGCCCGGGGCTGGGGCAGAAGCTGGCCTTGGGTGTGGGAGCAGCTTGGGTGGTGGGCACTGCAGAGGCAGCAGGGGGGAGGGGCAAGAGCCCCCCCGAGCCGGGGATCGTGACAGGCGAGGAGGATGTGGGGACCAGATGGCACTGGGGAATGGCAGCCCAGCAGGAGTGGCAGGTGCCTGGGGCACCCGGCGTCGCCTCCCGCTGTCCCCTCTGTCCTTCGCTTGGATGGCCTTCCTCCTCCTCCCACAAGTTCATTACACACACCACACAGACCACTCAGCACACACTGCACACGCTTACAACACACTCACATACCACACACATAGACACTACACACTCTCACACACCACACTCGTATACTCTCACAACATACACAACACATACTACTTACACACTCACACCCCCCACCCATCACGTACAACATGCACACACACACACACAGACACACTGACACACTCTTTTCCCGCTGTCTGACAGGATCAGCTCAGGAGTTGTACCTGGTCCCCCTGTACGCACTCTCTTCCGAAAGGACGTGACTGTCCCTGCTGTGCTCTCCCACAGAGCTGTCAGTGGATGACATTCGACTTGATAGTGGACGATGCCCTCTCCCATGGCATGAATGTGAGGGGTGCCAGTGAGAAGGATGAAGACGACAATGATGCTGATGACGGTGACGGTGGAGATGACAGTGGGGGTGATGGGGATGTAAAAAGCCAGGGTACCCTCCTTTCCAGGCTTCTGGACCTCCTGGCTGGACAACAATCTTCCACTGCCCTTGAAACCACAGCCAACGGGGGACCGGTTAGCAAACTCGGAAAGAGTAGCTCTATTCCCAGACTCTCACGTTCGTCAAAGCGCAGGTGGTGGGTGGTGGTCCTGCTGCTCAGAGACCCTCTGTCTTCCACTCACCAGCTGCTGCCTGGCACCACCCACCGGTGTGGCCCTTGTCTTCCAGAAGGAAGACCTGGACTCGCGCCCCCTGGTGGCTGAGGCCAGGTGAGCGCGCCTCTTGCAGCCCGTGGCGTGCTTCCCAGGGGGAGACTCGGCCGAGACAACGGAAATGGGAGTTCAGTGCTCATCCTCACGAATTAGAGTTATCAGCAGCCCTCTGTCTGAGTCACATCCTTTTACCTTTGTCCTAGAAATCTGAGCCTTGTGACCAGAAAGATGCTGCCCCTCAATCCCCAAAGGCCTCTGAAGGCAAATTCTCAAAACTCAGGGCCTTACTCAGCAACTGTGTTTTCCCAAGGGCACTGGATTTATTAAAGGTTGTCACTCGGAGCCTGAATATTTTCAGTACTTCGGAACAACAGTGAATTTCAGCGACATTCCACATAATCTGTTTCTAGGGTTCAGTTGGAGGAGGAGAGTTAGAAACAAGTGCCCGATGGCCCCGGTGAGCCATCCATCAGGACAAGCAAAGGTGTCACCCAGGTGACGGGTGGGTTAGCTCGGCACGAGTTGTCCCCAAGCAGGGCAGGCCACTCAGGGCCAGGTTGGCAGCCCCACAGACCCTCCCACCCGTTGGTGGCTGAATTCTGGGAGACAGCAGTGATGCACGCACGTTCTGAGAGGTTATTGAAAGTCCAGCCAAGTGGTGCCCGACAAGCCCCAGGGGGGATGTTTCGGGGAGTGAATAATTCTGGAAAGATTCTGGGCATCCGTGTGCACAAACCACAGACGTCCACTGAAGTCCGGGCCGCAAGCGGGCTGGGGGTGTCAAACGTGGCCCATGTGAAATGGCAGCCCTCTCCCCTCAGCCAGTGCCTGGGTCCCCCGCCCCCGTCCCCACGGGCTCAGCCCAGGCCTGCCTTCTTCCTCTTCTGCCATCACCGGAGAGGAACAGGCGAACTCCTCCTCAGCAGCTTAGCAGGAGGCTGCAACTGTCGTTGCCCCCACGGGGCAGAGGCCGGGACTGTGGCCGGGAAAGAGCCCAGAGGAGAAGCCTCCTCGGTACACGATGTGTCCCGTCGCAGCTGGTGGTGGAAGTGGGGCATCGATCTGCCCCTGGCCTTGGCCTGGGGTCACCATTGCCCAAGGGAGCCAGGGGACCTCGTTCCTACTGTCCTCTCTCCTTGTCACTCTCCACCAGGGACCCACGGTCCAGGCCTTCCTGCCTTTAGCATCAGCACATCTTAATGACACCGGGTTCATTACTCAACCAGTCTGAACCTCAGTTTTCTCATCAGAGAAAACTGATGAGTGGTGAGTGGCCCTCTTCTCGTTGGGAAAACAGAGATGCATTTATGTCACATCTGAAGAGTTTGGGGACCCTTGGAAATGAGAATGGCAAGGGTCTGGAACGTGGGGCCACCGTGCCAGGAGACTGAATTATGTTAGGCTCCAAGGGCCCTTCGGCTGCCCTGCTGACCGACCAAGCACTCCGGAGGGGTTTCTCTCCAGGGCACAGGGACTCGCCCCAACCCCAGAGCACCAGTATGACCCAGGCCACTTCCCTTTCCGGGCACTTCCCTGCCCAGGGCGTCTCTCCACCCAGGGCGCATTTCTGGGGAAGGACACCCAGACGGGACCAGGGAACCATCTTCCCTGCTTGGCCTACTCTGTATGAGGCCATGGTTCGGGGTGTTGGACTGGTGACAGATCACCTGCCTTGGGCCACCTGCGCCTGTCACTGATCAGACTTGGAGGTCTGGGTCACCGCAGCAGGGGCAGAGGTGGCACGTTTGCCCATGCCATCTGCAGGGACCAGGCATGTGGGCCACACTCTCACACACACACCCTGTCGTGAGAACTGTCACACACACACACACACACACACACACACACGACATGTCCAGGCCCCAGCCATGGAGGTGCTGACGGGGCCCAGGGTCAGAAAAATCCCAGCGCTCAGCAAGGGCCCTCAGGAGGTTCTGAGGTTCCCACACTCGGGGCTGGCTTCCTGGCCTGACCGCGCAGTGACCACAGGGCCCCGACCCAGGAGGGCCTGGTGTTAGGGTTGCCTGTCCTCGAGGCTGCTGAGTTCAACTTCCTAATCATTTCCTCTGTGAATCAGTGCTCTGTAAGTGAAGTCTGATTAAACTTCTTAATCATTTCCTCTTTAAATCAGTGCTCCGTAAGTGAACTCTGATGCAGGGGCATGGAGAACAGTCCCACCCCTCCCCCACCCCCGACAGGTCCTTGGTTCCCAGCTCACTGCCCGGGCCCCCAGGCTGTGCGCCCCCACCGGGCAGGGACCACTGCAGCCCCTGGTAGGTGGGCACCCAGTGCACTGTGGGGAGGACTTTCTGCGGCCCCTGCCACCCTCGGCCAGGGTCTGGGCGTGAACACGGGGCTGGGGCCGGCATGCGTGTCCAGCAGGGTCTGAGGGCTGGTGATGACGGTGGCTGTCTCTCTCCCAGACCAGCAGGGGCGCATTACAGCAGGTCAGCGACTTGGCGGGGGCCCCATCCCAGGTGCTGACACCTGGACTCCAGCCTCTCGAGAGAAGGAGGTGAGGTGTTTTGAGAAGGCCTTTAAGAAGGTGATGTTTGGCCAGAGACTTGCCGGTGGGAAGGAGCCCTCTGTGACCTCCCTGGTGGCAGAAACGGGAAGAAGAAAGGCCCCGCAGAGGGAAGCAGCATGACGGGCAGGTGGGAAGAAGTTCACAAAGGTCAGGGTGGCGGCCATGAAGAGCTGAGAAGAAGGTGGCGGGAGGTATGGGGGAGGGGCAGGGGGTCTGGGCCCTGGGGGCCCTGGCAAGTGGTCTGGGTGGTGGGTGCCAGGGGTAGCCACTGGGGACATGAGTCAGGACACGATGTGACTTAATTTACACTGGAAACATTACTCTGGCTTCCAAATTCACAACGAGCTGTGTCGAGCAAGGGTCAAAACCGATCCCAGCTCAATCCATGAGGACAGCATTACCCTGATACCAAAACCAGACGGGGACACCCCAAGAAAGCAGCAGAACATTCCTGCAGCTGCAGGGGCACAGCTCCTCGGCAGAACACTAGCCAGCCAAGTCCAACAACGCACGACCAAAGGGGCCGTACCTCAGGGATGCGAGGTCGGCTTAACGCCCCAAGTCAGCGAGGGGTCCCGGAGCTCCGGACAGGTCCACGTTTTGGTTAAAATGAATCCCAAGGGGCAGTAAACCCGAGTGGAAGGACTCTGTACAGGTTTTGGAATCGTGGTTTGTGACTCACTGGGGTCAACGGCAATGGCAGTGACAAACCACCCCCTCGCCCTGGTGCCACCCGAGCTCCCCGGGATGGGTGTGTGGATGAAGGCGAGTAGGAGAAAGGACCCAGGTCCAGTTTTAGGACTCTTTCCCTGCACGCTGTCCACGCCCCCACCAAAAAAATATCAGGGCTAAAGGGCCCACACTGCCCAGCCCGAGCTGCGCCTCCCCCTCCCCGAAGCTTTGCAGACACCGTCTTCATCAGGAGGGGTGCGGTGACGAGGACATCCAGCTCTGGGTGGGGGGTCGAGACATGAGCAAACTCCACGGGGCTGAGCCCGAGGGGCTGGCGGTGGGCGCCTCTGAGAGCCGGGATCAAAGGGTTGGCGCCCAGAGGGTGGAGGGCAAGGGGGGCCGGAACTGCCCCCGCCCCCCAGCTGAGCACTGTGCAGGATTTGGGAGAAGCATAAAGGGGAAGACTGTGTTTGGCCTTTCTAAACAACGTGTGTGTGCTTGATTGACTTAAAAAAAACAAAAGGACAGACAACAACAAAACAAAGCCTGACTCACGGCTCTGCATCCTCTCTGCTTGCCTTTAAGGGGCCAGCAGCGGACACTGACCTGCTCAGAGGGGACTCCAGTGTGAAGGTTACGGCCGTGAGGCTTGAATGAGAAGCTGACAGTTGTGAAACGGTGCCTGACGCTGGGAGTTAATGTTTGGTTTGGAGGCCCACGGGCTGCAAGCCGCGAGCTCACGTACCTGCAAGCAATGGACTCGGAGCTCCCATGAGCTCCCTGTGCTCGTTGAGGCTTCCAGTCCGTCCAAGGACTGCAGAGCGCTCCAAGGCTGTTTGAGTGTCGCATCGTTTCCTGCTCTGCTCCGGCCCAGTAAGGACCGAGCATCTACACTTCAACGGGGAGGTCGTCCTGGGAGGGAAAGCACTGGAGGAGTTCTGCAGGGTCCCCAGACACCCACAGATTTCTCCCTGCAGCGGCCTGTTGTCTCGACTCCGGCCTGTACTGGGCTGACCCTGGTTCTGGAGAGCCCGCCCACTTCCAGACTTCTCTTCCACAGTAGCAGCTTAACCAAAGCATCTTGCGGTTTCCTGGCAGCATCTACATCCATTGCAGGCTCTTGGTGTAAAGAGTGATCTTATTCGTATGCCCCGAAATACTCTCCCACAGATCCAAACTGGGCACAACTGTCCTGTGATCAAATAGATAAGCTCGTTCTCTCTCTCTCTCTCTTTCTCTCTCTCAGGAAAAGACAAAGTGCCCAATTCTGTACTGTTGGTCAGTTAACTGATTTATCCTCCACGTCCCCAGCTGTCAAGGTTCCTGAGGAGGAGGGGCTTCCTGCAGAAATTATTATTGCCGCAGAGGATGAGTGAGAAGAGGCGGGAGGAAAGGGCAAAGCCAAGCCAAACCAAATCCCCGGAAACAAAAATTCAGCCCTGCTAGGGTGTGAAGGGATCATCGGAAGACAGTGACACAGAGCGCCGGCTGCCTGCAGCCCTAACAGGAAAGGCTCCTTCCGGCTGCCCCCGGCAAGGCCTCTGGGCAAAGAGAGGACACCAGCTTACAAAGCGGTGGCTTTTACTGACAGACACGGCCTGACAGGGGCCGCCTCGAACCTGGAGGTGATGCACGGTTACAGGAGCTGCCTCTCGTGGTTGCTACGGAGACTCAGGTAAAGCTGGAGGAAGCCCCGGTGAAACTACAGTGTGTTCCTCAATTGTAGGGACGGTTGGTTGTTTTCGGAGTCCCGAAATAAAATTTGATTTGCTTTGAAAAATATTTATCGAGGTGCTACAAACATGCAAGATACGTTAAAACTTATTTTAGTGTTTGCAATGACCCTGCAAGACAGGCGTTGGTCCCACTGATGTTTTTGAAGCCAGAATAACACAGAGCTTGGCCGTGAGAGGTGTGCCCAGGTGTTTCGCGTTTGGGAGAAGTTTCCCAAGCGCACAGAGGAGCGGGGGTGCGGGGTCTGAAAGCCGCGAGCAGAGCGAGGATGCAGCGCGTGGGTGCAGCTGAGTTTAGCAGCACCGAGCCCAAGCTCAGTGCTGGGCACACGGGCGCTGGGGAGTTCATGCAGTGGGGGCTGGCTGGTGCCCAGACACGCATTCTCTGAAAAGAAAAACGGACAGATAAGAGGACATGGTGAAGGGACAGACAGGGCGCGTTCTGAGATTCCCTTAGCTGCCAGGTACCACCTTACTAATTTTTTGTTAATGAGAGGAAATTTGCTAGGTCGTCCCAGTGCTTTCTGAAGGCACTGGTCTGGGAATTGGAAGAGAGGCTCGGGAAGAAGGTTCTGAGTGAAGAGGCTTTGGGGACAAAAGGTGTGAAGTGACCCCAAGCCCTTCAAAGGACCCTCAAAGAAAGGCGCTTCTCCAGCCTTGAGGATTCAGAAGGTCCTCAGCTGGAAAGAAGACACAGGGCGGGGGAGAGAGAAACCTAAGCCGGGACCTGTTGAAGAAGATAATGACAGGAATAGAGCAGAAATTGGGGGTTCTGGACCCATCGGGAGGCATGCGTTCCTAAAATAGAGTTTACGTTCAGCAGGGCACAGTGACTGCCAGCACTGAGCAGAGGCGTCTTGTTTATTTGGTTTTTGTTTGCTTGCTTTAATTGCTTGCTTGTTCAATAGCCAGGGGCTGCGTAGTGTGGGCCGGGTGCTGTCCCGGTTGCTGGAGAGGAGACCACTGCTGGGCCCAGTCCCTGCCCTCAGGTGGGTCCCAGTCTGATCCAAAAGCAAACAGGTGAGCACAGGTTATGAAACTAAGACGGTGCCCCAGTAAGAAAGTCCAAGACCCCGAGTGCCCTGGGCAGCCCGGACCGGGCCTGACCACAGCCGCCCTGGGGAGAGGGAGACGACAGTGACGGGTCTGGGATCCCGTCCCAGGGATCCCGTCCCAGGGATTTGCAGCTCCGCTTTGTGAAAGTGAGGGGTGACTCAACTCACAGGCGGCCAATGAGTTTGTGGAAAGATGAGCTCGATGTCTCTGGTCATTAGGGAGTGCAAATCAAAGCCACGGTGAAATGCCACCTCTCTCCACCGAGATGGCTACTCTCAGAAATATAAAATAAAATAAACAGGAACTAGGTACTAGGTACTAGGTACCAGGTATAAGAAGCTTGTGCCCTGTTGCTGGGAGTGTAAATGGTGGAAAACAAGATGGAGGTTTCTCAGAAAATGGAAAATAGCAACTCGGCTGCCGGGCATTCAGGCCAAAAATTGGAAGCAGGCCCTGGGAGGGCAGTGGCGCGCATTAGTCCCAGAGCCAAGGTGGAAGCCCGTGGACGGCGCAGCGGGTGAGCAGAGGGCAGCGCGCTCGCACTGCGGGATGCTGTCCTGGGTGCGGAGGCGGGAGATTCTGATTGGCTGCGGCGAGGATGTGCCCGGAGGACATCATGCTGAGTGAAATAGGACCAGCGCCGCGTGGCTCCACTTACACGAGGTACGTGGAGTCCTCGAGTCGCAGAGACGGAAAGTGGAGGGGTCGTTGTCGGGGGCCGGGGTGGGCGTGCTCAAGGGGCACAGAGTGCCAGGTTGCGAGATGAAAAGATCTCGGGATGGACGGGCGGCGGCCGCCCGGCACTGGGAGGGTGTGTACGGCCGCTGAGCAGCGTGTGTGACGCAGGTGAGGTGGTGAATCTTGCCTGTGTTTCGCCAACACGCAGTGGAAGATAAAGGGGGTGACAGAGGCAGACGCTGGGCACTCAGAAGCAGAGGATGGAGGAGCAAGGTGTCCTCGTGCCCTGGCCGGGCGGCTCCGGTGGTGGGAGCACAATCCCATAACACCAGAAAGGCTGCGGGTTCGATCCCCGGGCAGGGCAGGTACAGGAGGTAACTGATCGATATTTCTTTCTCACATCGATGTCTCCCTCTCCCTCTCTCTCTTCCTGCCTCCCTCTCAAAAATTGATTTAAAAACATTCTCTGGTGAGGATTAAAAGAAAACAGAGGTTCTTGCTCACAAGTGCTGTGGCCTCTCTCCCCTTCTCCCAAAAGAGCCCCCCACTGGTGGGTTTGTGACCCTCCCACGTCCCCCATCAGGCGACTCTGTGGAGGGTCACTTTAATCTCTTTGTCCCCTGAGTAAAGATGTCCCCGCAAGAGAGGAGGGGCACCCAGAGTGACTCAGGGCCCTGGGCCCTTGGCCCAGATGTGGGACAAAGACAGATCTGTGCCCACAGCTCTTCTTGCGGACTGTGGCTGGACCTTGGGGCCGTCAGGGGTCAGGGGCCATCAGAGGTCAGGAGATGTCAGGGGTCAGGGGCCAACAGCCATTAGGGCCCTACGGCCAGGATGCATTCCTCCCCTCGTTGCTGCCAGGGAGCTCGGACTCTCGTCACTTGGAGGAAGAGTGCATCCTGGCAGTGTTAACTTCCGGTGATCGCAAGTGGTACTCAGACACGCCCTACGGGGGGCCGCAGGAAGAGCTGCAGCGTGGTCCTGCGCGGTTTGGGGGGGATCCTCTCACTCCACCTGTGCTGGAGGCAGGCATGGTTACTAACCTCCGGAGGCTCCTAATGCAGAGACACAGCCCCCTGCCCCCGCCCCCCTGAGAGCCAGCCCTGGGACAGAACAACAAATGCCAAACAAGTATAGCAGCCCACCGACATGCTTTTGAATATTTTCTGGGGACCACTGCCTAGATGAGAATTGTTTTACTTTATCTTAGAAAAGTTTGGGTTCATAAAATAAATTAAGCAAAAGACACAGTCCCCGCCCCCCACATAGTTCCCTCTATTATTAACACCTTGCGTTAGTGAGGCGCTTTTGTTATGGGTAACGAACCGACGTGAGCACGTTACCGTTACTGCCCGAAGTCCACAGCGTCCTTCGGGGCTCACTCCTGATGCCATGTGTTCTCCGGGCTCTGTGGGATAGACACTGCCTTCTGCGCACCCGTCACACTGCCGTCCCGAGCTGTCTCGCCGCCTTGAAAGTCCCCCGTGCTCCACCTGTCTGTCCCTCCCCACCCCAAGCCCTGGCAGCCACCAAGCTGTTAGTCTCCTGGGTGCTGCCTTTCCCAGGTGTCACACAGTTGGAATGACACAGCACGGAGCCTTGTAGACGCTCCTTCGCTCAGCCCTGGGGACTGAAGTTGCCTCCGTGTCTTTCTGTGGCAGCTGCCTCCGCCCTGCGGAGGTGCCCCGGTCTGTCCATCCACCACCCGTGGAAGGTCGGGTTGTGGTTGCCTCCAAACTTGGAAGTAGGAAGAAAGTCGCTGTAAACATCGGGGCGCAGGTTTTCTGGGGCTGCCAGTTTTCGACTCCTTCAGGGAGATGCCTCGGGGCACCAGGGCTGGGTGAAACCCTGAGACTTTGATTAGCTTCAGGGGAACCTGGCCAGCCGTGTCCAGAGCCGCTGAACCCTGCTGCTTTCCCCCCAGCGATGGCTGAGAGCCCCCCTGCCCCACGGCCGTCTGCACCGGTGCTCCCATCAAAACCGTGTCTGCCCTGTTCCGAGGTGGTGCTTCCGAGCTGACGGTGGCCCTCCCTTGAAACTGCTGCTCTGCCCGCCCTTTGGGTCCGCGTTCTGGTCCCTGGGGCTCTCCTGGTTTTGCGTACAGTGTGGTCCTCTGGGGGGTACTTGGAGACTTCGGTGCCTGCCTCCGCCTGTGTGAAGTAAAGTAATATCCGTGTCTGGCGTCACCCAGGCCCCAGAGTAATTACAACACGTGGCCGGCAGGCTGCGCTGTCCCAGCCACGGGCCCAGGGTGAAACCTGTGCCACGGGCGTGTTCTCCTGCACACGTGTGTCTTCTGGCACACACATTGAATGGGCACACTCTGCTTGACACCAGCTGCCCCTGCTGGGTTTAGGGAAGGGTCCTGTGGGGCGGCCATGGTCCTTGAGGGGGTGGGGGGGCCGCTGGGCTCTAGAAGGGTCTGGCTGTGCAGGGACTAAGGAGCTGCCCTCTGGCCGGGTGGTTGGGAGTGAGATTGAGATTCCCTGAAAACCCCAGACCGACCCCCGTCCCTGAACATGCAGAGCCCCAATGTGCCCTGTCACACAGTGGAATCGTGGGCCACAGCGGCCAGGCTGGCAGCTTCCCGAGGGCAGCCCCTGACCCAGGGCCAGGCTGCCTTCCTGTCGGCCGCAGAGCCTGGCTTCGCGGGTGGGGGAGTAGGGGCTCTCAGCACTGTCGGGCTGGTGAGTCCGAAACCCGCAGGGCCGTGGACAGCTGGGTGCTCCGGTGGGGCACCCACGAGACAGCCTTGGGGTGGCAGCCTCGTTTTGCCGGAAACCTCTGTCTCTGCTCTAACGGACTGATTTAATGAGCGCCCCCCCCCGCCCCCCCCCATCGGGCAGATAATCCTTTGGCCTGCAGGCCCTTTTGGCTTGCTGCCTATCACTGGGTCACCTGCCAGTCCTGGGCAGCATGTCCAACCCTATTGGCCTGGTGGTCCATCAGTCACTGAGCCCCACCCTCAGGTACCCAGCATGCAGTGGTGATGGCCAGGACTTAGTGAGCGGGTTCTCAGTCACACCCCCCTTGATGGGTGAAGCCCCGTGGGTACTGAGCGATCTCTCTCGTTCAGAGGCGTCGTGTCTGCAGGATCCACGAACGGGCGGGCAGGTGAACTGACTTCTGCCTCCGAAACACGGAAAGGTTTGGGCAACAGAATGGCCCGGTTTAGCGGCTCAGGTTCACGGAGAAATAGTCCCCTTTCATAATATCTGTCAACGAAACACCCCTTTCATTGACAGACGAGTCAGAATGTGGTCTGTCCACCCCGTGGAACATTGTCCAGTCACGAGAAGGGAGGAAACGCTGCCACACACCACGACACAGGTGAGCGGTGCGAGCACACGCCGAATGGAAGAAGCCGTTCGCAGGACTGCCCACCTTATGAGCCCACGGACGTGAGAGACCTGAATGGGCAAACTCAGAGACAGACTGGAGCTTGTCAGGGGCTGGGGGAGGCGGGGACGAGAGGTCCTGCTTAATGTTAATTGAAAAGTTGTGGATGTAGAGAGTGGTGAGAATCGTATGGCAGTGTGAATGTACTTACTGTATGTTTACAATAGTTAAAATGGCAAATTTTACCACACACACACACACACACACACACACACTGACCCTCAAACAGTGCAGGGGTTGGGGTACTGGCCCCTATGTGGTCAAAAACCTGCGTGTGACTTTCACCTCCCCCAGAACGCAACCACTGATGACCTGCCGTCAACTGGACGCCTTACCAGTAACAGAGGGTTCACCCAGTTTGCACGGTAGACGTGTTATAAACTGTAATCTTACACTCAAGTGAGCCAGAGGCAGAAATGGTACTAAGATTACCAGGAAAAGAAAATACGTTTACAGTACGTACTGGAAAAAATTTGCATGTGAGGGACCCGTGCAGTTCAAACCCACGTGGTTCAAGGGTCAGTTGTGTATATGCACACAAACCACATCTCGATAAAGCTGTTTAAAAAACAAACGAGGATTCTTATTGCTGTGGCAGCTGCGCGAGAATGTCACTGTTATGGGTTTCAGTCCTTTTACAGGGAAAAGGAAGAGATGAACTCGAAGGAAGGGCTCCTTGTGCCCGAGCAGCTCCAGGCGTCTCCCCCACAGCCTCCAACGCCTGGGTGGCCCATCCTGGCCCCAGAATTCCCTCCCCTGAGCTGCATTTCCAAGCCCCTCGGAGGAGGTGAGAATGGGGGGGGAACACCCAACCATCATTCCCTGGCCTCCCTGGGAGGGGCCCGGAGGCAGACGGCAGCAGCCCGCGCAGACGCGCTCACGCTGAAGCGGCCGCCCAAGAGGGCGAGGCTGTTTTATAAACATGATTTCTCTTCAAAGTTAATCCCAAGGATTGGACACAGCTGGGCTCATTCTTCCTGGTTCCCTCATTTCAAAGCCGCTCCACGCACTTTGATCTACGGAGGTTCAGTCACTTGATGTAAAAGTTGTTAATTAATGATTTGCTACCCTGTCCTAATTTGTTCTAGATTTGTTCACTTTCATGATGCCACTTGGGCACCTTCTCTATTAGAGGCAATGATGAAAGAATCACACACTTCCATCACCTGGGGTCCGGACACGTCGGGACAGCAGCTGCTTCTGACCTCCACCTGCTGTGCCCCTGCACGGCATCGGGGTCCGTGCAGATGCGTGCTCCAGACACGTGCCCTGCGGACCGGGGAGCAGCAGCCTGGGTGCCCCCCTCGGTCAGGCCACACACAGTCTTTGGGGGGAGATCAGCTTCCAAAGGTCGGGCTCAGAGCAGGAGTGACCCTCTACAATGGCACTCGTGCGCGCCTCCTCCGAAGAGCTTAGAAAATGCAGAGTCACCCTTCAGTAAGACGCTTGCCCTCACCTGGAGACGCACACGCCAGGGACAGACGTCCACCTCCGGAGAACTCGGGCTGCTGGATACCCTGGCACGTCCCCGGCACAGGACTCGGGAAGACACACACACACCATGGGACCTCACAGATGTGGCTTTGCGGGAGAAGGCAAAATGAGGACGAAAATGAATAAATAAAGTTCATTTGCAAAACTGTTAAAATTTATTTATGAAGTCTACTTACAGAAGGCACGCGCAAAGTCCGAGGTTGGTGCACTGCCGTGCACAGAGCAGACCCGGCCCTTGCCTGTTTTGTGCAGCCCCTGAGCTAAGAATTTTGTTTGTTTGTTCCATGTCCTCTAAAGGGTCTCATTAAAAAAATAAAAGGAAAAGAACAGATGGCAGAGAGCATGTGTGGCCCACGATGCCTAAAAGGCTTCCTTACTATGTGGCCCTTTTCAGGCATGTTTTTCTGCCCCTGAACAGAACAGCCACGGGGTGGGGTGGGGGGCAATGGGCAGGCGTGGCAGTGACGGTGGGCTCTCGAGAGGGACATTTGTGGGTGCTGGAGAAAGGTCGGAGGTCAAGAACACCTGGTTGCAACTCTCTCGTACTTTCTAGCTCTGCGACCTCAGATAAGCTATTTACCCTCCCAGGTCTTTGTTTTCCAACTTGCAAAATGGGAAATAGCAACAGGACCGCTTCACCAGGACAAGGTGAAAATTAAATGGGACAGTACACCTGAGGCCCATTGGGTTCAGTAAACATTAGCTGTTGCTTTAAAATAAAGTTTTCCTGTTTTTCAGTTTTTCATTCTCTCTCTCTCTCTCCCCCTCTCGGCCATCACAGAAAATCTGACAACTATTCCATTGCTCCGAGAGAGTGAGGGACACCCACCTCCGCCATCTGGGTGAGCTGCTTTGCCTGGACAATCGAGCTCCTGCGTCCACTGTTCACTCATCCACACACATGTCATCTCCCATGCTGCTCTGGTCCTCCCAGAGGACCACGCTGAGAGGGACTGAGGAACCCGAGAGGACCGCTGGGAATCCACGCCTGTGGAAGGTACACAGTGGGAGGAGGGCCCCAGAGCAGGGGCAGTGTCAGCCCACAGCAGCACCCTGGCAGCCAAGCAGGCAGAGTGACCACGGTGGCAGAAACATCGGGGCCTCAGCGTCCATCTGCTGGTCTCAGTCATTGTCGGGCAGCCCTGAAGGGATGGGGTTGCTCCAGGAGCAAAGGTGAAGCCTGAAGTCTGTACAAGCAGGAGCCCAGCAGCCCCCAGCCCACCAGCCAGGCCTCTGCTCGGGGAGGCCCACCAGCGCTTCCCCAAGACCAGCACTTGCTCTGGGCCTCCATCTCCCACCCTTCGTCAGGGCTCCGGGGGCCTCGCTCCCCAAGGGCCCGCTGCAGTGGGTGCTCCTGCTCTCCCTCCTCCACCCTCTTACCCTCAGCCAGCGTCTCGGCAGGTCTGGGGGTACCTGGTGGTGCGGCCCAGACCCTCCTTTGGGAGACTCAGCCCCTGGTTGACGTTCCTTCTTAGGCTGAGGTTGCTGCCTGTGAGCCATTCAAGGTCACGGTGGGGCAAAAACACCAGGGAGTGTGCAGGTGGGGTGGATCACGAGTTCCTCGGGGACTCCCCACCGCCGCCTCTCGATTGATGACTGGACCTGAGTACCCTGCCAGCATGGGACTTGACCTCCTTGGAGCCTTGGCTGTTTCCCCAGCAGCAAAGCGCCCCCTGGGAAACCAGTTCCCAAAGAGCCCCGACTTGCAGGGAAGGGAATTACTGTCTCCCAGGAGAGTCCTTCGGAACGACCGTGGGCGCTTGGGGTCCCCTGAGGACAGCTGCCAAGGCAGGATTGCACATACACGAGAGTTCCTGGGGAAGCCCCATGAGGAGGAAGGGGTGCAGGGGGTGGGGGGCATGGCTTTGGACTCCACAGTCCTGACACTCATGAGGGAGAGAGAGCAGCAAGGAGGGCGGGGCGGGAGCCCCCCACTGCAGAGCCAAGCCGACAGGACGTCCTTGAACCCGAGTTACCCATGAGAAACGGCAGTGGGGGGGACAGCAGGGAAGAGGCCGAACTGAGCCTGAAGTCTCTCAACTGATGGAGGGGGGTCACCTGCTTCCCCAGGGGGGAAGCAGATCGGGCAGGGAGGGCCTCCGTGGGCAGGGCAGGCCTGGTAAGGTCCTGGTGATCCACAGGGCAGCCCAGAGCCCAGACCGCCAGCTGAAGGAGCCCTGCTCCGGACAGGCATGCCAGGCCCAGGGCCCAGGAGGAGCCAGGTCTCAGCCCCGGCGCTCAGGCTGCGCTCAAAGCCCCCAAGAGCTGGAGGCTGCCAGCTCCCTGCCCCTGAGCTGAGAGTGGCAGGTTCTCTCCTGCCGGGAGATGTAAGCCCCACCCCCCAGGCCTGCCCCACGGAGCACTGGGACCCAGTCATTTCCCATCTTACTGCCAACATTAGCTACTGACTGCTTATTTTCTTCATGATGAATAAAACAACAGTGAATGTTTCCAGTGCCGATGTACAAGTATTTATATTGCTTAAGAGAGTTCTCTCAAAACGAAATGCCAAGGTCAAAAGCGTGACCATTTTTAAGATTCTTGGAGCACAGGGCTCATTTTTTCACCACATCCGGGTCGTTTTGGGCTTCACCCAGCAGGGCAAGAGCCTGCGCAGCCCCTGGAAGGAGGCCCGCCAGGGCAGTCCAGTGGGACGTGAAGGGGGGCAGGCAGCTTTCGTCAGGACATTCATTTATTTACTGCACCTTGAGGGGGCTCTGAGTCGGATGCAGGTGGGACTAAATGTTGTTAAACAGAAGTGGTTTCATTAAGAATTTGTCTTCTGAGAGGCAGGTGCCGAGGCAGGATCAGCCGTGTCAGACACTCACCTGGGCGACCCCCCCCCACCGTGGGAGAGACGGAGGGAGGTGGGAGAGTAGATGCTGTGGGTAGTGGAGGTTTGACCCCACGTAAAGGAGCCGGGGAGAGAGGGAGGGGGAGGGGGTTTCCTGATGGCAAAGGCATCTAGCCAGAGAGGGACAGAGCGCGAAGCTGGTGAAGCAGCTGCGCCCCACCATCCAGCCCGGGACAAGCACGGCCTTTAAGACACACCCCGCACCCCAATTTCTGTATATGGGGGGGTGCACTGGTGAAGGCTCCACTCTGTTCTGCTGATGTTTCTCCCCTGGAGCCAAGGAGCCTTCCAACGCCCTCTGGGCACACATCCTTCTGGGGTGTCTAGCTGGACAGTCGGATCTTCCCTCCTCCTCCTCCGCCTCTTCCACCGCCTCCTCCTTTCCCCCCTCCCCCCCTCCTCTTCCTCCTTCTCTCCCTCCGCCTCCTGCTCCTCATTTCTCAGTGTCTCCCTGCGAGGACGTGAACTAACCTCCAGCTGGGTGGGTTCAAACCACTGGCGTGTTGGAACTCGTGTCTTCGTGTCCCACGGCTCCATCACAAAGGATCCACAACTCGGGATCTTTTTCTCTCAAAACTCTGGAGCCGGAAGTCTGAGGCTGTGACGTGGGCGGGCGGGGCCCCCCTGAAGGCCCGGGGATGGAGTATGCTGCAGGACCGGCCCTCAGCTCCCTCAGCTTCGGCGCTGACAGCCACCCTGGGCGCTCCTTGGCGCGTCAACACATAGCTCCCACCTCCACCTCCGTCTTCACGGAGGTCATCCTCTCCACCTCCTCTCCCCTTCGGTGAGACCACCCTCACCTCGAGTGAAGGACCACCCCGCTCCAGAACGACCTCATCTTAACTAATTCCATTGAGCAGTAGCTCTTTCCTCCAGGGTGAGATGAGGGGAGGGGTGGAGCTCGTGTGGGTGGCTCTGCTCTTTTGGGGCACTTGTGTCCCACTCTGTGCCTCAGGGATGTCCTCTGTGTCCCTATTTCCCATGGCCCGGCACATGGACTCAGGCCCCCCACCATGCCTGCGGGGGTCCTAGGTGGGCAGGGCTGCTCAGCAGCGGGCCGGCAGTGCTGATGGGGGCCGCGGGGGCAGGGAGCTGGACTGTGGTCCGGGATGGCAGCTCAGGCTACCCCTCTGGTCTCCCCAGTTTGAAGGCTGGTGTGTCATGCCTGAATCCAACCAACCTTAAACTAGTCTGCCCTTCCACTACTTTGGGGTTTGGGAGTGAGATAAATTGGAGCACTGGCTGGAAAGGACTGGCCTGGGAGGAGAGACAGACGCTTAGGCTGGGACAGGAGGTGGCAGTAAGCCACCATGCCACGGGGAGCCCAGTGGGCAGGAGGCAGATCCGGGCTGGCAGTGATCAGCATGGCAATCACCTTGTCCTGACCTCCCCAGGCCCAGCTGGGCCACGGCAGGGAGCGGAGCAGCAGCCAGAGGCTGCATGGTCCCGGCCAAGCAGAGCTGCCTGGCATGGGCTGTTTGGGCAGCATCAGCAGGTGCCTCCTCAGGTTCTTGCCAACTCCCTAGCCAGCTCCGTAGTTACACTTGGAGAGATTCTGGTATCTCCCTCTCTGTCTTGTCTGACCTTCATCTCAGGTCAAGGCAGATTTATCCTGTAGTTGCATGGCCTTCTGCATTCACTCTGACATGCGAGACTGTGCTAATGAGCATTCTGCCCTTTGGTAGACACAGTGCATCTCACAAACACACAAACGGAACTGTGTAAAGACCCATAATACAGGAGAGGGAAGCAGAGACAAAGTTGAAGGACATTAACATCCATCGGAAGGTCAAAATCTACTTCCGGTGAGACTCGTGCCTGGAGCACCTGAGAGCGGGAAGGGATGGCACAGACACTCCCAAACCCACAGTGGCAGCCAGAGCAGTTTCAGGACGACTCCAGGGGACCAAGCAAGGGGAGATGCCGGCAGGCCCAGCCCACTCCCGCTGTGGGCCTCGCACCTGTGCAGTCCCACGCAGAGCACAGCGAGGCTGGGGAAGAGCAGGGAGAAGAACCATTGGTCCCAGTGGCCACCGGGGTCACTTCAAGACCATCTGCAGCAGCTGCTCTTCAGGAGTCTGTTGGGGGCGGTTTCCGGTGGAATGACATCCACGCAAGAAGCAGAGAGAACTGGCCTCTGGGAGCGCTTCTACAATGGGAGGCAGCGGCAGATGGCGGGGTGGCCAAGACGCACCCCCAGACAGCCGGCCCTCGAGGCAGGGCCCAGGTGCCAGGTGAGCAGGGCTCAAAAGGAAGTGGAAATTCAAAGTCCTTCTCTGCTTAGAACGAGCACAAAGGAACACAAATCTAAGACCTGGTGATTTCAAAGTCATCAGTAAATGCCCTAAATTTTGCACGTTTATGAGACATACCAGATGCCACTACTCTCTGACAGAGGCGTTGACTTTTTCTCTGTGCAGCAGACAGCTGCTGCTACCATAATGCTGCTTAACAAACAGGCCCAGACCCCAGTATTTATTTCTTTATTTCGTAGGTTTGTGCGTGCACTGTCATTCCACCGGGCTCAGCCAGGGTCTGACAGGCGTGGCTCCCGGCCGGGGGTCTGCTCAGGTCTGCTCAGCGCATCTCCTCATTCTCCTCAGAACGGTGGCCACCTAGGCAGGTCCCTTGGACGGCAGAAGTGCAAGAGGCCAAGCCACACATGCAGCCCCATCTGAGGCCTCAGCTGTCACCTTGATTGCTGACGTTCCACTGACTCACCAGAGCAAGTCACGAGACAAACTCACAGTCAACCAGAGATGCAGGCTTTACTCACACACTCCAGGGGGGACTCCAGAGTCGGGAGGAAAAGTCTGATGTGGACCCCCTTACGAGGAGGGGGTGACAGGCTGGGACCCACAACACAGTCCACCACTTTCCTGACGGGACATTGTTCTCCAAGGTGTGCAGACCTGTAGGTCATGGAGAGTCACGTGGTACTGACCCTCCAGGCAAGAGTGAAATCAAGAACATTCTCTCACATGCCCCCTCTCCACTGCTTGCAGATACATGACTCTCTAGGGAGGCCTTTGGACAGACGTGCGGTTGGCTTTGCATTTTCAGAGACTCTTGGTGCAGGATTCTGGTCACATTGCAAAGCCTCTGGTGTCTGCACAGCCCAAGGAGATGGACATAATTTAAGATAATTACTGGAACAAAGTATATTTTTAGCTTCAGGCACAATATGTCAGGAGGCAAATTTGATTAATGTTCTGTTCTGTGCCCTCCAGAACCACCCTGGGAAGAAGGCTGGACTGCGTACCAGCTTCCCTGGGTCCCTGGGAGATGCACAAAGGGGCAGTAGATGAAGTCAGGGCTCTTCGCTCCTGGAGGCCCAGCCTCAAACCCCTGGAGCCGGTGAGCCTGACAGTACCGTCCAGTGGGCTGAGAGCACAAGACGTAGAATCCGTGTTCAACCGTCACCTCTCACGTTTTCCCAGGCAGACGTTTATCGGTTGCTGTGGGCTGGGTGACACTGCAGTGACAAACAAGTACAGGCACAGGCCACAGGGGCCAAGTTCAGCTACCCTCTGCTGCCATGGGTGCTCTGGGGTCAGGAACAGGGCTGGGTTCCTGTCTCTCTGCATCCCCAGACAGGGGACCCACTGGCAATGGGACAGGCATTCTGAGTCTTCCTGTCCTGTAGACCCTCACTCTCCTCCGGGTGAGTCAGCACAAGGGCTGGCTTCGGAGACAGGCTGTCAGGAACCCCAGGCGAGGCC
Organism: Sturnira hondurensis; assembly: GCF_014824575.4. Lineage (NCBI taxonomy): Eukaryota > Metazoa > Chordata > Mammalia > Chiroptera > Phyllostomidae > Sturnira > Sturnira hondurensis. The sequence continues at coordinate 3,269,478 of NW_028091124.1, read as the reverse complement.
ATACGTCTGCATGAACCGTTGAATGTAAGTTTTCCTCTCAACGAACAAACACAATCTCTTTTGTTGGTTTTAAAACAATCCTTATGGCTCTTGTGTCTTATTCCTCCGTAGGTTCTGAAGCCATTTTGAATAAGCTCAATGTTAAAGTCTCATTAAAGTGTAAGGCACGCAGAAGGATACACACGGGGAGTGAGTGGGCAGCGGCATGTTCATAAATGGCACACGTGTGATCAACACCCATCAAGAAACTGGGTCAAGGAACCGAATGTCCCCACCCCCAATCCCGCCCATGTCCACCTTCACTAACCAGCCCCCTCTCCCCACCCTTCTGACTTTGAACTTCGCGGATTCGTCAGGCCAGCTTTCGAACTCCACATGGATAGACCCACACAGGCCGCATCTTCAGAGCCCAGCTTCCATGGCCTCGTGCTGGGTCTGCGGGCGCCGTCCGTGCTGCGGGGGGGGGGGGGGGNCGGGGGGGGGGGGGGGGGGGGGGGGGGGGGCTCTGACGGTGCCCTTCCAGCGCTGAGTGAGGTCCACTCTCTCCTTCTCTCCACGGGCCTGGGGTTGGCTCCAGTTTTGGGCTCTTCCAAACACTGCTCCTAGTCTGGGGAATGTTTCCGTGCCCCCTGCCAGGTGTGCACCTGAGGGCACCACTTCTGGGAACAGGTGTAACGGGGCACGTGTTCGTGCAGTTTTTGGAGTGGCTGTGCCCGTTTACACTCCCATCAGGCGTGTCCGACAGGTTTAGGGCTCCGCGCTCTCTCACCAACACTTGGTCTGACCTCTCACATCAGCCGTTCGGGTGGGTGTGGAGTGGCCCCTCCGTGTGTCTTCCCCGACTCCTATTGAGATGGGGCGCCTTTGCCGTGGGCATTGGCCGTGTGGGCAGTCTCTTCCGTGTAAGAGCTGGTCATGTCTGTTGCCCCTTTTCTACCAGGTTTATCTCTTTTGCTTTTTTTGTCTGCATAGAAGAAGGCTTTACATTTTCTACGGCGCAGTCCGGGTCAGGTATATGGTGTATCTCGAAAGCACGTCACCGCCCCGTGGCTTACGGTCTCCCGATCACCTTCCGTCTCCCCCTTTCAGCGGCTGGCGACTCCAGCAGGGCCATCTTCATACGGCCCGGGAGCAGCCTGCCGCAGGTCTCTGCATACCGGGGACGGTCCCAGCTCATCGTCCAGGACGCTGCCGCGTCCTAATGCCCACCAGCCACTATAATGGGTGACTTCTTAAGAGGGAAACATCCCTTTACTCTGAGGCACAGGCCATGATTCTTTTCGACCTGCTGGAAAGAGGTGGCACTGGAAAATGGCCCACGCGCGGGGCCCACAAAGTGCTTTCACCCTGTGGTTGTCGTCATCACGAAGGCCGGACGGCTACTGGGGACTCCAACTGAAGGGAAGCGCCTGCAGGGGTGACGTGGTGACTGCTGGGCCCGGGGAACTTCTGAGGCTCCTGCTGCTCCCCAACCCCCGGAATCGGAATACGAGATACACACATTCCAAACCTGTCTGTGACTATAACGCCAATGTGCGGTAAGTATAAAACGAGTCGTGTCTTTGATTCTAACTGATGACCAATCGTTTTCAACGTCCAGGCAACGCTGCTTTCTGATGCTTGTTTCCCAGCATCCTCCTTGCCGTTGTTCTAGTTTGCGGCGCAAGGCCTGCAAGGAATTATTTCTCAGAAAACAGGGCCAGAGGCACATGCTTTTTGATGGCATCGTTCTCCTGACCGCTCTCTCTGTGGAACTGGAAGTTATGTGTGGTCTTGTCCTCTTGTGAGAACGTGAAGGAAACGAAAGCCACCGGCGTGCCTCCCGTGGACCTCCCCAGTCGTGCCCCCTGGGAAAGACCCCCCGACTTCAGCCTTTTTGCCCCAGAACTTTCGGTTGCTGCTGACTGAGTGACTAATGCGCAGATCTTATTGGAGTCGCTGTTTGATTCGGTATCTTCACCCAAGACACGGTGACCAGGCCGGGAGGACAGGAGCTCTACCAGGACTTGTAATGTCCCCTTGGGCTCCCCGCCTGCTTTTCTCCCGTTTGCTAAGATAGTCAGCCTCCCCCAAAGCAGATTTGGGGGCAGGAGCCCTGACAAGCCCTAAAACTCTCCCAGCAGATGGGGGCGGGGGCACACATTTCGGGGGGAAGTTCTGCAGCGCAGTCATTTTATCTCGTATCTTGCTTAATTCAGTGGTAACTATAGCAACTACCTCTAGCTGGAGATCAGTGAGGGGTGTCCCCCCTGAAAATTCACTTTGCCTTAGGCCATTTTAATTAACGTACAAATATCTTAAGGAAGGAACAGTTCGAGGTTTTTAAAAGAGAAGGGGGTAAGGAAGGGAAATGAGTGTGTTTGTACCATTTTTACTTCTGTTTACTTCCCCGAGCCATTAAACTAGGAAAATGACCAAGAGAAAAGAAAAGCATATTTGAAAAACATACATCTAGCTACACGCATTATTGAGGTGCATCAGTTAGAAACAGGGCGTGTTTTGTCTTTATTCGTATGTATGAAGTGGGACCGTCACTCAAGTGATGCCTGGTAGAGAATAAATACCCGTCACTGCTGGGGACCAGGGGGCACTACAGACTCGTCCAGGGTCAGGGGGTGCCTGAGCCGTGGGTATGGCCGGCATTCTGGGTGCTTCCCGGGTCCCGACTCCGCAGCGGCAGTAGCTGCGGGGCCCGGGCAAGTCTCCAAACCCCCTGAGCCTCAGTCTCCCCATCTGTAAAAGGGCAGCCTCGTGCCGGCTCCACAGGGCTGTCGGTGGAATTAATTAGAGTAACGAGTGAACAGTACTTGGCAAGGGACGGCAGGAAACCTTAGCCACTGTGATCGCCGCGCTGGTGAGGCAGAGAGCCAGGCAGGGCCCTGGCGGGAGTCTGGAGGCGGGGTCCTCAGACCTGCCAGAAACAGGCCAGGAGAGCTCTTCTGCTCTCTGGGCTCAGGCCCCTGCCTCCCCACCGTCTCTTGTCACTCATCCTTCCAGCAAACACGGTTTCTGTGCCCTGTCTCCTCTGGTTTGTGAAGTGGGTGTTGGGGGATCTGCTCTTTTCTGGAGAGGATGGGGGGACGGAGCTGAGTGCTGACGCCCACAATCTCACACCTTCTCATCAGCCTGGGGTTTGAATCTGTGTAGACAATGAGGGGGAAGGAACTAGCGTCACAAGCTGTGGCCACACCCCAGAGCCCAGGCTGCCCCCCGCACTGGCACGCAATCTGCTGCCTCTCCCGCACGACCTTCCTTCCCCACGCTGGGCCCACATGCTGGTAACCCCGGGGCTGCATCAATGAGCCTGGGGACAAGTGCCGGACGCCGGGGTGAGGGTCTCATTCCCAAACCTCCCCGTCACCTGTGTCCGATGACTTCATGCATATGTTTGCCAAAATTTGTATGAAGGAATTTTTACTCATTTCAGATTTTTTAAAAAATCAAAATAATAGGGACCTCACACAGTTCTCTCAGTCACCACCAGCTGCCCTGTCATATTTTCCTGAATCTCATCCACAGTCTGAGGTCTCTTCCCTTCCAAAGGTGATTTTAGTTTTGGGAAAAGCCAGAAGTCACAGGGTGCCAAATCTGGGCTGTAGGGGGGCTGAGTCACCTGGGTGATTTGATGTTTTGCCAAAAACCTCTGCACGAGCGGGTGCATTGTCCTGGTGAAGCTGCCAATCACCAGTTGCCCATAGCCATGGCCTTCAGAACATCCAAATAGTCTTGTGGAGAAATGTTCGAGCTTAACATACAATTTGGTGCAGATCCGTTGTTCTCCTCACTCAGTTTTTTGAACACGATGGCCTCACGGTGCACATGCTCACCCCACGGCGTCTACGGCCCCCACTGACCAGCACAGTGAAGTCCTCACTGTTCACACGTGGGCACCCCACTCCACTCTCCGAGGTTGCCAGGTGGCATCGATGTTGTGCAAACTTCTCCTTATATTAACTTTTTCCAGACAGATATACACATACATATCCTCTAATTTGCATTTCTTTCATTGCTCGTAAGTTTTTTAAATTTTTCTAAATTTGTTTATTTATTTCCAGTTCCATTGAAATGTAGCTTCATTGTATAAGTTTGACGTGTACAACCTGATGATTGGCTGTGTGTACATATTTCAAAATGATCGTCACCGTAAAATCAGTTGATATTCGTCACCCTTTTGGGAGGAGAGACTTGAAGATCTTCTGTCTCAGCAACTTTCAGATACATGATACATGCTACTAACTATACTCATCACGTTGTACATTTTCCTAAATTAAAAAGCCATTTATATTTCTTCTGCTCATTGCTTATTGATTTCCGTTGCCCATTTTCCTTGGGTGATTTGTGTTTTTTATTGATTTTAAGAGCTGTGTGCAGAGCCCCAAGGCTTTTGTCATGTTGACATGGTTTTTAAAGCGCCCATGGGCCCATCCTCTGACGTGTGTGACCCAGCTGAGATTTCTTACCACACACTGCCAAGTTGGCCGTGGTTCTTATTTCACACACAGTAAGAACGGGGCTCGGAGGTCAAGTGCACATAAACTGACATAAACACCAGGGTTGGGCTCGGAAGTTCCATGCATTTTTTGTCCTCTGTCTCTTGGAGACTTGTTGCCCAGCTTTGTGACCCGAGCTGCCCCAGTGGCTTTTGCTGCTGCTCCAGGGCTTTTGGCCACGCCCACATGCCCGTGGGTGGGAGATGGGACACACACCTGCCCGTGCACGGTCACACTCTGCACGCCAAAGCAAACCCTCCCAGTCTCTATCGCAGATGAGCGTTTCAGGACGAGTGGACGCAGGTCTGGGGAAACCAGTGAGGGCTCGCGTTCCCTGTGCAGTGCCCATGCTAGACACCCCGGGACGGGAGGCAGCTGCCGAGGTGGCCCAGTACCTGCCCTTCCCTACCGGGCTGGGAGGAGGCAAGGACAGAAGACAGGGAGAGACGGAGAGGAAAAAGAGGGGCAGATAGGAGACCGGAATGGAGGGGGGAAGCGAGGAAGACAGGAGTGGGGACAGAGAGGAGAGGCACCCAGCACTCGTGGGCTCCCCACAGGTTGACTTGCTCCCCCTCCCCCCTTCCTTGCGTTCACCCCTCTTTCCTTATTTCACGCCTTTCTTCCTTCCCTCCTTTCCTCCCTCCCCCAACCTCTTCCTCCCATCCTCTCTCTTTCTCTCTTCTTCCAAATTTTCCTTTTTCAGACACTCAAGGAAGAATCACAAATCCTTCATCTTTAAGGAGTTGCAACAAGGCTCAGAGCTCGGAATGTGCACTGTCTCAGGAGCAGGGAGAATTTATTGTCTTTTTCCAAACAAAGCAATAATTAGATCGCCCCAGATCACTAATATCATGTTTTCAGAAGCCCCGAGCAGACGACAAGCTAATATTTGTACAGTTGACCTTAAAACTGTGACAGCTAAGGGGCTGTTGGAGACATGCCCAGAAAGGCACCGACTATTAAAGGATTTAGCAATGCTGTGTGGAGAGGAGCTTTCGGGATTCTTTTAAAAACACGTTTGCAGTTTTGTAAGTCACTGTGCTATGGTAACTGTGGCATTAGTCTTTGACGGCATAATTACATTTTAATTGTATAGCAATTATGTGTTCAATAGTAATGGGGGGGAAATCCAGTGTCCAATCAGCTGCCACCATTGTGAAACCGGGACTCCGTGCTTCACAGGGTAGAACACGCCTATTTCCCGGTGGCCATTTGCATCGTTTAGTTGTTTTTGAACATTTGCAAAGATGCTGAGAATTCTCCCAGAGGCAGCTGACCACACAAACAACCTTAAAGACACAGCCATTGTCTGTCAAAACCCAGCCAGAAGCTATTTCACAAAATGTTCTGAAGACATATTTAGGAAAATATTCCCCTTTGGGCAGTCGGCTCCCATGGGACAAACAGTCTCCGGAGAAAAAAGAACACATTTTGCAGGGGGCAGGGTCTGGGAGGGGTGGGGGGAGCTGTGTCCAGGATTCTCGTGGGACGGCCCATTCGGAACAATTCTCCTCTCTCTCTCGGCTCTAAGTGGGAAGCAGGTCAGACCAAGAACCACAGTGGGACTCATCCCTCATCCCAAAGATTCCAGGGTTATTTTCTACCCCACTTTACACTCCCATCCCTGGCACATTTGTCATCTGGTCCCTGACAGGCCCGGAGGGGCAGAGAGGAGGGGCCTTTCCGGGGAAGTGCTGGAAAATGTGTACCAGCTGCCTGGGAAAGACGAGTGTGCCAGTTTCCCTGGTGTAAAGACTCCTGCCACGGCTGATTTGGAGCAAACCTGCCACCACTCAGCAGGTGGAAGGGAGGCCTGCGAGTTGCCTTCACAATTCTCCCTCTCTCTCATCTGTGGGCATTTGAGAGTAAGTTGAAAACTCTCCTGCCCCCTAAATATTTCAGATCACACTGTGATGTGTTTTAAGGGTAGACAGACATAGTGTTCTTCAATTATGTTAGGGAACTAGACGTTTGTCACTGGTGTTTTGGGGGTTTCCCAGAGTCCAAAGCCCATATCTGTGTTTTAGGAATCCCCCCACCTCCTGAATCTTGGCGGAAAGCAGAGCCGGATGTGCCGGAGCTTCTTGTTCCCAGCATCCCTTGCAGGTAGAGCCTGGTCGCAGGTCAGCCAGTCAGGCGTGCACCCCATCTTTTGACCTGGGTGGGTGAAACCCTTCACCCGGTGCTGTGGGCTGATGTTGGCTGTGCTGGCTGGTGGCCCAGCCGAGGCCCCCTTCTCCTGTCCGTCTCCCAGCTGAGTTCTGGGAGCTGCTCCAGCCCCTGTCCGTGAACTCCTTGGTTCTCTGCTAAGTCAGCCAGAGCTGTCACCAGCTGCCATGGCCCTGGACCTGCAGTGCCGGGGGAAGGGGGTTGCATGCTTCCACCCCAAGCACCTTGCCACACAAAGAACAACACGGAGTGGCTATCGCGGGGGCTGTGAAACCAGTGGAAACTAGTCTGGACGTCAGCGAGGGCAGAGCTCTCTCTGGGCTCCAGCATCCTGGGCTCCTGTCCCAGCCCCAGGGCATCCAGACGAGCTGCAGGCTGGAGAACGTGCCTCACCCCCAGACCTGGGTTTCCCTGTCCCTGTGGCCCGTAGGTGTGGTGCCCCCAGGACGGTGGTGAGGGAGGAGAGGAGGGGACCTTGTCGTACATGGCTCGGGCACCGTGAGGGCTCAGCTGCCTGGCCTCCGGTTCTTAGACCCTGTTCGGAGAAGAACCACATTTTTGTCGTCTGACACAGACGGTTTCCACAAAGGCCATGTTCAACATGTTGCACCCAGGCCGTGGACCCCAGAGGCAGGTCCTGCTCCTGTTTTCCGGGCGTCTGCAGAACTCAGGGAAGAACCCTTTCCGCTGGGAGTCAGCCTGGTCTGGGTCCACTAGGTACACCCAGGTGCCCCCTCAATCTGCCCACCCCCAGCGAGGCATCTCGTTTTCTGCGTGATTGTCAACTGTGCCCCTCAGGAGGCTCAGAGGGCTCATGGGACTTGTGGATCCTGGACTGTGGGCCTCCGGGTTTGAAAGTCTGTCCTGGTTGATGGCTGCGGGTGACAAGGGGGACATGTCAGACCCCTAGTGGATGGGTTGGCGGGTGGGGGTGCCTGGGGCAGGGCGCTCTCTCGTGCAAAGGAAAGAGGGGCAAACAGGCCCCTGCTTTCTGAAAGGGGCTGGGGGCCGAGCTGCAAGAGCCTGGCGAGCATCCCCCACCGTCATCCGACTCCACCCCCAGGAACCTGCGAGCAGGCTCGTCAGAGGTGCAGCCAGCGCTTGAAACACAGGGTGGCTTGTCTCGGCCCCCCGTATCAGAGCAGGGTTTAAAAAGAAGTAAAACGGCTGGCAGGGTGGGAATCATCCCGAGGGTACCATGCGCGGCTATCGAAATCCACGTCTGCATTGGTGTGCGCTAGTCCTGTTGAGTGAATAAAGGACGTCAAACTTTGTTCAGTGTATCGTGTGTCTATCGAAACAGTATATCACGCATGCGTGTGGAAACAAAAGATGCTCCGAGTAATTCTGTACGGGCACATACAACGACGGTGATTTACAACGTTCTCTGCAATGTCTACAATGGGAATTTGTCAAGCCATCTACCAAATTCTTGAGTGCACACTTCATAATTATTTATTTTACTATTTGTTTATGTTTCCCCAGCTTCATTGAGATACAATTGACATAGGCATTGTGAAAATGGAAGGTGGACAACGTGATGAATTGCTTAGATTATATTTCAAAACGGTGACAGCATGAGGTTAGCTGCCACATCCATCACCTCACGTGACTCCTTTTTCTCAGTGAGAACATTCAAGATCTATTCTCTCAATAACGTTCAAGTACACAGCAGGTATTGCTGACCACGATGCTGCATGTCAGGCCCCTGGATTCATGGGCCTTCTCACTGGAAGTCTGTACCCTTTGACCTACACGTCCCCCAGCCCCCACTCCGCAGCCCCTGTGGAGTTCAAGTGCGCGTCAATGTGTCCAAACGACAATGAGCAGACATAGCAATGCATCGAAACGATCTGAATTCCAATAATGAAAATAAAATGTCCTAGTAAGACCAGATTTAAAGCAAAATTAAGTGCTTCACCTTGGCACACCCTCGACAAAATGACCACAGAAGGTGGGAAAGAGGCGGCAGGAAGGCAAAACAGACAGACTGACAAACAGACAACGACAGGCATCTCAGCTTCAGATGACCAAGGTCAAACCTGCTGAGAAGGCGCACGGTGAGGAATCAGGTTGTTAGGATGAAGGAGCTGCGGACTCCACCAGGGCAGGGCGTCCTCAGACCTGCTCCTGGGCGGTGTGGTGGGCAGAGTGCGGTGGGCGGAGCCCACAGTCCCGGAACACAGGGGGCTGTGAATTGGAGTCAGGGGGTGGGAGGAGCGTGGGGCCCGGGTCTGTCTGCACCGCTCTCGTCTTCCCGAGCAGCAGAAACACCACCGGGGACCGCACCGTGCTTCTGGGCGATTACACAAACGGTCCCTGAACGCTCCTATGCTAACCCGTAAAAACGGGTGCTCCGTAAATTTCCCTTTCATTGCCGGTGCCTTAGAGAACAGCACCCAAGGAGGAAGGCTGATGAGACAGACTAGGAAAGTGGACAGCAGTGCAGTTGTGACCTTGGGTGGCAGCTCCTGGGGCCCGGATTCAGATGCCGGCGGCCACCTCCGTCGGGTTGCGGCATGCAAAGCCTCAGATGGACGCGGGGCAGGGCGAGCCGCACGGCCGCATCTGTCTTCAAGATGCGAAACAATAGTCATGGGAAGGGACTCTGTTTTTCCAAGGTCGTAAAGAAATCCTCAATAAATTTTAAAGAAATAGAAATCTTCTAATCCGCATTTATGACCCCAATATAATACCTAATATTGACATTTATGTTTAAACCAGAAAAGCTTTATTCCCTGCAACATTTCAAGTGTCCTTCTGAATGGTAATTGTATAGAACAAATGAAATAAAAACTGTAATAGTAATTTATTCAGAAAATAAAGCATTATATATTGAAATAAAATTGTAATAATAAATGAAACCATGCCTTTAAAAATGTAATTCAATATTACATTTTGGAGGCAGGGTTAATTTACAAGCTCTGATGTAATTCAAAATAATCGCGAAAGAGACCTTCAAAAGATTTAGTATTTTAAAGACATTTAAACGCCTAAGTGAGGACAGGGGGAGGGAAGACATTCCCAGCAAACACCCAGAGTCCACACAGTTCTCACAAACATGGACTGGAAAAAATTAGAGGCCCCACAGACAAGCAAGCGAAGGGTTTCGGTGCACAGAGCGCACTTGGTCGTGAACGGTATGTAACAGGTGTGGAGCAAACCCGAGTCTTTCATTAGATACCAACAGATTCTTCCTAGGGACCAGGTGTCCCTCCCTGCAGGGGTGCATCACTCCTTACACCCCGACGCCCACACTCCGAGGCAGACAGCGTTTTTGTTCCCACGTTGTAGGCGGGGCATGTCTCACCCACGGCCACCGGCCACACTGCCGGGAAGGTCACTGGGCGCATCCGGCCCCGGGCCCCAGGGAGCAGAGGTGTGTGTGGAAGGGCAGAAGCGTCAGGACTCCATGTCGTTAAAACACGGAGACCACAGGCAACCTGGCAATGCTGAGATAACAAGTGACCTCGCCTGGGAAATCTTGTACTGTTGTTACATGTGTCGCTGAGCCAACTTTGAGCAACTTGAAGTGGACGACGTTGAGTGACAAGAGCCTACGAACACACGTGTGCTTGGCCTTCCACCAGTGAGCAAAGGCTTAAATCCAGGCTCCAATCCGACATCTATTTCTTTATTTTTAAATGTGTATTTTATTTAACTTTTTTCGTTGATGGTTAATTTAATTTTTTTTTGCTTTTTTAAACTTTTTTATTGTTGCCCAAGTACAGTTGACTCCATTCGCCCCCCACTCCCCGCTACCCCAGCCACCCCCACTTCCCGCCCTGGCTCCCACCCCCTTTGGTTTTGTCCATGTGTCTTTCGTACATGTTCCTGAGAACCTTTCCCCATTTCAGCTCCTATTCTATAGCAGCTTTTCTCAATCCCTCCCGAACCCTGAGCCACTTGGAGAGTTTAAAAGCCATTTGTCAGCAATAAAAACAAAAGACACAAAGAAACAAAAGGCATTGTCCTGACCCCACACTCTCTGGGGTCGGTGCCAGGCTCCGTCTTTGTTTAGAACTCCCCAGATGCCAGGCAGCTGTTTTGCCAACTGCCCTAGAAGCCTTGGCAATCGGTTCACATCTAAGAGCCCGGCCCTGCGAAGTGGACCAGAGGTTGAGGGGCACACAAGCTATAGGCTGAAAGGTCACAGTAGCGGTCAGCCTTTAGCTCCCCAAAAGTATGATCACTGGGCCGTGTCTTTGGGGAACCTCCATGCATTTTCTATGCTCACTCAATGCTGAGCCCCCAAGATGAGCAGTGGGTGCTCACTGCTGGCTGATCCCAAGTCCTGTGGCGGTCTGTTTCTCTCTGTTATCCCACCACAGGTCCTCGCCTCTAAAGACGGCATGGATCCCAGACTGCTCGCCTCTCTCCTGGGGACCATCCCTGCTGGCCACTTGGGACAGCTGCCCCATGGTCCTTCGCCGGGGCCCCTCTTCCTGCTCCTGAGCTGGCTGAGTCTGCAGACCTCAGCCCCTTCTCCCCAGTCTCGTGGAATCGCCCGCAGCCTGGAGATCCAAGTACATGGTGTCACGCTGCGTTCCTGAGAACGCCCACCCTCCATTTCCATCTCTGCCGAGGGTCTGGAAGCAATCACCAGGACACCCTGTCCCCAGCGTGCTGAGGCCAGGACACGCCACAGCTGCCTTCGGCTAAATGGGCAAATGGGCTAAAGAGGCTGGGTGAGGAGAGACAGACGAAGGGCAGCATAGCTCAATAATGTAGTAATTCAAGGGGAGAGGCGAAGCCACCATCATTTACAGGTAGAACGACCCCTTACCTAGAAGAACGAGCAGGCAAACCTCAGACAAACCTTCAATCGCCTTTCTCTTCACTTGCACAGAAGTCACAAAGCCAATGACTGATTCACAAGAACGATACGTTTCTAAGTGTTTAGAAATTAGCTTAACACAGGTTCCTGTGGTAACACCTCAAAATTATGGGGAAGGACGTAGAAAATGATATGAATAGTATCTGAATATATTTTTAGTTTGTCTTAGCTTTTCAGGCATAGTGGTCGCATTTGAAGAGAACCCCACCACACTCCCCCCCTTACACCATGTCCTTTGGGACTGGTGGCAATAGTTAACAATAATGCGTTATATCCATGAAATCTGCTGAGAGAATAGACCTAAAGTGTTGTTACCACACACAAAATAAGTTAGTAACTATGTGAGGTGTTAGATTTTTTTTAAGATTCTATTTATTTATTTTTAGAGAGAGGGGTAGGGAGAAAGAGAGGGTGAGAAACATCAATGTGTGGCTGTCTCTCACCGGCCCCCCACCAGGGACCTGGCCCACAACCCAGGCATGTGCCCTGCCTGGGAATCGAACTGGCCACCCTTTGCTTCTCAGTCCAGCACTCAATCTACTGAGTTGCATGCTTTAAATATACACGACTGTTGTGACCTGCGTCTCAGTGAAGATGGGGGAAGAGTCACTGTGCAGCCCACTTACGGTGTTTGTGACAGCAGACCACGTGGAACAGTGCACGTGGAGCAGAATCCAGATCACGTGACAGCTGTAACAGATTGATGCAGAAATGGGCCACAAACCCAAGCGCCAACAGGAATAAAATAGAAACACATTTCATGGGAGAGAAAACACCGTAAAATACAAGACTTTAAAAGACTGAAAAGATGTTCAACTTCACTAAAAAACAATGCACCTGAAACAAAAAAATGTACATTTCTCAGGACCTCCTACTGCTACAGGTGAAGCTCTGTCCCCCTAAAGCCGGTGTGCTGAAGCCCTGACCCCAGCACTGCAGACGGCGGCCATGAGTGGGGAGAGTCTCAAGGAGGTAACGAACTTAAACGTGAGGTCATTCTGGTGGGTCCTAATCCAATGTGACAGGCGTCCCTGTAAGAATGACCAGGACACAGGTAGGCGGAGGGAAGGCCGTGTGAGCACAGACGGAGGAGATGCCGTCCACAGGCCGAGGGGAGGGGCCTCAGAAGACCCCCACCCGCCCACGTTTTGTTCTCAGACTCACAGCCTCGGGTCTTCCTTCTTTCTTCACAGAGCTCTGCGTGGCAGTGAGTATGGACGCCCAGGCCAACCCTCCCTAAAAATGAACTGAGGTGATTTACGCACCGCTTCTGATACCAAAGACGACTGAATATTTGTGGAAGTTACATCATTTCAAACATACGTACAGGAAGGTAATGGAAAACGCTGCTCCCCAAACACCATCGTTTTCTAGGGAGGCAACAAAGGTGGCCCCTGAGTAGGCTCTGAGTTTTAGCAAAGTCACGGGAGAAAATGTCACTGCACACAGAAGTAGACAAAGAAGGTGCCGGGGCCAGTCCAGCCAGGGGCTTCCAAAGCGGCTGTGACTCAGGAGATGGAAATATGGATTCTTCCCCTTTCATCACCCCCTCGATCTCTGTGTGTTGTTGAGGTTCCCTCTCATTCCCTCTCGCTCCTTCATGATATCTGGGATGGGACCCAGTGTGTTCCAGCTACTCTGGGTGTTAACACTCAATCCGGCTCGAAGCCTTGACGTCGGGCAGTTGCGTCTCCCCTTCGAGAGCACGTGCTGGAGGCCCGGCCCCATCTGCCTGGATCGGAGGACAGGTGAGACACACCTGTCTCCGTGCTCAGTGCTGGCATCCGGGAAGGAAGGAGGACTCTTTGCCGCTGCTGTTGAGTTGACACGTCTCTCGGCTGGTTGGCTGTCGATGCTGCTGTCCCACCCACGGCCGTCACTACCTTCTGCGGGGCAGGAAGCGAATCCTACCATCTGGTGGGATTTACAGACGTCTACTGAATCATCCCCTTGGGCTGGAGAGCCACTGTCCCCAGGGGCCTCCCCCAGCCTCCGCCTGGGCTGCCCTGAGCAGGAGCCGCCTGTGGGTGGAGCAAGTGCACTGGGCCCTGGGGTGCTTAGCAGTGAGTCTCCCCGTAAGGAGAGGAGTACGCACACGTCCCCATACAGATGGCTATTCTCAATTTACTGATGCGAAGAATGCACCGCATCCAAGGCATGAATATGAAGTACGCAACGCTCTTCACTGAAAACTGTGCAGACAACTGATTCTGCCAGAACGCGCGCTTGATTTCCGGTGAGCTCTCCCCACGGCGACCCCGTGGCCGCAACTGACAGACAAAAGTAAAACCATGAAGTTGCGTGTTGAAACTCGTTTATCAACGGTGTAGGAAACTCTTTTGCTGAGTCAGATAATAGTTCACACATTTGAAGAAAATTTCCTCAATGTTTTGCGCTGTTCATAATACAGTGACTAGAGTCGAGTCTACTTTCAGATTTAACTTGCGTTATTAGTACCTTGAGCATCAGTTTCTAAAGTCTAGGCCATGAACGTGACGGTAGAGTAAGCCCGGGCTCGCAGCATTTGACCATTTCCACATGGGAATGCCCGCAGGACACTGCGGGGAGAGATTGGGGCAGCGCGAACCGGCCGGAGTCCCGGTCAGGGACAGAGCATCTCCGTCAGCAGGCACAGATGACAGTGAAATGTGGTAGAACAATCAGGATGATGACTTTTGAGTATTTATTACCTTCATGTTTGATATAATCTGTTTTATGGTGAATTTATACAATTTACGTTTTAATCGTGGCTCATAAATGGCTCACAAAATTCCTAAAAATTTCAGCCAATTCTCACCAGCCAGTATAAGCTGGCTCTGGGACACGGGGAACTAGACAAAACCCATGCTGGGGCCCTGCCAGCCCTGCCCATGGCCCCCCAAAGGGACCGGTCCTGTTCTCTGCAAACAGGCCGGGAAGCTTCTCGGTGCCCCGTGGACGCCCAGGCCATAGCTGGTCGAATCAGCTTGAACACACACGACCTAGGGAAGCAGCCAGTGGGTGACTCAGCTTCTCTGTTTCTCGGGGTCAGAACGAAGATTCAGAGAAAGTGGCAGCAGGTAGCAGGGCAGAAAGAAGACACGCGGGGGAACACTCAGGTGTCCGATGGTGAAACTCCAGCCCGAGAATGAAGCGTCACAAACTCTTGGCTAAGGGCACGAAGCTACCCACATTCCAAACCTTCCCGAACCCCGGTTGTTCAGATTCCCCCTTTTCAGTTTTTTAGTCTTTACTGTGCCAGCACCTGCACCGCCCACCTTTGAGCTGGAAACAGACAACATCTAAGACAGTTGTCGCATCATCCGCTTCCCCTGACTTTGCCTGAATACATAAGTGGCACAAACCAGGTGCCGCCGCCCTCTTTGAGGGTGTCTCTGACTTCTTTGTTTCCTGTTAGACACCCTGGGTGATGGGAGGCTGTGGTTTGACCTATGAGTACTGAATGCTACAGGGCGTTGTCCCATAACCTGGGGTGCCAGAGAAGTGACAAAACAAAGATGCGGGTGGCCAGGACGGCACCACAGCCTCGGTGGCCAGCCACAGAAACATAGAGAATCGCAGAGGAAGTTAGGTTTTGGTTACGGGCAACCACAAAGAACTTGCTATCACAAGTTGCCACATGGTTCCCATATAGCTAGTAAGTAGCAGATTTTCTTTGGGCCTATGAGTCACTGTCCAAAATCTGCATTCTCCTTCAAGTGCGTGCAAAATGAGATTATCTATGCGTGCATTTTTTCACACTTCCGGAAGCATGGAGCACACCAGAGGCCTATTCTGTACTTCGTTCCCAAGACTTTGGACTCTTGTTTCAGCTCATTGCCGCCAGCTTCTTAGTGTGGAAAGCTGTGATTTCTCCATGAGAATTGGGCAGCCCCCGTGCCTATTGCTCACCCATCTGCCAAGAATTCACAAATTGGACAAGACACCCTGTGTGCAAGACTGTAGGAAGCAGGCATTCTCACGTGTTGTTGGTGAGAAGACAAACATGGTGTGACCCCTTTATCCAAAAACTCCACCTGTGCACATGCCCTTAGACCCAGCAATTTCTAGGAATTTATCCTAGGACATCATGAGTTTATGCTAATTTCTCTCCAATAATGTACAGGGCTACCCATTGAAGCATGGCTTATAATCGCAGGATACTGGAAACTGCCGAAGTGCCCGAGCAAGGACACCCACTGGACCAAGGAAACTGGTCCAGTAAATAAACTCGGACACATGCACGATGGAGCACTCCTGCCAAGACCGAGAATTTCTCCCTCTTGTTGGCCAAATGTGGATCAAATCCCTCTAACTGTTGTCCTTTGAAGAGGAGGGAATTACACAAAAGAGTGAAGGCAGGATCACCCTGAGTCTTCTGAAGTTCACCCTCCAAAATCCTACTGATTTGCAAAGAACCTATAAGATTCAGAGTTCTTAAAACTTGCCCTTTGGGCCAGAATGTTTCTGCCCAAGATCAGGATACAAGAAATAGCAATGAGAGCACAGCAGTCATGGGAATGAGCCCCCGAGATCTCCTACGACAGGGAGCACAACTGACAGACAGCCCCAGGTGCCCCCGCTGTGGACACAACACCACCACAGTCTTGTCCAGCGCCCACCTCCTGCAGGCAGCTCCCAGTTCAGGCCTAGGCGCTGTGGGGCTCCAGTGCCAGCTGACTCCTGCCAGGCACGCAGCTCTCCGGCAGGTGGCTGTTGGTTCACGGACTCCCCATCAGCCCGGCCCCATCACTCTTGGAACCGCACTGCAGCCTGAGGCTCTTCCCGGCCCGTCCTCCTCCCTCCTTCGTTTCCTCCTTCAAGACCAGTCAGATCCTCGCAGTGAACTCCAGGCCCTCCCTGCCTCCTCCTGGCCCCTCGAGGTGATGCATCATCCCCCACGTTAGCCCTCAATGAACCACCGTGTGTCTCACCCTGTCCCGGTGCCATGACTCTGCACGGGGCTCCCCCACCTTCAGGGGCATAGTCTTCGAAGGGCCCCGAAGAGGTCATGGACTAACTGGCCTCTTGGCTAGCTGGGGAGGGGGTGCCCTGGGCCAAGCGCATGCCCAAATTCCTGGTCCGTGATGCAGGCAGGTCAAGGACCACTAGACCGAACCTCAGGATAAAAGCTCCCTTCGTTAGCCTCAGCGGGGACAGAAGGTCCTTGGCATGGTGAGTGAGTGTCACCGCAGGGGACACTTGGGCCCCTGAGCCTGAGGAAACCAGGCGCACTACCGACAGTGGCTTTCTTTGGCTTTTGCCTATTAGTCAGATCTCCAGGCTTAACAATGGAGCTCATTCTTTAGTTCTGGAAGGGACCGCGGCCAGCGTTCGTCTGCGCTACCTCTAGCCGCCCCCCAAAGAAGGCCCAGTGGGTGCCAGAGTCGAAATGCCTGGGTCTCAGCCTCCAGGTCCCGCTTCAGTCCAAACCAGCCCATCACATCGAGTAGCCAGGAGCATGACCCTAATTGACCCCTTTTCCTAATTCTGCGGTTAAAAGTCATTTGTCAGCCCAACCCAGAAATGAAATAAAAAAGAATAGAACGTGGAATAGGACATGGAATCCTAATAAATTCCATGTCCAAACAGCCTGAAATATAAATTATATTCATCTATTACTAAACAACAGGGAGAGGAAAAACCCTTCCAGGAATTTTAAATGAACTGGCTGGTGAGGCCTAAGGTCCTCCAATTTGATTTGACTTATAAAAAATGTCACCTTATGAAACCTCAGTAACAATTCTGAATAAATTCATGCAGGTGCTCCACTGACATTTCTCTGCATTTACTGTGTCCCAGGCTCTGTTCTGCATACTGCAGATACTGTGGCAGGAAAAGAAAAGAGAAAAACGAAACCGATCCTAGAATCCCAAAATCATAGGAACCACAGGACCAAGGGCCTGGAGCAGACTCCGTCACAACACTTAAGTCCGGTTTGAGGATTTCAGAAGGACTTGTTCACACACATTAGTATTTCCTTAAAAATACTCTTTAGATGGCAGCGATGCATTTTTGATGACGCAAGAGTCTTCCACACATGACACAGACCAGGAAGGGTCTCTATGCTCAGATGCATGTGTCCCATTAAATAGTCCACACAGACTCTCCCACCGGCCCCTCGGCTCGGCTTGCAACGCAACACGTGAAGCTGAAACCATCCAGAGAGGGTGAGGGGATCGTCCCCGCCGTGTTCTCAGACACGGCCTGGATGCCTTGGGTTGTCAGGTTCTGAGTTAGCACCGGTCCAGCACCCCAGCCTCCTTCTGTACTGGCGGTGGAATGCCTTCCACCTGTGACACAGTGTCACCCGTGACCTGGTGGCCAAGAGTGTTGGGGAGTCAACCTGACATCTATACCTGCCCCTCCTCCCCTGCCTGCCTTTCCTGGTGGGGCCACAAGCAGCGATGGCACCCTGGGAGTAGCGTGCGCCCTCGGCAGGGTCTTACCCGGGGTTTCATTCTCTGTGGTCATCATGTTAATTCTCCATAATTTTCTCTGAAATTCGTGTTTTACGAGTGAAATCCAGTAGGACGATGCAGCCTGCCCCGGGGGGACTTAGAGCTCGGCTCACCTCACCCCGACACGTTCTCCACCACCTTCTCCCGCAACCCCACGGCTACAGCAGGGGACCCGGTAAGGGGTAGGAGGCACACCCCCGGAGCGGACTCGGGGGTAGCGCCCAGGCACCCGTGGGTGTCTGCACTTCCTTCCTCCGCATCTCTTTCTCACACGGGGAAGTGCAAACAAGCAACACCGTGGCAGGCAGAGAGAGAAACCACAGGAGAAAGGAAAAGCTTGTCCCCTGCTCTTTGCACCAGGGGTTCCAGGTTTTCACTTCTCGGGTCCTGCACGTTATGGGCCAGCCCTGGACTAGAGCCAGAAGCTGTTTCCTGGCCATCCTCGAAATTCAGAGGCCGCCACCCTAGGCAACAGATCTGGCCATGGCCCACTTTCGAAGGGGGCTCCCTTGGCGATGGAAGTGCTCATCTGATTCCCTGTTAATTTCCCAGAATAGAACAAAATGCAGGCGATCAGGACAACTTGATAGAATTCGCTAATTAAGGCACATTGTGCACGTGGGCGTGTGCCAACCACATCATCTGCGGGCTTGCGCCGTTTTCTCCGCAATCTGTGGATCGTGAGGACGCCGTGGCCCCTCCTGGAGCAGTCCAAGCGTAGCCTCCTTAAAGGCTCACAGACGCTCTCGCCAGCGTTCGGTGCGCCCCGGTTATGGGACAAACGCTTCCGGCACCTTTTATTGATACAAAGCTTTCTAGCCTCACGATTTTTTGCACCAGAATCTATGTTGGTCCTAATATGGACCTTTGTAGTTGCACATTTGTATCTTGGCCCATTCATTATCGGCAACTCCTTTGCACTTTTGAAGGATCTCTTATTTATGTTATATAGCTGAGTTTTTTATTTTTGTGTCCCCTGTGAAAATCTTTGTTTTTCCACAAGGCAAGGTACCCAGTTTCTGTTTTCACTTGTTATAGATACAATAAGGGTATATATTTCCTGTTGACTGAGTTTTTTAAAATTGTCTTCATTCTTCTTGACTTTCCATGAGTTGTTCATGTCTTTACTACAGGGCTTTGTTTTGTTTTTCTATAGTTTTATGAAAGTGTTAGGACCTATGCATGTTCTCTTGACCTAATTTTTCACAGGTACATCTATAAAGTCCTTCATTTTCTTTTAACGTCGAGAATTAAATATCAGCAACTTTCTGTCTTCAAACAACTGGATCTTTGTCTAGCTTTCGCTTCCTTGTCTTCCCCCACCACACTCTGCACACCCCACTACCCTGGTTCTGCGGAAATCGCGGGACGTGTACTCCAGGGCACACCCTTCTTTATCAAGAGCCCTTGCTTAGAAATCGCATTAACTGTCATCACTACAATACCAAACAATTTTAGCTACTTATCAGTTAGACCAGTTTCCTTGTTCACGACATTTCTTTTATAGTCCATCTCCCATCTTGCAATGTTTTTACTTGATTTACTCTTCATTCTGTTTTACTGCTTATTGAACAATCTTTTTATGTTGAGCAGCTGCGGTGTATTTTCTGAGCCCTTTAGTAATTTAAAATAACTGTGTCTTTGATGTGAACAACCCTGAGTTTGGGAATGAGAATCCAAGGCCACATTTTTCCCCCTTAAACTCCTATAAAAATCACCGTCTTTTCGTTTTGGGTTGCAATTAGAAGCTTAACAAAACTGTTCCATCTTTCTGTCTAAATTATCTCCATTCTCCCCGACCGAAATCAGGCAGGGTTTCCTGTCTGTGTTGACATGCTCATGTCACCAAGATATAGCCACATGGGGGGCTTCCTTCCGCCTTTCTCTGATACTTTTTGTTTGTTTTTTATCTTTCCTATTATGTGTTTTTTTNTCTTTTTATGTTGAGCAGCTGCGGTGTATTTTCTGAGCCCTTTAGTAATTTAAAATAACTGTGTCTTTGATGTGAACAACCCTGAGTTTGGGAATGAGAATCCAAGGCCACATTTTTCCCCCTTAAACTCCTATAAAAATCACCGTCTTTTCGTTTTGGGTTGCAATTAGAAGCTTAACAAAACTGTTCCATCTTTCTGTCTAAATTATCTCCATTCTCCCTGACCAAAATCAGGCAGGGTTTCCTGTCTGTGTTGACATGCTCATGTCACCAAGATATAGCCACGTGGGGGGCTTCCTTCCGCCTTTCTCTGATACTTTTTGTTTGTTTTTTATCTTTCCTATGATGTGTTTTTTTTTTAAAGATTCTTATTTATTTATTTATTTTTAGAGGGGAAGGAGAGAGGGAGAGAAACATCAATGTATGGTTGCCTTTTGTGCGTCCCCTGCTGGTAGTTAGCCTGCAAGGTACCGGCCTGCAACCCAGGCATGTGCCCTGACTGGGAATCGAACCGCGATCCTCTGGTTCGCAGGCCCGCGCTCAATTCACTGAGCTACACCAGCCAGGGCTCCTATGATGTGTTTTAAAAATAATCTTCCCACTTATTCTTTTAACCACAAATTTGGTTTGGAACATCCTCCACCCAACCCTCCACTGACCCCGCCCCCTCGTTCCTCCTCCACTCTCATTGGGGGGGCGTGATCCACAAGCTGGGACCCTGACCTGCCCCTGTTTTCTCGTCTGTGGAAGGCTGAGTTGATCCCTGAAGGTCACCAGCCTAGACTTCAGCTGCAGATCCACGTACGGTCCTGCCTGGCAGCGAGGCAGTAGTTCAGGGCTCACCTGTGGGGGCTCACCTGTGGGGGACGCCCGTGCATGTGGTGACCTGGGAGAAATAGACCAGGGGAAAGCCTACATGTCTGAGTGTGAGCGGGCTGGGGGGACAATACCAGAATGTCCTGCTATAGGACCATAAGGCAGCTGTGTGTCCGCGGACAGTGGGGTATCAAGGTCCTGAGTTGCTGCCTTTGCCAAGTTAAGGATGTCTCTAAGCTGCATTTTCCAGTGATAGCTTTCTTAGGGAGAGACTTTGTGGGGCCCCAGGAAGCGCTGTCCTCTTCCTGGCCAACCGCCACCAGCCCAGCCACCCCTCCAGTCCCCCACGGAGGGTATGGAGGTGCCCGGTCCCCTCAGAGCTATGATTTCCGGGAGGCTGGAGTTCCGATGCCGGGACAGACCTGTGGTCTGCCTGTCCGTGGCTCTGTCTTGGGTGTGCTTATCAAAACCGTGGTCAGTGGAAGCGACCGCCCTTCCTTCCCTCCTGGCCCCAGGGTAGAAATCCCCGCACTGCAATCTCACAGCAAAGCTCCGCTTCCTCTCTTGTTATTGAACAGAATGTCCTCAGAGAAATGACAACCATGTCGTCAGTCTGCGCCGTGAGACACTGGAGTCGCTCTCAGACTGTGTCTCGGTCCCCTGCTCTGCGCCCCGCTGCCCCCACACGGTCACGTGAGTAGTGCCCCTGGACCGCAGGCGCTCCAGCCTCATCCCCCACTTTTTAGGCAGGCCCTTCTCGTTCTCAGAACACACTTGCTGCTTCCTGCCAGTCATTTCATCACTGGGAGGTTGCTTCCAATCGGACAGCCAGTGTCTAGCATGGTGCTACAACTCCCTGGTCCCATAAAGCTGGCCGGCGCCACTGGTCAGTCACGCTTGTTTAGTGTGACCCCAGCGTGGCCCCGACGGGATCTGCCGTCTGTTGTTGAGGCGCATTCCTCACGCTCAGTGGTTCCACCCACATAAAGCTGTTAGCTTACTGCTCTGCAGGCCTGAGGTCCAACGTGGGTCTCGTCGGGCTGAAGTCTGGACGCGGGCGGGTCGCGTTCCTCTCTGGAGACTGGAGGGGGCTTTCCTGGCTCACTGTGCTTGTCGGCAGGATACGGCTCTGGGCTGGCGGAAGACTGAGTCTCTGCTCCTGGTTGGCTGTCCGCTGGGGTCACTTAGGC
The DNA here is from genome assembly GCF_014824575.4 of Sturnira hondurensis. Taxonomy (NCBI): domain Eukaryota; kingdom Metazoa; phylum Chordata; class Mammalia; order Chiroptera; family Phyllostomidae; genus Sturnira; species Sturnira hondurensis. The sequence continues at coordinate 3,247,603 of NW_028091124.1, read as the reverse complement.
AACGGAAGGCCTCTCTTCGGCCCCTGCACAGACCCCCACACCTGGTACCAGCATCAGGTGTGAGTCCTCGTACTGCCACCTTTCTGACCCCTTCCCACCCTCCCCTTCCGCCTTGAAGGACTCACGTGGTTTCTTTGGTCCCACAGGGCACATGTGCAAAGCCTCCTCCGCCCTGTCCCTCAGGTGCCAGATGTGCAGGTTCCTGGGTGGACATCTGTCGGGAACCCACATCCCGCTTACTACGTGAGAGTTCTCTGGCTCTTCGACCAGGGTGCAGATCCCACCCAGGAGGGCTCCACCCTCGTGGCCTCATCACCTCCCAGAGGCCCCAACCCATAACGCTATCACCTTTGGGGGTAGGACCTCACCGTCTGATTTTAGGGATGACACATTCAGACCCTAGCAGGTGTGACTGACCAATAAAAATATATGACTTCAGGTTTTATTATACATATAGATTGTGAAATAATCCCCAATATCAAGCTGAGCAACAAACTACGATTTCACGAAGTTGCCACGCATGGTTTTGTGGGATGAGAACACTTAAGATCTGCCCACTTAGTGAATTTCAAGTGCGCATCACGGCGCTGCTAACCATTTTCACATTCGACGTCCAGAACTCTCTTACCCCGCACAGCGGAACCGCGCACCCCTCGATCAGCGCCTCCCCGTCTACCCCACCCACTCGGCACCTGCCGATCACCACCCCGCTCTCCGCTTCTGTGCCTCCGACTACTTTAGGGTCCACATGTGAGGGGGCACAGGCACATTGGTGTTATACAGGGCATATTCGTCAGCCTGACACAAAGAAGGAAACCCTTCGTCAACGGGCCAAGGTTGCTGCCGTGCGGGGCGGGTGGATCCGGAGAGCTGACGTGCAGCGTGGTGACCACAGCGTGGTGACGGCACCGTGGTGAAGGCTGGGAGTGTGCAGGAGAGTGGACGCTCAGCGCTGCCCTCACACCAGCAGAAACTGTGGCTCCGAGGAGGTGGCCCATCGGTTAGCTCACAGGAGCAGTCGCTCACTACGCAGAGGTGCAGCAAATCACCCTGTTGTGCATTTTGACTGTATACAGTTTTTATTCGAAAAGTCTTTTCTAAAAGAAGGACGTCCTGACGTTGGTGACAACAGGGGTGAAGCGGGGGGTGGGGGGCGGGGACGGGGCGCTGAGAGCAGCCCCTCCTTCCCCCCGGAGCTCGCCCCGGACTGACTGACGCTGGCCCGGAGATCGGTCCAGCGGACACGTTGGAACCTGGAGACGGGAGGTTCAGCGAATCCGCATCCTCCGCTCAGCGTGAACTTGCAGATGTTGGCTCCCCCGGGGTGGACTGCAAGAAGATCGACACTCCCAGGACAGAGGCTGGTGATTAAGTGGCCCTTGTGGCCTGCGCAGCGTCATTCTGCGCGGTGTCCGAGCCTCCCAACTGTCCGCGCTCCGACTGGGAGCTTCCGATGCCCACAGCGCCGGCCGCAGCTGCCACGGCTTGATTTGCAACCACCCGGGGTTTCTCAGACCGTAGCTACCTGACATCGAAGTAACCCGTCAGCTTCAAACACAACCAGCAAAACAATGGTAAATAGAACAGCTGTTTGGGCCCACTGTGATCTCCCCCCTCTAACGGGTGTTTTAGCCACTGACAACTCTAGAGAGAGTTGTCAATTAGGACTCGAGCTAAATAATGGCTTTTTGTGTGCTGGGGGTGACTTCCTAGATGAGGTGACTGACGTCTCCATGGGTCTCGGATACGCGAGGCTGTAATTAAGAAGCAGCTGACGCAGGCTGCCAAATCCCCCCTGCCTCTCTGTTGCACAGAATAAATTTCATTCTCGGCCTTTAAACCAGCTTCCGAGTTAACTGTGTCCTCCATTCACCCTTGTTCCCAGGGTTCTCGTCCTTCCGGCATTTCTACACATTAGTTCCAGGAGCGCTCTTGTTTAGGCCTGAGCGAGTTATCTTTTAGAGGATTACCCATGAATGTCATTAATCTGTTTAGAAATTTACGTCTTCTGTGGACTTGTAGTTCAACAAAAGAGAACCTGTGCAGGATTTAAACAAATCAAAAAGTGCAGGAAGGCTGAAAGCGAAAGGCCACACATTGCTGCCCCACTCGCTTGTCCCCAAGCCTTGTTGTTTGCTTCTGATGGCCGTCCCCTAGACCTAAATTCTATGCACACACTACTCCATTCTGACTTACTTGCTTTGCTCTTGGCCTTCTGTTGTGATGTGTCTGGTCAGGTCAACATCCCCCACTCCCCTCCACCCAATACAGTCACATCACTACTCGTAGTCGCTTTCACAAATATTATCCCCTGTGAACGTCCTTCACTCCTAGTGGTGTTTCCAAGTCGGCTTCCCAACAGCCCGATTAATGCAGCGGCACCTGGGCCTCTGAGAAAGCAGGTGGCGAGGTGGGGGCTGACAGGGCGATTCGGTGTCACAAAGATCTCAGCTCTCCCTACGTGCATGTGTAAATGCCAGCATTCCAACGAAAACATCAACAAGACGTTTTATCACTAATGTTCATGGATCAGGGGTGTCCAACCTCTCGGCGTCTCTGCAACACACTGGGAAAAGAAGAGTTGTCATGGGCCACACATTAAATACATTGAGACACGTAATCACACAAAAAATCTCGTAATGTTTTAAATACATTTACAATTTTGTGTTGGGCCACACCCACAGCCATCCTGGGCTGCATGTGGCCTGCGGGCTGCAGGTCGGATGCCCCTGGTCCATGTATAGAAAGCTTGGGAAACACAGGGAAGAAGCTAATGACAGGTTCTGGCTCTTCAGGTAGGAAAATGTTCTAGAAGGCCTCCGTAAGTCAAGCAGTGCAGACTGAATAATCATGAATACACAGACCGACGGGTGGACCAGCATAAATAACCCAGAAATAGTCCCAAGCACATACAGAAATTTAGTATATGGTAAAGATAGTATCCCAAATTACCAGAGCAAAGACGGACTTTTTGATAAACGGTGCCAGGGCGAGAAGGCAGGCACATGGGAAAAGATAAAAATAGATCCACACCTCACATGATACGCAGAAAGCGACTCCAAACGGGCCAGAGCTCCGTGTGGAAAAGCTTGGAGACACACCCACGTGGCAGCTGACAGGAGTGAGTTCTTGTTCATCCTGGTGGGGAGAAGGGCTTTCCGACGGTGAAACCATGGAAAAGCAACAAAGGTGAGGACTGATAAACTTGACTCCATAATATAAAAAATTTTCCACACAGGAAAAAAAATCACCATAAATAAAGCTAAAAGAAAGTCAACAATTAAGAGATATACTCATGACACATATCAGAGACAAAGAATTACATCTCTAATATAAAGCATTCTTTGACAAGAGAAACGTGACTAAAATCTGATAGAAAAATGGGCAAAAAGCACAAACGGACAGCTTACAAAAGATGCAAAACCGGTCCAACAGACATGAAAACACTGTCAGCCTCACTCAACAAGAGAAATGCAACTAAACCTATAGTGAGACTTCACTTCCCTCCTATCAGACTGACAAAAATTAAAAACTACGACAGTGCCTATGTTAAGGAAGCTACGAGAAGCCAGATTTTCCCCTGGCAAGAATGCAAACTGGCACAGCCCATCTGGAGGAGAATCTGGCAATTTCTAACCACCTGTACACGTGGTTGCCTGGTGATCGGCCCCTGGTGTGAAGACGGGTTGTGTGTCCACGCTGTTTGCGATTGGAGACGACGTAGATGGATGCCTGACCTACAACCGTGGACGAATGAGCTGTCGTACCCCAACACCATAGAGCGCAAAGCAGGGTACAAAAGAATGACGAGGATCGCTGTACAGCGTAGTGGAGGGATTTCCAGGAGACCTTATTATAGGAAGGGGTGGGGCAGAGTGCATAGGAAGACTAAGGTGTGCCACCACCTGTACAGGAAAAAAGAGCAAGTAAGAGAATATACGTTTGTGCAAAAAGACGCACAGAAAGAAGGGGCCAGACACTGATGGCGTCGGTCACATTTGAGAACAAGGGTAAAAGGATGGGAAAGGAAGAGGCCTCTGAGTTGGTTCTGACTTTGGAAGCCATATTAATGTGTCATATACTTAAAATGAATGAGAACAATAAAACCTCACCATGAAGTACAAACAGAAACAAATGAATGTACGTATTATGTGATTTCTTTAAAGATTTTATTTATTTATCTTTAGAGGGGAAGGGAAGGAGAGAGAGAGATATCAATGTATGGTTGCCTCTCATGCATCCCCTGCTGGGAACTAGCCTGCAACCTAGCCATGTGCCCTGACTGGGAATCGAACCAGGATCCTTTGGTTTGCAGGCCCGAGCTCAATCCACTGAGCTACACCAGCCAGGGCATATTATGTGATTTCAAATGAACACCAAACAGAGTGAAGCATGAGGAGGGAGGACAAACCCAAACAACACTGCAACACAAGAGTTTGACCCTGCACCCTTGGGCTGAGGACAGAAACAACAGTGAACGAACATTGAACTGTAGCTATGAGGTGTGTTTTGCTCAGCAGCGTGGCCAGTGCTTCTGAAACTATATTCCAGCACCGAGGAAATAAGTAAGTATGTGGTGGGAGCTGGATTGCTCATTATCGGAGAAGGGAATCAAAACTATGGAAAGAAGGAAGGTTAGCATGAATCTTGAAGGGACGTGTATTGGAGGTATCAGTGTGAACACCTGGCTTTAAAGATAGACAGATAGACAGATAGATAGATAGATAGATAAATGGAATTAATAAATAAAGAATAAATAGATGAGTGGATGGGTGGATGGATAGGTGAATAGACACTGATTTTTTTCTCTCTGCTGAGGGAGCACAGAAGCAATGATAGATACCCACGGGCAACAATCAAAGCTGTTACCTTGATCCTGGGTTTCTAAATGACATTCCGCACTAAAAAGAACAGGATCTTCTTAGAGAAAGAGCTAGTTCTGGGTCTGAGACAGAACAGATCTTGGAAAAGAACCCGGGACACCGTATGTCTGAAGACAAGGACGGCTCTAAGGGTGATGGGAGTGTGTCAGAGGGACACAGGGCCACCTTGAATGCGCTCCTGCAGCCCAATCTGGGGCAATTTGAGCATTAAACCAAATAGTGATGAAATCCTGACAGATACAAGCCAACAAAGGGAGGAGAAAAAATCTCTTTCTGATGGTAAAATACCAACCAATGCGTGTAAAAAGAGTCATGAAATTAGAAAAATCTCCATTCGGCCACTGCCCTACTACATACCGATGTGACCAGTGACTTAATAAGTGTCTATCAGCGTGGCTGTGGCATGGGAATGCTGCCCAGCTTGACCAGAGAGAAGGTGAGTCACAGAACAGTGACCGGATCAAGGAGGCTGGTCCACTGTGAAAACCCAGAGTATGACAGAGCTTAGGCCAGATGGCTAATTAGACAGCAGGGGTTTATTTGTTCCCTGCACAGCCCTCTCCTGTTGAACCTCATTGCTAGGCACATCGGTGAGGGTGCCCTTCGGGTCGGAAGGAGCTACCAGACTGGTAGGATTGCTTATGGCCTGGGTAGCAAGCTGGTGTGCAGGAGGTCGTGTTCTGCAAACCAGCGGGTGGGCAGGTGGCGCTTCGGCAGTCCCCAGATTGCCAGCCCCGCTCTCAGCAGTAGCCCCTGGGATCCATTAACGCCAACAGCCTTGCCTCTTCCTAAAGCACGCAAGCCTAATTCTCAAGGGCGGGTGCTCAGTCCCTGCACGCAGAGGGTCTCCTGTAAATTGCAGCATTTTTATCACATTGGATGTTTCTTGTCCCCATTCAAATGAAACACATCGAGGCAGTCTGGGGGTGGGCACCAGATGGTTAGCCTCCCTGTCCCTGAGGGACACTAAGGGGAATAATGACATTCTTCCCGACCTGACGAGATCGTTTTAATCAGGGAACCGTAAGCACCCCTGCTGCTAATCCCAGCTCTGGGCTCCCAGCTCCGGAGTCAGCCTGGCAGGGAATTGGATTAATGAGCTTCCCCGGTGGCATCACTTACTCAGTCGTTACAACAGGAAAAGCAGACTGGCAGGGAAGAGAAATGGAAATTGCAGGTTTCCCCTCAGCCCCTTTGTCCCTGCAAGGGAGAACGGGGGTTTGTTTTGGTTCGATTGTCAAGTCAAAATTTCCACTTTCTGGTCTATTCACTGGTTACCATCTGCTTAGCTACAGGGCTGTGGGGACTCCAATCCCAGGGTTCGCTCTTTGGAATGTTTATCTGCGGAGTGGCCGTCCAGTGTCCAGCGTTCTCTGCATGAGCGCTTCATGGAGGGAGGATCCCACACGGCCCCTGAGGGTGGAGCTCCCCGCCTCCGCCGCCTCCCACCCTGGCTGTGGACCGCAGGCACTCTGAACTTCAACTTGACGTTCTAATTCAAGACTGACACAACTGAGAGGCGGCCCCAGATAGATTTTCTTTTATTTAAAGCTCAGAAATCCTTCCTCTCAATGCTTCTTTAAACTGCCATTGGACAAGATTCATGTATTTCAGAAGAAACATGGTGCTTTTCTTCTCTTTTAAAAATGAATACATATATAGTTCTTAAAAGAGTTCCATAAGCACATTGGAGAAAACACGGAAAACAGCAATTATTATCCACAGCCCCTGTGTCAGACGGCAAACATTTTCTCTTTGGCAGAACCGTTCGGTCTGTTATTTGCCGTTCTATTTTTGCATTTCTTTCCATTCACAATTTTCCATTTTTATTATACAGATATGTTGTTTTCTTACTTGCAAGCTTAGAAAGTTATTTCTCCTCTATAGTAGTCCATTTTAATTTTTACAGCTTTTTCGTGTATTTTTTGTCCATTTAGAAATTACTGGATTTTGCTGCATATAATGCACTCCCGTGTACAGTGCGCACCCGCATGTTTGGCCCCAACTTTCAGGAAAAAAATTTTTCATTTTAATTTTTTTAATTCAGTTTCTTTATTATTTATACTTAGAAACAAAATTAGTTATCATATTCCAGGGTATCCTTTTGTACACAGCTATTGTTAAAAGAGTTGTACTTTTAACACATAAGCATAAGTAAAAGAATGAAACATTTATACAGATACAGAAGCAGTACTACTCACATATAACACATATCCTTATTTGTTGCTCAAAAATTTGGGCAAAAAAGTGCACATTATACATGACACCACATGGAACTTTGGAGAAAGACAAGCCTTTCGCCCACCCCTGTGAGGAAGTGCTAAGAGCCGTCCAGGGGGGCACTTGGGTCCCACACACGTCCTCCCTCCAGGCCCTGCTGTGGGACAGCAACCCACCGCCCCCCGTGTGTCCCTGTCAAAAATTCCTGCCCCAAAAAAGACTCCTCTCGCTTGTGGGGTCCTGGACCCAAGGCCTTCTAAGAAGTAAGTACAGCTTGTGGTTCGATGGGACTTGTGTCCCCTGGCAAGAGGACCCCCAGGACATCTTGTTCTGCTGAGCTCCGAGTTGTAGGGACACAAGCCCTCAGTGGGTCACAGGACCTCAGGCTGAGAGAAGCCGCTCCTGTTCTACCCAGGGTTCCAGGACACTGCTGGGGCACAGGCTCACTCGGGGCACCTGCTGCACCCTGGAGAATGGCACCCCTGCTCCGAGCCGCGCCTCAAAGGCCTCTTCTGCACTCTGTCAGGCGGGGTCCCTGGGCAGTGCCATCTGTAACCAGGCTCTGGGCTGCCCCACCCTGTCCTCATCCCTCTGGGCAGATGCTCCGTTTTGTGGGACTCCATGCTTGGGGACTGCCAGAGGGCGGAGAGGAGGTGAAGGTCTGAGACGTCATCACCCAGCAGGGAGCCCGGGGGATGGCTGCGACTGACCCCCAGACCCTGCGGGGTCCTGCCACGGTGGTACAGACACGCCCCCAACACAAGCAAGATCAGCTTCAGACCACGTCGGCAACATCATTGGAAGAATGGACAACATGGGCAGTCTCACTAATGACCTGCGGGCAAGCATCGTGGCCAGGGAGACGCAGGCGGGTGCAAGAACAGGCGAGCGGAATCGGGGTACCTGCCACGCAGAAGGGCTGGCGGCTGCTGATTGGCCTTGAAGTCTGGAGGGCCGTTCCCACAAGCCAGGGGGAGGCGACGGGTGTTCGCAATGAACAACCACGTGCAGACAGGTGTTCTGGTACGCAACATCCCTATCATCACATTTCATTGTTTATAGAATGATTTCTGTCTTTCCAGCTTCCTCAACACCTACCTTCCCATCTTGGACCTTAGGCAGTGGTTACTATTAAAACGTAAATACTAAAACTTGAGTGGTTCTGGTATAAAACTGTCAACACTTTTGGTGCATTTCAGTGAAGTCACTTTTTTCTATGAGTCCTTTTGTAGTAAGGAGCTGCTTTTGATTAAAACCTGCAATGTAATTTTTTTATTAGACAAAGAGTAAATCGCTCCGTTATTCAGAAAATCTGCCCACACCCCCAGCACACAGGCCGAGCAGTGTGTATGGGGCCGGGCAGGTTGCCTCCAGGGCCAGAAGACGCTCACCAGGTGGGATGCTCCCATCTCTGGGGAAAAAATGCAAAATGTAGCAATTTGCCCTTCACTTTGGAAGGAAGTCTGAATGAGCCCCCGGAACCTACCCCAAAAGGACAGGTCCCTGAATCTTCATAGAACCTGTCATCCAGGAGGACGCGTCTCCAGCCGTCCAGCTGGAGGCCTCCAGCACACCAGCCACCTGCCGTTCCTCGTGACATGACGTCATCGCTGGAAGGGATTAATGTCAGGTGTTGCAGGGTCCAGACCCCTGTCCGGACAGAGGCCAGGAGAGTGGACGCCACTCCTGGGAACTGTGTGGAGGGACGCGCACACTGTCCACGCGGGTGAGCCTGAAGGGTCCGGGGGCCGCTTCCCGGCTCTAGCACGAGCGCTGCGTCCAGTGTGGCGGCCAGCCACCGCACTAAGGCCCCCGCCAGGTCGAAGTGGCAGAAGTGACCCTCCAGAGCCACTCGGCAGAGCTAGACTGGCAGGTCACGTGGGATTACGACGGGGACCAGGTACCCTGCACTTTAGGTCTTTGAGAATGGCAGTAATGCCCCCCCTCCTTCCCCCATAGGGCACAACAGTGTTTCTTGTTTATCTTCTTCGGCTGGGGGAAGGAGGCAGTGGGGGGGGGCGCTTCCACGTAACCATCTCACTGCGATGGCTCTCATCGCATGACCCAGGGAACTGATATCCGGGTCTTCCAGCTGTGAGATCCATCAATCCCAATGATGGATCCATAATGAGGGACCGGAAAGCCACCCTGGCGGGTGTTGCCAAAGCACTTGGCACATTCGGAGTTGGACTTTGGCCAACATGCCATTTATTACTTGGTCCCCACATGCCCTCACTCCAACAGGGGACACTTTGTGCCTCTGAGTACCAATGCCAACACAGACTCGCTCACTCTAAGTCCTCAGAAAGTACCAGTGTCCTCTTCCGTGGTGTCCTGGCACTCGGACAAATGGTCACAGCTCTGTTGGGGGCAGACTGGGGTTTGCTAAATCACCAGAGGCGACCACGTCAGGGAGCCCTCACTTCTGGGGACCCGCGGAGCCCTCAGTCAGGGACCCTCACTCAGCCTGGCTCAGGATCAAACATCCGTGGCATTTTATTGGTCTGACTACCCCTGCCTCCCCCTCATTTGCTCTTGCTTTCTTTTGATTTTATTATACACTGAACGCACCACTGTTGGCAGCCCATCTGTCCTTCCCCAGGGCGCCGTGTTTTGTTAAGTATTAAGTATTAAATACAATTCTTGGCTGCCGCTCTAGCTTTGCTGGTTGCTCTCATGACTGCGACCATCTGGCCCCTGGGGGTTAGGTGCTGGCCCGGGTCTCCACTGCCTCCGGGCCTCCGACGGCTACAAACACCGCATTGAGCCAGCCAAGCTCTGCAACAGCCCCTCCTACTGGCAGCTTTGGCCCAGGGTGGCTCCAAGGAGAGACCAGGGCTCCCAGGAAGCCAGGGGGAAATGCCCAATGGTGGACGAAGGAACTAACAGGCTCAGGCAAGTGGACATGCTGAGGGGAGCCAACCGGGGGAGCCGCCCTTGAATTTCCCAGCGCTGCCTTTGTCCTGTGCACCTCACACACATCCCAGCCCCTGCCACGGATCAGGGAACACAACCCCCTAGTGAGTGCTCTGGCCCCCAAGCACCGGACAGGGAGCTCTGAGCACGGGCTGCCCACCAGGAGGCCCTGTCCTGGGCCTCCAGCACTGGCTCCTGTTCCGGGCCACGTGCTCTCAGTGGCTGGGAGCTGACCGAGACCAGGGCGGCCTCTTCTCCAGCCCGAGGCGGGTCCGGGGCGGGACTCAGAACGGCTGGAGCCCGCAGCCGAAGAGCAAGCTCTTCCCTGAAGGAAGACCGGAGCAATGGACCGCTGGGGTGGCTGCATCTCTGGTGCAATGGTGTTTCCATAATTATTTGCAGGGGTTTTATGTTTTCCTTATGTTTTCAAAGAACTACAGTCCTTTTTTATTCACAGAAAACCATAAACATATTTTATAAAAATGAACTGGCCGGTTTGGCCCCGTTCCTGCCAGAACGTGTGGCCACTGAGGGCCTGGAAAAGGCAGAGCTGCTGGAGTGGAAGGCAGAGCAGAGCAAAGAAGGAGGTCACTGGGGCCCACCCCCGGTCGGTCGCATGGCTGGCAGGTTACCTCTCGCACACGCCTGTGACGACCCGAGAGGCCCCTGGCACTGTCTTCTGGTACCAAGACTGGGGGTGTCAGGGTGCAGTCCCAGCGCCCCGTGTCAGGGTGGGAGGAGATCGGGGCAACGCTGAGGGGTCGTCTGTCAGGACAGGAGGCAAGAAGTAAAGGGTGGCCCAGAGTTGGAGCCGAGTTCCTGAGAATCGGAGCCTAGGTGGGGGTACTCTCTGCAGGGGCTCCCGGGAAAGCAGAAACCCTACGTGCTGCTGGGAACAGTCGTTACTGCCGCGGAACCGAATTTCCCCGCGTCCCCGACCTCCCTGGAGGCCTCGTCTGCCCAGCAGGGGGCTGGGGAAGCCCCCTCACCTCTTCTGGGGTCTGCACTGCTTTCCCCAGGAGGGAAACGCCGGCCATTCCTCCCCCTCCCGTAGACAGGCACGCCACGCAGGGAACGCCGAGACGCTTGCTTAAGGACACGGGTGAAATAAGCCCCATGGGTCTCCTCCGACAAGATGGCAGTAACACTGGTTTGTCTCTGGCCTGCGGGTGAAAAATGAAAAGCTCTGCCTTCTACCTGCCTCTGTGGCCGGGAGTCGCGGGGCCGAATCGAGCCCCCGGCTGTCGTCCATGATTCATCTCGGGTCGTTTTCCTCCTCTGAGATATGTTTTCTGATTTATTTCTCGGTAGTTTGTGCTGCTTTATGAATTTTAATTCTTAAGATGCCTTAAATCTAATGGAAGTAGAAGTATAATTCTTAACTTAAAAAAAATCCTGTCTTGTGGAGCCAATATGAAGATTCATGAGTTAATATTTACACGGGACTTTAAAAACATTGGTAAATAGGATTTTTTTTAACACAGTCATAACCAGAAGCATTATAACCTCCATTTGGGAAGCTGGGGCACTCTACGCATTAATTCCCTGTTCAGACAGGGAAGCAAGGCTTACGGCGGTCACATTCTTCCAAAGCCAGTGGGCTCTTTCCGAAGCAGAGTCGTGTGGGAAGAGGAATCTGGGACTTGGGAGACCTCGTTCCTCATGGAGGCTTTGGGGTGACCTCCCCACCGGACCGGCACCAAAACTCTCCCCTCCCCAGGCCTCTCTCCTCGCCCATGATAAGTGGGTTGGACGGTGGATCTTCGTGAGTCTGGGGTTGGAAGTCCGGGGACTGCCTGCGGGGAGCCTTCACCTTCTGCCGGGAAGAATGCAATAAACCCCATTTTTCGGAAGTTGGGGGTGGTGAAGTTGGGGGTGTGAAACTAGGGGAAGCCACTCCAGGGTCTCCTCTGGAGATCCCCAGATCACCTCTTGGCTCTCTCCCCACTCTAACGATTTATAATTCCATGATGAGGGTGCCTGTTAAGAGCAGGGGAAAAAGGGGAGGTGCTGAGCCGCCAGCTCGTGCACACCTCTCCTGTCCCATCCAGTCAGACTGTGGGGGACACAGGTAGGAGGCCTGCAGGACAAGGGCCACTGTGCACAGCCAGACATACTTCACATTTTCTTCTGAGACCACAAATATTTCCACGCTTGGAAACTGTTATTCCTTTTTCCCGGTGCGAGCTTCGGTCCGCCTCGGTACCTTGCACCCACTTCACACTCGGATCCTTTTGATCTTTCGGATAAGCGAGGGCCCTGGGGCCCTGGCTCCATCACCCCAGCCTTACCTACCTCCGTGGACCCGGATGGCTCTCCTCCCAGAAACGGTAGCCCGTTGTTATGTCCACTCTTTGTGTATAGCGGCATGATTCCCTTTATGCGGCTCACCAAGGACACCTTGACTCCCAGAGGGAATGTGTCTAATCAGACACTGTGCTGAGATAGAAACACTGGAATCTAAGGTCTGTGCCTGGGGCTGAGGCTCCCCTCGTGGGCAAGACCCTGACATACGTCCCCCTAAACTCCTTTCCAGGCAAGACGGCCAGCTCTTTCCTGGCCTCTAGCGCCCTGTGTGGGATGTCCCATCTCTAAATTCCCTGTCCCACCCTCAGTGATTTAGAGACCTCAGGCATCAGCCCTCAGAAGCCCCTCCTTCTGCCCTGTGCCCTGACTGAGCTGAGACCCCCTTGGTTGGGCTGACGTGCCCTGAATAGACCTGATCTTGACTCTTTTGAGGTTTCAACAGTGAAAATTGTTTGGGTTGCAAACATCAGAAATCCAATCCAAAGTATTATAAGCAAAAAAAGGGGGGGCGGGGGGCTATGTTTGAAGAATCCTAAGGTTTGTCAAGAATGCAGATGTAAGAATCTAATCCATTCTGCAGAAATCAATGAATCTGCGTGGGGAGGGGGAGAACTGCGGCGGCCTCAGCATCTCTCTCCATCTCCCGGCCCCCAACCCAGCGCCCTTCCTTTCCTGGGTCCCCACGATGGAAACTGCAGCAGCCTGTCCGGACATCAGGCACCCAGGCTGAGTCAGGTGCCTGCTGGAGACCCAGTCCCCAGCAGCCCACGGACAGGGCCACACAGCACGGTGGTGGCCCCTCCCGTGGGGAGCAAGAATGGGAGGGGATGACATGCATTTGAGCTTGGGCGGTCAGTAGTTACCTCAAATCCAAGGTGAGCTGGGTAGAGAGGGAAATGCCGAGAGCTTTGGAGATGAGCCCGTCTTACTGGAGTTGGGCCGTGGCACTCGGTAACGTCAACGCTTGGACATTTCCTACATCTGTAGAGAATTGTATCAGAGGTTTTGGGGGGTCAAACCTCTGCCGGGGAGCAAGACCTCCAATGCTCCAGGGAATAACAGTTTTGCAGTTTCTTTCATGCCTTTGGAAGTAAGGGGTGAAGAACTGGCTTGCGCCCCGGGTGGAAACCTGCCAACAGGGTCTCTGAGCCCCGCGGCAGAAAACGGGAGGGAAAATTGGCACTCCTGGCCGAGGCCACGTTTCTTCTGCCCACGACCGTGAGGCTTTAAACTTTAAACCTTTAAAGGTTTTAAGCTAATGTTAAGCTCTGTTCTCATTCGAATGAAACAAGAGCGCGCTCACCCGCCTTTCTGACCCTGCGGACGAACCCTCTCTCGTGAAGCCAGTCTGCGAAGCTCCCCCAAACGCCATGTTCTCTAATTAGAAAATGTTTCTGATGAATCTCCAAAACTAATTATTCAAATCATGCTGAGTGTAGGTATTTTTAAAATCTCTCCTAACCCAGTTTCTCCCTCATTCTACATTTTCCTAGAGTTCTAGAGAAACACTGACTTACTTAGAAAATGAGTCAATGAATTTAAATATAATTAGCCAACCAATGGAAGTCTAACCCCACAGCCACACTCAGCTGAACATGCAGTTTCCCGGAGTTTGCTCGTCCTGTCTTCTCCGCTACAAAGGCCCCCTCTGCACAGGCACGGGTCACAGGCTCCACTAGCTGTTCCTTCAAAAACTCACCTCTGGGTGACACTCAGGAGTGACCCAGGTTCTCTTTAAAAAGTGACTAATGAAGAGTGATTCCGTGATCGCCAGACTCAGAGGAGGTGCCCGCTGGTGGGGCGAGGCTTGGCCACCTCCCGCAGGACGTGCTGATGAAGACAAAGAGCCCTGGAGCTCTGCCAGCTCCAAGGGCGAGGGCAGGACCGTCTGCGCGACATCCTGGCCTGTCGGCCTGAGGAGGGCTGGCCCTGCAGCCGTGCGCCCCTGCACTGTCGCCTCTGCTGGGCAGTAACTGTGGTTTGCGATTCTCCTGTTCCACCCGCCCCCTTGGCCTTTTGCTCTGAGAGGCCTGTGCAGGGCTGGGGCTCTTGTGTCCTCAGGGGAGTCGGCCCCTGCCTTCCTCTGGTCCCTGCAGGGCTGAGGCCACTCCTGCTACCGAAGCTCCGGGAAGAACAGGCGTGTCCAGGAATTTTGCAAGTCCGTTATTAAACCATTGGTAGCTTGGAATCGGCCCCAGTGGGAACATTCACCCCACAGAAATGGACAAATGTTAAAAACTTGTGTTTTGGTTTTTTTCCTATAAAGCCAGTTGTCACATGTATCAGCATACTACTGAGGCTGGGCCATCTCTCGGCCACCAAGGGACACGTGATCCCTCCCTGCTTTCTCAGGCTGCTGGAGAGCCCAGCCAGGATGTTGGAGCTAAAGGGGATCAGGTTTCCCAGATGAACGTGTGGTCAGAGCCAGAGGTTAGGTACTGTGGTCGGAGCCAGAGGTTAGGTACCCTGCAGCTGGCCTGGGGATGTGTCACTTCTCTGGCCTTTCTCCGAGTCAAATTGTGTAGTGTTGGTCTGGGTGGACTCCAGAGAGGGCTTCTTGGCTTTCTTTCATTTTCACTGTGGCTCCTCTGGGACCCTGGGATGACCTTGGAAGAGAAGGGGAGGTGGGAAGTAAGCGGCTGATGAGCCCTCCTGTGCCCCATTTCCTGGGAGACAGGTCAGTTTCTGGTGAACACGTACAGGGCACCAGGGTTAACGGCAGGACGGGACGGTGTGCCAATGCAGCAAAGCTTTCTCAGGGACACACACCACGGCCACCCCCCGTAGGCCTCAAGTGTGCTGTGTTAAGACCCGCCCTGCTTCCAACCTCCTGGGGACTGAGGAGCCGGCGCGTCAACACCCAGCACCTAGGTTGGCCTGCGTCTAAGCCACACTCTCCAGGTGTCACCCCGGGGAACTTGGGGACTGGAGGGCCAGCATCCCACGTGACAACTGCCATAGTAACACGCTCTCTCCGGGGTTCCTCCCTTCCCACCTCCCTTCGCCATCTCCCCCTGGCGCTCCTGGGATGGTCTCCCGTGTAAGCCACTGGGGCTGGGGCCTCGTCCCGCCACCCCGCGCTGGCATCAGGGAGGTGGACTGGGACCGTCCTCTCTGCCACTGGGACTCACCCACGGGGCCCTCTTGTTTGTGTCCTCGGCTCTCACAGAGGAGCCAGGCCTGTGCCAGGACACAGAGACTGCGTGTCCCAGCCAGAGATGGGCTTCCTGCCCCACGACAGGGTGCTGGCCATCGCCCCATCATCTAGCTTCTGGTCACATCCAGCGGTGGCTTCCCCCCATGCCAGAGCCCAGGGACCTGGGAACCTAAGGACTGACTACGGATGCATGTCTGGTGGACCCCCCAGCACTGGAGTTTGTACTTCCGGCCCCCTGGATTGTGAAAGGATAAATGTCCAAGTCCTCCGTTGACAGCATTAGATCAGGGCGGCCCTGGGAGCTAAGACTGTACTTATTACCTACCTTCCCCTATAAACTATCCACAGTGCCTGACTTGAGGGCCAGGGGGCACATTCCATGAATATCTGTGCAGCACGTTCAAGGGCGTGCAGAGCCTAGCACCAGGGCCCATGGCCTAGTGAAGGCGGATTGTGTGTTCCCTTCAAACAGAAGCCTCTGAGCTGGTATTCTGAGGGAGCCTGCCCAGGCCCCCAGCAGGCTCCCCTGCCACCCCTGTCCCTGTGTGGTGGTTCTGGGCCACTAGGGAACAGGTCACGTGTGTTTCTAGATGGGCTCCGGGGTCTCAGAGCAGGTGTCCCTCCTGTGCATGGCCCAGCCAGAAGGTCGTGATGCCCTCGGGCACCGGAGAGCTTCTCCCAAGACCCTCTGGGTCAAAGATGGGCAAGCTTCGGGAGAAGAGGCAAAAAAACAAGAGGAATGCATTCACGACCTCCGAAACGGGCTGCCACCTACAAATGAACCCTCACCCAAAGCACTGGAAGGCCCCCTATCTCTCTATGTCACCGTTGCTTTTGGAGAGGAAAGATCCCGTGAGTCAGAGGTACCACTTCATCTCCCGGGGCCCAGGTGGCTGTCGGCACTCACACGTGTCCTCGGCACCTCTCTGCAGTCCCCAAGACAGCGGTGGCGTTGCCTGGAGCGCTGGCCTCGGCATCCGGTCTGGGACCCAAGTGCTCAACGGCTGCGCAGGGACGGAGAGGGAGGGGAGTTACTCCTCCGGCAGACCTCAGATTCTTTCCTGCTGACCCCCGCGAGCTTCTGAGGTTTCCCCGCGTTGCTTTGACTCCCCTCCCAGCCTGCTCACTGTCATTTCCGCTGCAGGGGGCCAGGGTGGGGAGGGGCCGGGGGGGCACACATGCTGCAGAGATTCTAGAACGGCATCCGCCTCCCTCCCCCGGGAGGGGTCTGTCTCCCCGAGACCCGCGGTGCCCCAGACTCGGCAAACCCTGCTTGTCGACTGCTGTCTTCCGTAGAGATGGACAAGCGTCCCCCTCATCTGGGTGTCTGTGGGAGACTGAAGGTGATGTCAAGTCCTGTGACCCTTCTCCCATCGAGAAGGGGATGCAGGAGGACATCTAAGTCCCCTCCCTGAAATCAAAGGGGACACCGAGACCGCTGGACCAATAGATTGTGACAGAAGTGGCCCTGTTTCATTACATCATTGTCTGAGCTCAGGCCTGCCTTCAGGGATTGATGGCCACCTGGCTGTGAGAAGCCTGAGTCACACAGAGAGGCCTTGAACAGATGTTCTGGGGCACCCCTGCCAGGCCCCAGCCGGCGGCCATGTGGTTGTGCCACCTTGGACGGAGAGCTGAGGTTTCAGAGGGGCCCAGGTCCAGCCGTTCACACGGCCCCTTCGCGAGAGGACCCTGGGGACGGCCCTGCGGGGCCAGGCCTGCCTCCAGGACCCTGCATGCAGACGGCTCGTTAAGTCACTGCACGTCGGGTGGGTTGTCCTACAGCCACAGGGCTAGTGTGTACCCCCCTCACCCCGGGCTCTCAGGACTCAACCAAGTTTTAGGGATCATTTCATCCACCAAAGATTTATGGAGTGTATACTATGGTCCGAGAAGTGTTTTGGGCACCCGAGACTCAGCAGTGAACAGAATGAAGGTCCCCATTCTCGCGGAATTTAGTGGAGCACAGTGTGGAGGGGGAGAGAAACTGTCAGGTAAAGATCAAGTGATACCCAGAGAATTAAAGAAACAAATGTAACCTGGAGTTGTATGTATTTTGTCTGATATTACTATTGTTGCTTTCTGACTATAAGCTACTTAGCTTTTTCCTGTTAATATTCATCTAGTACATCTTTTTCTATCTTTTTCATTCCAGCCCTTTTGGTCAGCTCCTATTTTACTCTTGCAAACCACACATATTTGGGTAATGCATCTTTTGACAGTTGTATTTGTGCCTTCGTGCTTTTTGCAGTTGCTGGTGTATTTTGGACTTATTTCTTCCATATTGCTCTTTCTCTTTCCTAAATCACGTTTTTTCTTTTATTCTCAGTAATCGAATCACCTCCACACCTTTGTCAAGTTTCTCTCCAAGCCCAGTTTCTACTTCAACGCCTGCAGCCTCTGATGTGTCCACCGGACGCCGTACCAGCAAATAACGAAGTTCCCACGCGGCAGCCTTCACGCAGCGCTCACCCAGAGCGCGTCCCACCCACCTAGATGTAGTGTACCCGCTGAAAGGATCAGCCCCACAGTCACCCGATGCGTCCCCCGTTGTTTCCACAGATCACCGTCACTGCAGGCCGGAAGCCGGCGGCGGCTCCCAGCAAACCCACTGCCCGCCAGCGTCCCTGCGTCACTTGTCTACTGCGAAGCTGCGTCTCCTCCACCTTGTGTTTTTCAGCTGAACCACCTGAATGCACGTACCAGAAGGCACGATGGTCCCCAGTCGGACGCCACCTCGTCAGGGTCAGGCCACTGCTCCCGCTGTCAGGTCACGGGGGTCCCTCCCAACCTTCTGTCGCCCCCAGAGGAGGAGTTCTCTTTGTTCCGATTTCTCTCTTGGCGATGCCCAGTGCCGGTCCAGTAATTCTTGTATTTCTCCTTTTATTTGCTGGAAATTCAGTCTCCCCTGCTCGCAGTTTGTTGTGGGGGGTGGGGGAGGACGGAACCGACAGGTGTCCCCAAAGGACTCAAGCTTACACCTTTTCTCTGAGCCCCAGCAATCAAACCCTCACACACGGTGTGATGAGACGTCGGTGGCAATGAACCGAGAGGGCGTGAGTGTGTCTCGGAACAGCCCAAGGATGTGCCACAGGCCGGCCCGTGGAGGGCTGCTCATGTGTCTCGTGGCCTGTTTGTACAAAGACAGGGTAGGTCAGCAATGGCAATATTTTTTTTTTAATGAAGACTCTTAGAAGCCAATGTTATTGGTGTCCTCAATGTGACCATTTAGGGACAAATTGAGTTCCCTAAAGATCCATGGGCAGACGTCTCCAAGGGTCACTGTGTGCACAGACAGGGTCTTTAAAGATGTCACATTGAGTACACTATGAGACTGGGTCCTAATCCCAAGCGACTACAGTTCCCATGAGAAGGGATGATGAGGACACAGACACGCGCAGAGGGATGGCCACGTGAGGACACAGGGAGAAGACGGCCGTCTACCTGCCGAGGAGGGAGGCCTCAGGAGGGACCAGCCCTGCCCACCTTGATCTCCGACTTCTAGCCTCCAGACCCGTGAGGCAACAACTGGCTGTTGTCTGAGCCACGCGGGCGGTGGTGCTTTGTCACGGCGGTCCGAGTTGACGGGTGCGGTCCGAGCTGATGGGTACAGGCCATCAGACCTTGTCGGTGAGGCCACCTCCTGTGGCAGAGACTCAGGCCACCTTGCTAAGATCACCCAGCCTCTCCTCACTTTGGAGAAAATTCTCACAGGATTTTCTTCTTTTTTCCTAGACTGCTGTGGTTAGAAGCATCGCGTTAGCCAACGGGAGGGTCAGGACGAGGCAGGGGTCAGTAGTGACGGCTGCGCAAACCAATGCCAATAGCCTGACAGTGAACATTCAAATTTTTTTACATGAGCCAAAAAAGACAAAATGACTCTTCTGATGGTTTGAGGTTATTGCTGGAAACACAGCACCCATAAACAACACTAAGCCTGTGGGCATGGCTGTGTTCCAATAAAACTTTATTTGCAAAATCTGGCAGCGGCGCAACTTGGCCCCTCGTTGTAGGCTTCCAGCCACCACCTAGAACACTCATATGGTGGGCTCCTCACTTGCCCTAATGTCAGATGAGGGAGAAAAGGGGCATCTCAGTCTCAGGACTGTCACATCTTCAATGGCTCAGCTGTCATCTCCCTGGCTCCTGGGGGCCGGGCCCCTTTGCTCTGTCCTCTGCCGAGCTGGGGGCAAGGTCTGCAGATTCTACTCTGTCCCCTAGATCGTGTCCCTGGGCCAGCTCTCCCAGGTCCTTCTGGGGTCTCCCCAAGTCCACAGCTGAGAACACACCCCCTGCAAAGCTCACCGCCTCCCAGAGGAAGCCCCAGAGTGATGAAGGTGTCACTCAGGAGTCTCAGGGCTCGGCTCTTAGATACACTGCTCAGTAAAGCGATTCCCTCAGTCCGACGAAAGAATGCTTCCCACTCTCACTGCAGGCACCGATCCGAGCGCGGGACCCTGACACGGAGGCGCTGACCTAAAGCAATCCCGTGTGAATTCTCTGCCGCCTGCCTCTGCACCTCTGGCTAGGCTGCCGCTCACCGGCTAAGCCCCTTCCTCTCCCTACTCTCCCCTCTGTGAGCCTCAAGTATCATCTCCAAGACGAAGCTTCACACCAGTTAATTAACCGTCAAATAATCCCCCCCTGAGTGGTGTTGGAAGTGACTCCAGGGGCCGTTGCACTGAGCCCGCATGGAACTCACTGGACGCTGGGCTTCCGAGAGGATCAGAGGCCTGAGATGGCCAAGAGCCCTTGAGAGCCATCGTGCAGTGTCCCTGCTCACACCCCCAGTGTGAAGACACCGTGAGGTCGTCTGGGCCGTGACAAGAGAGAAAACAGGCCACGGGGAAAAGTGTCTCTTCATGAACGCGAACCGCAGCCTCGGGATTTCGGAGCAGCTGGGTCCACGAGGCCGCCCTGCACTGTGACTGCTGGGCAGTCGATGGTGGTCCAGGCTTTCCTGACCACCTGTATTTCCCGACATCTGTATTTCCAGAAAGGCTTATTTAGAAGAGAAAAGTAGGACTATTTTGTATGGTGTTGAGAACAGCATGGAGGAGGGCAATTTCAGATACTTGTTAATCAGATCTTGTCGCAGCGAGGCAATAAACTAGGTCAAGCCCATGGGCTTCACAGAAATTTTGGGTCATCCGAAGGCCTGTAATTATGAGACTAACTATGCTGTAAGTTTCACAATTAAAATGAAATTCAATCGCAGGGCCTCCCTTCAGCACAGAGACACGGAGGGCCTGCAAAACCGAAGCCAGCTCCAGTAACCTCTGCGTCAAATATTCAGATTTCTTCCAAAATTACTTAGAGGGAAAAATCCCAGAGAAAGATTAACGTCGAATAGAGAAAAATGTGGTCTTTCGCCGGAACGTGGGAGGCTGGGGAAAGCATCGCCCCTCCCCCAGTGACGAGAGAAAGCAGGATAAACGGTAACTGGTAACTGACGGAGTCAGGGCCCGTTCTGGCCTTTCAGAGACCCGAGCCTCTTGGATCAAGACTTTCCTGCTCCAAGGAAAGGGGGGCGGCTTCGAGGTCGGCCTCACGCCCCTGCTACCGAGGAACAGCCCGGGGAGAGGAGATGCTGAGGCCAGACCCACAGGCAAGAAGAAGTTGGCTACAGTTCTAACGGAAGGAAAAAGTTTGCATGTGGGCATGGACGAAAAAACAGAGCCTCGCCAGACACGAGGACAGTCCCCACTGGTCCACAGGCTTCTGGAAAGTGCTTATAAAAAGAATCTGGGGCCGAGGAAGAGACGGGAGACAGCTCTCTGGGTGGTGCAGGCCTGGAGGAAGGGAGCAGCCCTGGGTGCAGAAAGCTCCTTCTACACCCGGCTCCCCTGGGGCAGAGGCTCACCCCTCTGGGGAGGGACAGCAAGCCCCGCCTCCCGCGGGCAGCTGGCCGAAGGGTGTAAATACAGGTCCTCTCCTCCCGGGAGGAGGAAGTGAACAGGGCTAGGACCAGGCTCCATGCAAATACCAGGAAAAGCCTGCCCCACAAGAGTTGCACTGAAGACACAGGCAGGGTTTGACTACCGCAGGGAGCAGGGAGTGTATCGCTTAGAAAGACCCTGACAAAGACAGTGGCCCCTGGGCCTCCCTGAGACTGAGGTTTAACGGGGTCCATGGAGAACCCCCAAACCCCAGCCACCCAGCCACCAAGTAACAAGAAATAAGAGTCTACCACAGGGAGAGGGGCGAGAGCTCAGAGAGAGACCCCGACAGTAACAGAGGCGCACAGGAGAGCCCACAGCTGAACGTGGAGCAGGAGCACTGAGAAATGCGCCGCAGCACCAGCCCTTTTCTTAAATGTACGCTGGAGAAATTCGGCAGGGATGGTGGTGCATTCACACCCCAGAGTGGCAGGAAAACCCAAACCCAGCTCAGCTCCCGGTGAGCAGCTGCCCCTGACCCCCACAGAGCGAGGGAGAGAAAAGGTTTGTCCACTCCAGGCATGAAAACGCTATCCCCTGGACCCTACTGTTCTACAGCCGATGTCCAGCACCCACACAAAAATCCTGAGACCCGGAGAAGCAAGAAGCAGCAACCTCCTTCCAGGAGACAAAGAAGTCAACAAAACCAGACCCAGTGGGGCCCAGATAACCAGCTACGCTGTCCTGTCCCTTCTATTCTATCCCTTCGTTTCTCTCTTCCTGCATTCTTTCATGCTAATCGAGTGTTTTTCTCCAAACTGCTCGACCTCATCTCCCCTCCTGGGAGGGGCAGTTGTTCCTCCCCCCTACCCCTTTCCCACCCCTCTCCTGCAGACTGTGCTCCCAGCAATGCCACGAGAGCGAAAGTGGGTGAGGAGAACCTGCCCACATTTGGGTTTCCTCCTGATTTCTCTCTATCTCACCGGACCACGCGGCCATGAAATTGCCTCTGGGCTCTTCTTGCCCCCGGCATTTCCTCTGCTCTTGCCTTGACTTGGCAACTGCCCTCCGGGAGGAAGTGCTCCGTGGACGCCCCATCCCCGAGGAATGGTCTGTCTCTGCGTGAAACTGCGTTCCTTTAGCCCGTGCATCGAAGCTCTGAGACGGCTTTCACAAGGCGCGATTTTTTAAACTTTGTTCAGTTTTCTTTTAGCTTCTGTGGTGAGGAGACGGTCCGTTGGTCCATCATGATGATCTCTGACCCCCACACGAAGAAGAAGAAGAAACTCCCTTTTAAAAAACACGCTGATACATCGCTCAGTGCCAGACCCCGGGCACGCTCGGGATGCAGCGGTGAATGCGAGACAGGGCCGAAGCCCCGGACCCGCCCGTGAGAGGCCGCAGCAGCGTTTCCAGGGCAGCGGGTGCCAGTCAGTCAGTAAGAACTGCTGGTTTCCAGAGCACGTCTCTACGCAGACAAGGAACCCGATCTGTGCTGCAAGGGGGCAATTTGTAGCACGCAGTCAACGCCATTTTTGTTGTTTCTTCCCTGATTCCCTGTTCTCAGGCAAACAATGTTTTTACCCGTTCAAGAGTGTGAAGCTCTGCACACTTCTTCTTCCCTTGCTCTCCCCACACCCCTGCGGCCCTCGGAAATCGAGAAGCCAACCCAGCAATCTCACTGTTCATGACACAGATTGGTGTTGAAAAGAATGAATGTTAAATATGTAAAATATTAACAATAAATGCCATTACTAGGCAATTTTGCCTCTCTAAGCATATCATTTCATTGGGGTTGTATTTCTTCACTGTTAAATAAAATAACACAGCTGACACCTCCTATGCACACCCCTGAGGCTAAGTAATTTGTAGGAACACACGATGCCAGGTGGGCAGCTGCACGTTGAGTAAAGCTCGTCAAGGCAGTGCCCCCAGGGTGCCCGGCGAGCCGCCGTGACCTGGCAACGGCCGTCTGTTTGCCTTGTCCGACCCGGCTCTGCCAACGCTCTGACTGGCCAGTGCAATGTTCTGTGCAACCAATGGAATGTCCTGTCACCACTGATTAACCAGAAGCCCCTCCCAGACCAGTGGCTCCCAGTGGCTCGCAGGGAAACAGAGCACTCCACTCGGCATTGAAGTCCAGACTCCATGTGGGCCTGCCATTCAGGAGGTATGTCTAGGGCAGGTCAGTGGTCCTGTCTCAGGCTCCAGTGCGTTCTCCGCAGAACAAGGAGGCTGGACCAGGGGGACGTCCCGGTACCTGCCACCTGTCACAACCTACATTCTTCATCAGTGACCATCAGTGTTTTGGGAAATAGGCAAGCCCACTCTGGGCGAGCCCAGGGCCAGGCAGCGAAACAGCAGAGCTAGCCTTCGGTTTCTCCAGCTCAGCAACTCTCCGCCCTCCAGCCCGCCTCCTTCCCCACCATGACCGCTGCAGTGTAATTCTGACATTGTGTAATTCTACCTTTCTTCGGGCTTGAACAGGGAAGTAGAGGAGGTCACTGCATCCTGTCAGGAGTTGGGCTTGGAAACCCGTGTGCCTGTTCACGTCTGATTCAGGAAGGTGGTACGCACGCTGTTCCTGCTCCCCAGCACTTTAGTGAGCGTTAATTGAGACAATGCCCACGGTGTCCGCAGAACCGTGTTTTACATGCAATAAGGACTCCACAAGTCTTCAATATTTCCTCAGCAGGAGATGATGAGAATGTTAGGATGCTAGAAGTTTTTTGATAGTTTGAACTGTCATTCAGAACTGCTCATTCTTTTCCTCCGTGCTGTGGATGAAGTCCACCTCCCTGCCCCATCGGGATCGAGTTTGGTTGCCCAACTCCCTTCGGCGGACAGGATTTCAGTAGATGTGACACAAGCAGAAGCGTTAACCACGATGTTGCCATCTGGCTTGGTCTCTGGAAACCTGATATCTGCCCAGGGCAACATGCCCTGGGCAGCCATTACCCATGGAGCCTGGGGGCCAGAGTGAGACCTGTGGCACCAACCTGAGTTCAGCTGACAACCAGAGCCCCTTCACTTTGCAGTGAACCCGGGAGTGCTGGGGTAAATGACTGCAGTTGGAGGCAGCTGTGTTCTGGGGTTGTTTGTTACACAGCATTTTCATGGGGCCAACTGACTGATACATGTCATGATAATGTTGCTGTGCATCAATGCCTGGAAATAAGGGAAACCTTTCAGATGTCAGTTATGCTTCCCATCCCCCCTTGTTTCCGGAGTCTTTTCCTTTCTCCTGCTCTGCGCTGGGGGGTCTCCCCTGCCGACTCTGAAAAGCCTTCATTGAGCACCAGGTCCTAAGAATACACTGCAAACAGCACCTTATCCTCACCCTCCTACTGTCTAATGACAGCCACGGAGAAGTTACCAACAAGGCGCTATCTCGTGGATTAGGGACTCTGATGGAACAATGCCAGGCTTCTATGAGATTGAACAGAAGGGACAGCTGAGCCAGGCCACGGGGTCGGTGAAGGTGGCGAAGTGTAGATGGGGACAAAAACGGTGAGGGGAGTAGCTAGACAGAGAACGGAAGGACGCGTCTCCCACTGAGGGTGGCGTCACGAGACACCACTCAGCAAAAGCACATTTTCCAAGCCCAGGCTGCTGCCCCAAATCCTTGCTTCCCCCCCGGGTGAGCTGAGTTAAACCACAGAGAAACCTCAGGACAGACCCATATTTATCTTGGCCTCCCTTGGGGAGCTGCTTGGAAATACCCACGCCAGGGCCCTTCTGGAAACTCTGAGTGAGCGCATCTTAGAGGTGGCTTGGGCAATCTTCTCTGTAAGCAAGTCCTAGGAGGACACTCGCCGCACTCAGCCAGCTTCAAGATTGCTTCTCTTCTCTCTCCCAGGTACCCCCCTGCTCCCACGCACTGGGGTGCCCCGGGGAGGCACCCGGAAGCCTGTCATTCCAGGCCAGCTGCAGGGCAAGGGAGAGCCTCCTGCAGGGCCATGAGGGGAGGGGGGAGAGGCAGTGACCCCTCTCGTCCTCCCACTGAAAAATCCCAGCCGTGGTGACTGGAGGTTTCCGTGGTTGTCAGACGCTCATGTCCACAAAGACAAACTGCAGTGGGGTTTGCAGCTGCCGCAGGCGGGATCTGGGGAGCCTGCGCTGGAGGGTGCGGGGAGGCTCCGGGTCTGGACACGTGGTACCACGCTGCTTCTAAGCTTGCAAACCCGGATCTTCACACGGAAATGGACTGTGGCAATGGACCCAAACGTATTCCTGGAAAGCGAAGGGTTTCACTCAATCACTTGCCCAGCCACTGCACTGTGTTGCACTCCCACACGTGTGAGCACCACCTCCCTGGCCTTCTTCGTTGGTCGCCCATTCACGCACACACACACACATCCTCACACATGCACACACTCCCACACGGAGCTGTGGAACCTGAGAAGGAAGTCAAGGCCGAAGCCGCCAGCAAACTTCGTGAAGATGACACTGATCCATGTTTCATCCTGTCCGAAGGGACCAGCTGATATGTCTGTGTGGGACAACGGGGTTTATGGGGTATGGCCAGCAACACAGTGTCCTCCCAGCGTCCTCTCTAACATCACTCGGCTTTGTACTGAGACTCTAGCTTCCTGCCAGAGCCGGCTGACCTGAGGTGGTGGAGGGGGGCCCGGGGAGAGGGAGTCTCTACGTGGGGGAGGCGCTGGGTGTGTGATAGGCATGTGCGTGTTGCAGTGGGTGTGTGCATGGTATGGTGTGTGGGTGATGCTGTGAGTGTGATGCATGGTGTGTGTGTAGTGTGGTGGCGTGTATGTGCCATTTGCATGGAGGGGGTGACATGAGATGTGTGTGTCTATGTTGGGGTGTGTGTAGGGGGTGTGTGGGACACTTGTGTGTGTGATCGTGTGCGTGCACAGGAAGACACCAGCGTCCAGAGCAGCGGCGCAGTGACCGGGAAGGAAATTTCTCCCTGAAGTCCTGCTCTCCAGGGTTTCCCGATTCCTCACGGTTTCTTGCTGAGCGCCTCGTTCCCAGCTGGGACCCAACTCAAGGCACATTTCCTTCCTGGAAACAGGGACTATCCAATCAACAATACGCTTCGGAGCAGCATCAGCAAATTCAACCCAAGGGCAGGTGAAAGGTCAAAGTTCCCCGTCAGCTCTGATGAGCAATGAGATTTCAAACGTCAAAGCAGCTCCCTTACCGTCCAGCCGCCCCCTCTGTTCCCACCGAGAACGTGAACCACCGCTCCACGTCCAGGCCAGCCTTGAACTTCGAGCTCTCCAGCCAACCACTCCCCTTCTGCCCTGTCCCTGCTCTCCCAACCACCGTCCTCCTATAGGGCCTCTCTGCCCACCTTCTAGAACTTTTGTTCCACCGAAAATACACTCCCAACAGGATCCGACCCTCATAGGATGCTCCCGCTGCCTCCTGGCTCCCCGTCAAGGACACTGTTTTACTGATCACCCTCTCCAGGACATTCCTGTCCCCCAGAGCCCACCCACTGGGGCAGGGCCACCCGCTGGAGTGAGAGCACGTGTACTTCTGGGGAGCCAACCGCAGCACCTCCACATCACACAGAACTCCTCAGAAGTAACTCCCGCCCCACCACAGCCCAGGGACCGCAACCCAACTGCCCCATCTCTTAAGGCCATCCCCCCCAACCCCGGCCCTCTAGCAATCACCCTAGTGCTAGACTTTGTCACCAAGCCTCGGTCCCTCGCCAACAAATTCTCACTTTTCTGTTTATTTTGAGAAAAGCTGCTCAAGTCACTACTCCCTCAGGACCTGGGAAACAGTTGTCAGCCCGCTGTTGAAGGGCTGGCTGGGACTCCACAGGAAGTAGTAACAAGAAGACAACGCGTCAGGAGCAGAATTTGGCCGGTCTCGGAAGGCCTGCCGAGCACGGGCAGGGAGATGTGCCCTGTGCGGGAAGGAGGTGGCTCGTTTCAGCTCACAGTGTTGCACGGAGGCGGGGCGGCCGTTACGGACGCGATGCCAAGTCTGTGCCTCTTTCATTGAGGGCGGCGCTGCCCTGGAGAACGTGTGGGAATCAGGCAAAAGGACTAGTCTCTGGCTTCATCACCGCGACGGCGCAGCCGCTGCGGAAGCCTCTCGTCTCACGGAACCGGAGGTGACGCTGCTCCCGGGCACAAACGCCTCCCCGGGCTGGTGTCTGGGGGGTGTTTAAAAGGACAGGGGTCGTGAAAGCTGGCCAGCGAGATTCTCTAANCTCCCCGTCAAGGACACTGTTTTACTGATCACCCTCTCCAGGACATTCCTGTCCCCCAGAGCCCACCCACTGGGGCAGGGCCACCCGCTGGAGTGAGAGCACGTGTACTTCTGGGGAGCCAACCGCAGCACCTCCACATCACACAGAACTCCTCAGAAGTAACTCCCGCCCCACCACAGCCCAGGGACCGCAACCCAACTGCCCCATCTCTTAAGGCCATCCCCCCCCACCCCGGCCCTCTAGCAATGACCCTAGTGCTAGACTTTGTCACCAAGCCTCGGTCCCTCGCCAACAAATTCTCACTTTTCTGTTTATTTTGAGAAAAGCTGCTCAAGTCACCACTCCCTCAGGGACCTGGGAAACAGTTGTCAGCCCGCTGTTGAAGGGCTGGCTGGGACTCCACAGGAAGTAGTAACAAGAAGACAACGCGTCACGAGCAGAATTTGGCCGGTCTCAGAAGGCCTGCCGAGCACGGGCAGGGAGATGCGCCCTGTGCGGGAAGGAGGTGGCTCGTTTCAGCTCACAGTGTTGCACGGAGGAGGGGCGGCCATTACGGACGCAATGCCAAGGCTGTGCCTCTTTCATTGAGGGCGGCGCTGCCCTGGAGAACGTGTGGGAATCGGGCGAAAGGACTAGTCTCTGGCTTCGTCACCGCGACGGCGCAGCCGCTTCGGAAGCCTCTCGTCTCACGGGAACCGGAGGTGACGCTGCTCCCGGGCACAAACGCCTCCCCGGGCTGGTGTCTGGGGGGTGTTTAAAAGGACAGGGGTTGTGAAAGCTGGCCAGCAAGATTCTCTAAAGGGTGAGTACGAGCACAGAGCCACATGGAGTCATGGCGAGGAAATGGGTGGGACATCTCAACCAGATGTCAGGCTTGGTTTTTTTAGTGTTTTATTGCTTCCTTAATACATGAACATTTAAATGAAAGAATACAGAAAGTCAAAGTTGATTTTTGCATTGGAACAGCCTTCGTGTTCAAAGGGTCACCCACCCTCTGTGAAGGCCCCTGCCACCCCACACTGTGAAAAATGTGGTGAAATATTGAAAGAGCCTTTGGTTGTGAGGATTTTGCCCCTCGTTTATCTCACTGCCGCTGCGGAAGCTCGGCCTCACTGTCCAGACTTGAGGGGTCTCACCACACGCCCGGAGGTCTGAGGGTTTCCTTCAGGTTGGGTGGTTCAGGTTGTGTCTCTCCGTTTTGCTGGCCGGGAAAGCAACTTGGCTAGAGACACGAAAGGAAACGATTTCCTTGGGTGTTGTGGGTGTGAGCACCTCATCTACAGTACGTTGTATTGACTGAACTTGGCCTTGGCTTACCAAAGGGCAGGGGTAATGAGGGCCCACAAGGAGTCCCCTCCAAGATCATCCCGATGGATGCAACAGTGTCCAAGACACCGAGTAGAAAGTATCCGCACAGAAGACACCCCTCCGCGATCACATGGCCCGGCTGCTGGGCGTGCAGCGCTTCTCCATTCGGACTGAGTCCGTGAGTCCCTGCGGCCGTGAGTCCCTGCGGCCGAGACGCCTCCCGCTTCACCTTAACCCAGGTGGGTCCGACGCAGGCCAAGGGAGTCAGCAGGGCGTCCGGGTGGCAAAAGGACTGAAGACGACTCACTGGTCGAAGTAAGAGGCTTAAAAGACAGACTTTTTGTCATGAAGAGCCGGGCCATCCCAGTGCACAAGACAGATGTACATCAATGTGACGTTTTCCGTTGGCCTGGTGTTGGGGGCTAAGACTGCATTGCTGGCGAAGGAAGCGGCAAGGGGGCCCGACGTTTCCTATTGGGTAGATGGGAGTTAACGAGGGAAAGTAAAAGGGGGCAGACTGCTGCTGTGTCTACGGGTGCACATCCTACAGAAGGCTCCTCTCGGAGGTCCTCGCCAGCCACCCTGGGCAGGGGTCGTTATCAGGAAAGGGGGCCATGAGGCCTGGGAGGCCGGGCAGCCCACACAGAGTCAAAGCACAGAGGTGACAAGGAGGAAAGCCAGGGAAAGGCCGGCGCTGTGGGCCTCGCCCTCCAGAAGCACAGAGACCGGAAGTGGCTGCCACTGCCGGGCCCAAGGCAGTGCTGGTGGCGTCAGCAGCGACTCGGCTCTGAGCGACTGCCTCAGGGCACGTGCCACCACTGGAAACTCTGAAGGGGCACAGAATCTGGTCCTGGCTGGGTGGCGTGCCATTCAGGTGCTCCCATGTGGCCCTGGCTATGGGCGTGATTTTCACTCCACGTCTCAACAAACAGGTGTGAGGGTTCTGCCAGCCTCTCACCCCTGCTACGTCTCAGGGAGCTGGGGAAACACAGGGTGCTCTGCAGACCCAGGACCCCTGGGAGCTCCCGGGATGCCGGGGCTGCTCTGGGTCACTGCTGGCATGACGGCAGCCTGCTGCTCACCAGCTCTGGGACTCAGCTTCTGGGTTGGCTCCCTCAGGCCGCCCTGGCCACCACCACCCACGGGCTGGCTTGCACCAACACAAGGGCATCCAGTCCCTGACCGTGATGGAGGCCCGAAGTCCGAAATCAAGGTGTTGGCAGGGCCACGCCCCCTCTGATGGCTCTGGGGAGTCCTTCCAGCCTCTTCCCACGTCGGTGGGGGGTGCCCATCCCCGGCTTGTAGCCACATGCTCTGATCCCTGCTTCGGTCCTCACGTGGCTTCTCCTTGTGAGGGTGTCTCCCGTGGGACCAAAGCTCCCTTGTCCGAAGAACACAAGTCATCTGATTTAGGGATGACCTCATCTTCACTGAAGTGTAACTGCAAAGGCCCTATTTCCAAATAAGGCCACCAGGACGTTCACGTTCAGGTTTCCTCTGGCTGGTCTGACAGCATGTGCAGCCCTGACAGGAGATCAGACTCCGGGCGGGAACCTGCTCTGAAACACACAGGAGGGAGAAGAAATGCGTGCGGTTGCAGCCACCGCCTGGCCGACTCCCCGGAGCCCACCGGCGCGTCCAGCCCCCGGGCGAGCTGCGTGCCCAAGGCCTCGGCAGCCAGTCCCCACCACTGTGCCTCCGTGGGGTCTCCCCACGTCTGTGTGGGGTGGGCAGCCACACTGGACGAGGACTGGATGAGGGCTGCCCGGTCTGACGTGGCAGCCACCAGCCCCACCGGGCACAGAACCCTTGTGAGGCGTGTAGTTTGAGACGTGCTGAGAGGCAAAGGCATGCCAGGGTTTGAGGATTTGGTAGGAAAAAGAGTGCAAATATTAGTACTCGTTAATTGATTACACTTTGAAATGACAACATGTTGATAGAAGGAATTACATAGGTAATACTTAATTGTATATTAAGTAATGTATATTGTATACATTTTATAATACATACTATAATAGCATCATGTTATAATATGTAATAAATGCATTATTGAAATTAATTTCACCTGTTTAGTTTTACTTTTGAACCTGGCTATCGGAAACTAAGAATTTCGAGGGTGGCTGGAGCGTGCGGCGCCCGTGACGTGGCTACCCAACCGTGCTGTCCTGAAGACAGCGGCTGCGACAGTTCCTGCTACGGCAGCACGTCCCAAGACCGGAACCTGAGACTCTGAGTCCCGGAAGGTGTTCGCCACCAGAAGGCACCCTTAGTCACCTGGGGTTGGGAGGCCCCATACCTCTCCTCCTTCCTTCGAAGACGGCGCGTACGCACGTAGGCGAGGGCCCTGAGCAGCTTGTCCGGAGCCACACCTGCCCAGCCCAGCACCTCCCAAGTGGCTGGAATTTCCATTCTGCGTGAGGACACCCTGCAGAACCAGTGTCTCCTGGGACGATTCAGGAAGCCCTGCCCGTGCACCGCGGGGACACGGACACTTGGCCACGTGGGAGCTCAGGAGGCTGCTCCGGGTCACGGATGCCCAAGGCCTGAACGGACGTCCGTGCAGGACTGAGGGAGGCCGGGCGGATGCACGACCTCACAGTCCCGGCCTCGTCCCCTTTGTGCCCTCATCACAGCCTGTTTCCAGGGGCAACAAGATCGCTGCGGGAGGGGGGGCGAGGGTAATGAGCCTGAAAGACTCTGTGCTAAGAGCATCCGCCTACTCGGCTACCGGGCCCTCAGTTTTACATCTGTCCATGAGTCTAGTAAAATATTACTTGCCTTTGGAGGCCAAGGACCTGCGTGATTTGAATGGTTTGTCTCCCGAGTCGTCAGTCAGCTGCAGAAAAGTTAGTGCGGCATCCACTCTGCTCAGCCTTTGAGATCGGGGGTGTGGTTGGGGCACGGACTTTAAAGGGGCAGAGATAGGCCTGCCGTGAACCCCACCAGATGCCACCTTGGTCACCCCGCAGTGACTTCTTTGTCCTGGGAAGAGTCACTTGAGTGACCTTTCTTAGGCCCTGTAAACAATGTCATTTGCCAGCCTTGGCCTTGGGTAAGTGGTGGCTGGTGGGGCCATTGTTGGTGGCTTGGAAGGTCCCGAGACCTGGGCCCCGTCTCTGTAGCATGTCCAGACAGGCACCGGTCACAGCAGCTGCCCTCTCGGGAGCCCCTGTCACAATGACGGTGCTGATTTCAGCGAAACGGCCCTCTCGGGATGCCACGGACATAAAGCAGTGGAAGGATTTTCTCTGCCCCCCACCCTGTCAAGTCCAGCTTCATGCCCCATCCGGCAGCTGCCACGCCCCCCCACGTCTGCCTGGGCGGTGGGGCTCCTCCAGGCTGAGAGGGTCTCAGAGAGTCCCAAAGGCCATCTGTCACCCAGTGACTGAGGGGAGCCATGGCTGCTCCAACCCCACCTCACCGCCCACGGACCGTGACTGTCGGGCTCCTCATCAACTTCTGCCGCTCTCTGCACCCAGAACACTGAGCCACCTCCTTGCTTCCCAAGGCAGGACAGCTCCCTGCCACTCCACTAGGAACGGACCAGCCACAGGGGCCATTCTGGGGCCTGAGGAGCCATCAGCATGTTGAAAATGGAGGGTGCAACCTGGCTTTGCCAACCCAGGGTTCTGCACGCCCTCTGCGTGGTACCAGGACCTCGGCAGCGCTCCCTCCTCTGGGTGGAGAGGGGCAAACAAAACCATTCGGGGGCGACGTGCTGGTTAGCTGGCCGAGTGCCGGGCAAGGGTTCTGGGCAGCGTTACTTTCAGTCAGGGGTTTGAATCGTGAGGCTAGGCATCACTGCCGCCATCCGTGTCAGCTTTAGTGAGACACCTCATTGTGTCCCAGGATGCAGGTTCACACCCGTCCAAGGTTGGGTTTCCGTGGGCAGGAGCCCATAGGGGTCACTGGAGGAAACCAGAAGTGTGTGTGTGGAGGACAGGAGCCTAGATCTGAGAAATCATTCAACACACCCGCGTGCACCTTCACCCCCGGGGCCGCCCCTCTCGTCACATGACCACCTCTGTCACCCACGTCCGCCCCCCGCCCTTTTTCCTGCTCTTTGTGGCAAAGCTCTTGGACGAGTTGTCTGTACCTCTGCCTGCAGGTGCTTTTCCCCCCTTCCCTCTCCCCCTGCCCCACATGGGCCTCTGAGGTCCGCTCCCCGCCTCTGCCCCAAAGCCAGCCTGGTCCAGGTCACCCACAACTTCCCATTGCCAAGTCCAGCGGCCAGTGGACTCCTAAACGCTCCTGTCCTGCCCCGTCTGTCCCGAGCTTCCGGCTGTGCATAGCCAGCGGCCCGCTCTTTATCTCCGCCCAGATGTCTCCGAGGCATCTCAAAGTCGCCTGTCCCCACAGAACTGTTCCCGGAGCTCCCCCGGCCCCTTCTGCACCAGCCTAGCCCTCGGCCGTGAGGGGCGAACTGCCCGCCCGTCTCACTGGGCCACAGCAACGCCCCCTTCTGTACTCACGTCCTCTCCCCCTCTCCCCTCACCCAACCCACCCGCATGTCTCGTCAGCTCTGCCTTCAGAATATACCCAGAACACAGCCAGTTCTCACGCCTGTGACCAGCATCCAGTCCCAGCCCCCTCACCGCCCCCCCGACCAGCAACACCTCCCAGCGAGGCTCCCTCTCTCTACGGCGCCCCACTGTCTACAGGACTTCCAGTTTCGATTGGACCGTGCTACTTCCGTGCTCAAAAGCGTGGGACTTTGGTCTTCTTTTGGATAAAAAGGCTTTGTCTGTGTTCCCACAGTTACGTCCTGTCCCTCCAAAGTGTTGGGGGGCAGCAGACAGTACAGGAAATTACGGAAGGACCTGGAGATTTCTAAGTCTCAGCTTGGCGTGCTGGTGACAGGACCACACCCGCATGGAACCACAGCAGGGGAGGAGGGGTGGTGCTCGCTGGTTATGAGGGCCCCGGAGACATCTCCAGAAGGACAGGGGGAGAGAGGGGGTGAGCAGGCACACTCGGGGAGCATTCTTCTCTCCTGTGTCTGCCAGAACGCAAGGCATGCCCGGAGAGGGGACATGTGGACCACGGCTGGACTTATGCGTGTGCCATGCACGAAGGGATTTAGACTAAGGAATGTGACCGAGGAAACCCGCTTTATCACGTCAGAGAACACGCCCTGGGAAAAATCTAGATGACAGCCCAGGAAAGGTGTCTGTCAATGTCCCTGGCGGAATCAGAAAATGCTATTTCCAATTTTGGAGTTCTGTACTAGAAGCGTATTTTAGGTTTCACCAGCGGTTGTCGGCGTTTGTTCTCACAAAGAAAAGGGGCGGCAAACCCACTCTGTGAGGATGGGCCTCAGGAATTGGCATCAAAGCAAGAGGGGAGGAGCCGCACCACTGAGGGTCTCGCTCATTTCAGGAACAGGGAGGGGTGCGGTCCCGAAGAGCCCCCAGACTGCAGTGCCCACACGTCCTGAGCTCCCAACTCGGGTGCCAGTCAAGTTGTCCTGCTTTCAGGGCTCATCACCGGGCGACACGGAGGGCGCCTCATCCAAGTGTGACTCGTTTATGGTGAACAACGTGTTTCTCGGCAAGCACGTTGGAACCAACAAGGAAAATAAAACCTAGCCGTGTGCTTTTCCTAGCCATGGAGGAGGTGCTCAGCCACAGAGAGACCTGAAGACCCAGTCAAGGTCATCTCGTAATGAGCCCGAGAAAAGTCGGGGACCTTCCAACCGTCCTTAGAGAGGCCCTGTCTTCCCCCGGCTCTCCCCTGCTCCCCCCTCCTCACTGTCCCACACTGCCCCTCACCAGTGGGTTCCCCTTCCACCTAGTCCTGGGCCGCCGCCCCCAGAGACCTTGCTGCATCCCAGCCCCCTGAGAAGCGGCCCTGGCCCTCCCAAAACGAGACAACGTCTCCACAGTCAGGACGCTCACCCTAGACCAGCGTGAAGGCTGGGCAGCCCCTGTGTCTCCTGGCAAAAGGGGATAAGAGACAAAAGAACGGACAAAAGGCAGTTGGGTTACAGGAAGGAAAGGTCCTACTCTGTTCCTGCAATGCACAGAGATGACTTGAAGGAGATGACATTTGGACGGGGCCACGGAGGACCATGAGAGCCAGAGAGAAGGAGGCCCCCCACCAGGCCGGCATGTTCAAAGGCGAGGGGTGGAAAAGCACAGTTAGAGCATGGAGCTTGTCTGGCCTGGCTGCTGGGGAGAGGGAGGAGTGAGCAAGAGAGGAAAGGCACCGACGTCCAGAGTCGGAGCCTTGAATAGCATGCCGTAGTGCTTGAACTTGATTCAGAGTTGAAAGGCCTTGCCCTCTTGGAGGCCACTGTCTGAGCATCACAGGGCTGCTCCCCCAGGAAGGGAGGCTCAGAGACCCCAGAAAACCCCACCTTCTGGCATCGGTGTGACAGCCACTCTCCCAGGCCCACCCCGACCCCCACCGGGTCTTTGACCAAACCCAGACTGAGCAGAGATTGGCCCTCTCTCCTCCAAAGACTATAAACACTTCCTACATCAAGAGTGCCCCAAACACTTTGGCCTTTTATGTCTAAGTGTCAGGCTCAAATGGAAGCTCAGGACCCTCATTCTCCCCAGTAAATGTGCAGCCACACAAAAGTGGGGGTGCAGCCATGGGTGTCCTCTGCCCCCACTCATTTCCCAGGACACCAGGTTGAGGCACCGGCCCTGGGATGGGAATGGAGACCACCATAAGTGGCTCATCACCCCCAACAGCTGAGTGTGAGTGCACTTGACCAGCTGTGATACTGGGTCAAAGTAATCAAGGAAAGTAGCGATAATGTTGAGAGACTATGTTGCAATCACAGTAAGTATTGCAATTGCTATACTTATGATTGTCACTTAGATGAAACCCAAAGGCAAGAGGTGGTTCTGGAGCCTGCCACGGTAAACACAGGCAGGCAGTCACCTGCAAGGTGGGACGTAAGTGCCACCCGGCAGCTCCTCCTGACCCTGGTGATGACATCCGTCCCCCTGCCCCTGGGTCCTGGTGCTCCAGAACCCGTTGACAGACCAGCCCCCTCTAGTCTCACGCCTCTCCACGGGGATGGACGGACAGCTCCCTTATCAACTGCTCAGCTCTAGCAGGAACCCGATCTGGCTCCCCCAGTTGTGCCTCCTTGGAGACCCTCTTCCCAGGGTCCCAGGCGGGGATAGAACAGCCCCAGGTCAGAATTTGCCAGAAGCTCACCTGTTCCCGCCCCTGCAGATTCTAACCAGCCTCCCAACCTCTGCGAAGCCCTCCTTGGTCCTCCTCCATCCCCAGCCGGCTTAGCACGGCGCCTGCCCTGCCCAGGCTTCCCAGAGGCAGCTCTCAAGCCTGAACTGGCTCGGCAGCAGCTTGCTCACCTGCAGAAGGAGCTGAAAATGTCCAGGCCTGTGGTTGCATGAGGGGCAGCCTGGGAGTTGTTTCTTTCAAGAGCATCCCAGCTGATCCTGGCCTCAGCTCAAGCCTGTGGACACTAGCCCCCCTGTGGAACCTGGCTTCTACGTTCTGTGCCCCCTGCCACAAGACTGCAGCGTCCCCTGCATCCCCGTGTCTTCCACCAGCATCCTGAGAATTGTCCAAGGGCAGGTGCTATGCTAGGCTCACCGGAGGCGGGGGAGGGAACTGATGGGAAATTAATAAGACACACTCCTTGCCATGAAAAAGCTCATTGTCACCTGCCACGAACAGAAAGATGACGAAGCCATTGCCACACGTAGGGAAGAGGTCTCCGTTAACAGGATTATCGAATTTCCCCTAAAGTTGAGCAGAGGAGAGGCTGATCCGGCCTGAAAGTCAGGGCAACCGCCCAGGGCTCTCTCTGGAAGGGCCTGCTCACCAAACGGATGAAGAGGGGGGACACACCGCATGTCAGCCCCCCCTCCGCTAGACCAGTGTGTTTCTGGGTTACCAGGAAAGCCATTTAAGGCCGCCCCACAGCCTTAAAATTGATCTATAAAATCCACTTCTATTATTGCATATTTAGGCTGCTTCTGGTGTTTTCCCATTCTAAAGATAACACACTCTTGCAGAATTAAAAATAGTATTTCCCGCAGGGAAATTCTACTCTATGCAGCTGCCCAGTCGAAATACTTAACATTTAACTTTCACATTTTTTTTACTAATCGATTGCAATTTTGAAAGGTGAAAATTTAATTTTTTGCTTTACTTTCTGTTAAATATTCATAAGGAGATACTTTCTAAAATATGTATTGGCACTTTTTAATTATTTATTTGAGAACATTTCTTGTCTTTTGATCAATTGCTGAATCCTTTTCATCTTGATTCCAGACAATTTTTTAATCTTACGAAGATATCAACCCTTTATTACATGTAATATGTAACATATATATTTGACATTTAATACATTAGACATATCTGACATACATTTAACTTGCTGTTTACCCTTTACTGAATGCAGTGTGTTTGGGGACCCTGGGGTCACCTTTTGCACAGTAAGTTCTGCCAATATCTTGCTCTTTGGTCTCTGCTTTGGACAGCAGCATCTCGTCGCCACATTGTGCTTTTCGGCTGCCGTGTGTGTACGGCTCCTGCTCTGCTCACCTGTATTTCTTGTTCCATCAGCCTATGCTGTCCTTAACAGCTGGTGGCCTCGACCCCTCATGGGCTGTTTGAGAGCGTTGGATTTTGTGTCACTGCACAGGCAGCACCAGCTCCTCCCCCTCTGTGGCTCCTCCTCCTGAAAGTTTGATTTGAGTCACGTAGTCACCTGGCACCCAGGTCCCCAGACCAGGAAGCCGACCAACAGCGTGCCCCCTCCCCTCCCTCACCCCACAGAGCCCGTGAGTCCTGTGCCCGGGTGTTTTGTGTCCCCTACATTGTTTGTGAAACTGAAATGGACACAGCCAGTGTGAGACATACACTCGATGGCATTCAGTGTCCCCACGATGTCGAGAGCCACCGTGCCCCTGCGGCTGCTCAGCTTCTCCATCACACCGGAAAAACCCTGCGCCCATTAAAATGATCACTCCCCACACCCCCACCCCTGTCCCCTGGTGACCACCAACCAGCCTTCTGTCTCCGCGGATGTGCCTTTTCTGGAAATGTCACAGAAAAGAATCACGCAGACTGTGCTTTTCTGTGGCTGGCTCCTTTCACTCAGCGTACGCGTCCACGGTTCCACTCAGCGTGTGCGTGTGTCCGCACTTCCACGCTTTTGCTCGTTGCTCCTCATCTTTCCTTCCCTAGCACCACTGCTCGACTTCCCGGCTCTGCTCTGTCCTCCTGGGCTGTTCGAACAGCCCGATGTGAGCCCCCACCCCTCCAACCGTCTTCCTTCCTGTACCCAAATTGATCATGTCTTTCTCGAACACACCCCACCCCGCACAGGGCCAAACACCCTCCCTCAAGCCTCACATCCAAGTCAACTCAACTTAAAACTCAGCCTCTACAGTCCTTGATTCACTCTTCTTTCCTCGTTTGCACTCACTCTCATCATTCCAACTCCTCGAACACCCCTCGTCCCGTTCGCTGGAGCCTGGTTCGCTGGCCAAACACGGAGGCCGCGTTGGAGTTGTCACGCGGCGTCCACAGGGGGCCATGTGACCATCCTCCGTTGCTAAGAGGGACGAAGGGAAAGAAAGCGCCAGCGAGGGCTTCCCTGTGCGACTCCCGGAAAAGACCCCAGAATCCCTCACACGGCGGTCCTGCCAGAAGGGAACAGCCTGACACTAACGGTGAGGACGCCATCGGGCAAACTCTGATCGACGGACGCCCTGCCAACCTCTGGCCTGCCCGCCGTGAAAGAGGCCAGTGTTGGAGAGCCCAGAGGAGGGGAAGCGGCAGTTGCAGACGGGAGCGCTGACAGAAACGTGACCATCTAGCAACATCGGTGACTCTGGACTGGGAGCTGCGTGCGGGAACCAGACTGCTGTTAGGGACATTATCGGGGCAACTGCGGGAGTTTCAACACAGACCGTATGTGGGATGGCGGTGCTATACGGACGCTCAGTTCCCTGCGAGTGTGTCGGGAAAAGCCCTGTTGTGCAGAGTGCACACTGAGGTCGTTGGTGGGAGAGGGCGGCATTCCTAGCTTAGTCCCCCCTGTCCACAGTAACGACAAATCTCACATGTATAGGAGAGAGGAAGAGGGAGAGCAAGGATGGCACGGTGTTGGCAGTGGGTGAACCCAGGGAAAGGGAATGCAGACACACTTTGCATCATTTTTTACAATTTTTCTGTCAGCTTGAAATTATCCTAAATAAAAAGTGAAGAAAAATTAAGTAAATCATTGTGCGCAGGCACAGAAAGGTGGGCCCAGCATCCTGTTAACTTTCAGAAAACATTCGTGCACAGGTCACGGAGAAGTGTCGGGAGACGCGTGCACACTCCTGCGGCGACCACTGCCCAGGTGACCGCTGCCCACTGTCCTGGCATCTGTCACCTGTCCGAGACGCCACTCTTCCCCTCCCACCTGGGTGTCATTGTGGGTGATGACTTGCGTGGTCGCCGAGCAGTAGAAACAGGTTGAGGGGGAGGGAGGATTTCTCATTTTCCTTCTTTCCAATGTATGAAATTTAAATTTAGTTTTAATAGGTAGCATCCATTATTTTGTGCTGAAATATTTCTTTACAAACTCTAAACTGTTCATCTCTTACAAATTCTTCCTATCCATAGGATTGTGCCTTGAGTTATCATTAAAAGGTATTCTGAAAAACCTATGAAAAGTCATTTCAACAGTTGTTACCCAACCTGAAAATTAAAGCAGCGAGGTGTTGTTTTCATCAAGGAGACGGACAAGAATTAGAGCATCCCTACATAGGATTAGCAAAAAAAGGGGGTGGGCCGGCCCCTCTTGCTGCTGGTGGGAAGGCGGATCCGCTGTCTGGGAGAGTCGTTTGTCGCACCCGTCAGGATGCAGAATGCGCGTGCGCTGCACTGCAGGGCCCACCTCTCATTCTCCATCCCAGAAGGTCCCGGCACAGAGAGTAGAGGATGAGCGTGTGCGTCTGCGACAGAGAAGACCAGAAGCAACACCCCTGCCCCTCAACCGGTGCAGGAGCGGGAAGACAAGATCAGTGGAGACGGACAAGGTTCGGCAGTTGGAGAGATGCCCTCACTCTCCACACGGCGATCGGTGCAGACTCGGGAACTGGAGATCAGGTGAGGAAACCAAGGTACCTACCGGATGCTGAGAACAAGTTTATGCCGTTCGTGTGTAAAGGGCTTAAAAACACAAATGCTCTACTGTACATTCTTTCTATGTGCGCGTGTATATCTAAATTATTTTTGAGTGGAACAGAGGCGTATGGGCCAAGCTCGTGAGAGCAGCCAGCCTTGGGGAACGTGAGAAGGGTGTGAAATCGCGGCTGGGGGTGGGCAACTCTGACAGATACATGAGTGTGACCCATACCTCTAATATTTTAATTTTAAAAAATGGGAGAAAATATGTCAAGTTATTGCCAGTTGTTCATTCCAGGTGTTGTAAAAATGAGTGCATATTTCTAAAATCTCAATTTTTCAAAACAATATGAGATTTTTTTAAATGCAAGTATTTAAAGGCCTATTTAAAGGCCTTTTTTAAAGGCCAAGTATTTTCACGATATTCTTACACCACCCAGGGTGGGGGTGGGGAGGTTCTTGAAAACAAAGAATAGACTCATAGCCCAGAAAAAACCCCAGATCAGTGCCTGGACAGCAACTTGCTCCGAAGGCACGACGTGTACCCGCAGTTCTGGGGAGCTATGTCAGAGCAGCGCGCGGCGGTGGAGGGCATCGGAACCAGCCAGAGACGCAGCCGGACGCAGGACTGGCTTTGGCGTCGTTGTCCGCCTGCCGGCACGTCTGGGAGAAGTCAGGAGAGCCACTCAGATGCATCTGTTGGGGCCCAAGTTCCGCTTTGAGTTGGTGAATAATGACGGGAGCAAGGAGGGCTAAGTCTTTTCTCCTCAGTGTAAAAGCAAATCTACTCATTTCAAGGGGGGAGGTCAAGACTGGAGGCACACCCCCACCCCTGCCCCCACCCCCACTGCAGGACGTCAAAGCCCCAGGGGCAGGCACGTACACGTACACTAGGCAGTTCTTGAACTAGTGTCCATCAGAATCCCCAAGAAACACTAAAAAGGCGCGTTTCTGGAAGCTCCCTCTGCGATTACGGTTCAACAGGAGTGAGGTGAGGCTTGCACCCGAGTCTTTAACAACTTCCCCAAATGGCTCAGATTTATGTGGTCTGTGGAACACCGTTGGGGAAAGAATGAAAAGATGGCCAATCAGGGGATTAGAAACTCTCGCTCAGCAACAGCTGCGGTTGGGGTGAGTTGGTGGGTTAGTTGGTTGGTGTTCGGTTGGTTGGTTGGTTGGTTAGTTAGTAGTTGGTTGGTTGGTTAGTTAGTAGTTGGTTGGTGGTTGATTGGTTGGTTGGTTGTTTAGTGATTGGTGGTTGGTTGGCTGGTTGGTTTCTTGGTTGGTGGTTGGTTGACTGGTTAGTGGGTTGGTGGTTGTTTGGTTGGTTGATTAGTTGTTGCGTGGTGGTTGGCTGGTTAGTGATTGTGACAGGTTGGTATGCTGTGCTATTTAGTCGACTAGACTTTGTATTTTCTCAAAACTATCACCAGAATCTCTGATCATCCTCCCTCATTGGATTCTCGTTCTCCGCATTAGAAATTTGGGGTTTGCACTGCACACCCCACTTCACCCTTGCCTTTCACATCGGAATAAGCCCTCAAATGGTCAGCACAGGAGGAGCACTCTGGAGTCAGACCTTTTTCTCAAGTTCATTTGTTCTAGAATCACCTGTCCTGAACCACCTTAGAACCAAAGCGTAATGCCAGTGCTCGCCTCAGTCTTTGTCTATTGAGTGGCGTTCCGTGTGTCTTGCTAGAAAGAGGACGAGTTTAAGTAACTGCAGTCCAAAGAATACTTCTTAGGCAAAGTCATCGTGATGGCTAATTTTATGTGCCAACTGGACTGGGCCACATGTACCCACACATTTGGTCAAACATCCTGAGTGTCCCTGAGACTATTTCTGGATGAGATTAACATTTGACTCAGCAGACCAAAGAAAACCATTTCCCTCATTAGTGTGGGTGGCCCCTGTCCAGTCAGCTGAGGGTCTGAACACAAAGGCTGCCCCTCTCAGGAGTAAGAGGGGATTCCTCCTGCCTCGCTGCTTTTGAGTGGAGACTTCAGAGGTCTTTCCTGCCTTTGGACTTGACTCTTCCTGCATTTGGGGCAGACACTACAACGTCGGCTTTCCGGAGTCTCCAGCTTGTCAACGGCATGATTTATTCTGGTTTTCTGGAGAGCCCTGACTGATACAAGGAGAATAGAAATTAATACATTTGTTGTACAGAAAAGAGATCTGGGGTCCAGAGAAGCAACATGAACTTGACAAAGCTCACATAGGTTGTGTTAGGACCAGGATTCAAGACCAGCCCGGCTCTGATGGACCGGGAGCATCTGTCCGCCTTGGTCTCACCGCCACGCACTGCTCCCGTCCCTCCCCACTCTGCCCCTCTGCTTTGTCGTGGCGAATGGCTGAAGTCAGTCGATCTCCGAAAATGATCGGCCAAAGATGCCAACAGTCCCAGGGAGAGTGGGCATTTCTTTAGTGGCAAAGGGCTCCCCGCCTGTAGAGACACCCTGATGTCCTCCAGACGCTGGTGGCTACTCACGCCTGGCAGAGACCCCTCCCTGTGGGTGGGAGTCAGCTGTGCATGCAGCCCTGTGTGTGGCTCCGGGCTCCTGAAAGGCATGTGCCAGGTACCTCCCACCTGTGTAGACCCCTGCCCCCCACGTCCTCTCGTACTGACTGTGTCTGTGAGTCCTTCTGCCAGTCAGTCTCAATTTCACAAAGACCATTATGCACCTGGCTTTCAGTTAGAAAAGGGGCCTCAAGTCTTGATGAGAAGGGGCTGGGGTTCCACCCTGTGGCTCTCTGCAAGGCGTGTCATGTTAAAGCCCAGGAGGAGGCCTCTCAGCCCAGGGTCGCTGCGCTGGGACCCACGTCCTGCCTTGTGCCAGCAGAGGCCCCTGACGAGCCCCCAGGGTGAGGGGAAGAGCTGCCACCCGCACAGACGCACAGCCGCTGGCTGGCTTCCAAAGCTGGGGTTGGACACCTGCCTGACCTGGGCTGACCCTGCCACATCTCAGGAGTGACAGGTCATAAAGAGGAACCATGGCCAGGAAGAAAGGTGACTGGCTGCCCAGGGAGCGAAAGGGGCCAGGCCAGACTGAGCGTGGGGCCATCAGTGGGCGGTAATCTGAGGAGGAACCACTTTCTCGTTGAAGCCAAAGCTGGGGCAGGGGCTGGTTCTCCAAAGGGCAGGATTTCCACTGGGGTAAACAGTGGTACAGAGAACAGAGAAGAAGCATCGTTGGCCAGGGGGAGAACCGTTCAGCTTGGAGAAAGATTTGCCAAATGTTGCGGCTTGGTGAAC
Organism: Sturnira hondurensis; assembly: GCF_014824575.4. NCBI lineage: Eukaryota > Metazoa > Chordata > Mammalia > Chiroptera > Phyllostomidae > Sturnira > Sturnira hondurensis. Next base: position 3,204,371 of record NW_028091124.1, on the reverse strand, counting down.
ATGCTGCCTAAAACCACCCAGGCTTCGATTCCCTCCGTAAAACGGGCTAATTGGGACCGTCCACCATCGCAGTCATCACAGTGAAATAAGGAAATGTGTTTTTCAAACTAGAGGAACCTTGTGCCCGCTGATGTTAAGGTCTGATTGGCCTGTGGTCGAGTGTTTGGGAAAAGTCCATGGACCCCTAATGTGTGTGTCAGTGAGGGCTATTGTGTGCCCCATGTAACCTAACCCTGCAGCTCACCCGGGAGGTGGGGCGCACTCTCCTGTTACAGGGGAGGGGTCTCTGGGGGCCGCAGCGGTGCCTCCACGCAAAACCTTGTCCTCCCCGGGACAAAGCCTGCGCCGACGTCACCCGGGGCCCCGCTCTTGCCCCTTGCTACCTGGCTCCGCTGAGCCTGCCCTGTTCTGTCTCAGCCTCCTCCTTGGGGAGGCGTGAAAGGAAACCAACCCCACCTGGCTGATGGCTGCACACAGAGGCCATTTCTGTGCCTGGCCGAAGCCGGACGTGACCGGCGTGACAATCAGGACCCAGCACCAGCCCCTTGGCCTCTCCCACCTGATTCTCTTGCCTAATCTCGGCCAGCGCCTGCTCACGGCCCCCTTCCTCGCTTTCCCAGCCATTGTGCCAGGCCCGGCGGAAGCGAGGCTGTCCCGAGGCTCCCCACAGCCCGGAATGTATAATGAAGTCACCAGCTCGGGCAAGAAAAGGGCTCTGTTTCGGCGGGTGACAGGCCTGGGTTCCAGGACCTGCATTATGCAGCTCTGACCCTCTGGGATAAAGTGGTGACTGTTGGGGGTGTCTTGTGGCCTGGCAGCTCCGAGAGGGGACATTTTGTCTCTGCTCTGTGAGCTCCCTTATGCCCGCTGAACGGATCTGTGGCTACAGGGCCGCGTGACGCCTGTTGTTTTTCGGCCGGGACGGTGTGTGCCACCCGGAAGGAAGTGCGTGACTGGCCCTCTCCCCGCTGGCCAGGCACACCACGGAGCAGCGGGGGCACACTGTGGGCAGAGGGGCTCCCACGTCAGACCCGGAAAAGGTGCCCTCACCTGCAGCATAGACCAGAGACGACGTCGCCCCGTCTCTGGCCCCGGGGATGAGACCACAGGAGCTGTGAACACTAAGTTGACCCCCAAAGAGGCCAATGGTTGGGTGCAAAGCTATGCCCACCAGGCAAAGCCAGTGTCGGGGCCAGGCCGGCCATCAGGTCAGCCCAGAGCAGCGGTCCCGGCAGGCAAACCCAGAGCCCCCCAGCCAAACCGAGGCCCACCCACTGCAGTGAGCTTGGAGAGGAAGGGTCCAGGCCAGAGAACATCAAGCGTGTCTTACTCGCTTTTGTGCATGGTCCGAGGGTCACCTCAGGTGGAGCTGCAGCATGAGTCTGTTCATTCAGAACCCTGGTTCCCACCCCAGGCCAATCGGGAAATGAGCTCCAGGGGTCCGCATTGTGAGAAGAGGCCGAGTTCAGCTGAGCTTGTGAAAATGTAGGTTTTAACAAAGGGGTTCGGAGCAAGTTCACAGGTTGCTTTTGCTGGGGGGTGGGAAGAGCAGAGCTTACTAGGTAACGTAGTAAGTTACCTAGAAATAAGCTCCCTCCTCCCGGTGTGCCTATGTGTGTGGTCCCTTCTTGCCCACCCACGTCAGCTGCGCCCAGGAAGACAGCTGTGCCAAAGGGTTAGCGTGCACCCTTTAATTTAGATGTATCCTTACGCGGTGCATATTTCTTGGTGTGGTGTGTCCGTATTTCTGACGTCTGTAAGTAGGGCTGCGTGGTGCAGCTCCTGCTGCAGCTTTCCCTGCTGCACCAAGCATTTAAGATACATCCTTGTTGCTACGGGAGCGCCTCCTTCATTGTGTCCCAGTGCTGGTCAGAGCTCCACGGTGCGCGCTCAACCAAGTCTGCTGCTCCGCCGCCAAGGGACGCGGCGCTCCGGTGGGCTTCATCCTCCGCCCCGCGCACACACACGAGCCCTGTTGACAGTCTCCTGCTTGCCCATAATGGTGCAGCCAAGATGGGGGGGGGGGGCAAAAAAAACAAAACAGAATTATCTTCTGGAAGGCGGGCCTCTTGTAGTACAGGCTTCCCCCGCTGGTGAGTGTTCCAGGAACCCATCTGTTTCGGTGCACCAGCTGGTATTGACATGAGAGGCTGCGTTTGGCTTCAGAGAATTCTCTTTTGAAGACCCTTTCAATGGGGTTGCCCATTTCGTGATGGGTGATTTACAAGCACACCGCCCACACCGCACCGAGTGTGTAGGAGTTTTTGACCGAAAAAAAACAGCATGACCCCTGTGCCCCACCCTCCCTATTCACCCCATCTCACCCCATGCCACTTTGTTTTGTTTCCCCAGATAAAAAAGTCCTCAAAGGGAAACATTTTGTTGATAATGCATGGGGCAAAACAACACAGGGCGGAAGCACCAAAAGGCATCAACATTAATAAAATTCTCCATAGACATGGTGCATCAGACAGAGAGCACTTTGAAGGTAACTGCCGTTAGGCTTGTGCTTTTATTTTTTAATATTTTATTTTAATTTATATTTAGAGAGAGAGGAAGGGAAGGAGAGGAACATCAATGTGTGGTTGCCTCTTGTGTGCCCCCAAGTGGGGACCTGGCCTGCAACCCAGGCACATGCCCTGACTGGGAATCGAACCAGCGACCCTGGTGCGCAGTCTGCACTCAAGCCACTGAGCTATGCCAGCCAGGGCCCGAAGATAACTGCAGTTTGAACATGTGAGAATAAGTACACAATTCTTCATAGATAAATTCTGGGTTTGGGGGGTCCCCTCCCATGCGCGTGTGTCTGTGGATGTCCGTGCGTATACCCAGAAGCAGAAGCGGCCCGAGCTCATCAGTGGGTGAATCCCGAATGACGAAGGACCTAGAGTTCATTCGCCGAGCTCTGCCACTCTATCCCCCAGTGGGGGCAGCCATCTACACTCCCGCAAGCGCTGCATGAGGGTTCCCGTGCCCCACATCTCGCCCGTGCTCCCACTGACCAGCCTCGTAGATTTAAAGTGACAGTGATCTCACTGTGGTTTTAATTAGCATTTCTCTTTCTGCTGAAGAGCCGAGTGTCTCTTCAGATCACTGTTATTTGTTGAGTTTTCTCCTTTGTAAACTACTAGTTCATATACCTCTCTTGTTGATTATTAGCTTATTCCTTAATATCCTAAATATGACTTTCTTCCCAGCTGTGGACATTACAAATGTCTTCTCTCCCCCCTCCCCCCATACATTACTATTGACTTTATAGTGTACTTTTCACAACTAACTGAGATAGGAGTTACCCAATTAAAACACACCACTCAGTGGTTCCCAGTGCACCCCGGGGCTTGTAAACCTCCCCAGAGTCCATTTTAATGGCATTTCCATCACCTCCAAAAGAAGTCACATACCCATGAGAAGTCGCTCCCCGTCACTGACCCTCAGGCCCCCATCCCAAACACACCAGCCTTAAGCGACCATGAATCTACTCCCTGTCTCCATAGATAGCCCCGTTACGGACATTTCATAGGAATGGATTCATCCTCAGTGTGGCCTTTGGGGACCGGCTTCTTTCCCTTAGCCCACGGTTTGTGCTGTAGCGTGTCTCAGAATTTCATTCTTTCCCGCACGTGATATTCCACGGTTCGGACGGGCCGCACTGTTGACCATTCGTCCGCTGACGGACATCTGGTTTGTTTCCACGTGTCAGCTGTTATGAGTAACGCCGCTATGAACATTGGTGCATACACATTTTTACGCGATCAAATGTTTTTATTTCTCTTGGGTATATGTATCTAACAGTGGGCAGGAGTGGTAATTTTATGGCTACCATTTGCAGGAGCTTCCAAGCGGGTTTCCACCGTGGTGGCCCCATTTCACAGCCCTGCCAGCCACACAGGATGGTTCCAATTTCCCCGGCCTAGCGGGGTCCTAGCGGGATCCTGGCGGATGTGAGGTGGTCACTAGCTGGGTTTTGGTTTGCATCTCCCTACTGGCTGATGATGTTTGATACATTTTCAAGTGCTTGCTGGCCATTTGTATATCTCTTTTGGAAAAAATGTCTATTCAGATTTATTGGCATATGCAAGTGGGGTTATTTATCTGTTGTTACTGAGCTGTATGAGTTCAGTGCACTTTTTAAACAGTGAAAGATGACCCTTGACTGGATGTAGTCACACCAGGTTTGTTTCGCTTTGCTTTTGCCTCATAGTCTGAGATGCAGGTGTTTTGTTTATGAACTCGGTCCCCTCCCCAGGTCTCTCTCTCTCTCTCTCTCTCACACACACACACACACATACACAGCTGAATAGCTTACCTTTCTCACTGAGGTCTGGCTAGATTCCACCTTTGTGTGCGAGGCCGGGAGGTCACCTGGTCCCATTGTCCTCCGCACAGTTGGCCAGTGTTCCCAACACCATTTACAAGACAACCTGTCTCTTGCGTGGGCTGACGGCCCACCCTCATCCTATATTAGGTTTCCGCATACACCTGTGTCTATCCTGAGCTCTGTATTTTGTTTCTTAGGTCCATTCTGCTCCTTTTGACTAGTTGTCTGTTCTTGCACCGATACCACACTGTCGTCACCAGCCAGGCCTCTTTGGAAGGCCCCAGGCACCGGTCCCCCAACCCCTGAACTGTCTTTCGGATGCCACCCTTGACCCCCGGGAAGCAGCTCCCCGCCCCCATCGAGGCCTCTGTCATGGTTTACTTTGGATCCCCTGTAGGACTTTGGTCACTGGGGAGCCCTCCAGCTTTCTAGGCACCCATAACACAGCTGCAGAGAAATGGCTGTGAGGTTATGCTAATGCCCTCCTAAGAAGCACCCTTTGACTGGGCTAATTAGTTTAATGAGTCAAATCTGCCTTCAGATAGACAGGCTCCTGTGTCATTCTTCAGGGACTTCCGTGGGGCGTGGCTTTAATGACTAGTGCCCTGAGGTGGCACCTCGGCCTCATCATCACCACTGTCCATGCTGTGCCCCGCAAAGATGACAGGATGCTCTGTCCTGGGGACTCGGGTGTCCCTAGTGTGTCCCTAGTGCCGTGGGTAACCAAGGAGCAGCGCGTGGAGCATCTGGGCATGTCAAGTCTCCATGGCGACAGGCCCCCGGGGGAGATCTTGTCTCCTCCTTTCACAGCTGAGCCCCCAGGACTGGGGACCCCCCCCCCCCCCGCACAGGCTCCTTTTCCATACGACGCACCACCTCGAGGCTATAAAACTGTTGCTACAATTTCCCAACACCATGCAATTTTGTTAAAAACCACTGGCTTCTTGCATGAGAGCCCGAGCGCCTTCCGATGACGTTCTCAAGGCCCCACATCGTCAGCTCCGTTTTGAAGGTGGAGAAACCGAGGTGCTGGGGTGATGTGTGATTGCCCCGTGACTCCACAGCCCATGAGGGATGGGCAGACGGGGACAAGGCCACAGCTTTGCCCACCCACACGACAGAACTGTGTCGGTCTGCTGGGGCTGCCACCGCAACACACGGCCGACTGGGGCTCAAACATCAAAAAGCGCTTCTCTCAGTCTGGGGGCTGGAACCTCCGGCTCCAGGTCCCGGGGGCCCCTCAGCCTGGCCGGCAGGGGGCCGCCTCGCCCTCACGTTGCCTTTCCTCCTCCTGTCTGAGGAGAGGGAGGTGGGGGAGGAAGAACCTGCCTCTGGTGTCTCTTCTTATCCAGACATATCCTGACGGACCCAGGGCCCCAGCATGTGACCTCATGTCCCCTAAATTACCTCCTAAGGGGTACCTCCATCTCCCAGTTCAGCCCCACTGGGGTGGTAGGGCTTCGCATCTGAATGTGGGGGGTGGGGGTAATTTATCTGAAACAAATTACCACCAACTTGGTGGCTTTAAATAACACAAATCCCCCAACTTTGGGGCACGGGAGTCTAAACTCAAGACCCCTGTGGAGCCGCGATCCTTCTGGACATTCGGGGTCAACTCCACAGCCTGGCTTTTCCCAGCTTCTGGGGGCGGCCTGCGTCCCTGGGCTAGTGGCTCCTTCCTCGAGTCGCTCCGACCTCTGCTTCCATCCTCCCATCCCCCACTCAGGACTCTGACCTCCCGCCTCCCTCATACAGGGACCTCGGGATGACATTGAGCCCGCCCGGGTGATCCAGAACAGTATTTTCATCCTTAACAAGATTCTTAACTGACTCATACCTGCAAAGCCCCTTTGCCGTGGAAAGTGACATAGTCACAGGTTCCAGGGGTGAAGGCGGGGACCCCTTGAGGGCCCCATTCAGCCTCCCAATTTCACGTGACTCGTTCAGGCCACAGAGTCTCTCCTGCGAAATGGGGAAGTAGAACGAGAAGCTCTCTGAGACCCTCTCAGATATTGTCCACTGTGGTCCGCAGTTAGCCGGGCTCAGAAGGGCAATTTCTGGTTCCCTGCACACAGACTTGTCACCTGCCAGCCACACCTTCACTGGCTTGGAGCACAGATGACGTCACCTCTCTGTTAGGTCACTGTGTCTTTTGTGCATGGCCTTTGTACTTACTCAAAACACCTCTGTGTCAACAGTTCCGCTCATTAACATTATTCTCCAATTTCAGGAAGAGTTCGAAATGAATACATTTGCTCGAATGTTGGGCAACAATCCACTTTTTGGAACTTACTGCTTTTTTCTGCAGGCAACAGTTAGAGTGCTCATGGATGGACTCAGTCCCCCGTGTTTGCTGACCTGTGTGCCCAACCCTGTGCCTCGATGCCCACCAGTCAACATGGGAAGTGAGAGGAAACTGGATGGGGAGTGGGGACACCTGTCGGATCCATCGGGGACCAGGCAGGAAACCGTTCAGAGGAAGAGCATCTGGTGACCCACAAGTAATGGTGGGGGGCCAGAGACTTACCATGGAGGGCAGTCTTGCCCTCCCCGGGGTCAAGGAGACCTGGAGCCCAAAGGAAGGAGCTGTCACCATGAAGGGTCAGAGGTACTGCCAGAGACCGGGCGTGCAAACAGGGAGTGGGCAGGAGGGAACACCCCGCCTCACCCTCCTGCCCCTCCACTGAGGCCAGGGCTTCCCCCTGGTGGAACCCAAGCAGAAGCCAGCCGGTGGGGAGCTCAGAGGACACAACTATGGCGGTTGGCCTGGGGCGCAGGGGGCACAGAGCAGCAGAGAGAAGCAAAGAAAGGGCCCCNGGTCAAGGAGACCTGGAGCCCAAAGGAAGGAGCTGTCACCATGAAGGGTCAGAGGTACTGCCAGAGACCGGGCGTGCAAACAGGGAGTGGGCGGGAGGGAACACCCCGCCTCACCCTCCTGCCCCTCCTCTGAGGCCAGGGCTTCCCCCTGGTGGAACCCAAGCAGAAGCCAGCCGGTGGGGAGCTCAGAGGACACAACTATGGCGGTTGGCCTGGGGCGCAGGGGGCACAGAGCAGCAGAGAGAAGCAAAGAAAGGGCCCCCCGTAGTCAGAGGAGGGACCCGAGAAGACCGGCTTTGCCGCCTTCTAGCCTGGCCCAGCCAATGGGTAACTTGCTTCCTTGGGCAAGAGATTCACTCTCTCCAGACTTTGTTTTCCACACCTAAAGTTAAAGCAGAGAACCCAAACCTACCATCTCTCTGTCAACTATAAACATCTAGGGTTTAAGATATTATACACATTAAAACAGCAACATAGAGATAGATATCTGTATAATATACAATCGACACACCACCAAGCCATATGCTTGCTTTCGGTAAATACGTGAACCAGTGTGAGGACACGGCTTTCTCAGCACCTCCGTGTTAAACAAATCCGCCGGGCCCCTCGGCACAGGTCATTCACAGCCGCTCGCAAACGAGGGCGCATTCCAGCCTCGGGTCTGGTCTGATGTCTCCAGTGGGGGGAGGCCCTGTGACGGCTCAGACTTCCTGGGGATCTGGATCTGTACGGGGTCAGCTGTGTTTAAGGAGAAATAAGGAAGCTCGAGATGCCGACGCGCTGCAACGCAGCCTTCTCTCCTGACAAGCTGTGAATGCCCCTACGAGACGGACAGTTACCAGCGAGCCTACGAGCAGGACTTTTGCAGAGAGTCCCCTGGGCAAAGGGGATGACATGAAGCCTCTCCGCTCTGCTCGAGTCCCGGATACCCCAGGTCTGAGGGCCGCCAGCACAAGGCTATTTCAGTCTGGGTGGTGGACTAATGAGACCTTGAGCAGAGAGGGCCTTCGGCAGCTGGTAAAGACCCTGCGATGCAATGTGTTCGGAGAGCACAAGGGAAACCAGCTTTCTGCAGCTTGGAGGCATCCTCGGGCCGCACCCTCTAGCTGTAACTCCCAGCCGCTATCCTTGAAAGAAGTCACCTCCTGGCTCTGTGCCCCTGGGGCAGTGATGTCCTCACCCCTACCTGGGTGCCACAGCCAGGTTTTGAGATAGAGCAACTAGAGGAAAACGGTCACACCTGGTTGCAAACGGTTGTTTGTTAGCTCAAAAATGAACACATGCATGGAAGTTTCTGGAAGAGCACACAGGCAATAGCGGATCCCTTGGGGAGAGACAACCGAGGTCCTGGGGTAGGAGGAAGAATTTTACCTTCCTTGCAGACCCTTTAGTTCTGTCTAAATCTGTGATGTGCATGTCTTACTTTTTTTTATTATAAACACCCTTCTAAGACTTCCAACCGCTCCCAGGCTCCGACCCTCACGTTTTCTGGGAGAAGGTACGTGCCACCAAATGACAGGCAGAGAATCCGTGATGCATTTGCACATATCGGACAATGCCAGGGAAGGAAAGTGTGATACTTGAGTTTACTTTTAGGGGTCATGAAATCAAAATAAATAAAGGCAAACGGCTACAAAACACCCAAAGAAGGGCCACCTCCAAGGGCACTGCCAGTGACCTCAGACTGCTTAGTTCACGGTGGTAACCGATGCCCATACGCATGGAGAGGAAGGTCGCGGCGTGGCCGCTGCCGGCGTGTTCCCACCGACACGGCACTCCGACTGCTAGATTCCTCTCAGCGCTGACACTGTCCGTCAGCCCCCAACCCTTTTCTGAAGAACGAGAAGAGAGCCGCCGTGACCTCGGGGGTCTGCACAGGCCCAGGGTTGGCGTATAGTCCATCATTTTCTCTGCTGCCATATTATTCAGGGGTGCTAACCACCGGGTGAAAGTAGAGGGTTCCAAAAGCTGTGGGTTTGGGAGTATTCCACCTTGACCAGTTCACCTGTGGACTCAATCTCACACTGGCCTCTGTGCTGAGGTTCACCTTGATCTTCAGTTTCAGCTTCCAGTGGTTCTCTGTGGGATTCGTTCCCGTTCCAACAGCCTGCCTCCACTGGCCGATTTTCATCCGGCACATTTATCAGTATTTCTGAACTGTCGGGAACCAACGCCAGAGCTACTGTGCAGAGCCAGAGATTAAAATGTATCTCTGTGATTTAATCTCTTCTTCAATCCAACGCTAGAGGCTAAACCTGGCTTTGTCACTTCAAAACCGGTTAATGACCAAAAAAAGAGTTAATGCTGGCTTGAACTGCTCTGCTTTGCCATTTTTATCAGAAGTCATTGCCCCAGTGATTTTCCACCTTGGTGGTCACTTAAAGGCATGTGAGGGCACCACGCACTGGGGCACACGATCACTGAGCCCGCTCCCGGCTTCCCGAGAGACGAAGGAGACTTCCGCCCTGGTGTGGTAACCAAGAACTTCACCTGGATCGCTGCCAGTCAAAAGGAAAAATATGTTCTCTCCGTGAAAGGAGTGTGCCGTGTTCTCCCACCCATCAATCACTGCTCCGCAGATTCCTGTTAGAGACTTGAGGCTCCTTAGCAACTCCCTAGCAACAAAAGCTTACCTGGAATTGTATATAGCTTTCCAGAAATTGTTTTCTAAAAGGACTGATCCCTTCCCAACATTTTTACCCTCAAGGAAATAACTTCTCTTTATTGCTTTTCCTGATCACAAAAATAATAGAGTTGCTTTGGAAAATTCAAGCCCTATGCAGAGAGGAAAGCAGAAATTTCTGCGGGCATACCTCTCCCCCCCTCGGCCCGCCCCCGCTGAAGAGACGCTCCCGGCGAACGTCATGGCACAAGGCTGGCTTGTCGCTGTCGCTGTCATCGTTGTTAGACAGAGTTGAAGTTACTTTCCTGGGCAGTCAGTGACACATCTATTTTGGGGTGACAAAAATAAAAAATGGCTTCCCTTTCTTTTTCAGAAAATTACACCCAGAACGCCGTAATTCCAGGCTATTTTCTTTTCTCTCCCAGACAATAAATGTTCCCTGCCTCCTGAATTTCAACTTCCTACCCACCGGGCATTTTATTTATTAAGAGTAGATCCGAATGAGACCAGGGAAGGGCAGGCTAGGTTGGAAGGGTTTTCTGAGTGAGTTCGCTCAGCCCAACACACTGTGTTCGCGTGTGAGGTATAAAGACCAAATTAAATGAACAGGGAGGATGTGGATGGCCGTGCCAGCTGCTGGCACAGCCAGGAAACGAACTGGACTCCTCTGTATCCGAAAATAACCAGCCCACGGCTTCACCGGCACGAGGCCCTCACCTGGGCAATTGAAACTGGAAGGAAAAATGAGGTCCCCGGACCCCGTGTCCGTTTCCACACGGCGTGGAGCTGTTCTCTTGGTGACTGTGGGGTCGGAGTGAGCACAGTTTCACACTGGCGCTGAGAAAGCTTGTGTCATGGGTGGGGCTCTTACCTCTGAGTTGAGAAAGCTTAGCATCTGAACTCTAGTTTTCCATATCTAAAATAAGTCAAGGTCACAAATAAGGTCGTTCACCCTTTATGGTCTAGACATGATGGAAATAATGCTTAAGTTATCATGAAGATCTCAAAAGAACTAAAAAAGAACAAACCCTGCCTTCCGCCCTGGCCAGAGGGCTCAGTTGGTCTGGGCATCGTCCCGGACACCAAAAGCCTGTGGCTTTGATCCCCGGTCAGGACAGGTACCTGGGTTATGGGTTCAATCTCCGGTCACAGTGCGTACAAGAGGCAACCAGTCGATGTCTCTCTCTCTTTCTTTCTTCCTCTCTCTTTAAAAATCAGTAAACATGTGCTGGGTGAGAATTTTTTTTAAAACTTCTTAAAAACCTGCTTTCTTACAGTTATTCATTTAACTCAAGACATATTAAGAACGAATTCTTGGCCTGCCCCCCCCCCCCCGCCGCACGCCTCCACGTCCCTTTCCTTTCTCTGCGTCCTCACCTCTCCACACTCCCGTTTCCACTCCCACGTGTGCAAACATGTCAACACGGACGTCTGTGGCAGTGTTATTTGCAACTGAAAATTTCTGAAAGCCACATAAATGCTTAAATAAATTCTAGCACATCCACATCACAATGCTATGCAGTCACCATTTAAAAATGCATCTTTGTGTAAATATATTCAAAACCCATTTTCAAAGGCCAAGGGCACGGTGGCAAAGAACACATTCAGGATCATCCTGACAGCGACTTGTCTTTTGAGTGCTCACTCTAAAGGGAAGTAAGTTCTCTTGGGAAAACCGTCTCACCCACAGGATTGGGGTTTTTTGTTCGTTTTTTTTTTAGGATTGAGTTTTAAGGAGAGTAATTTTCACCTTCAACGTTCCAAATGTTTTTTCCCGTAAGCAGGACTCACTCTATTACACACACACTAGCGTAAAGCCCCTCTCCCGACCGAGAACGTTTCCTTGCAGACCACACCCCCGCCCACGGGCAGGATGCCGAGATCTCCCGCACGCACCGCCCTTGCCCCAGGGGTCGGTCCTCTGGAAGCCAGAAGCTCGAGTGTCGCCTGAATGCCGAGCTGGCTGTTCCGTGAAAACCGAGCCTTTTGATATTGGCCTCGAGCCCTGCAAGGTCACGTCAGTGAAATGCTATCACTGGGGACGTCTTGTTGGGTTGGGGAGGAGCTTAGGGGGGGCGGCTGGGGCTTGAGCAACTTCAAAGTCCCCGAATCCCCGAGAATCGGCTCGGCTCTGCTGCAACAACCGATAAGCCCTCCAGAAAGGCTGGTTTCTCGCCACGCAGGCTGGGCAGCCCACTTACTCCTGTGGCTTCCGAGGTCATTATGGAGGAGCAGAGAGTGAACTGCGGACTCTACGGAGAGTGTCTTCAAGTCCGGCTTGGTGGTGGCTCACACGACCCCCACCCACGTCCCCTGAGCGGGATCCCACGCACAACCTAACTCCTAGGGAGGCGGAGAAAGGCGAAGGCTGGGAGGTGTGTCGGGCGGGCAGTCACCAACAGTCACAGCCCGGGCTGTCGTCACCATGCTGTGACACTCATGCCCGCTTGTGCCCCTGTGGAGTGAAAAGGGAAGGTGTTGTCACCCACTTCGGGGAAGGAGGGATGGTTTCTCAGCATCGCAAAGCAGTCAGAGGGCCAGGCGTCCACGCTGAGGAAGGTGCCCTGTGCCTAGCGCTTTGACCCAGGGGCTCCAGGTGCGCGACCTTACGCAAGCCTCCCAGGCGGGGACTGTTCTTGAAGGTGAGGGCGCTAGCTCAGAAGTGGGAAGTGGTCCCCAGGAAAGAGCTCTCAGGACGGGCCAGGTCTCCAAACCCCAGACCCAAGTTGAGACTCACCATCCCTGACTCTGTCCCTCTTCAGGGTCCCCCCAGGAGCCCTGGGGTTATACATCATGGTTCTGGGAAGCCGACCCAAGGCATTCTAAGGAGCTCTCTGTGTGGGGGGGGAGACTGAGAACCCAGGGATGTACTTCCTTCCTGGGATGAAAGAAGATGCTTTTAATCCAAAATCCGCTAAGATGAAGTCAAACGTATGTGTGATTTGAAGGTCAGACTTTCCGCATCAGCCTGCCTCTTGTCCTGCCCAGAGCGTAGGCCAGCGCGGGAGCTGAGGGGCCCCCACAGTTCACAGCCGAGTGAACTGTGTCGTATAGGACACGGAGACGGGCAACAGGCAGGAGAGCCCGGCGCGCCTGCATTGTATTTCCCTGCGGGGCCCAGTCCAGGTCCCGGGCCTGTAACGCAGCAGCCCCCAGGCCTTGGGTTCACAGAGGCCCCTAAACCTTAAAAGGAACTTCACTTCTTGCTTCGGTAGCTCACGTGACGTTCTGGGCTTTGCAACCGCAACGTCTAAGTAACACAAGCTGTGATTGAGGAAGGCCGGCATTGGCCAATGGACAATCAGAACGCCCCAGCCGCGTGCTCAGGAACCTGTATAGGAGGCATCTGAACTGCGAACGAAGTGATTTGGCAGCCTAACGACAGACAGTTCTTTTCCTTGAAGTTATTAATGCTTCCGACCAAGCTTTCCCAGAATCAACAGAATGATTGCATTAAATGCGTTTTGTGCATTGTACGCAAGTCGCGCAAGGGAAGACCACTGCCTTTGCCTTTCTGGCTGAGTTCCTAGCGACACCTGCCAGTCTTTCTCAGCTGAGGGTGGCTGAGTCTCCAGCTCCCTAAATTACAAGCCTGAGTTTGTTTGTTTGTTTGTTTTAAGCGCAACGGGAATGCATACCCCTGATCGCTTGCCCAGAACAGAACAGGAAGGAGAAAATTGCCTGAAAATGAACTGATGCCGTCCCGCCTCGGCCTTGGCCTTCTCCAGGGACGCGAGTTCAGGGAAGGTGTTTGTGCGGACGCCTGCAGCCCGCTTCATGCCCGCTCACCCTGCTCCACGGTCTGCCGGCCCGTGCTACTTCCGGGGGAGGCAGAGACAAAGGCCATGGTGTCTTGGCCCTGCAGGAGCCTCCTGGGGACCTCAGGAGGACGACAGGTAGCCAGGAACCATGGCACTGCGTGACAGGAGCACAGTCACTGGGTTCACAGAGAAGAGAGCCAGGTGTGTCCAGGAAAACCACAGAGAAGCGTGGGCGTGGGGACGGGGCCCAGGGGCTGGGACCGCAAGTCTGCCAGCAGGCAGGAGTGGGAGGAGCGTTCCAGGAAAAGGAGAGGGTGACTGGAGGTGTCACGACAAGAAGGAACTTGGGGGAGGGGTTCCTGAAGCCACAGGTAGACCCGTTCCCTGAGTGAACCAGACCCCATGTCCTACAAGGACAGGAAGCAGAAATAACTTCTTTCCTTTTGTTTTTCTTTCTCTCCCTTTCTTATTTTCTTTCATCGTCTCTTTTGTTTAATAACAGCTTTATTGATATATTATGCACATACTATATAACTCACCTGTTTAGGCGTACAGTTCAATGGGTTTTGTACTCATTCACCGTGTCATATACCCATCTTCCCTGTGTAATTTCAAAATATTCCGTCTCCCCAATAACAAATTCCCTGCTCATTAGAAGTCACTTCGTCTCCTCCCCAGCCCCTGGGAACCATAATTCTACTTCCTGTCTCTACAGATTTGCCTATTTTGGACATTTTGTATAACTAAAATTATACCATACGCGGTCTTCTGTGACGAGACTGTTCCACTTTGCACAGCGTTTTCCAGTGCATCCCTGTTTTAGTGCCAATCCGTGTTCTTTTCTTCTTATTGGCAAACAATATTCCACTGTACGGAGATTCCCATTTCTTACCCACTCATCAGTTGACAGGCATTTAGATTGTGTCCCCTTTTTGGCTACTAGGAATAGTATTTCTGAGGACATGCGCGTATGTTTTTGCGTGGATGTCTATTTTCCTCTCCCTCCTGGGAACGTACCTTGGAGCGGAATTGCTGGACCGTATGTAACCCTACGTAGGACGCTCTGAGGAGCTGCCAGACCACTTCCCAAGGTGGATGCGCCATTTTCCGATCTGACCAGCAGCGCATGAAGGTCTCGACTTCCCCACATATGTGTCAACACTTGTTATCTTCTGTCTTTTTGGTTGTAGCCATCCCAGTGGGTGTGAACTGTTGTCTTATGTTGGTTCTGGCTTATATTTCTCTGATGACAAGGTTGAACATACGTTCGTGTTCTTTTTCAAAGTTCCTTCCTGAAGCTCAACAACTGCCTGACTTCCCGACTCATGAAGTGACCTGAGGAAGCCAGTCAGTACGTGAAGTAACGCCCGGCCCAGGCTGCTCGCATCGCGCAAGCTGAGAAAAGCCCCATCTGTCCCACGTGAAAGAGAAGGCTGAGAACACGTTGGTGGACTTAACTCCTGGGTTGAAGAGGATGTTCCAATCTGAAATTTATCGTGATTGAATATATTTGTATATGTACAAAGGAAGGCCCTTTAATATACTACTTTGCAATTAGACAACCCTGCCCTGGCTGGTGTGGCTCAGTGGATGGAGCACCAACCTGCGAACCAAAGGGTTGCCGGTTCGATTCCCAGTCAGGACACATGCCTGGGTTGCAGGCCAGGTCCCCAGTAGCGGGCATGCTAGAGGCAGGCACATACTGATGTTTCTCTCCCTCTCTCCTTCCCTTTCCTTCTCTAAAAACAAATTTTAAAAATCTTTTTAAAACATCAGACAACCATAAATTTTGTTCTCTGTTCTGCCACTTAAAAACTGTAAGGCTTTGGACAAGTTACGTAATCTTGGCTCCCTGAATCCAGAATCCAGAGGGTGACTCTGGCCAGGCCGATTACACGGGCTTGGCTCCCTCATACGTGATATGGCAAAACAAATACCGAACCCAGAGGCTTTTGTAAAACTCGTGTTATGTAAGAGCCTGTCACTGACGGTCACCTAATAAATGTTGGTTCCTTTCTCTTTCTCCTCATACTTGACCAGGGGCAGTTTCTCAGAAGCACTTTGTCACAAACATTGTGACTGGTCGTGTTTCATAACAGCAACAGAGTGCCCCTCGGGCGAGGGAAGGAGTCTCCGGCCGCAGCCGACTGCTGTTTGGCTGGGGCAGACTTCTGGGGGCCTGAGGCCGTCAACAGCCGCTCCTGCTCTCCCTGCCACCCCCCTACCCCCAGCCTGGACAGTTCAGACAAGGATCTGATTGTAAGTTCCCCTGACCTTCAGGACCTCACGTTGCCAGAATTGACCGTGCAAGGGACTGGCAAGATGGTTCTAACGGTGCAGAGAACATGCGCTGTGTGCCCAGGAGGGGGTCCTCCGAAGCTGGAGTTCTCCGGGAGGCCGTGGAGAAGCGGGGCCTGAGTTGAGGGCAGAAGAGGAGGAAAATTGGGTGGTGAAAGAGGAGGTCATCACTTTCCCCCAAAAAGGAACTGACATGGGAGCCAGGCCCAGGCTTGGGAGGTCTCAGGCGTTGGTGGGAAGTGAGCAAATCTTCCGGTGGGCAGAATCCATGTGGCGCCCAGCAGGAAATTGAGCGGTGAGAACGGACTCCCCGCACCCCTGCTACACCCCACCCACAGCTTTCTCTCATTCCGTGTGACTGTCAGAGGTCCCCTCCGATGCTGCCATGGGCGTTTCCAATGACCGCCTCATGTTTCTCACCCTCGATCAGCTCCTGTGTGGGGAAAAGGATGTTGTGTTGCCGATGCCATCGGCCCTCTGCCCAGCCCAGGCGTACTGAGCAGGGCTGGGGGCTTGAGGCGGAGTCCCCGCAGAGCTGGTCGTGGAGCCAGGATCGCCGGTGTCCCTCACCGGGCTGGGCAGGCTCCTGGCTGGAGACTCTGTTCCCTGGAGACTCTGGTTCACCTCCTCTCTGGCAGTCCCCTGGCAGGGGGTCCTGCCTTTTCCAGCTACTGGCTCTCACGGCCACCGTGCAAAAGCTGTGTACCTTTGGAGTAGGTATATTACACAGAGTCTGTGCATTTATATCATGTGTACAAGTATACACACAAAATAGATAGGCAATGGAGTGAACACTTGTGTCCCTCTCAAATCCCCACGTCGATGCCCTAATGCCCAGGGAGATGGAATCGGGAGAGGGGGCCTCTGGGAGGTGATGAGGGACAGGCGAGGTTATGAGGGTGGCCCCATGATATAGTTACCGACACCAGGTTCTCCGTATGTCCCCAATGGCACACGACAAACAGGTCCGTTGTGTGAGGACATGGCAAAATGGCACCTGCCCCAGAGCCGAGGAAGAGGCTTTAGAATGAAACCTAACCTTGCTGGCACCTTGACCTTGGGCGTCCGGCCTCCAGACCGTAAGAGATTGATTTCTGTTGCTTAATGCCCCCAGTCCAGGGCATCTTGTGGTGGAAGCCCAAGCGCTGCAGTGCCCCCTGTTGGCAGAATCCCGAGATGGTGCCCCGTGGCAACGGTGGGCATGGTTCCCTCCGTATATAAATAGTGCATCGGCCTTTGAAGCAACCGTCAGTTTTTTTAGGTTGTTTTCCAAGAAACCCCATTTGCAGGTGGCAAACACCCCTCCTGAGATTGCGGCATTGAGTCCACTTCTCAGGGTCATCTTAGCATCTTGCTTCTGGAATCTTCCAGGTCTTTGAGGTCAGACACCTTAGCACGTTGCAAACCACTGTGCTGGTCCTTCCCTCTGCGTAAGAACACATCAACAGGTCGTATTTTTTATTTTGTTATTCTTCAATTTTATACTAACATCTAAAGTACTCTATTGATGTGCCTGTAGGACACACAATTTTCCCAACAGCACGAATGTTTGAGCATCTTAAACTGTATTCCCCAGTGCGTCTGTTTGCCGCCCAGCAGGCCCGAGCCAAATCCAGCTCACCCCTGGGGGGGAAAGTGCGAACTCCAGGCCCCGAGGGAGGCGGGTGGAGCCACAGGGCGTCCCCTCTGAAGCTCCTGAATTCAGGCGCCACCCCAGCAGCCTCCGCACGTGGTAGCAGCATGAGCGGCCGCCTCTGCCCGCACCCAGTGCGCCCTATTGCCCAGCTCCACTCGGACCACAGGCCCCTCGGTCAGGCCGCTCACCATTTCAGGGCTGGTCTCCGAGCCACAGCGCCGCTAGCGGACAAGCTGGTATGTGCGGTGGGCGACGCTGACCCCCAGCAGGAAGGTCTCCAGCCTCATCGCTTGCACATAAGGTTTTCATAAATGGCTTCAGTAGCTACGTTACTGAAAAATTAAAAAGCCCGATCATTAAGCACCCCAACGGCTGGCGAATTTTAGGGTGCTGGGGATGGGTGGGACCTTCCCTTCCACCTCCCCCAATGTGCCTGGCTTCAGAATCTCTGTCTTATTCGGGGTTCTGCCCCCTGCTCGGGAGAATGGTAGAGCCCAGAGGACTCACAATGTCAGCTATCCGACCCTCTCGTAGAGGAGGATATGGAATCACAGAGGCGCAAAGTGACCCAGCCCGGTCATTCAGCAAGACGGAGACTGAGCAGGGCTGCGGCTGGTCTCCCGGCGTCCAGGCTACCACCCCTCCCCCAGGTGGCCTCGAGGTGACTTACATGGAGGGCAACCAGGGTCGTGCACAGCCCAGGCTGCCCTCTGTGTTCCAGTGTTTGTGTTCCTGTCACTCTCGAGTGCAGCCACCTGGCTGGCGCATCCCCTGCATGAAGCTCCCGTTCTCGGAGAACGGTGTCAGTCACCTAACCAGAGGGCAAGGCACAGGGGCCACCCGGGCCCTCCCTCCGGGTGAGGGGATCGGAGTGAGGTCGGTGCACCCTCTGCGCCTCCCCCTGTATGCACACCCCATCTCCCTCCAGGAATTAATGTACAAATGGGAGGGGCCCAGNCCCCAGGTGGCCTCGAGGTGACTTACATGGAGGGCAACCAGGGTCGTGCACAGCCCAGGCTGCCCTCTGTGTTCCAGTGTTTGTGTTCCTGTCACTCTCGAGTGCAGCCACCTGGCTGGCGCATCCCCTGCATGAAGCTCCCGTTCTCGGAGAACGGTGTCAGTCACCTAACCAGAGGGCAAGGCACAGGGGCCACCCGGGCCCTTCCTCCGGGTGAGGGGATCCGGAGTGAGGTCAGTGCATCCTCCGCGCCTCCCCCTGTATGTACACCCCCTCTCCCTCCAGGAATTAATGTACAAATGGGAGGGGCCCAGTAAGAAGGCCCGTTTCAGAACAGAGAGTACGATAATGGGGGGGGGGGGAGAAAAATTGCTTTCACCACTTCAGACGTGTGATCCGAGCGAGAACCACAGAGCGGCCCCTGGAGATGTCGAGAGAGAAAGGAGCAGCCACTGGAGGGATGAGGGCATGTCGCCGCCTCCCCGGTTTCGTTCATCAAGCCCCCAGTGACCCCCTTCTCTGTGTGCAGCCTACAGGTGCACGTCCCCCAGTTGAGACAGGAAATAAAAGGTGAAGCTATAGCATCTCAGACTCCAAGAGGGCATGTCATTTTGGAGAGAAAAAAACACAGGTGCCCAAATATGGTGCGTTATCCACAGGACTACATTTAGGTTGGGACACTCCCATGCAACCCCCAGTGGGGGGGGGGGCGGCACCTCGCAGCAAGGCCTGGGAAGGACATGTCGTCGGGAGAGAAGGGAGCGTGGCCCAAGCAGAGTAGGGGTCAGAGAGGTGAGTCCGAGGAGCTGGGGGCCAGAAGGCCCCTGGCAGCCTGCCAGCTAGCCTGGCCCATGGGGCTCCTTCCAGACACCCAGTCTGTCCCTGCCCGCCCACGGTGTCCAGTGCCACCCGAAATGGCCTCTGGTTTCCTCTCCCACTCACACATTCCATCCCTGTCCCTCCTGTGCTGCCCTGCGAGGCACAGCCAGCTTAGGCCAAATTCCTCCAACGTTGGCCTGGTGACTCACTTCCCCATGTCCCTGAGTCTGGCTCCCTCGTCAACGATGCTTCCCTGTGGAGGGGCCACCTGCACCTCCACTCTGGAGCCCCCACCCCATCTGGCCCGGACCCCAGGGCCCCCAACCTCCAGAAGCCCTCATTGGACTGAGCCGGCCGCAGCCCAGACCAGCCAACTGGGACTGAGCAAGAGAAGTGGAGTCAGCTGCGAGGGGGCGTGGAGACCACGGAGTCTTGGAAGAACAGATGTGGGTACATTGTCAGGAGGGGGCAGTGAGGGGCCCTGGGGACAGTAGCTGTGGCCCTGGGGGAACGCGGTCTGAGCCAAAGTCAGGGCAGCAGAGTTACAACTGACTGGACCTGACCACAGGCAGACAGGGGCCAACCAGCCTTGAACTGGGAGGAGGGAGGGACAGTCAGAACACCGTAAAGGGTGGGCTGGGGAACCTGAGGGGACTCTTCTGGGATAGCTCAGAGACACAGCTCTGACCGGTCTCTGCAGCCAGAATGACCTATAAATAAAGAATACATGTTACGTGGTGGCCCATTACACACACGCACACACACGAACCACACACACGCACACACACGAACCACACACACCAATGAAACAAGAGCTTCACAACGTTGGTTACTCTCACTCAGTACGGTGCCCTCCGACACTTTCTCCACTCTATTTCATGTCTGAACAATGTGGATCCTAGCCCTGCAAATTGAAGCCACGACCCCCTCGAGGGTCAGGACCCATAATATGTGAAGCACAGCGCAAGTATCAGGTGTCTGTCTTCTGGTGCAGGAGAACAGATGATTGGAGGCCAGGTAGAGGCCAAGTTCGAGGGAGGTAGGCCTGGAAGGGGGCTTTTGTGGTGCGTAGGCGCTTGGTGGCTCAGAAAGGGCCCAGGTCTAAAGCCAAGGGCGGCAGCTTCTCCTCCAGGGCCCACCTGTGGGGGGTGAGGGGGAGAGAGAGAGGTTCCACTATCGTTAACAAACAAGAGGAGGCTAAGAGCACCCGTTTTCACACACAACTTGCCATTGTAAAACAATGGTCTAAAAAGGAAACACCACTGAGAAATGTTAATGCCCTCACCTTGTGAGCGTGTTGCAGATAAATGTCACACCCATTCACGAATACGTGCAGACCATTTACACACCTGGCTTTTCCATAGGCTTAGGGACAACCCCCACACACAGGGGTGGGCGTGTTTTCAATGATTGGAGAACTCACAGGGGCACAGGAATGGTCATGCAAATCCAACTTCCTAAATGCAACTTCCTAAATGTGTAAGGACAAAGCTCCAAAAACTGTAATATGTAATTTAAGGGTGTGAGTAGCGGCAAGTACAATGAGGGAGGAACTTCCGGTAATCGCAACAGCCGAGACACAAAGCGAAGGTCCGATGCAAGGACAGAAGTCAGACACTGCGTACCCGGAGTGACCCACGTGCGGGTGACCCACGGGTCTGAAGCGGCCCAGACTGACCAGTGGTCACCTGGGGGGTGGCTGGGGGGGACAGACTACAGAGGGTACAGTGGAACTTTCTGGGTGATGGAAACAGTCGATGTTTCGATGGGCATGGTGGTTATGTGGATAAGACTGTTATCAAAATTCACCAAATTGTGCTTTAAAAACAAATGCCTTTGTTGTACGTAAATTAAACAAAAATAAAGGTGATTAAAAAAATAACTAAAATTGCCCGGGCTGGTGTGGCTCCGTGGATTGAGTGCCAGACTGTGAACCAAAAGGCTGTGGGTTCGATTCCCAGTCAGGGCACAGGCCTGGGTTGCAGGCCCGTTCCCCAGTAGGAGGTGTGCGAGAGGCAACCACACAGTGATGTTTCTCTCCCTCTCTTCCTCCCTCCCTCCCTCCCCCTCTCTCTAAAAATAAATTTTAAAAGTCTTTAATTTTTTTTTAATTAAAATGAACCATCATGCTCAACTGAAGACAACATGGTAATGTCCTGATACGAAGACACAAACCTGTCCTCAAACATTGGTCACACACACCCACGCGGGCTCAGGAGAAAGTCTAACTCCCCCGGCAGCCGGGTTCAGACGTTGGCTCAATGGCCCAGCATGTGCTGGGAACACATTGTTTTTGGATATAAACACTCCACTTCAGAAGCTGCGGATAGCCCGCTAACGAGCGCTCCCGGTCACAAATTAAACGCCCGACCTTGGACTTGCCCACCTCAGCCCACAAGACATCAAAAGCAGCTGGCCTTGCCCCTACATGTGAAACTCCAATACCACCCTGCCACCCATGCGTCAGGAAGCAAAGTCTAATTCTCCACCTTAAAAAAAAGAGTGACCTGCCTCTGGAGACCCATCCCAGGCTCCCGGGGGACCCTCTCACCGTCCAGGGTTGAGAATTGCTGGGCCATCGCCAGGGTCCCCCACATCAGGAGCACGAAGGCAGTGCTTGGGGCCGTGCACACATCCGCTCCGGCTCCGTGCTGCGCGGTGACCTTCGTCTGTCCCTGTGCCCCGCCTGCCTATGACCCTGCACAGTGAGCAAAGGGTTTTCTGTGGGGGGTCTCCAGTCCATCAGGAGTTGTCACCAGATACCCGGCCCCCTTTCGTAACCTCACCGTGCATACTCTCTGTGTGACCGCAAGGCAGTCTGCTCGAACCCACGAGCGGGCAGGGCAGGGGGCGGGGTCTCCAGCAGGCCGTTTGCTCCTGGGCTGGCACTGCCCCCTCGCTCCACTGGAAGGCGCAGGCCAGGCCATCCGCCCGCCCACCCTTTCCTGGTTTCTCTGTGCCCACCTCAGCCCTGGGTCACAAGGCGGGCCGCAGCAGGTGTCGCCAGCCAGTGCAGACAGGGAAGGGGGGTTGGAGGGAAGGGGAAATCAGGCCCCCCACACCCTCACCATGTGAGGGTGCAGAGGTAGGAACAGATGGCCACACGGCGCAGGGCTCCGCCCTCACAAGTTATACCTTAAGCTGCACTGAAAATCTGGCTGTACCCCTTGACCCCCAGAACCTTCAGCTTCTTCCCCTAGAATCCACCCTGTGACCTGGAAGTTAATCCAGGCCTAAGTAGGAGCACGGTCCGCTGGGCTGAGCCCAGGCCGCTGGGCAACGATGAGGCCTGCGCAGTCACGTGCTCTCGGTAGTTAATTGAACACAAGGACGGGTCGCTGAGGGGAGCCATCAGCCTGTGGGGTCTGACATCTGCCAGCAGATGGGGTCTGAACCGAGTCAGATCGCAGGACACCCAGCAGGTGTCTGAGAATCGCCTGGGTGCTGAGTGGGGGCCGGGGAGACCCACACCCCGGAACTGGAGTCAGAACCCTCGTTGCAGAGGGAAATGAATTGACACAGGAAGTTACTGACGATGCATCGACGGGAGGAAAGCAAATGATGAAACAGCGCGTATGACTGATTCACACAAAGCACAGACCGCGCGTGGAAGGGATGCGTGGCAAATCCTTGCACGTGGGCACCTCTGGGGTTACCTGTGCCCTCCCCACTTTTTCTGCTGGTTGATCTGTGTCCTCCGGCAGCCCAG
Organism: Sturnira hondurensis; assembly: GCF_014824575.4. Taxonomy (NCBI): domain Eukaryota; kingdom Metazoa; phylum Chordata; class Mammalia; order Chiroptera; family Phyllostomidae; genus Sturnira; species Sturnira hondurensis. Next base: position 3,181,432 of record NW_028091124.1, on the reverse strand, counting down.
CGCTCAACCTGTGTCGCTCACACCATCAAGAAACACAGCATTTCCAGACCGAGCTTCTACTCAGTGAGGAGCCTGGCCCGAACTCTCCAGCAGGGCCCCTCGGTGCTCCTCACACACGCTTTAGCCGCTGCCAGTGCCAAACTATCGTTGTGTCCTGATAACCCAGACATGCCGATTTCTGGAGGAAAAAGAAAAAATCAGCACCTTGAGACAGAGGATTGGTGACCTGCAGGTGTTTCCCGTGGTGAGGGACAAGCCTAAATATAAAAAATTCAACTGTGGAAATGACCCGCTCTGTTCCGTGATGTGACTTACCCTCCCACGCGCTGGTTTGCCCCCTGGGCTGCTTCCACGCGCTGCGGGTGGCGCTGTCCAGTGCAGGTCCAGAGAGAAGGTGGTTTCCCACTCGACAGCGGCAGGCCGCCCCTTTCTGGGTCACCTGGCACTGGTTTGCCCGCGGCGTCCAGTTGGAAGGGGCCCAGGGGAAAAATCACCGTGGTTCAGGGCACAAAAGCCGGCCTTTGCCAAGGAAAACACAGGCCGCTCTGACTTCACAGGGTGGGACACGACCCAAGGAGGCAGCCTCTCTCCCCTGGCGGAGAGTAAGCACAGTGCAGGAAAGGGAAGTGTGCCCAGGGCCCACTGAGATGTTCCAGGAACGCGTAAAAGTCGACTCCGTGTCCCGCTCCTGACTGACGATCAAGTCACATCTCAGAACACGACCTTCCTCGAGACTCTGAAGTGCTTCCTTGTCCATCCATGACTGTTCTGCAGGTTTAAATGTCTGTAGAGGAAATAATTCTGTAATTGTCAGAAAAAAGGCTTCAGTTCAGCTATACGCATGCCACTGTCGCTTACCAACAAAGAATTCTCACTTTCCAGCCCAAGGGCAGAGGCTGTACGTCTGCACAAACCCTGTTGGCTGTTAGGCAGAATTTGAAGCTGCCAGGTTTGCCTAAGGAGGAGTAGGGATGAATCTGGGGAAGGGAGGAGGAGGGGGAAAGAAGATGGATTCCAGGCAGCAGCAGCACCTCGGGCAGACGCCCTGAGGTGGGAGGGAGTGTGGCCTTGGTATGGTCCACCCTGCATCAAAGACAGCTGTGCACTGCGAAATAGGTGGAGGAGCTTGGTGTCCACTGGGCGTCCCATCGAGATAAAAGCAGAGCCTCTGACAGTACCCCTGTGAGTCTGAATAACAAGTTCACGGCTACGTCCATAGCCGAGGTTCTAGGAAGAACTGACCCTGCTAATAACAGGCTGAGCAACAAGGAAGAACTGGTGAGAGTCATGTGCCTTGGGAAGGGACCAGCCTGGTGTTGGTGACAGCAGAGGAGGGGACTGTGTAGGAAGCCAGCTCCATCGCTGATTTCGTCTACAGGCCTGTGGCCAGGACAAAAGTCCCCAAAGAGAAGGATATTCCTCCAAATGAGTAAAACCCAGGCTTCTGATTTGTTAAATGCTGACCATGCCTAGGCAGAGTGCGGGAGGAAACCACCCTGCGCGTGGACAGAGGAGCAACGTTCCGCGGGTCTCACTTTCCAGCAGCCACGCATGGTCGTGTGGACGATACTCCAGGACACTCCGGGAGCTCTTCGCCCCCGCGACATCATGAAGACTCTCAGAGCCTCCGGGGACATCTGTCATGGAACTCCACATTCCCCTCCTCTGCTGCCCCACACTCCCTATCGGAAAGGGCTCATTGTGCGGGCAGCGTGGCCTGTCTGAAGTGACCACTCCCTGGTTCCTCGTGGCTACCTCACAGACAAGTCTTTGATAGTGAGATCTCAAATTGTTAGGAAACATATAATCGTAGATTCTTCTCTTTTATCTGCCACTTGGTAAGTAGCCACGGTTCTCATCTCTTCGCTGGAACTCCTGTCAACTCTTCCTGCCCCTCCCCCAGGGTCTCCCCCAACCTGGCCCACAAACTGCAGGAGTTTTGCCCAGCAGGGAAGCCCATCCCTGGGAGCCTGCTGTATCACCATGGCAAGTCCACTGCTGCCCTATCAGTGCCCCCCCTCCCACCGCTGAGGGTGAACTTGGTGCGGGATTTGGACAGTGTGTCTCGTGGAGTCAAGGGAACAGCCAGGGGGGTAATGCCCAGGACTCGCCTGGTCCCCAGGACAAAGCAAGCTTCAGCGCTCCATTATGGTCACCGTAGAACCCAGCTATCGCGGCAGAGCAGGGACAAGCGTGCTCAGTCTTCCCACCCCACCACCAAATTCCTGGGGAAAGGACCCTTGCCTGCTGTGTCTTGAAGAGAAAAGTAAAGAAGCCGAAGAGACAAAGGTGACCCCATAATGTGCAGTTAGAAACGAGGGGACCAGAGACAGAGGCAGAAAGTCTTGCTGCCCACACGTCCAAGTGGGGCGAGTTCGGGCATTAGGGCTTGCGTGCGGGAGGACAGCGAGGTTTCAGGAAAGGGGTCGAAGCCACAGTGGCCGTCCCCTTGCAGGGGCCTGGGGAGGGGCCCAGGAACACGTTGCCAAAGCAAGACGTCTTCCCAGCAGCTGGTCACAGGCTCTCTCCGTGTCTCTACTCTCTTTCCTCTGAGGTATGAGCGTGCCGGGGGCAGTTTGGGGGGAGTTGCCTTGGCGATATGTTTAGCTGGGGTTTACTGGATGTATGCGTCTGGTTGGTGGTTTTGTACGTAGTTCCAACATGGGAATGGCTGCCCAGAGCCACCCTATCAGCTTCTCCGTGACTCCCCTGATGGATGACCCGGTGACCACTTCAGGGTGACATGAAGATGAAGGTGTCCTTGGCATCCCAGTGTCACAAGCTATTCACACCAATATGAACTTGTCTTTTCATTTGATTCCCTGTGTTAAAACTGAATACTACCATCATTTATTTTGTTGCTCTAACGTTTTGCCTTTGGCCACTAGGGTTCCTTGCCAGTGACTCCTGTGCTCTTTCGACAAACTCATCCTTTCCGAGCACCTCCCTCCTTCTTGGGGCCACACGATGTTCTAGGCTCATCTCCTATTTTCTCTGCCCCAGTGCCAAGGTCAGCACCTCCCCCAGGTCCTTTGGAGAACGATGGTTAGAGACCAAGACACGGGCGCCGGGCGTGCTCAGTGTTGCAGGGGGTGTTACTGCTTCTAGGCTCCCTCAGCTAAGGAGTATACGCGTAGGTAGTAATCCACGTGTAACACACGTCTCTACTTCTCTACATCCACAGATCTCTACAAAATTATGAGTTTACACTAATCCGCTGATCCCAAGTCAACACCACAGGGTTCATTTCAGGTAAATCCGTGGGAGACGCTATCGGCGTCGTGGAAATGACAGCAAAACCAGTTCTCCAGACTGCACCCCCCTTCCTGTAGCCCTGGGGCCGGACACTCAGGGCACAGACCATGGACCCTCCTCCGCAGGCTTGGCGGCTCAGCCTCCGCCAGGAATGAGTACCCCCTTTGCCCCGCGTTTCGATCATAAAGCCAAGAGCACAGAGTAGAATTTAAATGGTCTAATTACAATCGTCCGTTCCCCACATGTGACGGCGGCCAGAGGTTCAGACAAATTAAGATGCTTGCATTATGCTGAATTTCAGTTCTAAAATTACACTTTGTTGACATTGAAGCATTACCAATGTCACAGCGACGGACTGCATTCCAGGTGAAAGAGTTGCATGTAATCGAGGGCGTTTGGAAAGCCCAGAGTCGAGTGCTCATGCGCTGTGACGCCAACCGTGGCATGCAAGCTACCTGTGGTGACCCCAAACAGTGGTCAGACTCCAAAGGCAGCCACCTTCTCCCTCCTAATAACAGTCGTAGTGATAGCAATGACTTTCTTCCATTGCTACACACTGGTCTCCATGGGAGGAATTTTCCCTGAACACTCTGGTTCCTTGTCCTCACCTCGCCCCCCTCCCACCCCCACTCATTTTTCCCAAGGGAGCTGGGGTCCAGGACACAGCATGGGCACACACAGCAGCTCACTGCCCCTCTGCCACCAAACAGTGGAGGTTCTGGGGGGCCCCTCCAGTCCCTAGCCCTCCAGGTCCAGAGTCATACCTGTGGAGGGGCGCTGGCCCTCGCCTTCGTCTGTCTGCCCTGGAGCAGGTGGGTCTCGTTCTCAGCCTGGCGCTGCCGCACAGCCAGGCTACGGTTAGGTCCCAGAGGATGGTTAGGTGTGGGGTGGCCAAGAGCACTGTCAGAGGAGGCTTGGTGAGAACGGGCCTTGCAGGTTTGGCATAGGGATAGTTTCGGGCCAATTTAAGACAGCCCAAGTGAGATTTGACCTTGGTCAGATCTCTGGTACAAACAGCTTTGGCTGTTTGGTTTTTCAGTAGGAAGGGCAGCAGGCCCTGACCTTGACCAAGCAAGGGTCACCCACACCTTAGCAAATGCTCCCCAGCTGTGACGGACTTAGCAAAGTCGTGGGGAGGGGTGAGTAATAAGCTGCTGGGTGTTTGCCCAGGGCCAGGGCCCCTGCGAAGGTGACTGCTGCCAGGACTGAGCAGGTGCGTCAGCCACATGTGAGCTGCGTGGGTGGCCGTGGCTTGCCATCTGCTACAGCTTGACCTTGACCAGGAGACACAGCTGACGTTCAGACAGGCACACCTGTGTTACACGTGAAACTAAGGCTGGAAGAGACCCTCTTGAAGGGCACAACATTTTCTGCTTTTAAACCAGGAGGCAGCTGGGTTCTGTCTTCACAGTGAGAGCTGTTGCTTCAGAAGGCGTGGCTGAGCCCAGGAAGCTGGGCTGTGATAGGGTCGTTCTTCACATCCAGCCAATGAGAAAGGGGCAGGATGAGCCAGAATGAGTCACGTGGTTCCCTGGGTCGAGCTGGCTCTGGACGTGGTGCTTCCCAGAAGCTCTGGTCCTGGCCTCAGACCTCAGACACCCGATGTGACTCACCTTTGGGAGGTGCTGGGTTGTTAGTAATAAATAAAAAGAAACAGGAGTCGCTTATGAAACAAATGCTTTATTGGGGGTTAAAGTCAAACCACTCAGTGAAATTGTTGCAAATTCAGAATCTAGAAACACCCGTGTCTCTAAAAACTGTCTTTGCTCAGAAAAATTAAGAAAAAATCAGAATGACCTTTAAAGAGGGGTGGCGGGAGGGCTTTAGGCTCCTAGTCAGAACAGGAGCCCAGAAATAATAAAATAAGTCAGACTGGGGGTATTCACTGGACACAGAGCGACTCAAGAGATAGGAGAAAGGGTGGGGTTTGAGCAGACCCCTGAAATGATGCTGAAGCAATAATGGAGCACCGAGGGCCAGGAAAGACAGGTGTAAACCGGGTCTAACTGCACCGACAGGGGCGGTGGGGCAGATGTTGTTAGCATGACCTTGGTTGTTAACAGATCAGAAAGTGTTAGAATCTGAAAGCGAACAGATCTGCCCTCTCAGTAAATCTGCTGGGAGGGCCTCCTTTCCTGGGGGGTGAGGAGGGGTCAGCCGAGTTTATGGTCAAGTGGGAAATGGCCACTCACAGTGGGACAGGGGTTTTCAGCGGTTCCAGAAAACCGAACAGGCTCCCGAGAAGGCTACCCACACCAGTGTGAAACACTCAAAGCAGCCTCCTCGGTGCCTCGAAGGTGACACAGATGTGGTCCCAGAACGTCCCACCCTGTGAGGACGAGAGTCAGAAATGGACTCTCAGAGGAGAGCCCAGAGGCCCTGAACCAAGGGGACAGTAGCAGGTCAAGGCCAGGCCGGGCTGCCCTGCCCGTCTGGCAGGCGGAATGAGCCCACTCTGGAAGGGAGAACTCCAAGTGGCGGCTGGTGTTCACAGGCCTGGAACATCCCCGCTCGGGTTTCTCATTTAACCAGTCTCACGAGGCAGCCCGTGGAGGGATGTGTGTGTGCAGAGCTAAAGCCACGGGAAACAGGGGAAAAGAGGAAGCCTCTCGGAAAGCGGTTTCAACTTCTGGAAACTCAGAAGTGAGGGGACCCAGGCCACCAAGCACCATGAGGGGCTCTCCACGGAGCGTCCCAGCGCGAGGGCTCAGAGTGCCGGAGTCCCCAAACCTGAGGTGTCCCCTGCAGATGCGGAAAGGCCTCAAACAGGCCCAGCAGCAGGTGCTCCAGGATTGGTGTCCCAGCTGATCAAGAAGGCGGTGGTGGGGGCGACAGGCAGGGGAGTTGGCCCCCGCGGGGTGAGTGCAGCACCATGATGAGGGTGACGATGCCCCATGCAGATTTCTCCCAGCGGCAGGCTCTCCCCACCCCCACCCTTTTCTCACACAGACTCGGGCCCCTGAAAGGCTGCACAGGGCCCTTCCTCTCCAGGGTGGGGGGCTGTTGAGGGGGCTCTGACATTGCTGTCCTTGTCACCCTTGCACTCTTTAAAAGAGGCGCGTGAGCCAGACACTCACACAACCTGCTGAGGCCTAAACCAGCTTCTCCACGTGCCCACTTGAAGCCTCAGAGGAGACGTTTCCATCCTGGTGCCCGGGCTCAGCTCAGAGCTTCTGGAGTGACCGATGTGGAGTGTGGCCTGGGTGCTGGGTGACATGGGACACGAAAGTCCTGTCTGCCCAGCACTTCCAAACATGACTTATTTGGAAATAGGGTCTTTGCAGGTGAAATTTATTAAAAACAAGATGAGAGCACCTGAATGGGCCCTTGACCCAGTGACAGTGTCCTTCTAAGGAACAGAGAAGGGCACAAGGAGACCCAGAGAAGTCCACGTGAAAACCAGGCAGAGATGAAAGGGATGGGCCCACAAGCCGAGGAACAAACACCAAGGTGGGCGGGATCTGCCAGAAGCTGGGGGAAGGGCAGGGGATGCCGGCCCCCCAGAGCCTCCAAAGGTACCCACCTGGATGACACCTTGATTCTGAACTTCTGGCCTCCAAAGCCGGGAGAGAATACATTTCTGTTGTTTTAAGTCCCCTCCATTGTGGTACCTGGTTCCAGTGGCCCAGGAAACCAATGTCAGTCCTGTGCGGCGGGGCTGGCCACGCCCACCCTCTCCGACAGGAGGAAGCCCAGCGGCACCAGGCCCCGTGACCTGTCCCCAAGTCCCATCCAGGAAGCCACTGGCCGAGCCCGAGAAGAATTAGAAACTGGAGAGCTGATTTCCAGCCTTTCATTCCTTTGACTTTTAACTCACAAGGGCAAAGAGAAATTTAATTCCAACATCGATTCCTTTGGACTTCCACTTCTTTGAAGTGCAGCTTGCAAGGGACCTAATCTGATTTTATTTTATCCCCAGAAACCTCTTCACGAATAAAGAGTTTCTATTCAAACACGAGCTAACGTCCGACTGCCCCTAAACCTTTGAAGGACTGTTCGGGGGTCGCGTGATCCCTGAGCCTCTGTGAGGCAAAGTCAAGTGGCAGGGCTGGGTAGAACCTGATGTAGAAACAGAAGACGGGTGAGTGTGTGACCTCAGGGAAAACGCGACCCCAAGTGGATCTAACTCACACAGTGCTGTTTGGGAGCAGTGTCTACACTATTCTCCAAGGTCCTCGACAAATCCAGAAAAGAGCAGTAAGTATCTGCCTTGGGGGTGGCATCGCGCCCAGCTGGGGGCTGACCTGCCCCGACAGGCTGCTGGCCTCCTCCTGTGAACTGTGGGCCTTGGCTTTGGTTGGCCCCCAGCCCTACAGGTAAGCCCAGTGGGTATAGAGGGTAGTAGATGGGGCACATGGAAGCCCCACCCAGGCCTCCTGAGGAGGCGTGTCCCCCCTGAGCACCGAGCCTCAGCAGTAGAGGAAGCTCCCTGCAGCCAACAGCACCAGTCCCGCTGGCTGGGCCGCACAGAGCTGCCTCCCTAAAGTCTCCACCCTGAGAACCTGCCCTCCCCTTCTCTCCCTGCCTAGACCCCTGCAGCCCTACAGGGTCAAGTGCATCCCCTGGGCTCGGGCTCCCTCCCCCTGTAGTCTGTGCCCAGTCTCCATGGCAGGTGGAGAGCTGGGAGGCCATACGTGAGGCTGGCTTGTCCGTTGTCAAGGTGATATGGAGGCCTCTCTGCTTGTTGTTTGGTCTTGGATGCTGCTGTTCGGAAACCAGGAGGGAGTGGGTGCCATGGACACAGGCCCTGCTGACCCTGCGTGAGGGCTGGCCCTGATGGGGAGGTCGCAGTGCTGTACTGGGGGTCAGGTAGCCCTGGCTGGGAGGCGGTCAGCATCGCCAGTCACAGACGAGCACGCTGAGGCTCCGTGACGTCCCACGACTGGGGGTGGGAGAGTCGAGGTCTGAACCCACGTGGTCTGGCCCAGACCCTAAAGTCAACGAAAGAGAAGCAGGTGGGGTCAGAAGCAAAGCCACTTTTAGTAACAGACATTACACATGAGTACGAGAAACGCCTGAAAGTAATACTCGAGTGTGCTACGTGTGCCCGTAAGTGTGTATGAGTGTTTACATATGCATTCACAGGTGCGTTTACAAGTACGTGTGTGAGTGTATATGAGTATATATCTGAGCATGCATATATTCGTGACTCTTCTGATACTTATACACCATATATAGCAAATGTGTACGTGTCCCCGGTAATGCCTCTCACAAGAGTTTACTCTAATAGTCGAAGAGCTGTGTGAACACATCTATGAAAGCTGTTCACTGCAGCTTCTGCATAACGACAGGAGTGGAGACAACTGGAATGTCCCGGACGACAGCTGGCTCACGGAAGGTGTTACAACGGAGCCATCCCACGGGGAGGGGCTTGTTTAAAGGCACACGAGTAAGGTGAGCAGCGGCCACAGGAAAGATCTGGAATCTGGAAAGCAGAGCGATGAACGGTGATGAACTAGCGGGCTGAGAAGCCTTACGTGGGGAACGGGAAGGCCAAGAACCAAGCTACAAAATCCCCAAAAGGCCTGGGGACTGGGGGCACTGGGTGCCCCTAGAAGGGGTGGGGTGGGGGAGTGGAGCTACACTGGGGAGCGCTGGGTGAGGCAACGCTCCTTCCCACCCTGCCAAGCCCGGAAGTGGGTGGAGTCTTGGGGAGAGCACAGCAGGTGGCCCGGGCTTCCTGGAGGACAAGCCCATCCTGAAGACAGGGAGAGTTAGTGTGGGTTTGGGGTCTGGGTGCTGAGAGCCGGGCCTAGTGGCTCCTGGGCACGGGCTGCCGGACCTCAATCCCAGGCAGGATGTGGGTGGGCAGCGTCCCTCTGGAAAAGGCCTAAAATTGACAGTGTCGGGACCACCCTCTTCACAGCCCAACCGCTGGAAGAAATGATGAGGTCAAGATGGGATCTGATCTGGCAAAGGGAAAGCAAAGGTGACCCTGGAGGGGAGGCCACTGGCTCAGGGGACATGTCTGTCACCCTGACCACCAACACTGGCTAGTGACATGCTTGCAAACTGAACACCATGAGAGTCAGAGGAAAGACACCGGATAGATGGAATGTTTCATAAATGCTGGTGGAAATTCCACCGCCTCTGGGGACACGGCCCGGAGTCCTGCTGCCGGGACCCAGGAGGAGAGTGAAGCCGTCAGTCTGTCCGTGCGGGACACTGCATGGGTACTGCTGGCAAAGTGCCAGAATTCAAGGGCCGGGATCCCGAGGAAGCGTGGCGGTGAGTGCGTGCATAGGGCAAACCCTGCCACGCCACGGAAGGAAGCAGGTGCCCCAAGGGAACGTGTACCCAAGCTCAGTCGGACCGCCAGCAGGAAAGAATTTGAGATTTGTGGAGAAAAGTTTCATAAAAGATCTTACAACGTCAGTGACTAACTGTGACTGTCTGTGTTTGCTTTTCATGCATCCGCGCGGGATGGAAGCGCGCTGGTCACAGCCACCGGCCTGCCACTGGGACCCGGACCACTCTGCGGCGCCCGGGAAGAGGGAGTCAGGCTGGAGCTGTTACATCCCCGGGGGAGCTGGCCACGCGGTGTTCAGCGCCGGAGACCTTCCCCGTGACGCACGCAGGAAGCATTCAAACAGCGGTGCTGGGGGCTGAATGGCAGCCCCCCAAAACATAGGTGGGCGGCCCTAACCCCGTACCTGCCCCAGCCCCCTGTGCCGGGGCACGTGACCGGATGTGCAAATAGGGTCTTTGCAGACTGAATGAAGAGGTGAGTACGCCGGGGTCACACCGAGGGAGGGTGGACCCTTCATCTCCACGTGGCCGCTGTTTTTCTAAGGCAGGAGACACAGAGAACGTGCAAGGGCACGGCCTGTCGAGCTTAGACCTCTGTCCTCTGTCCCCACGAGAGGACCAGTTTCTGCCGTTTGAAGCCGCCACTTCCAGTACTTTGCTGTGGCACACAGCGGGGTTCAGGGGCACTCCCAGAACCAGGATTGGATGCCACGTCTTCTGAGCCTCTCTCCCCTGCACCTGCCTCTGCCCCTGTTCGAGCACTCCTCGAAGGATGTGGGTCCCACGAAACAACCGCCACACTCGAGACAAGGTGCTGGGACACGGATTCAGAGCACTGAGTGCGATAAACGGAGCTGACCAGGCCTTCCAGCGTGGAGGGCGGCCAGCCTGAGCCAGGCTCCCTCCTTGTTTTTTAATTTTTTAAAATATATTTTATTGATTATACCATTACAGTTTTTCTATTCCCCCCTTCATTCCCCTCTACCCTGCACACCCTTCCCCCCCTTCCCCCCTTTAGTTTATGACCATATGTCTCAAGTTCTTTAGATTCTATATTTCCCCTACTATTCTTGCCCTCCCCCTATCTATTTTTTAACTACCATCTATGCTACTTATTTTCTGTATCTTCTCCCCCCTTCTCCTCCTCCCACTCCCCTGTTGCTAACCCTCCATGTGTTCTTCATTTCTATGGTTCTGCTCCTGATCTAGCTGTCCTCTTGGTTTGCTTTTGTTTTAGGTGTGGTTGTTAATAACTGTGAGTTTGCTGTCCTTTCACTGTTCATATTTTTCATCTTCTTTTTCTTAGATAAGTCCCTTTAGCATTTCATATAATAAGGGCTTGGTGATGATGAACTCCTCGAATTTGATCTCATCTGAGAAGCACTTTATCTGCCCTTCCATTCTAAATGAAAGCTTTGCTGGATAGAGCAGTCTTGGATGTAGGTCTTTGGATTTCATGACTTGGAATACTTATTTCCAGCTCCTTCTTGCCTGTGAGGTCTCTTTTGAGAAATCTGCTGACAGTCTGATGGGAAGTCCTTTGTAGGTGACTGTTCCCTTATCTCTTGCTGCTTCTAGGATTCTCTCCTTCATTTTAATCTTGGCTAATGTAATTATGATGTGCCTTGGTGTGTTCCTTCTTGAGTCCAACTTCTTTGGCACTCTCTGAGCTTCCTGGATTTCCTGGAAGTCTATTTCCTTTGCCAGACTGGGGAAGTTCTCCTTTATTATTTGTTCAAATACGTTTTCCACTCATGGCTGTTTCTTTTCTCCTTCTGGTACCCCTATAATTCAGATGTTGGAACATTTAAAGATGTCCTGGAGGTTCCTAAGCCTCTCCTCATTTTTTTGAATTCTTGTTTCTTCATTCTTTTCTGGTTAGATGTTTCGTTCTTCCTTCTGGTCCATTCCATTGATTTGAGTCCCAGTTTCTTTTTCAACACTATTGGTTTCCTGTGCATTTCCCTTCATTTCAATTAGTTAAGCCTCCATATGTTCCTCTAATTTGTGGCTAAAATCAACCAGTTCTGTGAGCATCCTGATCACCAGTGTCTTGAATTGTGCATCTGAGAGGTTCACTATTTCCTGGTCACTTAGAGTTATTGGCTCTGGGGCTTTGAGTTCTTCTTGAGCCATATTTTGGACTGTTCGTGCCTGTTGCATATGAGGAGCAGAGCCCTAGGTGTTCACCAGGGCCGGGCCATTCAGTTGCTGGGTTGTGACACTGTATGTGGGGGCAGGGCCAAAGGAAAGCAATGGCAGGCCCCCTCTGCTGCCTCCTGCCACTGCAGGCTGTGTGGTCTGTTCCACTGTGCACGAATGTGTGACCGCAGCCAGCCCACCGCCCCGAGCCCTCACTGGGTCAGCCCGACACGGGGTTGCCTAGGCACCTGGGATCGGGGGATCTTTCCTGCCCGACCCTGCTCTGCTGCTGGCTCCGCCCCTCTTACCGTCCTGGTTGAACGGTTCGTTGTTGTCGGACTTCTGTATAGTTCAATTTTCTGTTATTTGGCCGCATCTTTGTTCTCCAAACCTTTGTTGTATTCAAACTTGGTTGTGGGAGAAGGCACAGTGTTTCCACCTATGCCTGCATCTTGGCAGAAGCCCCCCCAGCCTTGTTTTTGTTTAACCGGTACTTAAATCCAAGGCCAAAAGCCCTCCAACCCGGCTTTCAAACTCAGTGCCAGTGCAGTGGGAAGTGAGCTTTGTTTTTCTTCCATGAGGAGAATTTCTGGTTGACGGGCAGTTGAAGGAAACAGCCGCGGATGCCAATGACGCCAGCTTCCCAGAGCCCGAGTCCCCTCTTGGTCGCGCTTGCTGCTGTTCATTGAGGGCCGAGGAGGCTCATTACGGCCGTGTGGTCCCCAAACAGCCACGGGTCTGTGGATTCGGGCACTGCAGAGCACCAACCGGGTCTCCTGCACGCTTCTTATTGATGAGATGCCTCTTATCTGAACGCAGCACAGCTCTGCCTGCTCCCCCCAGGGGGCCCTACAGATGAGCTAAGCACGATGGGGCAACCCTGCTGCCTGGACCTGGACGCCACACATTGGCTCCTGCCCAGCAGCTGATCCAGCCAGGGGTGGGGGGCCTCTGCTGTCCCGTGACCCCAGTGCACAGGGAGCTGGAGCAGAGGGTGCCCAGTCGGCCTCTGTTCTGACTGGCAGAGGGAACAGCCTTCCCAGGAGCTGAAAAGGACTTCAGATTGGATCTCAGCACTTTCTTCATTCCTCTTCTTCTTTGACTCTTGTCCAGTGCTTTGTTCCACAATGATCCTGGAAGCGGTGAGGAGGAACTGGATTTGTGAATGGGATGAGGGGGAGGAGGGAAAGGGAACTGGGGGGGTTGGCAGTGGTGGAAGGAGGGCCTGTGTGCCACACATACGTGACTTTAGTCTCCATTGTCTGAGAATCTCAGGGATGGTCCCATCCTCAGGACCACAGGATGTAAGGAACCTCAGGCTCTGACGCAGAGCGTCAGACACAGCCCCACATCACCGGCCCTGAGCTGACAACTAGGTCCTGCAACCCTCCAGCCCCCCACCACACACAGGCTCCCTTGGTGAGAGCTCATGGCAGATCCCTGGTGGTCACAGAACAGCCAGGCTGTGGGGGTGGGGAGGGTGCTGGAACATTCCCTATGGCCTCCACCTCCAGCACCTGGGCACCTGTCCTGACCAGGAGCTTTGGCAGCTGAGAGTGAGCCACAAAGAACACCTGCAACCTCGAAGGACATTGGCTCCTCTCTGCCAGTCCCTCTGCCCTGACCCCAGAGGTCTCAGACAGGGGGGTGAGTAGGAGGACCTCTTCCTCTGGGCCTGAGCTGGGCGCAGAGCCTGGTTCTGAGACAGAAGTTTGAGACGGGCTTAAAGCCAGCGCTCGCCTCCCCTGGGAGAATGCACATCACTCTGAGGGAGACCCCTCGGCTCTGTGTGAGGAGGCTGTGACCCAGTCCTTCCTGCGAGTGATGAGGGAGGGCAGCAGGGTCTGGCGGGTGGGGAGCCTCGGCTGATGGGATGGAAACCCAGAGCTGCAGGTGTTGAGATTCAACCTCAGCCCCGCCCCCTTTGCCCTGAGCTGGCTGCCCGAGAAGCCTTGGGGATATCTGTGTGTGTATTTCAAAACTTCAGAAAAATCTGTGTGTGTGTGTGTATGTGTGTGTGTGTGTGTGTGTGTTTGTAGTTTAGTTCTTAAAGTTGCACGTGTCAACCCCTTAACTGTCTATGTTCTCTGCCATCGCGGTTAGGCTAAATAGTCCATCAAAATAGACTCGGGTAGAAAAGTGTCGGAATTAACAAGAAACAAATGTCCACCTTCTAGGTGGAGGCTGAGGACTAGAGCTTCCGTTAAATAATCCCAACCAGAGACCCTGACAGCTCTCTGCAGAGAGAAGTTTCTGGATAACCAATCGGCCCAGCTGAGTGTTCACTAACAGGCTCCAGTGCGCACGGGGACCGAGCTCATGCCCAGGGGGGCCTTTCACCCCCAGGGCAGGAGTGTGACTGGTGAAGGGGGCGATGTTGGGACAACTGGTCGGGCCCTTGGGGGGAGAGCCGAAGTGACCCTTCCTGCTATTTTAACACCAAAGTACGTTCTACATGTGCGGTTGTCATATGGTAGCTGTTGGGTTGGCCAAAAACTTGTTACTTTTTCCCCAGAAGGTGGCCCTGGTAGCCCTGAGTTGTCTCTAACTTCATCTGAAACCGTTTTGTCATAGTGCGTTGGGACAGCTGCCCCATCAGCCTGCATTTTTAAAAAAGGTATCAAAATGGGTGACTTTTTGTGCAGCCATTTTAATATCGAATATGGAAGAAATGCAACATTTCGTTGTATTATGCTCTATTATTTCAAGAAAGGAATGCAACTGAAACACACAAAAAAAGATTTGTGCTGTGTATGGAGGTGTTGTGACTGATGAAATGTGTTAAAAGTGATTTGTGAATTTTCTTGGTATTATTGACATTTTGGCCAAACAGTTCTGTGCTGTGGGGCTGACTTATGCACTGGAAGCCGTTCAGCAGCACCCTGGCCTCTTCCCACTAGAAGCCAGTAGCTGGAGAGAGCCGACACACTCAAAATATCCAAATCAGTGAAGTTATTGGTGAAAATTAAAAACATGCCTTTTATATTTCAGGAAAAAAACCATAATAGACTTTTTGGCCAACCCAATACTAGCCATGTGCAACTATTTAATCTACATCAATTAAAATGAAATAAAAGTAAACACGTATTAGGAACATTTCAAGTGCTCAAGAGCCCCTGTAGCTGTGGCTGCCACAGGGGACACCTCGAAACACAGCTGTCACCACAGAAAGCGCTGGAGAACAGGCCTGCTCTGCACGGGTCTGAGGCGTACAGGCGAACACGCACTCCATCGGAGCACCAGGAGAAAAACAACTTGAGTTTTAAAGTCTTGGAATGGAGAAGTATCTAAAAACAGCTAAAAAGCTAGAAACCACAAATTATTTTGTTCAGATCACAAAGTAAAAATGAAAAATTTTCTCTGTACGAAAATAACCAAATTTCCACATAGCAAAAACCCAGGGGAAGGTTTGTAACCCATAAGCACATAAGTTTCTTAATAAAATAATAAGAGAAAGACACACTCCTTAGAGACAAATGTGCTAGCTAGGGGCCAGGTATTTTGTAAAACCAAAGATGCAAATGGCCCACAGACTCGTGAAAAGGTGCTTCACATCACTCATAATCAGGGAAGAGCAAATTAAATCATGATGTCACCGTCGGTCGATAATGGAAGAGACCACTCTTTAACCATCACTGGGGAACTTCTCAAGTTTGGGCGCACCGCGGCCTAGAGTGTGGAGAACTTGGTGGGCCCCATGCTGTCGGGAGTTTGTCAACAGAAATCTAAACTTATAATGCACACTGCCTTGCACCTAGTATTTCCATCATTAAGAATTTAGCCTAACAATAAACTTGCAAGCGTGCAGAAAGTTATGGGCACAAAGTGGTCACTTGTGGTGGCACGTGTCACAGGAAAGCAAATTTCAAAAATCCAATGTCTGTTCCAAGGTCTACAGAAATAAATCATGGTAGTCAGAGAGCAAGACGCCGGTGCCGGTAAAAAATGTAAGTGTCGTAGAACACACCCCAAAGGTACACAACTACGTGAAAGGTGTTAGGCTAGACAGTGCACGGTAGAATCCTGACTGGGTGTTGTTCTGAGATGTGGAGAACACACATGCAGACTGTGTGTGTGCAAACGTGCAAAGATGCAGGGTGCACACCACCGCTAACCGTCCCCCCTGTGTGTGGGACTGGTGGGTGGGGCATCGTTCGACTTTCCTCTTTAGACCTTTCTGTGCTTGGTGTCCTTCACACGTGCACTCACTGGTTTATATCAGAAAGGATATCGTTTTGAGCGTTGATACAAGCGCTGCATGCATGGAAAACAGTCATCACTCCCGGCCTGCGTTTGATTCCAAAGCACAGGGTGCACCCGAGTCAGGGGGACAAGGGGACGGGGGCAGGTCCAGAGGCTGTGGGATGACAGTGGCTGCGCCCACGGCAGACAGGACGCAGGGAGCCAGAGCCCCTGGTGTCTCCATGTCAAAGCGCCAGGCCAGTCTCGCCTCGCCGAGGCCACCGGATACTTGGCGAGAGCACCCAGCTCTGACTCAGAGGAGGATCTGGTTCCAGGGAATGCCGTCATTAAGAGCCAATCAAGTGACACCCGGTGAGAGAAACAGCCGGCGGGTGGAAAGCCGGGAAAACCGACGCTGGTCTGGCTCCGGGCTTCGAGGGGCTTTTTCTGTTAACCAGAGTGAGCTCAGGGACGGGGAGGGGCAGAGCACACTGCCAGGGACCACTGCGACGGTGGCCCTGCTCTGCAGAACGAGGCTCCTCTGACTGGTGCAGGCAGAGCCCCTGGGACCGAGGCACAGCGGGGAGGGCCTCCGTGGGCCTGGGCGCTGGGCCCCGGGCCGACCCACGGGCTGGGGCTGCTGACCACGTGGCTGGTGAGTATAAGCCTTGTTTTGTTCTCTGTTCAGACAATGGAGCTCTGAGGACAAGGGGGAATTTTTCAGATTCCCTCGCATCCCACCACCCTAACTCATTTACTCATGGGGTTAACTCGTTTCATTTGGGCTTACTTTCTTCCTGTCTCCTTCACACGGATACACGGTTTTCTCATTTTGAATTAAAACACACACACACAGTGTAGCATTTTGCCTTTTTAAGCCACGTCCCAGAAAATGTATTTCCCCGTCTCTGCGGAACCCTGCATGGCCCAGGCGTCCTGTCCCGTGTTTCTCCGAGTTGCCCCGGTTCCTGCAGTTGGCTAGTCCCACACCATCAGGTACCTCTGCCTGACGACCTGAAACCTCGTGCTCCAGGGAGCGTCTTCCGAGCTGACAGCCAGTCCTCCTGTGAAATCTCCTCCTAACAATACGCAGGACGGAAGTCACAGGACATAAGCCGGCCGCCGCCTCGCCTCCTCGTGGGCCACAGCATTCGGCGCCCACGAGCTGCGCGGAGGAGTGGGCCTGACATGGAAGAAGCCGCCACGCCAGGAAGACCGCAGCTGTCTCAGCGGGGGCTGGGGGCTTAAAAACAGGAGGTCACCGCCCACAGTTCGAGAGGCTGGAAGTCTGAGGTCAGGGTGTCAGTCAGTGGGCAGAGTCGGCTTCTGCAAGGGCTCCCTCCCTGGCTCACCTTCTCCCTGTGTCCTCACATGGCAGACTGTGCATGCGTTCTCTCCCTCTTCCTCTGAGGATACTGGTCCTATCAGGTGAGGGCCCATCCCTATGACCTCATTTAACCCAAATTATGTCCTAAAACCCCATCTCCAGACACAGTCACCCTGGGGCTCAGGGCTTTGACATCTGCGTTTGCGGGGGACACAGTTCAGGTCAGGGCAGAAGCGTCACCCACTAGGGAAGCTCCTGGGCCAGCGGAGCCGAAGAGTCCCGCAGCCCCTCCTCCGGAGAAAAGCCAGAGAGGTGAGTACAGAGGAGACGGGAACCTGCCTCTCCCACAGAGCAGGGGACAAGTCTGCAGATAGAGGGGGAGAGAAGCCCACATTCCTTAGTGAGACCCACACACTGACCCCAGTCGAGTCGGCTTGTCAACACTGACCACCATCAAATGTGAGCTCCGCTCCCCACTCAACAATCCAGCCTCTCATTCTCCCACCTCCTGTCTCATTGGCCTGTAGGTTGACCTGAGGCTGCCTCCAGGAACACTTTCCCTCTTTTCTCAGAACCCTGGGGGAGCATCGTGAGGCAGGTTTGGTTAGTGGGAGAATCTCCAAAAGCAAGTTTGGCCCCTGACCTTTCCAGCACTTCAGCAACGGCCAGGTGACACCAGAGCTCAGGCTAAACTCGAAGGAGTGAGAGACATGAAGATGAGTGCGCACGGCACCCCCTTCCCCAAATCCGCCCAGTCAGTCCCCCCGCCGCCCCGCCACCATGCTAAAACACCCCCTCTGAGTAGGGACTGACCCTTTGGGGGCAAGATGAAGAGGGGTTTGTGCAAAGGTGCCCCTCGCCGCATCTGTCCTCTGTGGGACCTTCAGTGTGGCCTGGCCAGCAGGCACATGGGACAGCGCCCTGTGGACCGACACTTTGCCATAGGGTCTCTGTGAAAATGTGCGTGGTGCCCCCAAGACCAGACCAGGTGGCCGAGGCTGCCCCAGCCAGCGACACACGACTGGGAAGCCTGCTCCTGCACACCTGTGCCCACACCCGCACCCACGCCTGCGGGGGGGGGGGGGGCTCGCCTTTGCCACTTGCCCCTGCCCACCCTCAGCACCCTCCGGGCAGCAGGAAAAAATCTGTATCTGAGATTTTTATGGAAGTAGTGCAGGTTTTACTGATTTTTCCATGGAAGAAAAAATGCCAAATCGTTTTTTAAAATCACGTCATGAGGTAGAAAGTAATGAAGTGTCCCTACTAGTGACACTGTCGGTCTCTCTGGGTCTCGGGCCAGACCGCCTGCCGCTGGCTCTCTTCCTCGCCCCACAGAGCTCTGGGAAGTCCCCCTTTACCACTGGACACTTTTCAACTCAATTCTTCTGTGAACGGTTCCCCACTCTCTTCAGGACAAACAAATGACCCTGTCATTTGCCAAAGCTTGACCAGCTTCTGCTCCTTGCACTTGTTCCTGGAGTGTCAGCTCATCTTGCCCATGAAGGTCAAGGTCAAAGAGAAGTTCACGTGCTACGGGATAATAAACACATGAACCAGGGGGAAAAGAAATTGGAAATCTGGCCCAGACCCTTGGGATGAAGATGCTGAAGGTGACGTGAAGTGTAACTTAGCTCAAGTCCACTGGACGAACCCTTGAAATGAGTTAATTAGTGACGAGGAAGTATTTACTCACCCTCCATCCACCCCGGCGGCTCTAAGGAGGAAGTGGCTTTCTCTGTCATTTGGTGACGTCCCCCGTCTGCAGCACGCTGCCTCGCACAGAGGGGGTGCTCAGTGAACATTTGTCCCCAGTTAACAGGCCCCAGTTTTATGCTAAGCCCAGCTTAGCCAGTGGGGGAATACACGTATATGTATATGTAGATGCACCCTGAAACGTAAAACACGATTGCAGAGGCTGTGTGTAACATACTTGGAGCTTGAGAGTAAGTGTAGAAGGACCTTTAACGTAATTGCAGCGTGGGAGTTAGATCTGTAGGTGGCGTTACTCATCAGACTGTGGGCGGAGCCGATAAGCAGAAACACAATCATAATGTTGCATCAGTGGGCGTTTTCGTGGCTCCGTTTTACAGGTGAGAAAACCGTGGCCTGATGATTTTGTCTGACTGCTGCCTCAGCCTC
Source organism: Sturnira hondurensis (assembly GCF_014824575.4). Classification (NCBI taxonomy): domain Eukaryota; kingdom Metazoa; phylum Chordata; class Mammalia; order Chiroptera; family Phyllostomidae; genus Sturnira; species Sturnira hondurensis. Next base: position 3,162,138 of record NW_028091124.1, on the reverse strand, counting down.
TGCCCTTGGGGTGACCGAGGCGAGCTGTGAGCCTCTGTCACCTCATCCCCGAAGCAGGGCCATCTGGAGGTGCTGGGCACAGGTCCCGAGTCATCAGCACAGGCCTGGTTGGGCCTCCAGGAAGAGACGTTTGGCCAAGAGCAAGCCAGGCCGAGGTCCAGTCTGCGGGCGGGCGGAGGCCAGTGCCCCGCCCGGGGCCAGAGTTGCTGCCAGAATCAAGGGCTCCGAGGCCCTATTCCAGGAGGGGGGTGGGGAGAATTGGCTAGAACACGCACGTCACCCCATCTGGGACATTCTACCTGGGACTGACTTTGTGTTTGTGATGACTGGGCAAGGCAGGGGGATGGCACAGGCCTTTGGAGCCCCAGAGAAATGCCAGTGAAACCAGGCAGGGCCCTCTAGCCCGAGTGCGGAGGCCGCACACTCTCTACAAAGGGCCCACAGTCGATACTGGAGGTTTTTCAATCAGTACAGCCCCTGCGGGGACCGTCAGCTCCGGAGAGTGAGAGCAGCCGCGGATGGCCTGCAAGCTGGAGGGCGTGGGTATGTTCCAATAAAACTTTATTTGGACACTGAAATTTGAATTTTATATAACACTTATGGTATTATTAAAAGTCTTCTTTTGACTTCCTAAAAACCGTTTGAAATGCAAACATAATTCTCACCTCACAGGCCTCACAGGAACCGGCCACCGCTGGAGGCGGAGGGAGTCAGTGTGCCGGCTCCAGTTTGCGGAGCTCAGCCTAGTCGTCTGATGGCTTCTCTCTCCCGCTGTGCAGGAGGGAGGCATCAGAAAGGAAAGCGGGGCGGGGGTGGAGCTTATCACAATCTCCCCTCTGCCCACATCACCTGGGAGGAGCAGAAGTGCCCCCAGCCGACAATAACCTCAAATGGCAGTGAAGGAGAGTCGTGGGCTCAGAAAACACCTACAAACCTGGAAAGAGCTTCATGCCCTATCCTGGTGCTTCCGCTTCTTAATTTCCCTCAAAGTGAAGTAAATGGGGAGAGTCTTATATTAAATAAAAGGGGAGCTTTTATGTAAAGAAGCCAGGCCAGGAGGGGGTGGGGACAGCCCAGGGTACTCAGACCCCATCGGTCTTCGAGTGGGCATGTTCCCTGCCCTCTGAGGAACCCAGTTTGGTGGCCTCTCTTTGAAGGCAAGGGAGAGGCACGTCCAGACGGCTGGCCGCTATTCCTCTTCTAAAGGCTACCTTTGCTCCGGGCTCCTAGATGGAGAGCTGGCCGGTGGGCCTTACACCAGTGCGCCCTGGCCCCAGGTGGGCCACTCTGCGCAGAGGGCGACTGAGGCCACACAGGGAAACAGGTTTCTGTCCGCCGGGACACTCTGCTGGATGGGTCACGGTGTGGCAAAGCAGGGCTCTACAGTCCAAGAGCAGTGCCTGGCGAGGCCAGGAGGGAGCAAGTTGTGGGGAGAAGAATTGCCCTTCAGTGGACAGGAAACAGCGCAACCAACGGTCAGGGACCCAGTCTCGGGCTTGTCCTCTGCATCACCGCACATGTCCCCTGGACCACGCTGAAGAAATACCACGGTCCTCTTAAAATTAGGAGAGAGGCTGCGCTTGGAATGGGAAGCAAGTGAGTTTGCACTTGGAAGACAGAAAACTGGGCTTCAAATTCTGGCCTTGTGGCTTCTGGCGGTCGCCTTGGGCAAATCACCGCCTCCCTGACCTGCCCAGCAAGGTCTGCGAAGGTTAAATGAGATAAGGAGGTTGCTAGCCAAGCACTTGGCGGCAAATGGATAAATATTTAAACTGAGTCTATGTTTAGAAACCCAGTGGAAAGTGAAGAACCGAACAGCAATTTTTTGTTGCTGTTATTTTGTCGACATTCAGAGGGTATATCTAAAAAAAGTTTCCCAAATGTAACCAATCCTGAATTCTAACAAAACTCCAAAGATACTGTAGCAGATAATCTATAAAACAAATACAAAGCTCAAGTGTAAACATGCTTCCAAAGCTGTGTGCCCAGTGTGACAAGAAGAGAGAACGTAGGTAAGCGTTACGGAAACCCTCCTTCTGGCTGCCTCAGTACGTTCACTCTTAATCATTCCTGGGTTTTCACGTGGCCTGAGGGACGATTACCTAATTTCAAAACTGTCTGTAAACTCCTCGTTTGCATCTAATTTCTCCATGTCTAATTTGTTCAACATCCCAAGCTATGTGGATAAAACCCACTCTTTCATCAGCTCACAGAATGTGTATAAGCAAATTAATCTTCCATTTTAGGAGAGAAGTGTGCGCACACTCAGAATTACACTCTGTCATGACCCTGGTACACGGAGGAAGTGATTTCCACGATCCTGTTAGTGTGTTGGTACAAACACCCAACTCTAGAAAATGGCTGTGAACCCAGGATCGGGGTGCAGACTACAGGTGCATTTTCACGCCCTGAGAGCAGATGGGCCTGTGTTCCCGCAGCCCACGCGGAGGACAGCTTGTGAAGGTTGCTAGGAGCAAAAGGCATCTCTGCCCTTCACCTTTGCTTGGAAGAAAGGAAAACTAACAGCAGCTGGCTTGGCGGGAACATTCTAGGGCAACAGTTGTGACGCTATTCCTATCGGGGAAGGGGCAGGGTGGGCGCTAGGCAGCGGAATGTCTGCTCAGGATGGGGACAGCTCCTGCCCGTGGGTCTGTGGCCAGGTTGAGTCCCACCCCCATGCAGGGACAGGACTCGGTAGCTTTCGCAGGCTCAGTTCTGCTCCTGGGTCTCTTTCTACCCAACGGTGCAGGCCATTAAGTACCTCAGCCTGTGGGGCCTCAGTTTTCTCTTTGGTGCAGGAGAGGACTCTGGGGTCTCTTTCACAGTGTCAGTTCTGTGACCCTCCAGGCTGCAGCCTTCTGGCTACTGCTCTCTGGCACAAAGCTTGGGGGCCACAGCCCCAGCCCAGAAGCAGGCGGGACTCAGCGGAGCCCAGGTGCACTCCGACAGGCCACTGGAAGGGCTGGCCTGGCCCAGCAGCCCCTCCTGGGAACGTGCCCCAGAGAACTGACAGCAGCACCTCCAGGAGTATTTGCACACCCACGTTCAAAGCCAAGTGTCCGTCCACAGAGAATGGGTAATCTAAATGTGAACGTAGGACATATAATTCAGCCCTAAAAATGAAGAAAACTCAGACACGAGTGCAGCGTGGATAAACCTTGAGGACACGACGCTGAGTGAAAAAAGCCAGTCCCACTTCGAGGCAGTAGCGAGTGGTCAAATTCACAGGGGCAGGAAGTGGAGGGGTGAGTGGCCGGGGCTGGGGCGGGGGAGGGGTATTGTTTAATGTGTATATTGTCAGATGAAAAGAGTTCTGCAGACTGAATGTACAACAGTGTGTATATGCTTAACGCTACGGAAATATACACTTAAAAATGGTTAAGATGATCCATTTTACGTCATGTGTATTTTTTTAAACAATTTTTTAAAAAGAACTTGCTTTAGAAGATCGTAGCCCTCTGCCTGGGCCAGGCACCCAGTCTTGCCAGCCCTGCCTGCCTTAGAACCAGAGTGTGGGGTTTGTCCGTGAACTTGAATAGGAGAACATTTACATCTTTAATTTCTCTTAGCTCTAATCGAAACCCAGTATTTCCTTCCACCGTGATTGTGAACAACAGGTCACAGAAGCATTAGCAGCATCTCAGGCTTTGTCACCGAGACAAACCAGATGTTTTCCTATCACATTAACTTACAACTATCTCAAAATATTGTTCATGTGTATCACTAATTTGAAATTATGGTCGTCAGGAACCTGGCTTCTTGTGAAAATGCTTCCTTCCGTGGCAAAAGGGATTTTTACAGATGTGATTAGATTAAGGATCCTGAGAGGATGACATCATCCTAGTCATCCAGGCAGGTCCCTGTCATTGGAAGGTCCTTAGAGAGAGGCGGGGGAAGGGGGGCAGAGTGAGGTTTGAAGATGCTGTGCAGCCGGCTTTGGAAAGGAAGGACAAGGCCACGCCCCCCGGGACGCAACTGGCTTCCCAAAGCTCGAGGGCAGGGAAGCGGAATCCCTTCCAGAACCTCCGGAAGGCACAGAGCCCTGCGGACACCCTGATTCCAGCCCCATGCGTCCCACCCCAGGCTGCTGTCTTCCAGCACTGTAGGATAGAGAGGCGTGGTTGTAAGCCATCCAGTTCGTGTCCATTTGTTATGCAGCCACAGGAAGCTGATACACCAGGGGGCCTCCAGAATAGCGATGCTGGGCAAAGATACCCAGGGAGAGACGGGTGGGGGTTGGCTTGGGTGCTTGTCCTCTGAGAAATAGCACCTTTTCCATCTTTCCTCGATAACAAAATGCACAGAACAACGGTCACCCTTAAACAGGACTCACTCGTACTTATGCACCGATGTTGTATTCTGTCCTGTCCTGCCCTATCCTGTCCTATGCTGTTTATTGATAGAACTGAACTCAACCTACTGAAAAATGATGACCACCCTGGCTGGTGTGGCTCCATGGGTTGGAGTGTCGGGTTGTAACCGAAAGGTTATGGGTTAGATTCCCCGTTGGGACACATGCCTAGGTTGTGGGTTCCATCCCCAGCCTAGGGGTGTAGGACCCTCCCACCCTGGTGCGTACAGAAAGTGACCAACTGATGTTTCTCTCTCACATCGATGTTTTTCTCTTGCTCCCGTCCTCTCTTTTTTTCTCTCTTTCTAAAAGCAGTGAAAAAGTGTCCTCAGGTGAGGATATTTTTTAAAAAATCATGACCCATAGAATTCATCTCTGTGTAACAATTCCTCCTTAATTTAAGAAACTAGCCCTGGCTGGTGTAGCTCAATGAATTGAGCTCGGGCCTGTGAACCACACGATCATGGTTCGATTCCCAGTCAGGGCACATGCCTGGGTTGCAGACCAGTTCCCAGCAGGGGACTCAGGAGAGGCAACCATACATTGATGTTTCTCTCCTTCTCTCCTTCCCTTTCCCTCTAAAGATAAATAAATAAAATCTAAAAAGAAAAAAGAAAAGAAGGCAATGGACCTTTTTTGGTCCCCGAGCCTTTAGCCAAAGAGTTAAAATGAGTGCTGTGAAGTGTCATAGTTTGGGCGAATTCCTTCCCAGAAATTTAAGACCACGGAGGCTCTGAGGCAGGGGCTGAGGGGAAGACTGGGAATGAGGGCCACAGAAGCCAGAACCAAAGACTGTTAATGAAACTAGTGTCCAGAGTTCAGTGTCCACGTTCCTCCATGTTTCTGAACTCTGACCCGCCCTCGCCCCGCCTTCCCTCACTCCTGAAGCTTTGTCGGTGTCTGTAAGAAGCACCCTCACTTTAGGGGCGCTTAAAGGAGCACAGCTGGGCTTTCATACAGAAATCTTCTGCATTGTCAAAGAATATTGAAAAATCTTGGTTGAGATATATACATATGTGTGTGTGTGTGTGTGTGTGTGTATTTCATTCAATTAATTTTAAGAATATCTGATACATGGGGAAATCTTTGGAAGATGACCTTGAGCTGACCAGGACCACTGCTCGTTTTGTGGGTTCCACACGTCGGGAAGGTTCTCCTTCAGCCCCATGAACCAGCGCTGACTGACCTAATGACGGAGCGTGAAAGAACTGGAGGCAGGAAGCCTTCAGAGACGGACGTGTTCCCGTGTTTCTCTCTCCCATCATATTGGGTCCAGGCCTGGGCCCCGAGGTGGGATTCCGAACATGCTAGTGGTTGGGGACTCCTCGGGGCCCACAGAGCTCCCAATGGCTACCTGGCACAGGGGTGGGGGGAGTCCCGCCTAAGGCTGATTCTGGCAACCCGGTATTTCTTTTGAAAACACTTGTAGTTACACACAGGTGTAGGCTCAAAGGCAACCACCTTTACTCTTGACCAGAGGACATGCATGTTGGACAGCGGCAGAGTTCATCGACGTGTTATAGGCAGAATAATGCCCCCCCCCAAAGGTATCTGGATCCTAATGCCTGGAACCTGCTCATGTGTGTGATCTCACGGGGCAAAGGGGGATGAAGGCTGCAGACAGAATTAAGGTTACTAATCAGATGACTTCGCAATGGGGATATGATCCTGGATTATCTGGGTGGGATTAATATGATCAAGAGGATTCTGAACAGTGGGCAAAGGAGGGGCTCAGAGTGACATCACGTGAGAAAAACTCACCTCTCCTTTGCTGGCTATGAACCAGATGGAGGAGGGGCCACAAGCCAAGGACTGCTGGCAGCCCCGAGAGGCTGGAGAAGGCAAGGAGAGGGGCCTACACAGAGCTAAGAGAAAGGAATGTGGTCGCTGCCTTGCGTTTAGCCTAGGGAGACCATGCCGGACCCCCAGAATTAAAGGGGAATACAGTTGGGTGGTTTCAGCCACTGCGTCTGTGGCAGAAATAGTAAACTAAGGAATCTGTTCTAGAAGATGAGTCATGGCCATCAGATAAGGCTGCCTGGAGATAAAGGGCAGAAGCGATGTGGGAACTGGACTCTCTCTCTCAAGGGGCCCCTCATCTGGTAGAACAAATTAGACTAAAGTGGCTTAAAACGGCAATTGTTTTTTGCAGCTCAGAGTTTCCATGAGTCAGGCACTCGGACAAGGCACACACCGGGCCAGCCGTCCTTACCGACTGTCTAGAGCTCCAGCCAAAAGACTGGAGCCCGGGACCTGAAAGATCTTTTACTCCCACGAAGCCTGTCTGTGTGGCTTGGGCCCCTCACAGCATGGTGGCCAAGAGAATCCTGGCAGGTGTTCAAGAAGGCGCTTGAGCCTTGATGGATTTAAATGACTGGGGCATCCAAGAGACAGCAAGGAAGCAGTTGAGTATGAATTTGTTATTCCAGGGTGAGGACTGGGTTGGAGATGTCAATTTGAAGTGCACAACCCATACAGGAGAGTCAAAGCGGAGTTCCCCACAGATGTTGTAGAAAGGAGAAGTCCAGGGTTGAACCACCTGGGGCTTTCCACGAGTGGAGGTTAGGGAAGTGAGAAGGAATCACAGAAGGGCCCAAAAGCAGGAGGGTGGTAGGAAAGCCTGGAGAACAAGGTCCCCTGAAAGCCAAGGCCGGGCTGCAAAGAGGCGAGCCATCCATGAGTGCAGGTGAGTTCAGGAAAACGAGGTTAGCCGCAGGCATCTCAATCATCGCAGTTGCTTAGGGTCTGTGTAAAGCAGAAGGAGGCATGAACTTGGGACTTGGGACTTGGGAGCGGGGAGGAGGACACGAAGTCCAGCTGGGACTTGGGAGCGGGGAGCAGGACACGAAGTCCAGCATGCTGCAGCTGTTCGGCACCTTCAGGGAGTTGTGAGCCCAGACACTGACTCAACAGGCTGGGTACCCGCGTGCACAAGCCAGTCACGCCAGCTGCGCGAGGACCGGCGAAGTCTCGGCCAGTCCAGACGAGCTGGTCTATACGCAGCGAGCTCCCTGGGGGCTGAGCCTCGCCGGGATTGGGGTGGGGGGTGGACAGGCACGGGGCTGGGGATCCACGCGGAGCCCACGCCTGCGCTGTAGAGGCTGAGGCTTCCTATCTCTCTCTCTCTCTTTTTAAGGAAAGCGGTGCCTAGGTAATCTCCGTGATCTTTTATCGCACCTAGCTCGGAGCCTTGTCTGAACTTCAGTTGACTCACGGCTTGGGAACACCCACGGCCCCGAGGGAACACTCAGGTCCCTTTGGGAAAAGCAGACAGCAGGTTAAAAGACCGGAGTGGGCGGCAAACTGCCCTCGGCGTGCACTGGCGAGTCACGAAACCTCCTTGCGCCAGCTCCTCGGAAACACAAAAAGGCGGAGGGCGGGTCGCGCAGTGCCTCCGGGTCCCGTGGGGCGAGCGCCCGCATAGTGGGTTCGGGAAAGAGCCGGGCCGCGCCGGAGGTGGGCAGGCAGGAAGGTCCCTCACTGGGGGCCGACGCGGCGCGGACTACAAGTCCCAGGAAGCCCGGGGCCGGCGCGGGGCGGGGCCTGGCGCGATTCCCCGGGATCCGGCGCGCTGGGAAGCACCGCGGAGGACGCAGCGGCGGCGGCGGCGGCGGCCGGAGGGCGGCGAGCTCGCCCGGCTGGCCGTCTCNCCGGGGGCCGGCACTCGGCCCCGGCGCTGGGAGCGCGGCGGCTGCCTGGGCTTTAATGGCTGCTCAGAGGGGCAGCGCCTAGGAGTGGAAGCGGCTGCGGCGCAGGAAGGCGCCCGAGCGAGCCTCCTCAGGGGCCGGCCGCGCCCGCCGCGGCGCGCTCCATGGGGGCCCGCTGACCCGGGGCGCCGGGGCCCGCTCGCTCGCCGGCCGCGCGTCCCGGCCATGAACTGAGTCCGCGGGCCGGCCCCGCGCCTGCTCCGCCCGCTCCTTTCTTCTCGCGCTTGGTCCGCCCGCCGCCGGCGGGCCCGGCTCCCCGGGGGCTGCGGCGCCCGGGGCTCAGCGGCCCGCGGGCCCCGGGGCGCGGGGCGGCGGCGGCGGGGGGCGCGCGGCTCCGGGCGCGGTGCCTGCACCATGAACTACCAGCAGCAGCTGGCCAACTCGGCTGCCATCCGCGCCGAGATCCAACGCTTCGAGTCGGTCCATCCCAACATCTACTCCATCTACGAGCTGCTGGAGCGCGTGGACGAGCCGGTGCTGCAGAATCAGATTCGGGAGCACGTCATCGCCATCGAAGGTGAGGACCGGGCCGTCGCCGGGTTTCTGGAAAGCGCAGGGGAGCGGGCGCCAGTGGTGCGGCGGGGTGCGCGCGCGCGTGTGTGCGCGAGTGTACACACGCGCCGGGCCGTGGCACGCGGCTGTCCGGCCGAGTGAGAACTGCGGGGCTTCTTACTCTGCAAGGCCAAGAGAGAGCCCCGGGGGAGGCCGTGGGCCGCTGGAGCGCGCCTCCAGCTCCGCCGGGAAGATGGGTAGTAGTTTCTCTCCCGTGAGAAAGTGGCCCGCGCGGTCGTGTCTTGGGTGGCCAGAGTGACCCGGCCCAGCCTGATGCCTGATGGTAGCTGGAGGAGTTGGCGTTCCCGCACCGTGACAGCTTCCCAGGTCACCTCGAGTGTCTTGCTGGGCGACGTTGGAGACTGTTTTGAGAAGTACGGCTGCTGGGGGTGAGGCTCTCTCTGGCCAGCGCGTTGAGGAGAGACAGGGCCGCCCTGCTTCGGGTCTTTGCTCAGTTCAGGGCCACAGTGGAGGCGGGGAGCTGAGCCCTCTGCCCCAGTCGCTCCTGCTGCAGGCCGACAGCGCAGCGTGTCTTCCCCTGCGTGAGGGCTGGTCTCCATAGAGTGTGTTCTACTCAAGTCCTGAGTCAAATTAAGAGCCCTACCAGGAGGGACTGGGGTCCCGCAGCCTGAGGGTCTTGCATTCCTGGAAGCTGGCCACCCTTCCTGCACATCAGGTGAGACTGTGACCACCCCCCTCCGTTGGGGGGGTGGTGAAAAGGAGCCTGCCTCTCTGGGCTTGTGTTCTCTCCAGGTCACTGGCTGCTCTGGTCTTGCTGCTGCCCAGGGTCTGGATGCCTCCTTGCTGCGCTTACCCACGCAGTCCTGCCCAGGCCTGCCCGGGAGGCCAGTGGGGCGGGGATGGGGGACGTGGGGTCTTCCCTCCTGTCCCCTTTGGCCAGGGATGGTGAATGGCCTGCAGGGTGGGTTATCCCCAATACAGGACTGTCCAGGCCAAAGGCCAGCAGGGACGATGTTGAGGGAGGCCTGGTAGGAGTGAAGCCTGGCTGTAGGCTGTCACCCGGGGCCTCGGCCATGGGAGGGCTTTGCTTAGGTGCCACCCAGCCTCCACTGCTAATCCCAGAGCGTCTTGATGGACTCTTGGCCACTTAGGCAGGGAAGGTGAATGTTATGGTGCTGATCCTCTTGGCAGCCCTGTGGACTTGAACAGAGGCTGGGCCAGGCTGCCGATTGGCTGGCGGTATCCACAGGGGCCGGACTAATTCCCCCAGAGGATCTGAGCTGTGCTCCAGTCTTCTGTGGGGCCTGGCTCTCAGCACACCTGGCTGCCCCTCCTGGCAATTCAAGATGCTTCCAGACTCCTCTAGCGGCGGGGGCTGCAGGGAGGCCGTGGCTCCGCGTGGGGTGCGGATGGTCTGGGGGTGGGGCAGAAGTGTTCCTCTGGAAGCCTTGCTCTGTGGGGGGGGGCACTGCTTGTGTCACTCGTTTCTCTGCAGCATCCACAGGAGTCTGATGAAACACGTTGAAAGTCGGTGCCAAGTGCCTACTGAACACACCTGGCTGGGACCCCCCCCACCCCCACCCCAGGCTGTGCGGAGACTGCCTACAGCTGAGTGTGATTCATGAACCTGGCTGGCATTTCCTACTCTGGAAGTCCAGCGCTGGGTGCTGGGTCTCGGGTCCCGAGCACGCCCAGCAAGGGGGTTGCACTTTCTAGAAAGAGGATGTGGTTTCCTTTTTTTGAACGCCCAGTGGTTTCTGGATGATGGTTTTGGCAGCTTGATGTCTGCCCTTGTGATGCGAGACTTCAGTGTCCTGCTTGGGTGAGTCTTTGTCACTCTTGGTGAGAGTCAGACTCGGTGCTCGAAGCCTGCTCCTGGCTCTGGTGGTGGTGTTATTTTTCTGTTAGGAAAAGGAATGTCTGTGCTGTGTCAAGGATGTTGCTAGTTCAATGAGGCTTAAGAATCATTCAAACACGCTTCGGTTCTGTGCCTTATTATCGACCGGGATAGCGCCTTTCATTGGCATAGAACTTCAGCAAAAGTGACCTCAGGGTGTCGTCCTGAGGGAGTGTGGGNCTGTAGGGGGGGGCACTGCTTGTGTCACTCATTTCTCTGCAGCATCCACAGGAGTCTGATGAAACACGTTGAAAGTCGGTGCCAAGTGCCTACTGAACGCACCTGGCTGGGACCCCCCCCCCACCCCCACCCCAGGCTGTGCGGAGACTGCCTACAGCTGAGTGTGACTCATGAACCTGGCTGGCATTTCCTACTCTGGAAGTCCAGCGCTGGGTGCTGGGTCTCGGGTCCTGAGCACGCCCAGCAAGGGGGTTGCACTTTCTAGAAAGAGGATGTGGTTTCCTTTTTTTGAACGCCCAGTGGTTTCTGGACGATGGTTTTGGCAGCTTGATGTCTGCCCTTGTGATGCGAGACTTCAGTCTCCTGCTTGGGTGAGTCTTTGTCATTCTTGGTGAGAGTCAGACTCAGTGCTCGAAGCCTGCTCCTGGCTCTGGTGGTGGTGTTATTTTTCTGTTAGGAAAAGGAATGTCTGTGCTGTGTCAAGGATGTTGCTAGTTCAATGAGGCTTAAGAATCATTCAAACACGCTTCGGTTCTGTGCCTTATTATCGACCGGGATAGCGCCTTTCATTGGCATAGAACTTCAGCAAAAGTGACCTCAGGGTGTCGTCCTGAGGGAGTGTGGGCCCACTCTTGTGTCCTCCGTTTGTAGAAGGTGGAGGTTCTGGGAGGGGTCGTGACCTCCTGAACATTTGACTGAGGTCATCCAGGGTGCGATCATTGGACGGAGAGCCCAGGTCAGCAGCCTCTCCAGGCGCCTGGCCCTGCCCTGGCTGAGAAGGGGGGACTCCATTTGTCCTGGTGAAGTGCTCTCCTGCCCTGCAGTACGATGCGGTCGTGATTTATGTCTCTGTCCTCGAAGTTTTGGAAATTGAGAGGGCTGCTCACAGGTGGCAGGACAGCATTTTTCTTTTTTTTGTGGGCGAGGAGAGCCGTGCTGGAGCGGTTCTCTGTGAAGCGCCTAGGCTGCCGTGCCTTCGGAGGGCCCGGGTCGCTCGCTGAGCAACCCAGTGGGCGGGCCGAGGGAGTGGCGCAGAGCAACCCAGTGGGCGGGCCGAGGGAGTGGCGCAGCGACTCTGAGACTCAGGTGGCGATCAGCCCCCACCTGCGAACCTTGCAGGTCAAGATCCAACAGGAGCAAAATGTGAATCTCTTTCAGTGACATCATAACAGCCCACCATTTCCAATCAGGAAAGCATACACCTGTCCTAACAAATAGTTTAAAAATAGTTTGTCCCACCAAACAGAGAAAACTGTGTGTTTTGGTGGCCGTCCAGCCAGGCTTTCCCTGCCTCCGTGGGCACAGAACACGAGGTTGGAGTCACCGGGGAGTTTCGGGACCCACATCCCGTGTGCACTTCGCAGTGTTGGGAGAAGTCCCCAGCGTGGCTCCTCCTGCCTGCGCGTCATCCCGGTGGAGTTTCTCTGTGCGCTGGCGGCTGCCAGAGCCAGGGGTGGCCTTGTCAGAGGGAGGGATCTTCCGGCCGCTGCTCGGTTCACGGGGATGCTGCGTGGCAACGGACCGGGAAAGCTCTGCTAAGATGGACCGGACCGCACATGTGCGTACTGTAGGTGAAGGAACTCACGGAGATTCCAAGGCAGCGTGCGCGGTCTGCAATCCTGTGTGCAGGCGTGGGGGATGGGATTTTGTTCTCAGTCTTGTTTTAAAACATTTCCTTGACCCCTGCCCCACCAAAGTGTTTTTTTTTTAATGTCTTTATTTCAGACTTTGAGAGATTTGTTCTCCTGTTCCCTACACTCCCCCAAACTCTGGTGTTTGAGGGAACATTGCCTATGGTTTTCAGATTTGCCTGACTGGATTTCTGGCGCGTCCCACGGGGTGTGTGGCTGCTGTGAAATGTGGCCCCCAAGCCTGTGAGTTCCCTGTGCCCAGAGCCTGGGAGTGGCCTGCCCTGGGTGTGAGCTGCCGGGCTAGGTTTCCCCTCCGGTTCCTCTGTGAAGCCTGTCTGGGTTGGTGGGATTGAGGCAAATGGGTCAACTGCCTTTCTCGGTACGTGAAGTTCATGTTCTCCTTCTAGGGATAAAGTCTCTGTTAGCGATTGCACGTTGCTGTTCAGCGTCCCAGTGGCAGAGGCCAGCTCACGCAGCCAGGCCGAGCCTGCACCCCCAGCCAGCTTTCCGGGCGGTGGATCAGCGGGGACCAACCGCCCCCCCCCACCCCAGGCCCAACCGCCCCCCCCCCACCCCTGTGCTTCAGGGTGGCTCCTCTGAGGGCACTGAAGAGTTCTCAGTGGCCTTGTCCTTGGTGGGAGAGCTCTGCCTGGCACCCCTGGTGAGGGCACTGTCACGGGGTTCCAGGGCTGGGGCCTTGCTTTTGGGGGACTTGGGAAGATGGGGCTGGGGGCCCCTTAATCCAGTGATACGGCTCCTTTGTTCAGCATCTGTGCTCAGCGCTTTACCTGCACGATGCCCTGTCATCCTGTGGCAGTTTTGTGACGTAGAAGCAGGCTGACCCAGGAGGTGGGCCAGGCTGACCTGACAGTGCTGGCCCTTGAGCTCCGACTGAGCGTGCAGTGGAGCTCCTGGTAACTCAGCCCCAGCAGCTCTGCTCGCACGCCCATCCGGCCCTGGGTCCCGCGGTCCCTTCCCCCGAGAGGGGTTTGGTCTGAGAGTGCTGCAGACACCGAAGGTGCCGTGTTTTCTGTCAGGCCGCCTGCCGCGGCAGTGGGAGTTCGCTCTCCCGTGGAGACGTACTTGGTGCGTTCGCTGTGGGTGGGCGCGTTCGGGGGACAGACCTCTTCTCCCTGCCTTGGGTGAGTGCAGCTGTTCTCAGCCACTGTCGACGGAGTTTGTGAGATTTCACGTTTAATCAAATGGTGCAGGTTGGGGGCCTTTTCGTTGTTGCTGTAAATGTCTCTGTTTCCCCCTTAAAAGCAGTTCTCACTGTGTATTCATCGCTTTCAGGTTAAACTTCTGTCCCACCGGCAGTGACCAGCCCTTTCCCGTCCAGGTGTCCGTCCCCTCCAACTAGTCTCTTCCTGCCTCTCCCCGTCACAACGGGGCTGCCAGCTCAGTGCCCCCAGCTCTCGTTGGCTCCGGTCCTGACCCAGCTGCTGCTGGAAGGGCCCAGAGCTGCATGAGGGCAGAAACCCGCCGTGTCCCCTCTGTCTCCTCAGTGACTCCGCCCCTGCGTCCTGCCTGGCCCCCGGCAGGCGGACCTGCCGCAGGCTCCGCTTTTCTCGGGCACCCGGGTCCTTCTCCTCGTCCTTCGAGTCAGTGGTGCTGGTCCTCCGGCCTGAGGGAGGGCATTGTGAGAGGTCACCGAGTGCAGGTGTTAGGGCTGCGCACCTTTAGTGCTGGTGGGTCAGCTGGGGTGGAAACGGGATTTCTTTGGTGGGGGTCGGGGAGGGAGAGGCCTGCGTGCTGAATCCTGGCAGCGTGTGCCCACGGTTGTGTTCCTTTGCGTTGGTGTCAGTGGATCTGAGACATAGGACTGGCTTTGCCCCCAGGGACAAATGAGGGACAGACCCGGTGGCTGATCTAATGTGGTATCCTCGATGTACCATCAAGAGCCTTGGTTCTCAAAGGTGAGTGCAACCCCCGAGTTTCTGGTGCGGCAGGCTGGCCCCGGGACACATCTGGGGAGCACGGATGGGAGAGGCAGGAGCCCCAAAACTGGGCGGCTCCTCGGGGCCAGCACTCCCAGGCTCCTTCCCCTCATGCTCCCTGCAGGTGACAGGTGAGCGCCTCCAGCCCCAGGGGTTGCTTAGGGTCGCAATGAGAGAAGGATTTAAACCCAGGTCCCAGTGGGTTCAAGTTCAGGCTCAGCCTGCTTCTGGCCTGTGAGGGAAGTGGTCAGGTGGGGCGTGGACCTGCCAAGGCTGCCGTGTGGGGAGGTGGGACCAGCTGGCGTCCCCTTTCCTCCTCAGTCCCGGTCTGCAGGTCTGTGTCTCATGGGACTGCTGGGGACTGCTGGGGACTCTGCTGAGTTTTAGCGTGGGCTTCTTCTCAGGCCACTACCACTGCCCTTGAGAGCTACAAGAGCATTTCCGTGAAACGGGAGAGTGAAACGGGAGAGCTCCGCGTTATTCACATCACAAAGGGGACCGGGGGTGGGGGCGGGGTGCCGAAGGGGTGAGTCTGAGGGAGAGTGGGCTGCTCCAGCTGCAGGGACCTGCAGAACGGACCCGTGGCCCTGCTGTGCCCTTTGTGTTCTGTCCAAACCGGGTTTTTGTTTTAAGACTAAAATCCCGTATTTTGTACCCTTTCCCCCCTGTGTACCCTCGGGGCTTTATAGTTTGTCATTCTGGCTCTGGCTTTTAACTGCTGATCTGGCCTTGTTCTTTCTTAACTTCCAGACACACTCGAGCCCCCAGGCCTCACCCCCGCCCAGCAACACACCTGATCCTGTGAGTCTTGCTGAAGTGATTGAGTTTGGCAAAGCGGATCAGGCTGGGTTATTTTTAAAATCCAGCATTCGAGGTTCTGATCCGGTGCTTAGCTACATAATTCCTTCCTTTTGTTTAAGTACCTTTCTCTGAGAAGCAAAATGCAGTCTACAGATGTCCGTCCCTAATCTCTGTAGCATCTGTTATTTTCGTGTGGGGTGTGAGTGCTCGGCTTTGTGCGCTGCTGTGGGCCCGGCCTTCTGGGTGCTCCGAGGGGCTGAGGGGTTTCCGGAGTCTGGTTTGTGGTGTGGGGGCCTGCACACAGGACCGTGCATGGGGTGGCTATCCTGAGACACACCGCTGGCCCATCCCGGGCATGGCCGGCACTGTAGTCTGGGTCCCGTCCGCCCACCTCCCTGTGGTCCTCGCTCACAGCTGACCGGAGCTGGAAGGGGTGTCTCAGTAGCATCTGGAGGCTGGAGAGGGAAGGAGGGCAAACAGCACCCCCACCAGAAGAGGTTGTTCACGGGCCCTTTGAGTAACCAGCCAAATAGCTCATCTGGGTTCGAGGTGGGGAGATTTATTCCGTGAGGAGCATACTAAATATAGGCCCCAGGGTGGGGACCAGGGCCCGAGAGGGGCCGTCATCGCTCTGATACTGTTGCTTCCGCTGGCAGTCAGGGCTCGCCACCGGCCTGGGACAGGTGCCGCCCTGCCTGTGCTCTCCGGGAACAGATTGGTGTTTTTGTTTAAACAGGGGCTCATTTGCACATTTCACACTTCTCCCGCAGTTTGATGGCGATTGTCTTTTTCGGGCTGCAGCGCTGGAGCGTTCGCACAGTGTCTCTACACAAGCAACTGTCTCGTCTTCAAAGCTGCTCATGCTGCGGGGCTGTCGTTAGCATCGGGTTGGGAGCTGCCTTTTTTTTTTTTTTTTTTTAAAGGGTGGGAAACACTTTTCGTGGTTCTGGGAGAAGAATTCCAAAAAATTCCTGGTCATGTTCAAACCCTTTATGTTTGGTCTTAGAAATGTCAACATTGAAGAGGCTGTTGATTTGCAGCGTAGGACACGAAGCTCCCGTCACCACGCCCCCCGCTGAAGTCCTAAAGGGAGCCGTGTCTTCGGGAGGCGGGTCGAGTCTCAGTGCACTGAGCTCTGGTTGCTGCAGACCCACTGACTGTATTGAGGACGCTGAGGGAGTAAGAATTGGTTTTTTCTGTTGAGTGCCCACACCAAGACCTGCCTGCGTTTTCTGAAGGAGTTTTTACTTCTTACATGGTGTCTGTGTGGTGGCCGTCAGCGGGATTGGGTGTTGCAGGTCAGGTGATCACTGGCCTTTGCAATGCAGTGGACATGGACTTGGGGAGAGCTGATGGCCCTGACATTCTGTTTGTGTTTCCAGTCGTCCTTTTCCATGAGGGGAAAATGTGCATGTTTTCCAGGCAGGGCACTTCCGGGAGTCTGTCTGTGCGCTTTTGTTGTTTTCAGAGATCGGGGGTGCTGCTGGGGGCAGTGATTCAGCCGCCTCCTCTCCAGCCGCCACTCCCGGTGGCACAGGCTGGCGAGGTTTGTTTCAGACACAAACAACCAAGAGCATTGTTCCCCTCGCAGCCCTGACAGCCGAGCCTGGGCCTCTGATTTCCCACATCTTCCCGCTTGGCATTCGGGGCCGGCGGGACTTGAGACCACAGTAGCCTTCCCCGTTTACAGAAGGAGAGGAGGTTCCCACCAACTGGCCACAGTGCGTAACCAGAATCCAGGGCAAGATCCAGGAGGTGGCCAGCCGAGAGGCCCAGATACTGCTCGCTGTTAGAGATGGTTCGATGCCCTGGCTCATCGATCTGTCCTGTTGATGGGCATTTGGGTGGCGTCCCATCTGGGGCTGCTGTGAAAAGCAAGCACGTGCCCCCATTCCCGTTCCCGTCAGGCACCTGCTGGGAGCCGAGCGCTGGGGCCTCTCCTTTTCCCTGAGGCTGAAGGCACATCGTCAGGCAGGCAGCCCCGGGCTGCGGAGCCCGGCCTCTCCTTGCTGTCCGAGGTCCAGTTCCCGGCTGTCAGGCTGGTGGTGGAGCGGCTGCCTCCATCCTTGGATTGACCTTGTTTACTAATAAACAAGTAGTTCCGTGGCCACTATGTTTCCAGCACTGTCTTGGATGTTAGGTTCCTTAGATTTAGGATTGCCTGCAGACTGTTGCTTCCTTATTAGTTGAGGAAGTGCAGCTCTGTAAGTGGAGCTGGGAGAATGAACTCGGTCACCAGGAAGCTCTTCCGTCTTAAAGGTGGTTGGTCCCATTCCGCTGGGACAGGGCCGGCCCCACCCCTTCCCCGGCTCCCTGCTGACTTCCCTGACACTTGGGGTCCTCCCGCCGGCCAAGCCCAGACCTCCCGAGCCCGTCTCACTGCAGGGTCCTGGGTGTTAGGTCACCTTTGGGTCTCTCTTGGTATTTGAAGGGAAAGTCATTTGCTCCTTTTTGCCTAAACTGTTCTGTGGTCTTAAATAGTTACATATTAGCACTGTTCGGTTTCTGTTTGTTTATAGCAATTATGGAAAGACACAAAAGAAGAAAAGAAAAGCTGAGTAACTCTGCTGCTCTCAGGGGCCTATTTTCTTTGTTCATTCTGCTCCTCCTGTGGGCTGCCACGCCCCTCCACAGAGGCCACGCCCCCCAGGCCCAACTGGGAGCCTAGCGGAGTCCAACACAGACCTGCACAGGTCCAGGGGTGTGTGCCTGTGTGAACTTCTCCGGTTGCTTTACAAACGCAAATGTTTATTTTGAGGGATGGGGTGGGAAGGCTGTGTTTATCTTCACTTTGTTTAGTATGGGAAGTGGCTAATGTGAGAATCAATAGGCAAGATGTTATCGCGCACTGCCGTGGGCAAAGCACAGCGTTTGAATCTGGAAGGAGAGACAGATGTGTGGGACCTGCGCCCTTCACATGGGGCCCAGGAGGCCACAGCAATACAGATAGCCAGGCAGGGTGGGACAGGGAGGGGCCGGATGGAAGGGCCTGGATGGGGACTGGGTAGGAACCAGGCAGCCGAGGGCTTTCCAGGGAATAGCAGGGGGACATCCAGACCCGCTCTGGTCAGTCCGAGGAGAACCGGGGCGGAGAGCCCTGTGGGCCCCAGGAGCAGGCTGGGCTGCTCCCACCTCTGAGTGTGGGTTTCCATTTGGGGAGGGGGTCTAGTGAAGCTCAGTGGCTGCCCTGCAGGGCAGGAAGGCGGTGGTGGCGGCTGTGGGGCTGTGGCGGTGCGGAGCGGCAGGGTGGGTCCGCACCAGAGCCTCTGTGAGAGAAGGTGGGGGCGTGGGCAGGGGAGTGGGGAACCAGAGGTGGGCCCCGAAAGGTGTGCACCGAGGTGCAGGCCTGAGGTTGCCTGTGAGCCTCAGGGTGCCCGCAGGAGCAGGGGTGGGGCTGAGCTTTAATCCCAGGGACACAGGCATGGGGAGCACGTGGGGGTTATTTCAACCTCCGGTTTGGGTGGGAGAGAGGTGCTCAGCCACACAGGGCAGAGACCTGGGATTTGTGGAGGTGGGGCCTTGTCCCCCCGGGACGGTTTGGATGTGCAGGTTCAGAAGTCACCCCCTCTGCTGATTCCTCAGCGTGTGTCTAAGGCGAGCATCTCTCGGGACTGTGGCCAGTGTGCATCACGAGGAACCGAATTAGTCCATGGGACGGGGTGGGCGGGGCGGGGGGCTTATATGACTGAGCTTCTGCTCACAGACTCTGGGCCGTGGTGGACCCTGAGGTCCAGCTTGTCCAGCCGGGGAGTCTGGCTAACTGTGCCTCTTCCAGAACAATGTAGCCATCGGTGTCTGTGTGTCTGTCTCTGAATCTATAGCTGTAGTTTTCTGTGTGTCTGTGTGGGAGGGATGTGTATTTCTCACTCGGTGGGTTTAGTCCATGGGCTGGTGAAGCCGGGGGCTGTGGTGCAGAGGCGAGCAGGCCCGGGGCTGTGCAGGGCCAGGGCAGGTGCAGGGCCAGCTGTGGGGGGCTAGGAGGGCGGAGGCTCTGCCGTGGAAGGGCCCGGGGGCTCTGGGAGGAAGCCCTGTGGGAGCCTAAGAAGATGGGACGCCGATGACATCGGGGGTCACTGACAGCTGCCACATCATCTTGCCTCAACAGGAGGCCTTGGAGAACTCTCACCTCTGCCCGAAGAAACGCCTGTCTTCACACAGAAAAGCTCGTTTCCAGTTTTCGCAAACACGAGTCCATTTCCCCCAGGTATCTCAGTCTGTACTCACCTTGCTGGTCATCCTATTTACCCTGGGAGAGAGAACAACCATCTGTATCTCTTTCCACCTCCGTCTGCGTCTGGGGTCCCCCCGCCACATGCTCTCCCTTTGTGAGCCACCCCCAGCTCACCACGAGGGCTTTCAGAGGGGTGCCCCACTTGGGTTGGGGGGCAGAGGGTCTGTGCTTCTCTCTGGAGCCCGAGAGGCTTCACCAGGACGCAGGCTGCTGGGGACTGGAGGACGGACGGGCCGCCTCCCTGACAGTGGTTCAGAGGTCCGCACTCCGAGGAGGGGGCTGGGCTTCTCGAAGAATCCCAGCTCCTGCTTCTGTTGAGACGCAGGTGGAGGTGGTGCGCTCAGGTCTGTTGGTCTGCAGGGCGCCTGCTAAGGAGGTCAGAGGGGGAGTGTCAGTCTCCTGGGGCAACCACATTCCTCCGCTCCTCGGGGACACATTGGGGTGTTTGTGTCGAGTGGGGCACGTGCGGTTAGAGCGAACTGCTCCTGAGAGGGAGCCGTCACCGCCTGTGCCCTGGGGCCCCCCTCCTGGGCCTGCTTGGGGAAGGAGGTGTCCCCCAGTCTGGGGTCCGGGACTTGGTGAGCAAGATGTTCTGCTGATAAGAGATGGAATTTGGTTACAGGTCGAGGAGGACCTCTCTCTCTCTCAACATCTTGTGGTAGAACCTTCAGACAGTTGAAAGGGTGTTCGTAAGAGCGAGCTCCCAGGTGCTGGTTGCCTTGGTTTTCCTGTTCAAGTTCTGCGTCTGCCCAGAAGAGAGTTCAGCCAGCGCTTGGTGTAGAGTACAGAGCTCTCCAGGGCTGGCCCCTGTTGTGCTGGAATCTAAAGGATTTCTGGAAACAGCGCCAGTCTGCGGGTGGCGTCGATTCCGGGGGCCACACGGGCAAGGTGCTTGTTCAGTGTGGCTCACGTGTCTTGTGCTGCAGGGGAAGCCGGTTCAACTTGCGCTTTGTAGGCACAGCTTTGTGTTGTGTTTATTTGATGCCGTTCAAACTGGGGTGTGCAGGGAGGCGGCAGGGGAAGCCCCTCCTCGGGCCCGGGGGTTTGGGGGATAGGGTGGCACTTCACCTGCAGGAGCAGCTGATGGAGTGACGTGGAGCTCGGGCGTTCCCTTGCTGGAACCTGTTGCCCTGGGACCGCCTCCTGGAGTGATGTCATGGAGCATCACAGCCGTGGTGGCTCTCCGTGGCCGGTGGGAGACAGACAGGCCTCGGATCCTGGCCTGGGGGATCCGAGACAGGTGCTTGCCTCAGTGACGTGCTGTTAGAGCCGTTGGGAAATGCACGCGTGCCTTCCGGCCCCAGTTTCAGAGGCTGGAATCCATGGGGTTCACCTCTGACCTCGAGGTTCCTCCTGTCCCCAGAGTGACGGCCCCACCCTGTCTGTTGCTCCTTGGTCGCTGAACTGGCCTGGCCTGGTGGGGTGGGGCCTGGGTGGTTGGGGAGGAGAGTCCAGATCGCTCCAGGGCTTTGTGTCCCTTCGGTTCACTCTAGTTTGCCATCACCAGCAAACTCAGGGGGAACTCCACCTGGTGGAGTAGCGTCCAAAAACGGGAAGGAAACTGTGTGCATGTAACTCACATGGTCCGTGGATGACCTCGCACTTGCGTGCCTCCTGGGACATGCGTGCAGGGTCTGCGGAAGCACCAATGTCTCTGCAGTGTCCTGGTCCCCAGACAGACAGAGACAGGAAGAGCAGACGCAGGGCTGTTCGTAGCCCGGGTGATGGCGTGTCATTGTCACTGTGACAAACAGGTAGGAGATGTGGTGGGGGTGATTGAGGAGCCTGTGCGGGCCATTGGTCTGCTGGAAGGTGTTCAGGTAGACCCTGGAAGTCTGGTTCAGCTGTCAATCAGACGTTTTAGGGAGGAGCCTCCAAACAGCATCATCCGCAGGCTGGACTGGGAGCTGAGTAATAGTGTGATTCTCATCTCTGCAGTGCTAATTGTAGGGCCCGGTCAGGCCCAAACTCCCGTTTCCCAGCCTGGGCCTCCCTGGCCATGACCTTGATGACCTCGTGGTGGGCTCATGGTCCCTGCCGCCTCCTCTTCCAGGCCCCTTCCAGGCCTCTTCCAGGCCTCCTCTTCCAGGCCCCACGTCCTGCCTGGAGCTGGCCTGAGTCCTTCCGGTGGGGACTGAAGATTCCTTTTCAGATTCCTTCTCAGAATCATCTCGACGTCTTCATGACAGCTCTGTGCTGCTGTCCCCTGTCACGGGACCTGTGTGGGACACGTCAGGGTTTCTCCTGGACCTCGGGCCACCCTGGCTCGCGGCTGCACCCCAGATTCCCATTGGGATGAGCCAGTGAGTGTAGTGTCCCATAGGAGCCGGCCGTGAATTTCCACTTTGTCTCCAGCTCTTTAAAGCCCGCGCAGGCTGTCGGGCGAGCAGAGTTGGTGTCTGAGTGTGTTTCAGTTGTCCCCTCTTGACAGGCAGCTGGGGGCAAGCTTCTCAGGGGTCGGTGGCCCTGAGTGTCCTCCCTTCCTCCCCCACCCTCCCCGAAGTGGAGGCGCTTCGCTCCTGGGCCTGTGCTCTGCTGACGACAGGGGCTTCTTTCTTCCTCCCAGCCTGCCCGTGGGTGGGGAACGCCCTGCCTCCCTGGGCTTCGTCCTGTTGGGCGGGGTTTTCAGCCAGCGAGTCCGTCCTGTTCAGCCGAGAATTCAGCCGTGGGCACCCAAAATCCTCCTTCAGGATTATCTTCGATTCCAGGTCCCAGGGGCACCCGCCTAGCCGGACTCCCTGTCCGAGGCCCCCTCCTCCCGCCTGACCCCTCCCCCTTCCTTCATTCGTCCCCTCCTTCTCTCTCTCCCTCCCTCCTTGCCACAGAGAGAACCTGCCTCCGTCCGACCTCTTAGGGCCTTAAGGCCATTTATAATTATGCGGGTGTGGGTGTGGGTGTGTCTGAGTGTCTCGGCCCCACCCCCGGGGGGCTGGGAGCGTGCGGGCCGCTCTGCTGTGGCCCCGGAGCGGCAGCCCGGGCTGGGCTTGTTGACGGGGTGGGGATGGAGGCAGGCATGGACCGTGACCGTCTCGGCTGGGCTTCGTACCTTCCAGTGCCAGAGGGCAGGGTCCTCCTACCTGCTTCAGACGCGCGTGGGTTCTTACAACAGGTCTCGCCTTCGGATTCGGTAGGAAGGTGCCGTGTGACGCTGACTGCAGCGAACTTTTCTGGAAACTTGTGTTGGGAAGACCGTTTTCCATGGTTACTGTTACCTTGGTTTTGTTCCATAACTGCTGTTAAATTCAGATACAGGGTTTTTAAAGCCTGGGTTCCAGTGTTTAAACACGTTGACTTAATGGTGCTTTTTGGGGGCTTTGTGGACAGTGAGAGAGGACGATCAATGAGCAGCTTGAATGTGTCTGAGCAAGGCTTTCTCTCTTGGTCAGAAAGTGGGGCGTCCTACGCTGCGTCCCCACGGGCAGGGCCACCGAGATGGGAAGCCACTCAGGGNATTCGGTAGGAAGGTGCCGTGCGACGCTGACTGCAGCGAACTTTTCTGGAAACTTGTGTTGGGAAGACCGTTTTCCATGGTTACTGTTACCTTGGTTTTGTTCCATAACTGCTGTTAAATTCAGATACAGGGTTTTTAAAGCCTGGGTTCCAGTGTTTAAACACGTTGACTTAATGGTGCTTTTTGGGGGCTTTGTGGACAGTGAGAGAGGACGATCAATGAGCAACTTGAATGTGTCTGAGCAAGGCTTTCTCTCTTGGTCAGAAAGTGGGGCGTCTCTGAGAGCCGTCTTGGTTAGGGGCGTCCTACGCTGCGTCCCCACAGGCAGGGCCACCGAGATGGGAAGCCACTCAGGGAGGCCCAGCCCTGCTCTCACTCTTCTCGACCGTGATCCGTAGTGTCGTCTTCATTCTCCATTCTCCACAGAGACGGGAAGACTTGAGAGCTGCACGGGGGGTGGGGGGGGTGGGCGTTGGCAGGGGCTCAGGGGACAGAGCGTGTTAGGCAGCCGCTCCAGCCACCTGCGTCCGAAGCTCAGGGGGCCATTTGCTCGCTCTCCTCTGCACGCACTCTGGTCGAGGGAGATTCGGCCTTCCCCGAGGGCGCCGGAGGCTGCAGGGGCCTTTGCCGATCCTTTCTCTCCTCCGAGGCCCCGGGCAGCCGGCCACACTCACTCTGGGCCGACTCTTGGGGCTGAATCCCTCCTCAGATCTGCCTGCTCTTTCCTGGGGGATTACTTTGCGATCACATGTGGTTGTTTCTCATGCGGAGCTTCTGCCCCTGGGTAGTCCCAGGGACGCAGCTGCCTGGGATCCGTCACGGGGTCGGAGGTGGCCAGGTACCCAGGGCCCTGGTGCCCAGCCCAGTGCTCCGGGCCCACAGGTCAAGGAGCCGTGGCGCGCCCCTGCCTGCAGAGGCTGTGTTGCAGATTGTACGGATTCCTTTTTAGGAAGAGGGGACTTGAACAGCTCCTTACAAATGCTGCAGGCCATGAGGCCAGCCGGGGCGGGGCCAGCCCGAGGCTGTGCATGGGAGGGGTTCAAGGGCCCGGAGCGGGATGGGCTGTGGACTGGGCATGGCTCTGCCCCAGCAGCTGGGTGGGCCGAAAATGACACCACCGCCTGGAGGCATCTCTGACAGCTGCTCCTGCTCCGGCTTCCAGCAATCGCAGTTCAGCACTTGGTGAATAAATGCCCTCCTGCTTCACCCTTTCCCTCAACGAATAAAATCATGGTTGTGCCACCTGTTTATTGCGTGTGTGCATCTGTGGGGCCCCGGGGAGACCTTAACGTGCTTTGTGCCATTTGCTCCTGGTCAGCGCCGCAGGACAGAGCAGGGGGAGCCCCCGTGTCGCAGGTCAGGGGCTGAGGGCTGGAGGTGACAGCTTTGCTCAGACCTGCCCACCCCGGACGTGGCTGGGGCGGGACTCAGACTCGGCACTCCCTGACACAGGCCGTCCGGTCACGACGATTCCATGAAGCAGAACGGAGACAGCTCGGGTCAGCCCGAGATCCGCAGAGGGCTGGGGACACCTGTGCTGCCTGCGGCTCCCACACACCCCAGGGTGGGGTCTGAAACTCACATTCGCCCTGGTCGTTCCTTACCGAGGTCAGCAAGGGCAGCTGCTGGGTTTCTTCTCCGTCACTGAGGTGTGACGGCCCTGGGACACTGACTGGTGGTTTTGGTGGCACGAGGAGGAGACAGAATGGTGGTCTGGCTGCTCGTGATGACAGGTTCATGTGGCGGGGGTGGGGGGAAGGAATTTCCAAACAGCATGCCTCTGAAAATTCACCAGGTTCCTAAAACCTGCGGCCCCTTCAATCCAGGCTGGTTGCTGGAACTCGGATTTCAGCCGCTGGGGTCAGGTGGCATTTTTGTCACAGAGATGCTAGCAAGCGGTTAGTTTTTAACACGGATACCTGAAGGGACTTGTCCTCTGGGCTGTAATTAGCATAATAGGAGAGGTCGATGCCCCAGGAATCCAGTGAGGCACCTGAGGCCAGGCAGAGCCAGGGGGCAGAGCCCCGCCCAGGTCTGCTCTCGAGGACGAGGATGCTCTGCCCGTTTTCACCCAGGGAAGCTCTGCGCAAGCTCTCCCTTTCCTTCCATCACAGGTGCGGGTCAGGTGGGTCAGTGGCACCGCCCCCTTTCCAGACAGGGACCCCAGGGATGGGAAGAAAGGCGTGACCTACCCACGGCTGTCCTGTCCTTGACCTTGCCAGGATGGAGGTTCCCTGATCCCAGTGCCCTGTCCTCAGCCTCCCTTCCAATGACACAGGTGAGGGGGGCAGTCTGGATTCCCACTTAGGTCTGGACCCTCTTTCAGGTGAGAGCCGGATGTCAGGCTTCCCGCCTGTGCAGGGAGCCAGCCCTGCTCTGTGAGGGGCTGTGGGTCTCCTACAGGGCGCTGGGGAGGAGTGGGACATGTGAGCAGTGACCGTGCCCCCTTCCCCCCCCCCCCCCCCCCCCCGCNCATGTGAGCAGTGACCGTGCCCCCTCCCCCCCCCCGCCCCGGCCTCTGAGCAGGGCACGAGGTGCATGGCGCTGCTACCTGAGCACTCTCACCTGAGCCATCCTCACCTGTGTGGTGGGCAGGGCTCACCTGTGAGGGTCATGTGACCTGCGATCGGGTGCAGACTGGATCGTTGCCATTTTCTAGAATCCAATGGGGGTGGAGTCATGCAGAACGGGCCCTTTCTTCAGTCCGAGTGGGGATTTGGGGGGTCCACCCAGGTTGTTTCGTGTCCTTTCTTGTGTCCGTCCGTGGACTTACCACTGTTTGTTCTGTGGCTGGGCGTTAAGGGAGCTGTGTGCAGGGTTTGGCTTCTTGGCGAAGCCGCCGCAAACCTCCACCGGCAGTTCCCGGTCTGGCCTCCTCGCCTCCCGGGCGGAGTAGCCGGGAGGTGGGCTGGGTGAGTGCCTTGCTGAAAGTGGCCAGACTCTCCTCCCAGCCGGCTGTATGAGCCTTCACACTCCTGCTGGCAGCATGAGAGTCTCCACTGCGGGTTCAAGGTCAGGGGGCTGCTGGCGGCAACAATGGGGAGAGCACCTGACCTTTATTTTATTTTTTAAAGACTTTATATCCTTTCAGAGAGAGGGGAAAGGAGGGAGAAAGAGAGGGACAGAAAGCGGGGACATGAAGATACCTGAGTGGAGAGACTCCTCTGTTAAGTGCTTCGGGTGGTGTCAGAAAAATGTGCTGTGCCGTAAATGAGAGTGAGGGGTTCCCGGCCAGCCGGCCGGCCCCTCTGCTGGGCAGCCAGGTTCTTGGGGACAGTGTTGTAGCGAGTCGGGCGCTCCCGGCCCTGCCGAGGTCCTCCCCTGGCACGTTCGGTCCGTTCTCCTGAAACCTACTTTGCAGTTTCATTGGGCCTGTTTGTACTTTTCCAGTTCCAACCTGGGTGCACTAGCTTTTTCTTGGTACCAGCCTGTCTTAAAGGTGGGAGACTGTTCTCGGAACCCCCACCCCCTCCCGTTTACGTGGCTGCTCTGATTACCGCAGCTGGTGGACGGGGCGTGCCCTTCCTGCCTCTGTCCGCACGCAGGTGTGCTCTCTTCCTGCTCCCAGCACCTGTCCCTGGCTGGCAGCCCACCTTCGGGCCAGACCTGAGGGCTGGAGGCGTCCAGAGCAGGGCTCTCAGGCTTCAGCCGGCCTCAGGCTTGCCTGGACCGCGTGGGAGGAGGGCTGCCAGGCGCTGCTGCAGGGCTCTGGGTCAGGAGGTCCCAGGACACAGCCACCCTGACAGACTCCCAGGTATGCCGCCACTGCCGCCGCCGCCACCGCCACCGCCCCTGGGCTCCTGCCTCGGGAGACTCCCAGACTTCGGGACATCAGGGCTGGTGAGTGAAGGGCCTCCTGTGGGCACAGAGCCTGTAGGGGCGCAGCCACACACCTGACGGGGTCGGGAAGCCTTGGGGTGTGTTCGCCGTCACGTCCAGTCCCGAGTCTGGACCATTCGGTGGGCGTTCTTAGCTGAAGCAGCCCCCACGTCCGTTCCATGTGGGAGTGGCTGCGTTCTTCCAGGTGGAAGGTGATTTGCAACTTCTCGGGTCTGCGTAGTAGGACGGCCCGAGGGCTCTGCCCCGGGGGCTTCGGGGTCCACTGCCTCTTCGGGGCGCACGGGTAATGCGCCTGTATTTGTCCCTGGGCGACTAAGCACAGGCGGCGTGAGCGTGTCTCGCCCCGTGGGTGTGCGTGTCTCGCCCCGTGGGTGCCGGCACGCCCATGCACCTGAGCTCAGACACCCCGGGATGCCGGTGTGGGAACTCCCGCTGGGCAGCTTAGCTGGCCCATAACAGACCCCCAGACAAATCTGGCCAGGCCTTGCCCTGCTTAAACGCCTGCAGTGGCTCTCCGGGGCTTTCAGAACGAAGTCGAAATTCCTGGCCTCACTCCTGCTCCTCTTTAGAACAAGTAACGGGGTAAATAAAGACACAAGCACAGTTGCCTCCTCTGCACCCCGGGTCCTTTGCGATGGGCCTGCCA
Organism: Sturnira hondurensis; assembly: GCF_014824575.4. NCBI lineage: Eukaryota > Metazoa > Chordata > Mammalia > Chiroptera > Phyllostomidae > Sturnira > Sturnira hondurensis. Next base: position 3,134,953 of record NW_028091124.1, on the reverse strand, counting down.
GGTCTTGGCCCTCCCTGCCGGCATCTCCACAGCGGACAGTGCCCCGGGGGGCACCTGGGCTCCGGACGGTCTGGGTCCTGCCTCTCTTTTCTGAACCCTACAGATTCCTATGCTGTCAGGTCAAGTGTCACTGTCCCAGGAGGCTGGTCACCTGACTCCTGATGGTGATACCCGTCTCTGCCATCAGGGGTCCCTGCGCTTGAGCGCTGTGGTTCTGGGACCCTGCCCAGCATCTCCTCTGGGACCGCGTCGTGGCCAGCGCTCTGGGCCCAGTGAGAGTGGAAGGTGGAGCTGTGGCCTTGAAGTCACTGCCTCCCTCCTGCCCCCCACCGGGGGTGTGTGGACTGCAGTGAGGACATGCCGGCCTGTGGCACTTGTTCCGGGACCCGGCAGGAAGAGGCTCAGGCCGGGGGGTCAGTCAGCGGGCCTGAGTGCTGGGATGTTGAGGTGGCCACAGCCGCCCTGTAGGGATTTGCCTCCGAAATTCGGGGCACTAAAAAAAAGTTCTCCCTCCTGAATTTATATGACCTTCGTCCTACACAAGCAGTCTTTGCCTTTGGAACAGTTGGAGTTGGCTTGCCCTTTGAGTTGGGGACATGGCTGAATTGGACACATCAAAATCCCATTTTGTTCTACCAGCTGACACAGAACTTACCAGAAGGACGTCGGGCAACTCTGGGCAGAGGAGGCCAGCCCAAGAACCGGGCCAGTGGGGAGGTCTGGGGGCAGGCACAAGTGACTGTGTCTGTGGGCAGTGCACAGCTCTCCTCGACCACCCCTTGGGCTTGCTCTTTCCAGAGAGTGTCTCACTGGCTCAGATTGAGCCACCTCTTGGTCACCTTGATTGACAGCCCCATCAGAGTCGCTGTGAGAGAAGAGGGCAGGTCCTTACAGGTGCATTTCGAAGCCATCTCCGAAAGCCAGGGGCGGAACCGTGCCAACCTCAACCGCCTGGCGACGGGGCCTGGGCTGCCCTGTGAGCACTAGACGCTCAGTGTGAGTCACAAAGTTGATTTCGAGCCTCTGCCCAAGGCTCTCGTGTGTGGGATGCAGCAGGAAACAGCTGGCTGCCGTGGCATCCGGCGCCCTGCAGTGCCGGGGAGAGAACGCCCTGGCTGGTGGGAGACTTTCGACATAGGTGCTGATCTTTGGGATGTGTAAGCGAACACGCAGCTTCAGGCATCTTGGATTGCTCTTTGCAGTTATAAAGGACAGGGATGAAGCCTGTGGGGACCTGGGGAAATGCCAGGGGACAGCGATGCCTTGTGAGTCTCGGTGGCAGTGAGCTGAATGCTGGGCGACTTGGGGCCTGCAGGAGCCAGGCCAAGCTGCCGGGCCGTGTGTGGGCATGGTGGACACACGTGCTGTGCATGGCAGGAGATGGCCAGGCCGCCAGTGCTGGGCCACGGGTTCTCGCTCCTGCCCTGTGACGTCACCGCTGCTCGTGCAGACTGGGTGGTCCTCACGGACACATGTCCGCCTGCCCGCCCTTCCACCCCAGCCTTTGTCATGCCAGCCGCCTGTTTTCCTGTCCCCTGCAGTGCATGTGTCACCCCGTTTCCACGTGTGTGTGGCAGGTCACCTCCCCGAGTGTTCTGCTTGGCGCCCCCCACCTGGAAAGAGACCACCCCCACTCCTGCCCAGATCCTGTTACCCAAACGTTCCTTGTGGCGTTTTCCTGCTTCTGCTCACCGTGGGAGTGGTGATGGGGGGCACTGTGGCATTTAAGGGGCGTCTTTGAATGGAGATTGGCGCCGCTGCTTCCGAGCTGTGTGCCTTGGGGGGGGACTGTGGTTTGAATTCTGAGCCTCAGCGCCCTGCCTCCCCAAGGAAGTGGCTGTCAGTGCCCTGCACCTGGCACCCTGGCTGCCGCTCCGCCGATGACCTCCCTCCGTCCGGCTCCCGTCGCACCCGGACACACCCCTGGGATGTTTGCCGAGTGGATCCACGTTTCCTCTGCTCCCCCAGGACCCTCAGATTTCCCCCGTTCTCCGAGGGTCAGTGACGGGGTGCCGCAAGCGCACTGTGGGGCTGCCCTGAACCGCTGGGTCTCCGTAAAGTCACCACGCCAGCCCTGTTGACGGACAGTGGCAAGCAGATGTGTCCTCGGTTCTGCAGGGTGAGACTGTGGGGTGTTGGAAGGGCCTGGTGTCCGCATCTGCCTACGGGGCGGTCCTGGGGACCCGCTGCAGCCTGGGGGTGCAGATACAGAGATGGGGCGCCTCACTGCTTGGGAGGCTGGGAGCCTGCAGTCCTGGTGTGGGGTTTGGTTTCTACCCGAGGCCACTCTCCCGGGCCTGCGGGCGGAAGCTTCTCCCTACATCCTCACACGGCCTTTTCTGTGGGACCCCGGCCTGTGGGGTTAGGGCCCATTCTCTCCTTGCAGACTCCCCCCCACCCCCATGTCGTCACCTGTGATTTCTGAGGGTCTGCTGGCAGCCGGCATCGAGGTGTCTCATTCGCCACCCAGGGGCTCTGTCTGCACACGTGAGTGGGCGGTCAGCCGGCGGCTTCCCAAGCAGCTGGAGCTGCAGGTTTCTGAACCGGAGCCAAACTCTTTGTTTTCTAGTTTTATTATGCTTTACTCTTGTTATCCCTTCCTCTGTTTCATAGTGCCTGTTATGCTGGATATATTAATTCTACCTACCTCACAATAATTTATAGTTTTAGACGTTTGTCCTAATCCAGGCCTCAGAGACAAACCTCTGCTGGGAAAAAGGAGTAACAATGAGGCTTACTGCTGTGAAAGTGTGTTTGGAGCAAAGCAACATGTTCAAAAAACAAAGCACATCATGAAAAAAATGTAGCATTTGGTTAAAAAGAGGGGCCTGATAAAAAGTGGGGGTGACAGCTGGCGGGGGGCCCGGGCACCTCCCTGGTTGTCACAGGGCTGCTGCTGCGCTATGCCCGGGACTCGGCCCAGGAAGGATGTCCGGACAAGCGGGTGGGCTGACTGTCCTCCCCTGTCCTCTCCTGTCCTCAAGACCCCTGTCTGGCCAAATCCCTTTACCACGGTCCGGTCTTCCTGGGGCCCTGGTGTTCAGTCCAAGCAAAGACCACCCGGCTGCTTACGCCGACCCCCAACCCCATTCGGATGGTCCGATGACTCAGAGCCCCCCTTCACCTGTGGGCAGTGAGCCCCAAGGCTCTGCGGGAAGGGGTTCGAGAAAACATTTTAAAGGTGACCCATGGCACTGGCTCTCAGCCAGGTCCCATGCCCCCAAACGGCGTCTGCCGAGGCCTTCTGTGGCTGCGCCTCTCCCCCCGCTGGCTCCCTGGGATTGGCTTCGAGGCCTGCTGTCTGACACAGAAGTCCAGGTGGCGGTGGCAGGCCCACCTGTGTCAGCTGCCCCCGCAGTTCCGGCTGGAGCCCCCCTCGGAGGGAGAGCAGATTCGGTTTTGTTGCTTTAACCCATTGCAAGGCAACCTTCAGCCCCCACACACAAGCCAACAAGAAAAGCGAATGAATTTTCACGTTTGAAGTCCTCAATAATATTCCTTCTGTGTCTTCAACCAGAGGGACAATGGCGTGGCTACCAGTGACCGGAATCCTTAGGACCGGGCCGGTGACTCTGATGCCACTTCCTCAGTGCGTGCTGCCTCTGCAGCCGACGGTCCCCTGCCCCTGGGCCTGGTCCGAAGCTGTAGCAACAGGAGGTGGTGCCCAGGTGGCCCTGTGCCCTGCCAGACAGCATGCTTGTCGGAACCAATGCTGTTGGAGCTGGCCCTATTGATGACAGCAATTTGCAGATTATGTGACACGAATTGTGTTGATCAGTTTACGTTTATTAGTTGGTTTAACCCTCACAGCAACTCCAGGGCGTAGATGTGGAACCTTCAGACTCTGTGTATTAGCAATAAACAGCTCATCCGCCTCTACTCCCAGGGAGAAAGCCCAATGACATGCATAGAAAGTGCAGAATTGTGTGAGTGTGTGTGTGCGTGCCTGTGTGGTGAGTGAAGGTGGAAGAAGCCATTTGAGCTCAACCTTTTCGAGGGATTATTTTCTAAAACTTGCAAAAATTCAAACACAAGGTATTCAGAGCCCTGGCGGGTGGCTCACTGGGCCGGAGCTGCCGGAGCTGTGCACCTGCTATGCCGGGGCTGCAGGCGAGGTCTCCCATCGGGGTGCCTCCCGGACTCGCTCAGCTGGCGAGTGCGTGCGCGGGGGAGCGGTGGTTGGATGTGTCTCTCTGTCCGGCCCCCTCTCTCTCAGATCCATGTGCAGAAGCGCCCACAACGGCATGGCGACCTTGCAGAGACCCGCCAGTCAGCCTCAGTGTTTGTCAGCCCACGGTCAGTCCACCTCCCCCGGGCCGCCTGCCATGGTGTGGCAAAGCAAGTCCGAGGCACCGCGTCCCCTCACCCCAGATTATTTCAGTGTCTCCAAAAGATGAGGACTTCAACAAAATGTGACCACGTGGCCGTTATCACACCTAAAAAGAGGAACTCTTCCTTCATATCAGAACTCAGTTCGTGTTCACATTCCCAGTTGTTGCAGGAGCATCCCTCTGTGTCCCCCAGTTTGTTTGAAGCAGGGTCCAGGCATGGTGGTCTTGGACCCTGGATGACACCTCCTCTGCGTCTCTGGGATGGTGCGGGTCCTCCACCGCCTGCCTTTGCCGCCCACGTGACAGTTTCATTACTGAAACCGAACTGGGTGCCCTGTTAGGCTTCCTCAGTCTGGACCTTTTGGCTGCATCCCCTTGGAAGTGCCCAGCGTGCTCCTCTGCCTCCTGGGTCGTCCGGGCGGCAGCGGCGGTGGGGGGAGCTTGTTTTGGTCCCAGCTCTGGTGTTGGTGGGCTGGACTGCTGCCCGGTGTGGCAGGCGGCCCGCCGCCCCTGCCCGTCCCTGTCTGGATGGAGGTTTCATTAACTCGGCCACTCGCTGCTGGCAGGTTGCTGGCAGGCTCACAGGAAGGCCATTCTTTGCCCGCACAGGTCTCGTCCTTGCCCCCTTGGGAAGCGTTGTGTTGCGGCTGCCAGTGTGTCTCCGGCAGGGAGCAGTTTTCTACAAGCCCGACTTATCCGTGCCTGAGACGAGGCCCAGGCTGGGAGTGGGACCCTGGGGCCGCTCCTGTAGAGGCTGGGTGGGCTCCCTCCCCGCCTGCAGTGCCCCCTCCCCACCGTGAGCCAGTGTTGAGCGTGCGGTGCCACCCAGGGTGGAAACAGCCTGTGCTGGTGCAGTGGCAGAGCAGGCTGCGTGGATGCCCTCAGGGAAGGGGCGGGTGTAGACAGGGAGGTGGCAGTGAGTGGCCAGGTGTGGATGCCCCACCGACAGTGTTGCGACCTCAGCAGGCTGTGGGTTCCTGCCTGCATCCCTGTCTGTCCAATGGCGTGACGCCGCCCACTGCTTCTGAGTCGTGTGGCAAGGGGCAAGTCAGGCGTGCTCTGAGCTCAGGGCCTGGCACCGTGTCCACACTGCTTAATCAATGTTTCTTTCCATTGCTCTGGGAAACACTGATGGGCTGCCCTCTGTGTATGCCCTGTCTGGGGCCCGAACCCGCCACCTGGGCATGTGCCCCGAATGGGAATTGAATTGGCTGCCCTGTACTTTGAAGAAAGATGCCCAACCACCTAAGCTAACTGAGCCACACTGGCCAGTGCTTAATGGGTGTTTCAGATTTGTATGGGGACAGTGGTCGTCAGTGGGGGCACCCTTGTCAGGTGCCATCTGGCTGAACCGGGACCCTGCTTGTTGTGCAGCGGACCCTGAACTCAGTGACACCACGGACTTTAAGAAGTCCTGCTGGAGTGGCTGGTGGTTGGAAATGTAACCTTTTGTCTTGTTTCACTGTCGGGTTTGGCAACAAAGTTGCAGGGTGGTTAGGAAACTGCATGTTGTGGGGATAAAAGTATACATTTGTATCAAGGCTCCCACAGGGACGAAAAGTCTTGAGCCTTGGAGCTGGGAATCTGGAGAGAGGAGAGGATGGAGGGGCAGGGCTGTCTGCAACTGCTGGTTGTTCGCCACCGCCACGCTGGTAACTCGTGCAAGCACCCCCAGCCTGTGGTGCCCTGGAGACCTTCTGCCAGAGCGCTGGTGGGCGGACGCTGCGCCTCTTCCTGCCCATGGCAGGAAGGAGGAACCCAGAGGCTGCAGTGAAAAGCAAGCCCAGCCGGGCGCTCCCTGAGGGGGGGGGGGGAGTGTGCCTCCCAGAGAAGGTCCTGGGCAGCGTGTCCCCCTCTCTGGCAACTCGTGGGTCGATTCTTGGATATCAGTGCCTACCTGGGTATTAAATTCTAGATAAGCTAATTCTGAGTTAAAATTCTAGGTAAAATGTCTGTGTTGCAAAGTAGGATTTTTCATTAAGGAAAATAAAGCTTTAAAATACATCATAGATTCCTTCTTAGTCTGCCACACGTAGATGTCACCTTAAAATGTCAGCGTTAAATTCCTTAAGGCGACTGGATCGGGCAGGCAGGAAATTCAGCGAAGGAAACAGAGATTGATCACTTTTGTTTACTTTCCCTTCTCGTTGGGTGGTGACCATTTAATGTGAGATTTGTGTTTTCTGTCAGCGTCTCCTTGGAACCGTGAGGTGGGATCTTCCTCAGGCGTCTTCATCACAATGAGGGAGAGAGGCCTGGTGCAGAAAGTGGGTAGACTGAGTGCGAGCTCTGGCGGGGGGGCGGGGGGGCTGTTTTTCAAAGTCAAGGCCACTCAGCCAAATGAACGCAGAGGCCCGTCTCCTTGGATGATGCAAACCTGTGCCCCAGCTGTGCTGGGTGCCCACGAGGCGGCCCTGTGGGAAGGCCGTCACTGGGGCACAGGTGTTCAGGCCTGTCTCCCACCCCAGGGGACAGCTTGGGCATGGCTGCCGCCTTTGCTTATAATTCATCTCTGTTTACTTGGAAACCGCGAGTTGGGTTTTTATTTTTACAGAGAGAAAATCATTTGACAATGTAGAATGTTTCTCTTATAATCCCGTTACATAAAACGACTTACATTTTTTTAAAAAGCCTCTTGTGAATAAGTTAGTGTAACAAGGAATGAATTATTTGAAGAAGAGGTAAAAAACCCAAACTAAAAATAAAAGAAAGCTTTTAAGCCCTGGGAGCTTTACAAGATTAGTGTGCCGAAAGGAAAATCAGGAGGCGGTGCCCTGGGGACGCGACCTGCAGGACGACGTGCCCAAAAGACCGCGTGTCCTGAGGTTGCAAACTGGAGGCACTTGTTGCTTTTTTAGGGTGGGAACGGTTATAATATATAATGAAGCAAAAGGTTGAAAGAACACTTTTTCTCTCAAATCGTTAGTGAGTGTGGGTGAGTTCCGGTAGTGTTTGCCTGGAAAATACGCAGGCAGACGTCCACCGACGGAATGAAATGGTGGAGTGTTTTGGGAAGCATTTCTGCCCGGACCTTTGGGGTGGTTGGGGGACTAGGCTAGCCTGTCCTCTGAAGGGGAAACACTGTCAAACTTGGAGTGTCCCATGGAACTCTGTCAAGGGCAACAGTAGTCTGTGTCATCTGGGTGCTCTGTGCCTGGTGACAGCGACCTCTAGGAGTAGGTATGGGACGGGAGGTAGCTGAGTCCCCTGGAACTGGAGATGCGGGTGGTGGGTGACTGAAGGCGGAAGCTGCCGATTGGCGAGGAGGCCATTGGCCAGGCAGCGTTCTCAGTGAGGAGGTGTGGCTTGTCATTTATTTCAATTGACCTACATTAAGAAATTACTGGATGGGAAAAATACCTGAAGAATAGCCATCCTATTATTTTTTTAAAGGCTGTTGCTTTAAACACCCGTAGTTTGTGTCTTTGGAAGATTCAAGTGGAGACAGGGAGAGGAAAGTCCACACCCGGACACCGGAGACCCGCTGCTCGGGTTTTGTGTGTTATTCCCACGTTCCCTGCTTGCCCCCACGAGCGTCTGAGAGCAGGCGCTCCGAGACCCATGAAGCCACAGGCCCTGTGTGCACACTGAGCAGCACGGCCAGCGTCACCACACTGCGTGTGCAGCACCCTTCCCAGTGCGTGGGCATGGCGCAGTGCGTCCCACTCTGGCCCTTCAAGCTGCTTTTGAGGTTTTACTCTTCTCAACAGTGCGGCGAAGGGTGTCTCCACAGTGACCGCGGGAGTGCTCGTTTTGATGTTGTCACAGGTGGTTAATGGTTCTGGCAACATTGTGTCCAATAACTAAACAATGTATTATTGCATCGACGGCAGAAAGTTTGTGCGGGTTTACCCGGTGGAGGTGGACCCCCTTCCCACCCCCGTATGTGGGCACTGCGTGTTTGAGGGAGGTGTCGGAGCGGGATGGCCTTTCCCAGGCCCGAAGGTCCAGCGGCCACCTGCCCGTGAGGTTCCCTCCCCCACCACCCGCCCCTCCCACAGGCATTTGTTATTTCTGGGGCTTCGTGCGGATGTTAACATGGCCTTTTGTCTGACTTCGGGTCTGGAATTAGAAAGCAGCTGCAGAAGTGTCCTGAACTCTGGGGAAGTGGCAGCAGCGGGTATGGGAGGTGCCCGGGGAGAGGTGGCCGAGACTGTCACGGTCACGTCGTCGTTGAAAGATTGGCCTCCGGACACATCCTGTTTGTCCTGTGCTTCACGCAGGCGCTGTGGCGTGTGCTGGCGCGCTGGCATCGGGTTGCTCTCCAGTTCTGATCGAGGTTTGACTGCTGCTTACCTGATGGTCCCTCCGTGGATGTTTTCTGCTTCTTCCCCCAGTCTGCAGTGCTGACCGCCCCGACGGCTGCTGCAGACCACCTGGTCCTTGGTTCAGGAACCCGATTGCATGGGGCGTGGCCCCAGCCACCCCTCTGCGGCCTGGGCCGCTTTCTGGCTGCCTTGGCAGGAAGCCCCTGTGACTGTCCATTGTTGCCTTGTCCTGATTAGGGCACGGACCCTTTGTTGCCGTCGAAGACGATTGTTCTCAGGCCCCTCCAGGGAACCGGCGCTTCTGACCGGATGCAGAGGCTGTGTGGAGCTGCAGGTCGCTGGGGCAGCTGCCCTGCGTGAGCCGCCGCTGCCCAGCAGCAGAGTTCCACGTGCAGTGACCACTCTTAATATAATGCACAAAACCCGGGCGATGACGTCACTGCAGCGGTTGAGACACTCAGAAAATGAGGCACATGAGGCCCTGCAGGTGGTGAGTGGGGAAGCCAGGTTTGGTGTCCAGGAGCACCTGACCCCAGAGCCCGTGGGCGGGGCCTGAAGTGGCAGATGCTGCGGAAGGGGTGGGCATGCCCGTGGGACGGGTCTGGGGTGCACGGCCGGCCTCGGGCTGCTCACCCCAGGGTGAGAGTGGATGCCTGAGAGCCTCCACGTTGCAGACTCCTCGAGCCGGAAGGGAAAGGCGACCTGCTGTGTGCAGGTGGTTTTCATTTCTGCATCGATCTGTTCCCGCCTGCGTGGCCCCCTGTGCGAGGTGCACATGTTTGCAGGTGGGTTTCCGGGGCCCTCGTGCACTCGTCCTCCACCTGGCAGCCGGTCAGGGCTGTCTGCCAGCAGCGGAAGTAGAGCTGGAGTGTCGAGGTCGAGGAGACAGAGGTGAAGCGGGGGCAGCCAGGACCCAGCCCCCAGGCTGGCCCGCCCTCCTGCGTGGTTGGAGGCCGGCCCAGAGCTGTGAGGGTGAAGCGATGGGGTGGGGCGAAGACCGGTGCACACCTTATTGGGTGATGGGGACAGGGCTCCAGAACACCTGTCCTCCGGGGCCCGGAGCTTCAAGCCGAATTGCAGCCTTTCAGAGCTGGGCCTCAGGTTGGCTGTGTGGTCAGGCAGGGGAGGCGGGGATCAGCCAGCGCCTAGCCCTGGGGACCGATAGCCCTGGCAGCCCACTCTCTCGTGCCCCCGTCTGTGACTGGACGTTTGTCAGTCAGCCCCTGAAGCTGACAGAGCTGCGAGACTTGAAGTTTCTGCTGAAGGAAGGGAGATGAGTGGGTGTGAGTGAGAATCCTTGTAGCAGTAAACCCACCACATCGCTGCAAGCGGGGGGCTCCCCAAAGATGTGGTGACGTAAGATACAGATCCAGTTGTGGGTGGGGACATACCTGGCCCCAGGTCTCGGCCCAGCTTTGCCCCTGAACTGCAAGCAGGAGCCCCATCCCCAAGAAGGGGGTGCCTCCACAGTTCTGGGCACCTGGCAGGGGCTTGTCCAGGTTTTAGACTTTCAAACAGGACAAAAGGAAACAGGAGGAAAGGTAGAGTTGATCACAAAAAGTGGAATTAGCAGGAAGTGAATTCATCGCTTTTTCTAGTAACACATGTGTTGCGCACTCACTGCAGAAAACGTGGGAGACCACGAAGAGGGAAAAGTCGCCCAGAATTCTTTCACCCAGAGGCAGCTGCTGTTACCGTGGGGCAGTTTTCTGGTTTTCCCACCTTTGTATTATGTGCGGGTTGGCATGTGTCGCACATTCACCTGCTTGCTTTGTGTCAGAATGACGTTTTCCCAAGTCCTCACCTTTTCTTCAACCGTCTTGGGAAGGAGAGAGAGTAAGAAACATCAGTCAGCGGCCTCCTGTGCGCGCCCGGACCAGGGCTCCGCCCCACAGCCTTCCGGAGTGCGGCCCGGCGCCAACCAGCCGGGACTCCCGAGCCGGGCTTCAGCTGTCTTTTCTTTGTGGCTGCAGGGGTCTAACCCTGTGGGTGTATTGGAGTTGACGCATCCCAAACTAGATTAAAACATTTTGGAGGGGGCTGCAGGTTTTAAAAAGAATGAGGAAAATTTAATGTTTTAAAACAGGCGAAAAGACAGCCGAGAGCTCCTGCCTTGGTTGACCCGCATGCAGCCTGGCCCTCGGGCCGCTCGCCCCTGCAGCTGGTTACGGGCAGCCGCCGGGAGTGGCCCGGTGCCCCTGCCACCCGCCACCCCTTTGTCAGTTGGCAAGCTTGGGTTTGGTCTCCCGGGGCAGCTCGGTCGTCCGTGCCTGTGACTAGCCGTGGCTGGAAGGGAGAGAAGGAGGCACGGACCGCTGACCGCTGCTGACCCTGGGGAGGGACAGCGGGCGGGCGCTGCCAGTGGGTGGCAGGGGAGCGAGGGCACTCAGAACGGGCCGAGACCCGGCTCATGGGCGTCAGTGGGGTGTGGAGTGCCGGCCCTGCTCTGGAGGCTTTGTCGAGAAAGAATGATTTTTCCATCTGGTAATAGTGGTTCATTACCAGTCAGCAGCAGCCAGGTTCATTAAAAACCGCACTCAGCCGCGTTCTGATGAAAGAGGTCTTGACTCTCTCCTTTGGGGCGTTAGTGGAGATCCAAATGTGTGTGGCAGGCAGGAAATCCAGTGCTTTTTAACAGGAAACTGTGGGAGAAAGCTCTCAGACTCACTTCCCTGGGCCGACCCGCGGAGCCCGGTCGCAGGGAAGTGCGTGCACCGGTGCGCACTGGGGCGCCTACCATGTCGCCATTGCCGCAGTGTGGACGCCTGGCAGACACTGAAAACTGGGCGGTGTTTTGTGTGAAGGATCCAAACACAGATTTTCCTTGGAATGTTGAGCAAAGGGACTTTCTGGCTGAGGCTGAGCACGTGGCAAGGACCCTGCTCCAGTTTTCAAACCGCCAGGCAGCCTCCACGACGCCTCGTGGCCTTTGTTCTTCCGTCTTTTGCTCTGATGAACAGGGATGCGCAGAGGGTGGCATTGGAAGGCTGGCGCCAGGTGAGTGTTGGGGTTTTCTCTGTGGGCACAGTCAGCTCTGCGTGCCCACGGCCCTCTCCTCCGGCCATGGCTCTGCTCCTCCTCAGGCTGTTGTTTTTGTCTCCATAACCCGTGTCCATTTCAAGGTCTTTTTGATGAATGCTTGGAAGTTAATCTGATCAGCGGTCTGCTTATGCGCGTTTGAATTACGTCCGCTGGTTGGTTGGTGCCTGCCCACTGCAGATGGTTTCCTCAACCCTCCAGGATGCCCGGTGCCTCAGTTTCCTCACCTAGTAACACAGGGATAGGGGCAGTACCTCCTCAGAGCCGTGCCTGGAAATTCCACCGCACCAGGCCCTGGGTGCGCCCCAGGTGGCCCCGGCACAGACTTGGAGGTGGTGCCAGCTCCCCTTCTCTCTCCTGTGTAAGTTGACAGCGTGTTTTGTTTTCAACTCACTCCGCCCCGTTTGGGGTTCCTCGGAGGAGTCTCAGTTGCAGCACAGACCTTTTCCCTCCAAAACAGTGCAGTGATGCCCAGGCAAGTGATGGGGGGCAGCGGACGCCAGCCTTGAGGGGCAGCAACTCAGGATCCTCTTCCCCAGGTGGCCCCACCCCTCTCTGCTGGAACTCAGCCTTAGTGTCCGGAGGCGGACAGGGACCAGCCACCCCGCTGTGAGGGTGTCTGCCCTGGTCTGTGGTTTCCCAGGGGGCTGAGGGCACGCTGCCCAGTCTGGTCCTGGCAGGAGCGTGCACACCTGCCAGAGGCAGGTTGGGCCTGCAGTCTCTCCGGTTTCATCTGCAGCAGGCTTTCCACCAGGTGCACGTGCACACCTGGGCTTCCAGGTGGAACTGAGTTCAAGGGAAGGGAGGCCTGTGTGTGAGAGCGAGCGGATTGAAGCGGGTATGGAGGTTGCACGGCCGACCCTCGTTCTGTCAGTTACTCCCAAATGCAATTAGAAGGGGGCTGCCCTTGGCCCCGGCCCTGCCCCTGCGGCAGCGCAGGAGGGATTGATCTCAGGACAGCATTTGGGGATTCAACCGCACATGAAATGAGGCCTCTCCTCTTGATCCTCCCCTCTCTCTGTTCTGCCTGGCGGGTAGTGAGGCCCAGTATCCTGGCAAAGGGTTCGCTCAAAGACCCCGGGGGCCGGGCCAGACGCCCCTCGGTGAGGCCTCCGCCGGCCGGGAGCTCCAGCCCTTTTAAGCTCTTCGCTGGTGGCGGCCCACGCTTTCACGTCTGTGGGGGAGGCTTTCTGCCGCCTCTCACAACACGTGTATTTTCACGCCTAATAAGTGAGCGAGTGCAAACACAATGAGCTCCAAGAGGTGGACTGGAGGCAGGTTTGGTGGGGGCAATGCTCACGCCTGTCTGCATATCCAGAGGGCTGTGGTCTGCTTTCCAGAACCTTCTCTGCATGGGGGTCCCACATACTTCAATCCCACAGTCCTGGGTCCAGCTCATCCCGCATGACACAGGCCTCAGCTGCCTTCCTGTTACTTGCTCTTCCCCAAAGAGCCTCGCCTTTTAAAGCCCACGTGGCTGAGTCACGTTGCATTTCTCCTTGCCGGTGACCTTCTTACCCATGAAGAATAAATAATCTCCATTTTCATAGTGGCATCTCTACGACTGTCAAGGACAGATCAAACAAATATTTGATGTCCTGTGACAGCTCTCCCTTTGGCCCCCTAGGGGGAGGGGCTGTCTGCCTTCTTTGTGGCCGGAGCCCGTTTGCTTACAGCACAGTCACAGGTGTGTGCCGGTGTGCGCAGGTCTGTGAGTGTGCACACCTGTGGGCACTGGTGTGCGCGGTGTATATGTGGGTGCATGTGCCCAGTCCTTGCACCCCCACGCTGCGCACCCCGGTCCTCGGCCCGTGCCGCACCGCGCACACCCGTGTCTGACGAATCGCGCGATCCCAGCCCCACCCGGGAGGAGGCTTTCCCTTGGCTGCGTGGCAGGCAGTGTGGTGTGTCAGCCTTTCTCGGGTCCGGTGGCTTTGTTCTCCTCCCGCTCTGCTGCTGCTGTGCACCCCCCGGCGTGACGGCTCGGAGCCCCCCGCCTCTCCCGTGACGGGGGCAGGCACCGGAGCCTGACTGGTTTGTTTCCTCACTCACTCTCTCTCTCAGAGTTGAGCAGGCGGAGTGGCTGCCATGTGTTGGACCCCGCCAGGCACTGGGGGTCCGCAGTGAGCAAAACGGGGGTAGGCTCCTGGAGCAGCCTGCGTGTGGTAGGAGGGCCAACTAAACCCTAGTTCACTAAACCCTAGTCAAAGGCACCGCCAGTAAAACAGGGCAGGAAAAGACGAGAGCAAGCAGGGAAGGGGCGTAAGCACGTGTGTGTGGCAGGGGGCTCTGGGAGGTGGAGTGGGATCTTGGGCGGCGTGGCCGAGGAGGGGCGCCTGGCTGCATACCTGTGGATGCCGGACCTGGAGAAGGGGCAAATGGGAGGGTGAGGATACCCTCGTGGGGTGCTTAGGGCTTCTGGGCAGAGCTCTGAGGTGGGCGGGGCCTTGAGATGTTTAGAAGCTGAGGGGGCTGGGGGTAGAGGCTGGTGTGGGCTCAGAGAAAGGTATGCTGGGTACGTAGCCTAGCCAGGAGCGGGTGGGCTCTGGGGCTGTCAGGACTGCCGGGGCAGCAGGCACAGCCCAGCCAGCGTTCCTTCCTCTGCTCCCCGTGCCGGTCACATGGAGCACAGGAGAAACCTGAGGACCCCCCAGCTCTCCGCACAAAAGCTGTTGTCACTTCGGTTCGGGTGGTCCCATTTCCCATCAGCGTTGCCAGGCCTCTGGGATTGGTTGGGCTCAGATCACTGTACTGGAATCTAGTCCAGAGACTGTCTCAGCGTTTGAGGTAGCGCTGGCCAAGGGACACAGGCCTCTGAAAGCCCAAGTCCCTGAGTGATCTGGGGATTCACTACTGGACGCCACCATTCATTGCGGTTGATTTTTCTTTCCCCTCCTTTTATTTGCACGACATCATGTCAGCCACTTTCAAAATTCCGCGCCTGTATCATCAGGAAAACTGGCATGCTTTCCCTGCGTTGCCAGCCTGAGGACGCTTTAAAGTATTTTGTAGCCGCCACACTCCGTGGTTTCAGGTTAGCTCTTAATTCACGTTTCCTGTGGCTGCTAATCCACCCGATACCGTCGCGGTTGTTGCACGAGCAAGATAAAAGTCGAGGCTCAGCCTGTGCCCTGCTCTCCCAGGATAAATTCGGAGAAGAGCTGTAAACCCCAGTCTGCAGCGTGGTGTTGTGGGAAAGGAAATGGGGTTGTCGGCTTATTTGGAGCCTGTGAGTGTTTGCGTTTGTACAGATCGGGTGCTCTTGCCTGGTGCGAACCTGAGAAAAGGGGCACCTCTGAAGAAGGGCTCCCGGCGCCTCACTGGGCTCACATTTATAGAAACCAGAGCCTCACGGCCATTTCTGCCCCGGGGCCTCTTTCTCAAACCGCCCTTCGTGAAGCAGCTGCCCTGAGCAGCCCGCATGTGTCCCGCCCATGTGTCCCACCCATGTGTCCCGCCCTCTGAGCTGCCCCTATAGAGGAGCCCCTGGGATCCTGGGTCAACCAGTAGGACTGAGGCTTCCCCCACCCAGTCGGAGCTGCTCAGCCATATTCCCCATCAGCTTCTTCACTGATCAGTCAGAGTGGCTCCACTCTGACCAATCAGGACAGTGCCTTTTGGGCCAATCAAACTGCAAGGATTTGGAGTCCTCATTTGTATGAAGGTAAACCAGTCAACGACCAGAGGGGGACACTTCTGCCTGTACAAGCGAGAGAGTGTGTGTGTGTGTGTGTGTGCACACGTTTGCACACCTGTGCACAGGGGCCTGTTCTCTGGAAAGTCCTCACTGTCACATCGACAAGTGTGTGGAGCAGATTGCCGCCTAGTGACCCCACCTTCTGCCTCTGTGGTCCAGATGACCATCTCAGGCCATTAACCCTCCTCTCTAGGCTTTCTTTCCTGGCTTCTCCCCAAACGGCGCTTCCGCTGGACATCTTTTGTTGGGGAGGACACTTTAGGAGCATGTCATCGGGATGGGGCTCAGTGTCCAGAGCAGGACGGCACACCCAGCAGGGAGAATGGGGTGCCGTAGGGGTAAACGAGGAAAGATGCTTTCAGAGCTTCCTACCACTTTATCGTAGCACTTACACACCATTTCCGAGAAGTGGGAAACTGGGTTTTGAACCGGCTGCGGTCTGATTAGAGCATTTTAAACCATTTTTCCCAGTGGGAGGCAGAAAGAGGAACTTGGCCGTGTCTCATTGACTGTCTTTTAAATGGTTTATTATTCACAGCAAAGCAGGAACTGCATTCTCACCTATAGACTCTCAGAGGCTGGAAGCGGGCGTGTGGACCAGAGCATCCGCCTGCCCTTCCGACCGAAGGCCGCAGGAGACCCGCCCGAAGGCCGCAGGAGACCCGCCCGTGCGGCACTGGGCAGCTGGTGTGCAGGCGCCCTGCTGCCTCTGGTGACTTGCTCTGCACCCCGCCCCCAGGAGGGAGTGTTGGGAATGTCCCCTCCGTGGGGGACATGGGGGACGCACAGGATTGTCTCTGCTGACAGAGAGCACGGGGAGCACAGCGCCCCTGCCTGGCTTTCGGGTCTAATGCCACCGCATTGAGTGCTTGTGTTTTGTGTGGGTCACCCGTTGTGATGTCCCCACACCCTCCTTGCCAAGTTCCGCCATCTGGTGGCAGGGAGGGGGGGTGGTGTGAGGTGCACAGGTCGCGGTGGCCCCGGAGGTGTAACTGAAACGTGCCCTTCTGTGGGTCACTCGTTTCCCAGAGGAGGAGCTGAGACTAAAATTGCCTCAAGGTCGGTGGGGCCCCAGGGGCACACGCTGGTTCTGGGAACCCATGTGTTGGTGTGAGAGACAGTGAACAGGAGCGAAGATGAACGGTAACCAGGGACCTGTAGGCTCCCTTTCCACTAGGGTGCTGGGCGTAGGAGTGAAGGCTTATGTCTGGGGGCGAGGAGGCACCCAGTGTCTGCCCGCCGTGGTCTTCCCGGGTCCCCGTGCAGGCCGACAGGGCTGCGGGATGCCAGCCCTGCCCAGAGAGCCGCTGGTGCCCGGGGTCTTTCTCAGGGTCCTGGTGGGGGCAGGCATGGGCAGATGGACGCAGTGCCCTCCCTCTCCGTCCTCTGCTCTTGTTGGGGAGGAAACGCTTTTATTTAATAAGATCAAAGAAGAGGAAAGAGCCTGGTTGTCAGGGAAGCAAAAGAAATGTGTTTCAAGACTCCAGACAGCCTCTGCTTACTGCCCTCCTGGGCGCCCTCTCTCCGGAGTGGGGTTGGCGACGGGAAAATCTGCACGGGCTCCCTGTGCCCGAGAGAGGGTGGACCACGGGCAGATCTGGGCTGAACGAAATGGGACTGGGTGGGGGGCGTACAGGAGGGCACAGAGTCATCTATAAAGACGGTAGGTCGTGCCCCAGGGTAGCTGTATGAACGGTGAGGAGGAAGAATTCAGGGCTGTGAGTAAACCTCAGGGAGAAATAAATGGACTCTGGTATTTTGGGGACAGATCATTGAAAAGGTGCAGATTCGCAGGGGTGTTTCGGCCATGTTGCACCCTGTGTGGTTCTTCATATGGTCACGCCATTGTTTGTGTAAAGTCTGGATAGTCGCGGACTTGAAGAGAATTTGTTTATTTATTTTTAAAGTTAATAGTTTCTCATGGTTAAAGAAAAGGAGTTCAAATTTCAAAAGTAGTCACAGTGAATTTTGGGGGGACTTTCCCGTCATTTTCTGTTCTTCTGTAAGCAAGCATCCGTGGCGTGGAGGACCAGGTCCACACAGCTGTTCTGCTTAACTGTAACTGCCGGACCACGGCCGGCACCGGGAGGCACAGCTGTGCCTCAGACAGGGAGGTGACGTGTGCAGATTGAGGGACGAGGGCAGAACGCCCGCCTCCTCCCGCAGCTCTCCGGAGAAACGTTCGGGTTCCCTCCATCCCTCTCCGTGAAATCCCCACCCCCACCCCAGCTGAGCGCTGTCCTAAATTTCCTGTTCATTGTTCCCTTTCTTTCATCTCCAGTTTAGCCATATGATATTTGTGTCACTAAAACATGTATTTCTCAGTTCTACCCTTTGTGGTAAACTTTACGTAAGTGCAGTTTATCTGTATGGCTCGCCTTTTGGCTGAACGTCACTTTTGTTACTGAGTCGTGATAACACGTGTTGCCAGGGGTCCTTCCTTTTCGAGGTCGCGTAGTGTTCTGCTTTAGAAACCACACCTGGGAGCACCATTGCGGATCTGTCCTGCACTTCCCAGGGGCTGCATCTTTCTTGGGCTTCTTTCTGACCGCGGGCGTCAGCTGGCATCGTGAACGGATGAGGACCAGGCTGTGCATGGTCAGGCGGCTCCGGGAGCGAGGCCGACTCTCCTGGTGGGGACAGAGTAGTTGCTCCTCAGACGGGAGCTGTTTGCGGGCCTTGTTGCATCTTTCGGTGTCTCCTCTTGCAGCTGTTCTTCAGAGCAAGACCCAGGGAGTGGAGTGCAGTTCGGCCGCCGGTCCCGGGGGCCAGTTGTCCGAGGCCCATTGTTTGGGGCCAGAGGGCAGGAATCCGTCCTGAGTGCCGGGGCCAGGGCTGGGGTCACGGCCTTGGCCTTTGGGGAGGCCTTTCTGTGTGCACCAGGGGAGCGGAACTGAACCCTTGCGTGAAAAGGAAGCAATCGGCGGGGTGTGTTTCCTCCTGTGGCCTCGGCCTCGTCTCTGACGATCAGAAGCGCTCGTCAGCTCCCAGCCGCCGCTGGAAAGTGAAATCTCATTTTCTTTCCCATAAACTTGGCCTCTGTGTAAAAAAACAAGCGATACCAGGAAGAACCTAAACCCGAGACTCCACCACACTCACATGATGCCAGCACATGAGTTTGACGTGTCTCTTCAGATCTTTTAAAGTGCTTCTAAAACTGTGTGAGATAAAAAGAAAGCGGTGTCTTCCAGGCTTTAAAAACACTTGGCCGTGTTTGTGTTATCTCTGCGCGTGTCCGTGGTTCACCGCTCCGTCTGAGAAAGCTGTGCTGGCATCGCGGTGCTTCAGCGCCAGGGTGCTGCCTGCTTGCTCCTGGAAAATGAGCTTATTCCCTTCGGTGACCCTCACCGTGGGCCACGCATCCAACGCCATTTTCTACTGTGCCGGCCCCACTGACCACCCCCAGGTGTCCAAGTCACGGACAGGCGGCTTTGGAAAAAGTCCTCTCATCTTGCCTCCCCTGTGTGAGCTCCCCTGAGTGAGCCGGTTCACCAGAATGGGGGACGGAACTGCGGTTGGGATGTTGCTCTCTGCGCTTGGCAGCTGGGCATGTTCCGGGGGAGCCCTCCCTGGGCCCCTGGTGGCTGGGGCTGGCCTTTCTTCGGGGCCTCTTGGGCGAGTTGGGGTCCTGTCATGCCCCGGGTGGCATGGGCCTTCCCTGGCACCGTGTAGCTTCCAGGGGCAGTTGGGGCCCCGAGGAGGAGGGCCAGTTGTCACTACAGCTAAAGGAGCTCAGGCAGGTTCTGAGCGGGGAGGTGACCGGGCAGACAGCCGAGTGGCGAAGTGCTGAAGCATCAGTAAGAAATGCAGGCCGATCTCCGAGATGTTAGGGGTTCGGCTTTAGACCATGGTAATAGGCGATTATCATCTTTCAATTAAGCAAGTCACCTGAGTTTTTTGGTTTCTCGGTGCACATAAAAGTTATGTTTATACCATGCTGTAGTCCATTACGTGCAGTAGCATTATGTCTGAAAAACACTGTGCATCCTTAACTAAATAGGTCTTTTACTGCTAAAAAATGCTGTCATTCGACTCTGTTGGAAGAGCGGTGCCCATGCAGGGTTGTCACAAACCATCAGTTTGCTGAGAAACCCAGTGTCTGCAAAGGGCAGTAAAGCCGCCAAGTGGAAGGCAAGCAGGTGGGTGCGGGCCTCCAGTTACAGCGAGCTGTTCAGGGTACAAGGTATCCACGGACTTCACTGCTACTGTTTCTTTCTGCTCCTGTGGAGCAGGCGCAGTTGGAGATGATTAAATCTGAGTCTGGAATTTTAGCTGAAATCTCCTGTCACTGTTTCTGGAAATCCTCTTCGGCTTTGCATCTTAACCCGGATGGGGGTGAAGGGGGCCTCTCAGGGCATCTAGGGGAGAGGTGAGAGAAGGCATTGGCCGGAGCTCCAGGGCAGCGGCTGTGGCTGCCTGGGCGTGTGTCCGGGTCTCACCCAGGCCTGGCGCTGTGCCCGGTGTCTGACGGCGTGAGCACTGCTGAGCACTGCTGTCCCTTCAGCCGCCTGCAGCTCCGAGGCTGGGAGGAAACCAGAGCCTTCTCTGGAAGCCTTCTCCAGGCCTGCTCTGGCCCGGGCTGCTCGCTGGTTGGCAGGTTTAGCCTCTTCCTCCTGCGGAGGTCTCCACGTCTGAAGTGCCTCCTGGCCTTGGCTCTGAAAGGTCACTTCTGCTTCGGAAACAAAGGACATCTGATAATTACCAACCGCCTCCGGAGGCTGCAGCCCGTGTCACAGCAGAGAAGGGCCCAGAACGTGGTGGCCCTGGGGGAGAGCACCACCCGCCTGTGTCCCAGGATTGGGGTCTGCTCATGAGCCCCTGCACCCCCACTCGTACCTCACCTTCCCCCATGGAGCACCCCCACTCCTCTGGGGCACGGCTTCCTCTTGGGTAAGGTCCGTGGGGACAAGTTGACATTTTGTTTCTAAACAGATTGAGCAAAAGAAGGTAGCGATTCTGTTCTCCCTGTGTTTTCCTGGGTACTTTTGTTGTGTTCGCCTGAGCACTTTTCAGCAGGCTGGGCCCTCCTGGGGGGAAGAACCCTCCTGGTAGAAGCATCCGTCCCCCCTGCCAGTGACAGCGATGGGGAGCTTTTCTGGGACCATTGAATATTTGGGTCCTCCAGGTCTTTTCACAGCTACTGTGAGTTCGTTTTCCGGCAGAGCCCCTGGCAGGACCATCAGAGATGGGCTCACGGCCCAGGGCACCAGCACTTTGCTGGGTCTGGTCTATGCATTCGCAGGAACCATGTCGGGGGCTGCACAGTGTGAAGGAGCCGCTCTGAGCTCGTACCTGTCCTGGCAGGTGTGCTCGGGGGTCCCTTTGAAACAGGGATGCAGGAAGGAGGTCCCAGGACCTGAGATCTGTTTTTCCCTGGTCTGCTGCCCACTCCGTGGCTTTCCTGTGGCTTGAATTAGGGTGGTTCTGGTCACACCCCATTCGTGTGCTGGCTGTCCCGTCACCTCCCTGTCCTTATTCAAGGGCACACATTTGAACAGTATGACGGAGGTTACTCTTTATAAGGCTAACCTTGAATGACTCAAATGCTTAGGAAACGTGTCACTTGTGAATGGCCACCTGTCCCTGACAGCATTCTTGCACCCTTATAACTATTTTTGACACAAGAAGGACATGAGAGCCCAAATGGCTTTACCCAACTGCACTGTTATTAATAAGCCCTTTGAATGTGGGCAGGTCATCAGGAGTGTCCCTGTCAGCAAGAGCGGAGACTGCGGTTTCCCCTCATAGACTGTGACCTCGGGGACAGAATGGCTGTAACCAGCGTCAGAGAGGGGCGGGCCAGACTAGTCCACATCTCAGATGACCGATGACTCAGCTGTGTGGCCCCCAGTTTCAGAACACACCAGAAGTGGGTGGCAGAGAGCCCCAGGCCAGGGTCCCAGCATCGGTCTGCAGGACGAATGGAAGCAGCTTGCTTCTGGGAAAATGAGTGTGAACCGAGGGGGGTTGTTGCAGCCGGGGCCTGAGTTCCCCAGGGCCTGACTTTCCCCGCTCTGGGTGGGCATGTGTTCAGTTCCTCTTCTGTAAGATCTGGAGAAAGGGTGTTGTGCGGCCCGCCCAGCCTCCTTGGGGACAGAAACTGGATCCTTCCCACAGTCGGTGGCTGGAAATTGGCTTTGTTCACTGGAAGTCAGCTTCTGTAAGCCGGGAGGCCGCGAGCTGCTCCCCCTGGCAAGGACGGTGAGGCAGCCTGGCAGTGGGCCACGCCATGGAGTGCCTGGCTGGGTGGGGTGGGGGCCTGTGGACCTCCCCGGCACCCCCCCACCCCACCCCACCAGTGCCTAATAAACTCAAGCTGCTTCCTTTTCTCCGGAGGCCCCTCCCCCAACGTTAACTGTCAAACTTGAATTTCCAGTTGATTAAAGTGGAAAAGGTGTCTTCTCACTGGAATGTTGACTTTAGGGAACCTTGCCATCTCAGGTTTCAGAATTGCTTTCTGTCCTCCAGGGCAAGGCTGGCCCAGGGTCACATTACCTTCTCTTTGGTCCTGATCTCTGTGAGGGGAAGTTTTGGATCATGCAGCTTTTTTTTTTCTTTTGGATTTATTTATTTATTTTTAGAGCGAGGGTAAGGGAGGGAGAAAGAGAGGGAGAGAAACATCAGGGTGTGGTTGTCTCTCGCTCGCCCCCTGCTGGGGACCTGGCCTGTGCCCTGACTGGGAATCGAACCTCTACCCTTTGGTTTGCAGGCCCCTGCTCAATCCACTGAGCCACACCCACCAGGGCCATGCAGCTTTTAAACTGAGGCATAAGCAATGTTTTAATGAGATCAGCTATCGTTTGGACATAGGATGCCATAGAATGAGATGGTTCTGCTTCCTGCCCGTCTCTGACGCTGGTTATGGCCGTTCTGTCACTGAAATCACAGTCTGTGAGGGGGAACAGGAGTCTCTGCTCTTGTCGACCTGGGACACCCCCAACCTGATCCCCAAGGCCCACCAGGGTCAAAGGGCTTGTTAGTAACCGTGCCATGGCTGGGTAAGCCCGCTGTCCATCTTGCGTAGAAGATGGTGTGAGGGCACAAAACGCTGTCAGGGACCCACAGCCCGACCCCATCGCAGTCTGAGAACGAGCGTTTTTTCTTCTGAAGGGAGGAGACGCTGCCCGCCTGGCTCTGAGATCTAAGATGAACAGCGCGTCCGTCCCCACTTCGGCTCTGCGGGTGGAGCATGAGACCTCAGTTCGAGGGACCCATCTGCCCCTTTGCAGCTGCAGAGAGTGGAGGGGAGGAGTAAGTGGGTGCCTCCTGAGGGTGCTGGGCTGCTTGGTGGCTGCCAGGTGTGCACTGAGCCCTCCCACCCCGAGACTGTCCTAGGGAAATCAGGTGTGGCTGTGGCCCTGTGCCCCGAGGAGGCTGGCCCGGCTGCCCTGCAGTGGCGCTCCGACTCCAGCCCAAGGCTGTTGCTTTCAGATGGACACGCTGGACTCGGCTTTAGCTCTGCCACTCCGGAAAGTGCTTTAGGGCCCAGGACCACCTTTCACAGGCCCTGTCACCTGCCCAAGCACCAAGCATTGGTTGGCAGTTGCCGGGTGCTTGTGGGAAGCAGAGCACAGAGTGGGTGGAGGTTCAGGGGCAGGCAGGGCCCAGGGGGAGCCCCCAGCCCTGGAGGCCAGGTGGGCGCTGATGGCGGAGCAAACCCCATGCTTGTGGCTCCCGTGAGTCCAGCCGCTTGCAGTCCTGTGAGAGCCGCGCCCTCCCCACGAGAGTGCCAGTGGCCTTTGAAGGCGAAGCAGCCCAGCCCCCCAGAAGTCCTAGGTGCTGCCACAGGGCCCTGGGGTGGACCAGATGCACGCGGTCCTACTCCAGTGGCACTCTCGAGGGAGAAGGTCTGAAAAGGCCGAGTAGGACAGGCAGCATGGGAAACACCTGCGAGACTCCATGGGCCCTCTGCCTGGGCGACCCTCCCCCACCCCAGGGTTTCAGCCCTGCTGACTTCTTGACCTTCCTCATTCTTCCGGATTCAGCCCAGACTCCACCCTCGGTAGGGAGCAATTTCCACACTGGACAGTAATGGTCTGCCCATGATGGAGGGGGTCAGAGGGCAGAAATGTAGGCAGGTGGGGACAGCTGTCACCAGCACAGGCCGAGCCCATCCAGGCTGCCCCGTAACTCAGCTGACCATGCGCCCTGGTGTGTGGTGTCGGTCACCCAAGTTCCCGCTACCAAGTGCCCAGCAGCCCTTTGCCTACCCTGCCGTGGGGCCTTCCTGGGACTTCAGGGTCTACAGTGTCCAGTGAAGAGGAAGCAGGTGGCCTGACAAACCTCTTCATGGGCAGATAGGACGAGAGAGTGGGGGCCGTGGCCTGGGGGCAGCCTGTGTGAAAATATGCCAGGGTGGCCCTGGTGGTCCCTGTCCTGCGGTCAGCAGAAGGGTCCACAAGTCTGTGCTGGGACTCGGGCCTGGGGTCCTTCCGAGATGCCTCTGGTTTCCCTGTAAGATTCAGGTCACTGAGCAGCTGATGGTGATGGGGAGGTGGGAGCTGGGGAGGTTCAGGGGCCGATGGCGGGGCGCGCTTGGGGGCAATGGCGGTGGCCTGTCCTTGAGTCCAGCAGCTCGTGACCTCGTGTGGCCGGAAGGAGGCACTGCTGGTCTGAGCCCTCGGGCTGGGCTCCTCATCTGCTAGCGCATGGTGCCGCCTCGGTGGCCTTCGGTTTCTACTATGACAGTGGAGAGAGTTTATTTCAGTGCTGCTGTGAGTCATGAAGCGGGTGGAAGAAGGTCGAAGAAGGCCCTGGCTGGGCAGCTCGGGTGGCCAGAACGTTGTCCTGAAATGCCAAGGTTAAGGGTTTGATCCCCAGTCAGGGCACACACGACAATCAACCAATGAATGCATTGAGTGGAACAACAAATCAATGTTTCTCTCTCTCAAGTCAGTAAATAAAAAAATCAAAAGAAAGCCAGGCAGGTGCGGAAGCAGAGTGAGAGGCAGGCCACCTGCAGTCCTCAGCTCATGCACCTGCGGGCAGGCCCTGACCCTGCCCAGAGGTGAGCGGCTGAGGGGAAGGACACTTGGCCACATGACAGGAAATGCACGCATTTAGGACAGTGGAGTAAAATGCCACTGTGGAGAGATGCCCCCGCCCCCAGCAGGAGCAGGGAAGTGACCACGGCAGTGGACGTGGGCTCGGCCCCCTGTCCTCAGCCCCGCAGACATGGCCCGCCATCTGGTTCCCACCGGCGGAGTGGTGTACTCTGTCCTGTGATTCTGGAAGCCTTTAACTTCTCAGCAAGTCTTTGCACATCTTGTATATTTTTTCCTCCCAACTTCTGAATAAACTCTGGGCCACTTCTACTGGCTGCTCTGACGGGCCCCAAACTCTTCAGCCCAGGAAGCTGAGCCCGGCCCTTCCTCGCCCACTGGTCCAGGCGGTGGGAACATGGCTCCACTGCCCAGAACCGCTCTAAGGTAACAGGAGAAACGGGAAGCGGGTTGCGCTCTTCCGTTGTTTTCCACCTCCCACCTCAGGAAGCCACACGGGGATGATCGAGAGCACGTGGTCCAGGAGGTCGGCTTTCAGCCTGGGAGCCGTGAGATGTCAGCATCTCGGTGGGCGCATCCCATCGAAGCAGGGGCCTTCCACCTTCCTGCTGGCCGGTGGTGCCTCCCCCTGCCTCTTGGTGTGATCTGTGTGGCGCCTCCCCTGCCCCCCGCCCCCACCAGCCTTCTTCGCCAGGTGTGCCCGCCGCGCCCCAGGTTGACCGTGGGCTTGTGCGAGTCTCCGAGAAGTGCACCCCTTGTGTTTGATTTGGAGGGGAGTCTGTTCCTCCCGGGAAGCACTCAGGCCCCCGTGGCCCGACCCCCCAGATAACCTCACGTGAGCCGCTGTGAGCCCTTTCGCCCGCGGGGATGGCCTTCACCTCGAACGTGGGTGTGGAGGCGACAGGCAGATGCTCGGTGTCTGGACATCCCCGAAGTCACCAACCCGCCCTTGAGACCGTTGTGTAAAAATGCACGTACAGTGCGTGGTAACTGCCTGCTGGCCAGCCCATGGGGACACCAGCTCTGATGCTGGCACTGCCCAGATGTCATAGGAAACACTTAGGTTTGTTTCAGAGCAAGAAAAACAATAATTGTTGTCCCGTTCCCGCTAGTTGAGGAGTAGAGCCCTGTGCTTTGGGCCCCAGTTTCCTTCCAACGAGGACAGCTGTGGCAGGTGCCAGCCTGGGCCTGGGGTGCGCCATGCCCTCCCCGAGCAGTCCCGCCCTCCTCCTAGTGGTGGGATTCAGGCTCCAGATGCACCGAAGGATGGGGCTGAGGGGCCTTCTCCGTGTTCGGGTCTCTCACTTCTCCCCACTTGCTTGCAGAGATGCAGGGGCCCTTAGCGGGAATGGGGCGGTGCAGGCCCCCTGTGTTTGCAGCCCACTCACTGGGCCTGGCCTGTTCCACCAGGAGGCTGTTGATCACGGGCCCCGTGTCTGCCCACACACGTGAGGGTGCCCACGGTCCGCTGCAGAATCACCCACGTCTGGAAGGGGTGCTCCGGAGCTGGCGTCAGCAAACTGGGCCCACGGGCCAAGTACAGCCCTGTGTCCGCTTTTGAAAAGAGTGTTTTATTGGAACACCCACACCGTCTCGTTTGCACGTTGCCCCTGGCTGCTGTTTGCCTTTTCCCACCGGCCTCTCTCTGGAAAGAGTGCCTGGAACCCCCTGCTCCGGAGAGGCCGAGCTGCTTGGATGGTGGTGGGGGTGGTGGTGGTGGGAGGGTGGGCGGTGACCACGTGCTGAGGCTTGTGCAGAAATGGTGACTAGCTCTCTCTCTGGAGACACAGCTTCCAGAGGCTTGGAGCTCATGCAGGTGACCGGACAGTCAGGCTCCCTCTTCCTCTGGCATTGGGTACCTCTCAGCTCTTAGAGGGAGGGGTGCTCAGTAAATGGGGTCCTCTGGACCTCTCATGTTCAAGGGGTGTGGATACCGAGGGGGCAGGATTGGGAAGGACTGAGACAGCTGGGGCGAGTTGGGGCGCCGCCGGCAGGGTGCCCCAGTTTGGCGCCCCATCTTCCTCCCTCAGAAAGGACAGCGCCCAGGTCTGCAGAGGCCCCGAGCCGCCTGCCCTGGGAGCTGCCACCCAGGTTTGAGGAGATGCAGGGGATCGACCAGGGGCACCAGCCGCGCCGCATCGGCCTGTGGTCCGCACTCCGCCTGCCTGTCTGGGCCTTGAGTCAAGTTTGCTCCCAACCCTGCCGCAGCTTTCGTTCCTTTGGGTTAGTTTTTATCTTAGTTGCTCTCCGCAGCCTGGTTTTGACAGATGAGCCTCGTGCTGTTTACACGGTAGCCCCCGTGGGAAACACGGGGCGTGGGGCTGACGGTCCAAGCCTCACGTGGGCCTGCCTCCCAGACGCCCCGCGGCTGCGGCCTGTGGAGAACCACCACACTCCTCTGCACACCTGGGCCAGGCCGCTCGCGGTGTGACCGGGAGACCAGCGGCTCAGGGCGTGTCAGGACTGCAGTCTGGCCCCCCACAGCGCCGGGGTTGTGGGTGCCTTTGCACCCCGCACGATGGACAGACACCTCGCGGTCTGAGGTGCTCCGGGCTGCCCGTGAGTCCATCGTGCGTGTTTTGTGTGTGGCTCGTCGTGTGCGGGGAGTTGGGGGAGGGAGCTGTAGCAGCCCGTTGTTGTCTGGTCCATGGGGTGGCCACCCCGCAGCTGTGGTGTCCACCTGTGTCAGAGGTCAGTCCCAGGGCGGCCATTTGTGTCCCTGGAGTGGGCGGCTCCTCCGCACTCTGGGGCCGCGTCGCTGTGGGTGGGGACGGGCCCTCTGCTGGTCGGTACCCTACCCGTCGGAGGGACTCCTGACCGCGCTCTGGGCAGCCATCAGCACACGGGACGGCGCCCCCCGGGGAGGCCCACTGTCACACCCGGGCTCCTGCTGGGCCCGCTCCTGACCGCTGCCTCCCTGCTCGAGTGCTCCTCACACACCGGATGCGGAGCGTGTGTCACAGGCTCCGCCATCGAAAGGCACCTCACTGTGGCTGTGGCTGCAGAGCCACCTGTCACCACTGGCTTCCGGGCTGCCCGCGGCAGGCCCTGCTGGGTTGGAGGTCTTCCCGTGGCAGGTGGACTGGGGCGGCTTCAATTCCCCTCTCTTGCCACGGTGGAGGAAGGCCAGGAACAGCTGGGACTGAACGGGCGGGCACCAGCCCAGGTGAGAGCTGGGAGGCTCTGGGGACTGCGGGTGGCTGCAGGTGTGTTGTCTGGATTTCAGTGAGGAAGAGAGGGTGGGGTTGGGTGGAGGTCAGCCCTCGGCCCCCGTGGACTCCGCTTACTCTGTGTACACGGTCCGCCTCAGTGTAAGGGGATTGACACCCCTGTGTTTGTCCCTGGAACGCTGGGTGGATCTTTAGGGAGGACAGGGAGGGTTGGCGCTTTATGGAGACCCACGTCCAGGGTAGAAGAAGGAATAGGACTTCGTTCTTCAAGAGTGCAGGCGTGGGGGTGGACAGGGCCCAGCAGAGCTCGGCCAGCGTTGTGACCCAGGACCGCACACTCCCAGTCCTAGCCCATGCGCTGTTTCCGAGCCCAGAGGCTCCTGAGAGTCCCTGCACCTTGCTGGGTCAAGACAGGTGTGGCCTGTCTCCACCTTGATGCCCCGAAGCTGGCGGCTCCCCCATGGGGGCTCTCACTGACCTTCCATCCTGCAGAGGCCAGCGGAGTGGCTTCCCAGCTCTCGGCCCAGCTCTGCCTTCGCCCCAAGTGCCGCTGTAGCAGCGCGGCGCCCACCCCCAGAGCAGTCAGGAATGCGGTTCCCAGCCCCGCCTCGCCCCTGCTCACTCTGGACGCCCAGTGGATGGAGCGCCGTAGCCTCAGGGCTGCCGAGGGTCAGCAGGAGTTTGGGGCCGAGCGTCTTCCTCCCTGCACCTGGGATGCAGGGAGCCACTGTCAGCTGCACCCGTCACAGGGCTGGACACAGGTGTGGCTGAGGCGCGCAGAGCTGCTGTACATGCAGAGGGCCAGACCCTGGGAGCAGAGGTAGAGGGGACGGGAGGGGCCCTGGAGGCAGTGAGAGGGTCTGGCAGGAAGCCTGGAGCCCTGGTCATGAGCTCCTGGTCTGAGTTCGAGGGGCCTCTCGGCTGCTCCTCGTGGTTTTATTTGGGTTTCTTCTGCAGAAGTTTGCTTGCACCACACCTGGGGCTCTTAATGATGGCCCTGGGGCGGGGGTGGGGGCAGTAGGGCACTGTCCCCAAGGTGCCCTGGGAGCACTCGGAGCTTTCCTGGTGAGGAAGTGAAACTGGACCAAGCTGCCAAACTGCAGCCCTTTAACCAGAAGCCTCTGGCCGCACCTGGGCCAGCTGCCCTGGTGTCTCGGAGACCACCAGGAAGGCCTCCGGGTGGGGGTGGGGGAAGGGGAAGAGCCTTCCATCACAGGTCTGCGGCGGGAGGGCCCAAGGGCCTCACAGAGGCCTTGATGCCCTTTGGAGCGTTTTTTTGATTTTGCCACATGAACTTTCTCTCCAGCCAGTAAAATTGCAGACAGGTCTGGGGAGGGGGCTCCCATAGAAAGACCCATTGCCCTTCTGGTGTCTGCAACCCAGGTAGGGGGTTGCCTGCCCAGGTCAGTTGGGATGAAATGGTCCCGGCTCCCAGACAGTGCTGCTGGGTCCTGGGGTTCTTTTCTCCAGATGCACCATTTTCTTAGGATTCCAGTATTTCTCTGTCTCGGGCCCAGAGGCTTGTGTGTCTGACGTGCAGCCATGGTGTCACCGCCCGTGTGATGCAGGGAGCCCGCTCTCCTGCTCTGTGGGCCTTCTTGAGGCCTCGAGCTCAGCCCGGAGGGGTGGGCACCAGGCTCTGGTGCACGGGGTTGGCCTCCCCTCCCCCACTGCCTGAGGTCAGCCCGTGGTGCACGGGGAGCTGCGCACGTGCTCACAGGTGCCCTGCGTCTCCCAGGAGGCAGCACAGGGGCCAAGCTTACCCACTGTGCCCCGGCGCCCAAACGTTCCACAGCTGGAAGAGAGGGCCATGCTTGGGCTGGGCTGTGCAGGGCGGCTCAGCCCTTGTGTCTTGTCGCTGGGTGACTTGGAGCAGGTAGGAGGAAGTGGGCCCTGAGCACTTGTGTGGGCTCGGCAGCCGGGTTTGGCGGGTCACACCCCTGGGGAGCGGGGGGCAAAGAGAGCCGGGCTGCTGCCATCTCTGTGAGGGTGAGGCTGCTTGGTCCGGGAGGCTGTGGCCGTGGGAGGTCAGGGGACTGGTTGGCCGTGTCATCAGGTGTCTGGGCAGCTACTCTGCCACACAGCACGGTGAGGCCAGCCCCACAGACTGAGAAGCAAACCTCTCGGGCCCAGCAGGCCGCCACCGCCCTGGGGTGGTTCTGCCTGTGGGCTTAGTGGGACTGCTCATCGGAGGGGCCGTGGGGCAATGGTGATGGACTGCATGCGTCCTCATGCGGGGAGAGAGGCAGCTGACCTGAGGCCCGGTTCCCCCCGCAGCCTCGGTGTCCCCCTCTCCCAATGCTGCTGGTGCAGTGAGACCAGGAAACCCCAATGTTTGAAATCTGATCTCTCAAGCCTTTGAACGTACCCAGAGCCCTTCCAGAATGTTCTTACACCTTCCTCGACTTCCTTTCTCTCCCTGCTACCCTCCTGGCTTGGCCCAGAGGAGAAATAAAGGACCACAGGGAGCGGAGCACACGTCCTCCATTGCGTTCCAGAAGCTCCGAGGTTTTCCTGTCGGAACCGCGGTGTCAAGGTCAGGACACCGTTCTCGAGAGCAGTGCAGCCACTGAGGGTCTGGCTAGGGGGGTGTGACAACTTCTACGGTGGTCGTTTACAGCAGTGTTCTGCCCGGGCCACATGTTCACAGTACGAATCAGTTTCCCGAGGGTCCCTGAGGTGCTGCGGGTGCACGTCGGGCATTTGTAAACTGAGCTCCGTGAAATCACGACCATGGCCTCCAAGGGGTCTACTTGCAATCATAGAAAATAATTCAGTACATGTTCCACTGAAGTTTTTCTTAAAGTTATTTTTATTCTCACCTGAGGACATGCTTATTGATTGTAGAGAGGGGAGGAGGGAAGGGAGGGAGAGAGGAAGAGAACATCGACGATCAGCTACCCCTTGCATGTGACGGGGGACTGAACCCACAGCCCAGGCGTGGGCCTGACCCGGAGTCAAACTCACCGCAGCCCCTTGGTCTGCGGGACGACGCTCCAACCAACTGAACCACACCTGCCAGGGCCAAGCTGTAACTATTTACTTCTTAAAAATAATGGCTTTATTGAAACATAGTTCACGTGTCATAAAGTTCAACCCTTTAAAAAATGCAGTGCGGTGGTTTTTAGTGCAGTCCCGGGGTTGTGTCGCTGCCACCTCCTCTCAGAACGTTGTTGTTGCACCCGGAGCGTCCTGTACCTGCTACCGGATCCTCCTAGTCGCTCTGCTCCCAGAGCCTGGCAGCTTTTAATTCGATTTCTGTCTCCCTGGATCCGTGTCCTCTGGGCGTTCCACTTAAAGGGAACACGGCGGCCTTGTGTGACTGGCTTCCTTCCCTGACCCTGAAGCTGTCACAGTCCGTCCTGCTGCGGCCTGTGTCCCTGCCTTCTGAAGACCGCATCCTCACGTCTGTGCCCATCCGTGTTCAGGTGCGCCTCACCTCTTGTCACTCCGCGCGTCCCAGGAGGGACCCTGGGCCTGCTTCCACGCCCAGGGCCCCTCGAAGCAGCCCCCAGCAGCGGTGTGTGAGGTTTTCTGCCTCCCCACACCTCTGTGGGTCCTCAGCCCCGTCTGTCCTTCTGTGGTGGCTGGGAAGTGATGTCTCTCTGTGGTCTTGGTTCCCATTCCCTGATGCCTGCTGGTGCCGAGCACGCTCTCATGTGTGTGTGCGGGCGCCACGTGGACGTCTGCTCGGGGGAAGTGCCTGCTCCAACACTGGCTCCATTTCAACTGGGTTGTCTTTTTGTTGAGTGCCATATTCCGGGTATTGGGCCTCCTCCGATGTGTGGTTTGCAGACACAGCCCTCTGCTCTTCCGGTGGGGGGTTGCGGGGATGATCCGACAGTGCCCCCAGATGGACTCATGCTTTTAATGAAGTCCAGTTCGCCTGGTTTTATTTGGATGTGTGGACTTTTGGTGCCACGTGTAACAAATCTGTGCCAAGCCTGAGGTCATGAAGACCCACCCGTATGTCTTTTCCTGGGACTTTTACGGCTGTACCGCAGACAGTTCGGTGTGTGACCTGTTCTGGGTTAGTTTTTGTGCATGGTGTGAAATGGTAATCCTTCACTTTCTAAAAGAAAAGCGGGGGGGCAGGGGTCAGGTACACGGTGACGGAAGACTTGGTGGCGAGCACACAGTGCACTGATGATGTGTCAGAACTGTGCACTCGACACCCACCTGGTTTTATTAACCAGTTCACCCCACTAAATTCAATGAACGTATTTACTTTCCCTGGTTTTAGCAATAAGAAAAAGAGAAAAATGGCCTCGGGGAATCCTGTACCGCGGCGCACGCTTCCCTGCAGTGTGTTTGCCCTGGCCTCTGTGTCAGCATGGTCTGGCCTCTTTTTTATTTTTTATTTATGTTTTTCAAACTCTTAGGTTCTTTAGTTTTAGAGGGAGGGGATGTAAGGTGGAGAGAGGGAGAGAAACCTCGATTGGTTGCCTCTCACAGGTGCCCCGACCAGGGACGGAACCGGTAGCCCAGGCATGTGCCCTGACCTGGTATCGAACCGGTGGGATGATGCCCGACCCACTGAGCCATACAGGCCAGGGCTCAGGTCTCTGTTTTCCACAGAACCCATGTTGCTCCCTTTGTGGCTGTGCCATCCACTGCTTAGCCGGGCTCCTGTCCAGCGCTTCTTGGTCCCATCCCTTCCCGTTTCTCTGGGTGTAAGCGCTGCAGGTACCCGTGTGTTGAGAGGGATTTTTTAAAAAATATTTTATTTATTTTTAGAGGGAAAGGGAAGGAGAGAGGGAGAGAAATATCAATGTATGGTTGCCTCTGCCGAGGACACACAATGTATCCTGTGTCCCCTGCCGGGAACTGGCCTGCAACCCAGGCATGTGGCCTGACTGGGAATCGAACCGCGATCCTCTGGTTCGCAGGCCCACGCTCAATCCACTGAGCTACACCAGCCGGGGCTTTGAGAGGGACTTTTAAGCATAAAGGTTTAATCTGCCTCGTCTTCATTCACTGCGGTGAGCAGAATAATGCCCTCCCCCAGCCCCCTCAGGAAGCTGCCCATGCCCTGACCCCAGGACCTCGGATTAATTAATTACCCTCCATGGCAAAAGGGACTCGTAGAGGTGCTGAAGGTTCGAAAGCTCCAGATGTGGGGACTGACTGGGATTATTGTCTGTGCCCGGTGTGACCTGGGGAAGTGAAAGTGGGAGGGGAGGGTCAGTGGAGGGTGTGACTGGCAGGCAGAGGGGTGGAGCCGTGCCGTGGGGGGTGTGGGGGGGCCTGCAGCGTTCCCCGAACACGATGGGGTTTCCCCGCATTCCCACGGTAAATTCAGGTGTGGAACCAGGTGCCCCCTTTATTGGTGCCTTCTGGGGGCTGCTCCCCTGGGGGGCGCTGAGCAGAGGCCAGGGCCACCCCTCTGGTGCCAGGCTGACCCTCTCCACAGCCCTGGGCCAGGCTTCTCCTGCGGGGCAGGGTCAAGAGGATCAAATAGCTAATCACTATTTAGAAAGCATACCTGTGAACGCAAATAAAGGCCCATTAAAGGCCTTTTCGGATTAGAGCTGTAGGTGACTGTTTAAGGCAGAGAAGGGAAGGCCTTTGATTTTGCAACTGTTGACAGACGTGAGCGCAGGCGCTGCTGTTCCCAGAGCAGAGCTGCCGCCCCGGCAGTCGGAACACAGCTTCCTGTGCGCCCTCCCGAGCTCCATTTCTGGCACATTTTATAAAACACGGGGCTTTTCCTTTAAAAAATTATGTTTAGTGTTTAATTATAGCTGTCCCCCTTCCCTCCCACTCCCCTCCCTGCTCCTGTGTGTCGGTCATACACATTCCTTGACTTGACCTTCCCGTCCTTTCCCCCTGCCTCCCCCCGCCGCCCCATCCCCTAAACGCAGGCTTTTCATCGTGACTCCCATTTTTGGCTCTCCGTGGGCCTGCGTGGGGTTTCCCCCCAACTAGCCAATCCCGTGACGTTGTCAAGGCCCACAGACACAGGCACAAATGACGAAACATTTGAGGTTGGAGATGGGGGTACGTCTGGTGTTTGATTTCTGCTCATAGAAATGACGTCAGGTGGTCTTCCTAAAGGAAGTGGGTGTTTCACTGCCCTTCAAGGCTGTCGTTCCCCACCAGTGACAGCGATGGTTCCTTTCCTTGCCTGTGCCACCGGGGCTCAAACAGCTCCTTCATGTTGTGACACCACAATGAGCCTGCGGTGCGGTCAAACCGCAGCACCCTGTGGCCACGGGCAGGTGGCCTTGGTGTTGGACTGTGGTTCTTCCCACCTCGGGGCTGAGGAACCGGGGACCGATGGTAGGTGTTTTCACATGGCTGATCTCTGACCGTGGGAAGGGGTGGGGAGGTTGGCTCTTTTTGTGTATTTTGGATCAGGGGACATTGGTCTTGAGTGGCATGGATTTTATGTGCCCTCCCACCCCCGCACAGCACGTGTTTGCTTCTCTGACCCCCCCCCCCCTCAGTTCATTCCTCAGCCCCCAGCCATTGACTGTGGTGCCTGGAGTGTCCGGTGACCTTCCAATGGCCAGACCCAGGGGCTGTCTTTCAGTCCTTCCTGTCTCCAGAAGCCCTCCCCGCTGTAGCTGTGTCGCGGAAGTCCTCCGTCCTGCTCCGGTCCCAGGCCTGCTCCGTCCACCCTCGGCCGGGTGGCCTCATTGTCTACTCTGTGTAGTGGGTGTGGCACTGGCACACTTGTTCAGCTCTGGGGGTGGCCGTGGGGTTCCACGTGCAGGCCTGTGCCTCTCCGCTGTACCCTGCAGGTTGCAGGTCCTCGGCCTTCCCCTCCGGCCACGGCCCGCTCGGTGTTCCTGTCCCTGGGGATGGCGATGCCTCCTGCGTCCTCGGTCGCACTCAGACGCCCGGCTTCTCGTCCAATTTCCTCCTCCACATGGATGCGCCGGTGGCTCCCGTGGAGGAAATTAGTACATTAATTGGACCCAGGGTCTTTGACGAGCATGCGCTGCTGTTACAGTCGCAGGAAAGGCGTGTTGTGTGAGTAACCGTGGGAATTGCAGCCCCGGGGGCCTGAGTTGTTAGGATCAAGTCATCACCCTGCTTTTGGTGGGGCCATTTTTGGGTTCTAGGTCACGGCTAGGAGTTCGCCCTGTTCTCTGGATTCTAAGTCACTTTGCTGTGGCTTCGGAAGGGCCCTGCATGGAGAGACAGGAGGACACGAGTGTTCATCGCGTGTCTGGTGTGTGGGAGGCACTGTGCCGGCTGCCGGAAAGGTGGTTTGATGTGCTCCTCGACACGCCCTCCCCGCTGACGACACCGAGGCCGGGGCTGGCCAGAAGCTTACTCCAGCCACAGGGGTGTAAGGAGCCGGGCCGCCCACACGGGTCTCTGGTCCCACACCTGTGGCCCCATCTGCCTCTTCCTGAGAGCGAGTGTGTGTGGCTGTTGGTGTGTGGGTCCCCCCTTCGGGGAGATGACCTCGGACGAGTGAGGAGGCCTTCCTCTTGTCCTGCAGACTGCGTCCAGCTCACACGGGGTGTCAGTATCTGTGGATGACCACGCCCCTCGCCTGGGCCCGTTGGACCTGAAGCGGCCCAGCTGCTGCTGGCGGAGGTGCGGCATCCTGCAGTGCTCTCCTCGGGCTGTGACCTGGGTCGAAATGGCAGCGCTGAGCCTTGCTTTTCAAAAGCGGTCCGACTCTTGGCGGGGGCAAGGGTGCTGTCCCTGTTACTGGGCGTTCCTTGCCACAGAAACAGATCTTGTCTGACACACAGACACTGGGGAGGCCTCTGGGTGCCTCCCAGGGGTGACGCACAGGCACCTTGAGGATGCCCTCCATGCGGCTCCCAGACCTGGGGTTCTCGAGTCACTTGCCCAGTTAGTATGCCCAAGGCCTGCCACTGTAAGGGGACCCAGGGCCAGGTGTCCACCTGGACCACCCCCCCAGGGCCTGGCCTCGGCCCCCTGCCCACCCACCCCAGCCCTGTGCCCCCTGCCAGCGTCGCACACTGAGGTGGGGTGCCCTGCTGGCCTGTGCCGCATCTGCTGTGAAGAATTAGAGCGGTGTCAAACAAGCCCGTCTTCTCATTGCCATTTCCCAGTTTTTTGGCACCCGCTCACAGCCACCCAGTGCACCCAAGGTGTGGGACGTGGAGGGGCTCCCAGAAGGAGCCAGCCAGGCGTTCTTATTTTGGGGGATTGTCACGAAGCCTCACTTTTCTCAGTTACTTGTGATAAAATATTAAAAGGCCATGGCGACGTATGAATACCAAAGCTTCTCATGTTCCTGATACTTAAAAGCTTTCACAGGACGTGTGGCCATGGGACTGGTCATCGGAGCATTTTCTGGTGAACGTTCTCAGCACAAAGAGCACACGAAGCTCTTCACAGCGAGTGCATGTCCACTGGCTGCCTGGCCACTGCGGGCGACCTGCCTTACCCCGTCTCTCCCTCCTGCAATTGTTTAAGACTTTTTTTATTTACTTTTAGAGAGAGGAGGAGGGAGGAAGAGAGAGAAACCTCCATCGGTTGCCTCTGGTGCCCCCCCAATTGGGGACCTGGCCACCACCCAGGCTTGTGCCCTGACCTGCAATCAAACTGGCCACCTTTCACTTCTGGGACAGTACCCAGCCCACTGAGCCACGCAGACAGGGCCGTCGTTGTAGTTTATGCTGCATCTCCCAGGCGACTGCAGATGTCAGGACCTGTGCCGCTCAGGACAGCGCGTCCTCCGTCACTGACCGGGGTTCAGCTCGGCTGC
The DNA here is from genome assembly GCF_014824575.4 of Sturnira hondurensis. NCBI lineage: Eukaryota > Metazoa > Chordata > Mammalia > Chiroptera > Phyllostomidae > Sturnira > Sturnira hondurensis. Next base: position 3,098,745 of record NW_028091124.1, on the reverse strand, counting down.
AGTGGGTCTCTGATGTGGGTGCTGGTGAGCAGCCACACGCACGTGTCCTGAGTGCGCCCTTCCATGTGTCCTGCCCGCCTGTCTGTGGTCAGAAACAGGCCGGGTCCCAAGTGCTGCAGGGGAGGAGGTGCCCGTTGTCGGCTGGATCCCGCGGCCCTTCGGGAGGGTCCGGGAGGGAGACACGGGTGGACGCAGGTCCGGGTGGGAAGGGGTTCAGGCCAACGCGGGTGGACCTAGAATTCTCTGCCCAGAGGGCCCTGTGTGGAATTTCTGGGCTGCCACCCGCTGGAGGGCTCCAGACAGCAGGAATCAGTTCCCCCCAGTTCTGGGGCCAGAAGTCTGACACCCAGGGCCTGGCAGGCTGTGCTCTCTCCGGAAGCTCTTACAGGGTTGGCGGGCGGTCCCTGGCTCCCAGCCCCAGCCATTTGCCGTCACCCTCAACGTTCCTTCCTTGGCTGGTAGCCACATCTCTGCCTCCGCTGTCACCTGCCTTCCTCCCTGCGTATCTTCCCTGCACACAATAGAACAAAAAAGGGCTTTCGATGAGAAGGGATGATCTTGAGACCGGCCCTACCTGTTGTTCTCCTGGTGGGTGACCTTCAGTCACTTGACCGGGCCATGGATTGAATAGGTGGCCCAATCATTGTCTGTGGCGTATTGCATTACTGGGGTATAAGGACTACATGGATCTCTTCTTTGTCCCCAGCTCCTGGCACAGAGCTCCTAAAAAGCCCCTTGGAATTTTCTGAGTGACAGGAATGACTTGTTAGTCGTAAGGAGCCCCTCTGGCTCACATTTGAGTTGAAGCTGGCAAGGTCACATCGCAGGGACCCTGGATAGCCTCAGCATGGGGCTGGTCACCAGAGTCATTAGCAAGCTGCACCGTTGACCCCCACCCCTTGACTTCCCGGAAGGGGAGAGGGGGAGGGGGGTGTGCACCTCCCCCTGCCGCCTGCACGTGCCCTGCACATCCTTGCGGCCACTCCTGGGTTGCGTTCGTCATGGTAAACTGGTGATACAGTAACTGAACTGTTCCTGAGGTCTGCATGCTGTTCTTGCAAATTCTCGAACGTTCAAAGGGGTAGGTGGGAATGCTCGGTCTATAGCTGGGCGCTCAGAAGGATGGGGGGTGCCCAGCAGATCCTAACTGGCGTCCGAGGTGGGGGTGGTCCTGTGGGAATGGATCCCTGACAGTGGGGTCTGACTGCATCCGGGTAGCCAGCTTCAGCATTGAGTTTGGTCTTGGACCCCTGCTGGTGTCCGAGGACTTGTCGAATTAGCTGTTGCTGGGGAAACCCCACGTTTGCTGTTGAAACTGTTGGGTGGGTGGAAAGCCCGCCAGTGAGTGGGTCACGGTGCGGAAGGAGCCCCGATTTAGAATCAGGACGTTGTGTTTTTACCTCAGCCTGACCATCGGGTCCTGGAAAACTGTCCTGTTAGAACCATGGGACCCTGGTGGAGGCCAACACCCCCAGCTTTTCATGTGACAGGTGGAGAGATCGACCCGCAGTAGTCTGCAACCTGTCCAGGCTGCACAGCTGGCCCCTGGACCTGCCTGCTGGCAGCAGTGACCGAGTGCCTGGGCATGAAGGTGCGGCCACCTCGGCCCATCCTGGGCGATGCCAACAGAGGCCACACACACTCCAGGACTCCCGGGGGGGGGGGGACAGTGTCGAGCCGCCCTCGGGCTGTCCTCTGGCTCATCCTGCCTCCTGCCCTCCTTCCATGCGTCTCCCTTCACACCCTGAACTCCCGGCTCTGTCCCCACGTCTTCCCAAGGAACCAATTTACATCATCTTGAGATCTGGGACTTGCTGAGGTCCCTTTAGTGCCCTGTCCAGTAAAAATGGAATGCTTTAAAATCCTCTAGTAGCCAGGTAAAACGAGAGCAGAAGCAGGTGAACTCAGTTTTACCAGTGTAACCCAACATGCCCGAAGTGTCCGCCCAGACCTGTGGTGGTCTGGCGTCTGTGAGGTGGGCATGTTGAGTTGGGTTTTGGCGCTGAGCCTTTGGATTGCAGGGGTGCTGTCAGCTCACAGCGTGTCACAGCTCGGACCAGCCCCATTTCAAAGTGCTTCCTGGTGGCTGGTGGCCTTGGAGTTCTGATCCAGTCCCGGCTGTCTTGGCCGTCTGCCCAGGGCCTTTGCCAGAGACACTTCCTCTCATCAAGTGCCTGCTTGGAGAGCCATCCTGTGTGTGCTCGGAAGTCCTCCGAACCTCTCGCGTCACCTGCCAGGATCAGCAGTGGCCCAGAGCATGGCTGTGGGACTGGCTGGTGGGCAGGCTGGAGGTTTGCTGCTTCCGTGTGGCCAGTTAATGATGGCCCTCCGCACGGTCACCGAGTGGGGAGTGTGTATTGTCACCCTGAGGTCGTGCAGCGGCTCTGCGGCTGCGCTGGTGGAAAACAAAAAGTGCCTTCAGCGGGGACAGACTGCCCCTCCCTCCTGCAGGGGTGAGCGTAGGCTGGCTATTCCTGAAATGCAGCAGCCCCCTTCAGTCTGCACAAAGCCTCGCGTCTGTGGCCTGGGGACCTGACAGATGGCCTTTGTACTGACTGAGAAACCGAAACTGGCCACGCCTGAACCGGGCTGGCAGGAGGCCCTGGCGCAGTGTTCCGGGGACCTACACCTGAGCGCCACTCCCCCTCGTGCCCTCCCCCACCTGCTGCCGCGCTGACATTGGCCAGGACCGCCCCCACCCCGAGCGGCAGGTCCCTTGCTGTCTGCACCGGAGGGTGCGCTTGGAATCCTACGGCCCCGGACGGCAGCCCCTGCTCTGCTCGCCACTCGGGGCGTCTCAGGGGGACCTTGAAGATGACCGCGAGCAGCCCTGGGAATGGCTTACAGCCGCCAAGCTCTGCACTTGGAAACGGTCAGAGAGGTCGGCGTTGCATTCTGTGCACTTCCACCGCCATTTAAAAAATGACAGTACTCTACTTAAATCAGTATTTGTATTAAAGTCTGCTAGTCTTTCAGTGTTAAGGGTCAAAAGCATCCATGTGCAGCACATTTACCTATCATAAGTAGTTCCAGTTAGGCATCTGTCTCTAGCTATAGATGCGTAATCCGAAGTATTGGTTTTCTCTCTCCCGGGAGTGGAAGCCTCGGGAGAATTAGGGTTTTGCCGTTACCGGCTCAAGTCAGGAGCCACACAGTTTACGCTCCTGGGAGAGAATCAGCTCCTGGGAGAGAATCCGAAGACAGAATGGCCGCCCCGGAGCCGCGCTCTCAGCTGGTCCTGGGGGTGCGCGCACGCGCGCGCGCGTGCGTGTGTGTGTGTGTGTGCGCGCGCGCTCACGGCTCCCTTCTCGCAGCGAGTCGGTGACGTAAGGCGTGGCCTGAAGAACCCGCCCGCTGCTCTTCCCACCGCCAGCTGCCGGTGAGCAGGTCGCCCCTCGGGGGCCCTGAGGCCTCGCCGTGAGGGCAGAGGAGGGGCGTGTGGGGCGGTGGGGCCACCTTCCTGCCGTGGCACCTGGTTGAGCAGGCGGTGGCTTTGCTCACTCCTTCGTGCTTCCGAGGAAGCCGGCCTTCCACGGCCCTTCCCGCGCCCATGTCCCCAGGCCATCGACCTTTCTTTCCTTCGTCCTTGGGCCACATCAGTGCTTTAGGGACTCAGTGCACCCTGGGTCAGGCTCCAGTTGGTGGAGCGGCCTGTGTGGGGGGCCTTTTTTTTTTTAATCGTGGAAATACATAACACCCACGCAACAAAAAAATGGGCCATTTCAAAGTGCTGTGACAACAAATATGGTTGACGTGTTCGCTTTAAAATGGTTTATTTTTTTTGTTAGGTGTGCGCCATGTGCCTCAAGGACGCAGAACGTCAGGCTGGGGGCCTTGGTCCTATGAAAACAGACAGGGTCACTCTGCTCAGGTGTCATCCATTAGTTCTCCTGCAGTTTAATGGGGAAGTGCTCACTAAACCTCCATTTGAATGGATGGATCAAGGGCTTGGAGGAGTAATTGAGGGACGAGCCCCTGTCGATCAACAGGGGGCGCCCTCGCTGGGCGCTCAGTTGCCTGGAGCACCCTCCTGTACACCAAAAACTGTTGAGGGTTCCATCCCTGGTCCGAGTGCCTATGGGAGGCACTGGTTGATTGATGTCTCTTTCTTTCTCTTTCTTCCCACTTTCCTCTCACTCTGTCAGTAAACATAGCCTCGGGTGAGGATTTTTTTTTTCCTTCTTAAAGTAGAGGGAGCTGCAGGCAGTTGGGAGAGAGAGAACAGTGGAGATTCCTTGTGGTCATGCAGGTAGAAGGTTGAGAGTCTGAGCTCACCGCAGGCCTGACTGACCTTGGAAGGACTGCAGGGTGTCATCTTCTTTGTCACACAGTGACCTGTTTTGCTGAAGAGGGCGTGGAAGGCTGCGGGTGATGAATGAACCTGCTTGAGGCCACCGTGGCACGTGGGGCGGCTGGCCAGAAAGACCACCTGAGTTCCCCCTTCGGCCTCATCCCCCTCCCGACCACCCCCAGGAGTAGGAGGGCGGTCATTTGCTGAAGGCAGGTGTGGGAAATGTTTATGGTGTGGGAGGTCTTGCCACCCACTGCTCAGTGACAGTTGTCGAGGGGAAGGGTCAAAACAGGCCTCCACCCTTCCTAGAATCTCAGCCATCCTCTGGCGGCAGAGTTTGCTGAGAAATTATATTCATTCAAATTTCTAAATTCCTTTTGGGGAAAGTTTCTGAATTTCCTTACATTCACAGAGGCACACAAGTAGTAAATTTTCCGGTTCTTTAAAACCCATCTGTCCTTGGAGATTATTAGTGTAGATTTTAGATCAGGGATCCTGTACGTGTCGTCACTGACTGACATTTGTTGATGGGCTCTGGGGACACAGCCTGGCTCCCTCTTCGGAGTGTCTTGGGGACTGTGGCTACTGGCCCAGGCCCTTTAAAGGACCTTCTGGCAGAGGAGGGCTCCCTGGGGCTTGTTTCCCTGGTTTATTTGGGGTTCTAACTGGCCCCCAGGCTCTCAGCAGTTGGGATTTCCTGCCTTCTTCCTGCTTGGGCTGATGTGTTTGTTTCCCTATGAAATACGGCTGCATGCCCCTCTCCTTGAGTAGATCTGCCTTAGTCTGTTTGGGCTGCTGTAACAAAAAGACCACAGACTGGCGTCCACCACCCTGACCGGGCCACCTCCCACCGTGGTCACCTCCCAACACCATTGCCGGGGGTGTCCACCTGAGTCCTGCAGCAGCACCTCTGCCCGATGTCCTGAGTGCCCCTGTCCGGCCCCTCTGGGGTCCAGTCCTTTGGGGGCGGGGGGCAGCATTCCCCAGGGCCCGAGGAAAGGAGGAGATGGGACCCCTTCGGAGAAGATTAGGAAACACCGCTTCTTCCTTTTCTCTTCCTGTCACCATCCACCCCAGTGTTCACTTGGGGTAACCTTTTATTAAGGTTCACATTTTAAAAATTTATGGTTTTTGTCAAAGAAACACGCATAGAAAGTGGCCATAATCTCCCCCACCAGGGATAAACACCGTCAACTCTTTGGCCCATGCCCTTGATGCTTTCTCCCATGCTGTGTCCCCAGCGTGTGGCTCTTTTGGAGTGTTTGCACGTGCTGGGGGGAGGTCTCTGGCATCCCGGGTGGGTGCGGGGTTGGTGGTGAATGGCCACAGGCCAGACAGGGTGTGCGGCTGGTGGGGGGGAGGATGAGGGGTGCTCTCGGGGAGGGGTGTCAGGGATGCTGAGCCCGGCCAAGCATAACACCAGTTTTAATGAAAAGGCCGCCTTTGTTGTTTTTGGGATCAGATGCAAAGAAAGGGGAGATCCCGGCATGGGTGGCAGCGGACTGCCCCCACCACACTCCTACCCCCAGGGCTCGCCGGGAGGCAGTGTCGAGGCAGCGGTCACGTCAGGTGGGGCTTCTCTGGAGATCCACAGCCAGGCCCTACGGGAAACCTCCGCCAGGGCTGCCCTTCACACAGAAAGATAACAACCAGCCCAGGAGGCCGTGCCTTTCTGATATCAGGTGACACTTAAAAAAATTTACCCTAGAGTGGAGGGGATCAACGGACTCACTGAGGTGGCCTTGAGTCGGGACAGAGATAGCTGCCGAGGGTCAGGCGTCCCGTAGCTCCCAGCGGGAGGTGTCCTCAGGGCGGATGGGTTCAGGGTCTGGGAGTCCACCACTCTTGGGGCCTCCGTTCGGCGCCGTACGTGCTTCCGACCTGGCTGAGGGGTGACGCAGAAGTGGGAACGGCTCTGATTTTGAGGGGTCCGGAGAAAAGGAGGTGTCCCCCACAGCTCTAACCCCTGGGATGTGGCCTTTGACCCGGACGCCACACTCCTGCAGGGGACCAGCCATAGCTTACGGAGCGCGCCGGATGGCAAAGGGAGAGTGAGGGGGCCGTCCTTCGGAGAAGACCCAGGCTTCTGGGGCTCTGCAGGGCCAGGTCCCAAAGAGGCTGGCACGAGTCGACATTGGGAAGGAGGGCGGGGGGTTGAGGGCTGGAGGCGCCTGTCTCAGGGCCCGTCTGCACACCCGCTGTGATGAAGGACGCCCAGCAGGCCTCCCCAGTCATGGCTGGGTGTGCCTGGGTGTGTGTGGGGCTTCAATTCAAGCAATCAGAGCAGAGCTTGGGGGGAGCGAGAGGAGGGGCACAGCACTCCTTCCGTCAGGCCACAGCTGGACGCGGGGCGGTCTGGGTGCCGGTGGCGAGGCCTGCGTTTGGCTGAGGGTGTCTGCGGGGTAATGGCTGGAAAGCCTCCCCCCAGGGTCGAAGATAGGAGTGGGCTCTTTTCCAGGAGAAGGGAAGACCAGTCAGGAGGCAGACGGCGGGGTGAGTGTGACTCGCTCTACACACCCCCAGGACCCCTGGTGTCCCAGAAAGGCGTTTCGTCTCAAAATAAGGAGCAACCCACCTGCGCAAAGCCCAGTCCGGCTGCTGTCGCAGGGCCGGGCCCTCTGCCCCAGGGTGAGGGAACCCTCCGCTGGCTGGGCCAGGTATCCCCTGTGCACCCAGGATGGTCTTCCCCCCTCTCCCCCCCGCAAGGACCCTACCCCCCGGAGTCCTTCCAAAGACAGAGGCCGAGGCAGGCTACGCTGGGGCTCGGGAGCAGCTCTACTGCAGACGCGGCCCTTTGAAATCAGCTTCAGAATAACGGAAAATGGGTGGGCGGGTGTCCATGGCGGCAGGTGGAGAACTTACTTTTGAGTGTGTTCCATCACATTCTACCTGCTTGATTTACATTTTAAAGTTTCTGATGGACTTTGAATTTTGAAGCTTTTTGCTGCGTTTAAGTAAATGTCTGCTAACTGTATAAATGTTTTCCTTTGTGTCCATATACTTTACATACACACCATGGGTGTGGACTCTGAGGTTTTTAAAAACTGTATTCAGTAACGCCAGAGAGTGCTGCAGCCACGGAAGAAAAGATGGACCAGTACCTGTCAGTTTATAGTACATCATAAATATACAGAATTATAGTAAAGTTTCAATTTAAATTGTAGATTCATTTAAAGTGGGATACAGGGAGTGCACCTTGAGACACTTAAATGGAAGCCTGGAATTTTTTTTTATTTTTTTGGCTTTTGGTGTTTGAGCCTCTCGGTTCAGAGACAGAGTCCAGCGCTGGCTGGCACGGTCTTCCCGAGGCTGCCCCCTTCTGGTGGTGAAAGTACTGTGTGTTCTTCACAGCAAGGAGCCGTTCTGAGTCCCCCCGGTATAAATGTTTCTATCATTATACCTGAAACAGCACACTGGAGTCCGCAGTGGCCCGCCTCCCTCTGCCCCCGTCCCAGGAGACACAGGGCAACTTTCCGGCCTCTCTGCCACTCTGGCTGTTTAAATGCGAGCGTGTCCCGCTCACCTCACTTGCTGTTGTCCCGCTGTCCCCCGGTTCCTGGGGCACCTGTGTGGGACGGTGTGCTGTGAGGCACGACACTGTGGCTGTTTTAAAGAAAAGTTGAAAATGTGTGTGGTTTTTCAGATGACTATTTTTATGATCAAACATGATCATTGAGATAATTTTTAAGGAAGTTTTGTCTCTAATCCAGAGAGGCAGGTGGAGTCAGGGCACCAGGGTGAGCATCGCTGAGGAGGAGGGAGGAAGAGGAGGAGGGACATCTGTGTGTCTGGAACTCCCGGGCATCGGGGGACGGCACAGTGAGACCAGTGTGGAGTGCAGAGGGGCCTGTTGCAGGGAGGAACTCGCTCAGATTTCCCCAGAAAGGGGCAGCCTTGACTGAGTGAAGAGGGGAAAAGTGTGGGAAACTGGGAGCCCACCAGCACGGGCATGACTTTGACACTTTGCAAACCAATGCTGGGCTCTTCACTAACTCTCGGAACTGACACTTCTCAGAGAGACAGGCTGCCCGGGGCGGGGAGCCGGTGGCCTCCTCTGGGGAGGCCTAGGAAGGCGCCGCTAACCTGCAACACCCTGTGTGCACGGTGCACAGAAAGTCTGCAATGCAGGTTCACGTGACCTTTATGTTCCTGCTCATATTGTTTCAGTTTTGTTAGACGTGTGTAACATTCTAAACGATGCTGTTATTTACATTTGGTGAAGCGATGCCGTGTAGGTCTGTCAGTGCCACTCACAGCTGAAGGCCGGGCTCTACTGGGATTCATTTTCAGCAGCTGCCAGTAGGTGGGGGGAGCGAGACGTGCGAGCAGAGGCCAGTGGCCGTCCCGCTGCGTGCTGTAAATCCGTCACGGCACCGAGCTCCCTAGTAAGCCCCCAGCCGATACAGCTGGGACATTTACAGGCAATGATTTATTGGAAATTGACCAAACTTGCAATGCCAAGTGGGAGGGTCTATTTTACAATGTTCCTGTTGTCTTTGAAAATTAAGGAAAATCAATACATTTATTTGTCTTGCATGAACCACTTAAGAATAAATCACCATGAACCAGAACGGGTTATGAAAATGCCAGGGAGAGCCCCAAAGTCAGAGAGCTCTCTGAGGGTGCCAGGCGTTCCTCAGAGAACGCCATTACTGGAAACGCTGTGTGGCTGGGGAGCTCTGCCCTGGTGACCTGCTGTGCTTTCCACGGGAGTGTTGCCTGGTCATTGCCCGTGAGCACACCCTTCACTCCTAAGTCACGTGTGAGTGGCACAGGCACCCACGAGCACTGCAGACACCGTGGACTCCAGACAGGATCAGGCAGGAAGTAGAGGACACAGCCCTGGGGGTTTATTCATGCTTGTTCAACAAGTTGCTCCAACCCGAGGTGGGTGGGGGTCATCCAGATGGCCACGGCTGGGACTGGTTGTTCAGTCTCCAAAAACAGCCTCTTGTGAGTCCTAGGAGAGGGCCTGCATCTCAGAGTAGACCCCCAGGGCGAGGGCCGGGGGGGCGGCGGTGCAGCAGGGAGGGCTGCCCTGGGGTCACCCCGGGCCTTGGTGCCTGCAGATTCAGACCCAACAGGCCTGGGCCTGAGAGTCGGTGTGTCTGCCCAGCTCCCAGGTCTCATGCCCCTGCTGCGTTTGGGCCCTGGTTCGAAAGAGGCAGGTGGGCAGGGCGGGGCAGGGGGTGGTGGAGGGTGGCTGTGAGGCTCCCGGCTCTGTGAAGTCCCGTTGTCACATGGCTGCATTTGAGGGAATTGCCTGAGTGCCTATTAGTTGCTCCCTTGGTCTTTAAAGTCATAGAATTTTACGCCTCCAGGAAACTGTGGAGAGCAACTCAAACTCTTCCCTTTGCCCCACTCCAGTCCTAGGCGAGGAAACGGATGCTTCCCTAACTAAGATCAGGGCTAGGGGCAGAACTGGGTGCTGCCCCACCCCCACTTACCTGGGGACTCTCGGACCCACTGAGCTGGTATCTGGAGACAGGCCTCCTGACGGGGACCCGGCCTGTGCACATGGTGAGGAGACCAGAACGCTCGATCCCTCCCTCCCCCACTCGAGGACACAGTGGGAGCCAGGGAGAGCGCTCTTCCCCGGAACAGACTTGGGGGTGCCCAGCCTCTCGAACTGGGGATCCCCTGCATCTGGGCCACTCCGACCCTGTCACTCAGCAGACAGAGGAGGTGGGGAGAGACAGCCAGAGCTCTGGACTCGGGCTGCAGGTCTTGTGTTCGGAATGGACCCTCGGGCCCCCCTGCCTCCAGTCTCTTCGTCCTCACACCTCCACTGCCCGAGTCCAGGAAACTGCGGGTCGTGGTGTCCGGAGCCTGTGGCTGCCCTCCGGGCGGTGAGGGCAGGGCCCACTCACTCCTGGGCCTTGACGCCGGCGCTTCCACCAAGAGGGGTCCGCCCACCACCAGTGGCCCCTCTTGGCGCTGCTGCTCGGTCTGTCTTCCTTTCCTCTTCGTGAGTGTTTGCTCCGTCTGCCAGGCTGAGCCCTGGGCCCCCGGCCGGTCGGGGTGCTGCCTCAGCTCCGGCTTACGCCTGGACAGCCCTGAAGGGAAGGCCGCCCCCGTGCTGCTCGCCCCGCCTCTCGTGGTCCCACCATGACGCGGACGCAGGGCCAGCGCTTACCTTCTTGTGGTCACTGCTGTTGGGCCATCTGACAGTAAATTCAGTCACTATCTTTCACTCAGTGACTCGAGGCGGTGCCACCTGACCCTCAGTATGACAGACGGCGTGCCTTTGCTGTCACCAGTCACCCCTCTGGGTGTGACCATTGCAGTGAGTGGGGTGGCCTGGGTCTTGTATTTGGGGTGTCCCCCTCCTCGGGCTGTGGGTCATCTCAGTCCCCCGCTGCCTCTGTTGGACTCGTGGCAAAGTCTTTGGTTTCTGGGCTAAGTAATTTTTAAAAAATTTCAAACAAAGTGAAAATGTATCCGCTGAAGGTTGTAGAGAACGAGTCCATCGATGGCCTTTTGGGAAACTGTCCAGGTGCTTCCTAGCGAGTGTTGGTCAGTCTTTACTTTCCACGTGTGGCCCATTAAGCTCAGGGCAGTGCGTTCGAGAAGTGAAGTTACGGAAGCTGGGACCCGGCGGGGCCCTGGCAGCTAGCACCTCCCCAGGCAAAGCCCTTGACCAGGGACGTCAGAAGCCCCGCAGGTGGGGCTGGGAGAGTGTTGCTGTCTGAGTCAGTGAGCAAGAGCCCTGGTGTCATGTGATGCTTTGGGCAGGGGGCCCTGAGGTCCAGCAGGTGGGGGATACTTGTGGGTGACCCTCCTTGACCCTGGAGAGTCGTACCCCCTTTGTGAGCCTCACATGCCGGGGGAGAGAGGAGGTGTTTGCTTATTGCACGACACCTGTATTTAAACAGCACGTGAAAATCGCTGCCTTCACTCCCAGGCCTAAACCTGTGGGGCTGTGGACGCCCCGCTGTTTCAGATACTCGGCCGTGCCGTGAGCAGAACCTGCCTCCCTGTGCCCTCGCCCTGGGCTGCAGTGCATGTGGGCCCCTCTCCGGGCTCTCCCTGGTGGCAGGGGGAGAGACGTTCACTCGGAGGCCTCTGGGTGCCCTGACCGAAGCAGTTTGGAATGCTGCCCCTTGCCCTCCGGGAGAACTTTCTTAGAGCCAAAGTGGAAACAACTTGCAGCTTCTAGAGGGCACTCTGGCTCACGGCGGGTGAGCTTTTCCTCCTAGGTTGGGAGAGCCTGTGCGGGAGTCCGCGGGGAGCAGGCATCCTCGAAGCGTGGGTGTCTGGGGTGCAGACGCCTGTGGGGAGCCAATGCCCCTGGGGAGCCGGGCGTCGTGGGGTGCAGGTGCCTGTTCTGTGCCAGCGCCTGTCTGTAGCCCCCGCGGGTGTGAGAGCTGGGCTGGGTCTCAGTGGGTCTCCTCTCTCCCTCGCCCCGGTTTTGCCCAGGAGGGAAGGGGTGTCAGAGCAGTGGTCTCCGCCTTTTGCTGGTCTGGGAGGTGGGGGACCGACCTGGGGGCAACTCAAGGTCTGGGCGTTTTAATTCTTCAGCCGGAGCAACGACAACAAAGTCACGTTGGATTTTACACCAAGGATACAAAATACGGATGTAAAAACATCCACCCCAAGTCAGGTTCTGCACAACGAGGGAAAGCACCGAGTGCGAGTTCCCTGCTACGGCCCCCGTGCCTCCAGAACCTCTGGAAATGGCTCGGAGATCCCCAGCCCTGAGACGGAAACCTGCAAACAAGCCATCGACTAAAAACTGGGCGGTGGACTTGAGTAGACGTTTTTCCAAAGAAGACTTTTGAATAAATGCTCGCAGGTGCAGGACAAGGCGCCCATCAGGGACATGCCCATCAGAGCACTTTGTGGGGCCACGGCCACGCCCGTTTGCTTGTGCCATTGGTGGTGGCTTTCAGGTGGCACTGGCGGAGCTGCACAGTGGTGACAGAGCCCTGTGCCACTCCCTTTGTAGGCCCCCCAAACCTGAACCGTTTACTCTCTGGAGCTCGATGGAGTTTGCCACCCCTGCTTGCCTGCCCGCCCCCCTGCTTGCCTGCCCGCCCCCCAGGCTTCCGCCCCCTGACCCTGGCGCTGCTCCTCCGCTGTGCCAGCCTCCATGCTTCTCCGGCTGTGCCCCTGCCTGGGGCGCCCTTCCCCCCGAGTTTCTCGCTTCTTCCCCATCTCGCTCTGACCTCTGCTCCTCGGTCTGTGGGCCCCCCTGTTTAGTGCCGTGCCTGCCTGCCCTTCTCCCCACCTGTGTCCTCTGGTTTCCAGAGCAGAGCAGCATGGAGATGGTTCTCCTACCCGCAGGCCCAGCCTGGCCCTCACCTCGGCCTCCGGACTGGCGGCTCCTGGGGGCAGGGCGGGGTCTCTCCAGGCCTGGTGTGTGCTGAGTGGCCTGTCACTGTGTTCACAGTGTTGGTGACTCGGTGCGGCGTAGGTGCCCTGTGGGTTCAGTGCCTGGGGAGGGGGGTATCTGCACCAGCTCTCAACCCCTGGTCGTGGTTGAGACCTGCCCAGGAAGGCACTATGGTTAGCCGCCTCTTTTATGTATGAAAGGCCTGGTTCTGTGAGTGTGAGTATGAACTCGCCATGATGTTTTTTCTCTTCAGGGAGTAAAAAAGAACCTTTTACTTCACGGTGAAAAAAGTGTCTTCTCCTCTGCGTGGAGACACTCCTGCGTGGAGTGTCTTCTCAAATGTCTGCCACGCCCTGCTCATGGAGGTTTGGCGGGGAGATGTTCTGTGGGGAGTGAGGGCACCCCCGCTTGTGAGGAGGGGGCGCACGGAGGTGTGTCCCAGGTCGGGATGGGGGCTGCTGTGCCCACCCCAGCCCTCACCCCCATCCCGGTCCCACACTCGGTTCCCCATGTCTCCAGCTCTCGAGAGGCCGTGGCCACGTCCCAGCCCCCACTGATGTCCGTGTTTCTGTGGCTTTTGGAAAGTTTACTATTAATAGATCCCTTATCTAAGAATCTGGACAGAAAACTGCCGCTTAGCAGTTGAATTGTGGTAAAAGCTCTCTAGCCCTGCAGTTCAGTGGTTTGTGTTTTTTTTAATTTGTTTTAAGATAAATAGAATCATTGTCCTCAGAACAGAGGTGACCTCTAGCTGTATACCTGGACACTAGGAACAGAACTAAAGTTTGGCTCCGGTTTCCCGTCTCTTCTCGAATTGGTAGGAGGAAGGGGTGATGCGTGTCGCTTTACTCCACATGCCACTTGTTTGTTTTGGCCTCGGGGTGCACGTTTCTGTCTTCTTTCTGGCACAGGGTAGTAATGATCACACTAATCCGCGGGGCCGGGCAGGGTGGCTCGGTTGGTTAGAGCACTGCCACGCCAGGGTTGCGGGTTCGATTCCTGGTCAGGGCACACATGAGAATCAACCAGTGAGTGTGTAAATGACTGGAGCAAAAATGGATGTTTCTCTTTCTCTAAAAAAAATAAATAAAAAATAAAATCAGTGAGGCCCACGGTGACTGGTTTCTGTGTTCCAGAACCTTGCCGTGCTCTACGTGTTCGTGATCCTCATGCCCGATGTTGCTCGCCCCCTTCTACCTGCGAGGAGGGTTGGGCTCAGGGAGGAGGTGACTGCCCTTCGCCGTGGGCCTCGGTCCTGGTGTCCGTCTGGAACCTCCCTTCTCGTTCTGCTCGCCACTTGCCCCCTCATCGTTTTTATCAGCGCTCGTGGTTTTCTCCCTGCGGCTCGGCCAACTGTGACTAGTCAGGACACCCTGGGGAGAACATAAGGAGAGCAGCCTTTGAGCAGTGGAAGCAGCACATTTACAAAAATTTAAAAAAAAAGATTGATTCCCCATTAGAAATTGGGAGGCTCAGAAGATGGAGCTTTCTCAAAGTCGCCAGCCCTGCCCAGTCAGCACATTCTTGCTGCATGATGCTCCTGCTGGGTCCCCACCAGCAGCCGGCCCGGGACACCCGGTTCCCGGTGCGCATCTCCCCAGCGGAGGAAGTGGTGCGCTCCCTCCCACGAGTTCCCATGGCGACATGCACTCCGCATCCTCTTCCTCCCGAGGTGGCTGGGGTAGGGGGAGGGTCCGGTTGTGTTGTTTCCACACTGTGGACACACAGATGGGTTGCCTGCTGGGATTCTGATTTTTTTCCTCACTACTCTTCAGAATTTTCTAGACTTCCTCTAATAAGCATGTGTTGTATAATTAAAACAATAAAACAAGTAAATATGTCTATGTGTGTGCAGAGAAGAATTCTTGGGACACTGGGAACTGTTCCCTGTTTTCCTGAGTTGGCGGCTTTCCGAGCTTTTCGTAGGTGTGGCGCGCGCTTCTGCTGTGGCCGGTTGCTGGCGCGCTGGGGGGCACGCTCGGCCCTCTGCAGATGTGTCTGCAGCTGCGCGGCCAGCTCCCTTGCTTTACCCTCCGGGCGGGTCCAGTGAGGGAGGCGCGCTGCCGGAGGAGAGCCAGGAAGGGCTGGTGTTTGGTGAGGGCAGAGCTGGTTTGCACCGGGTGAGCCTAAGGCACCCCTGGGCCACCCCTGCCCTAATGGATCTGGGAGGGGGGCCAGATCAACGTCGCTCATAGGGACAGCTCTCACCCGCTCAGGGTCCAAGGCCAGCTGTCAGTGGGTCCGATGTCCTGAGTGTCCAGTGTCACCCGGGCATCCCCATGAACCTGCCGATCACCAAAGGAATCACCAGCCAGTCCCAGGAGACCGTGGAAGAGGCAGTTATGGGCGCTGTGTGGTTTTGAAGCTCGAAAAAGTGCTTCTCGTAAATGACCATGATTTACAAATGCGTGTCTCCTTCGCCCAGCGAGGCCAGGAGGCGGGAAGAATGGGTATTAGATTCTCGCTTACCTCCTGCGGGTGACGGAACAGGCAGGTGTCTGGCATGTTGGGAGGGTGGCTTGGAGTCTCCCCAGAACTCCTTGCGGGTCCAGCCCAGGGCAGTGTCCTGCAGGCCTGCATCCCCCATCCCTGGACAAAGTGGTGGGGAAAGGTCTTTGCCGTTGTGGTGGCAGTTTAGAACTTTAAAAGACTAGGTAGTGTCTGGATGTCGTGTTCCACCGAAACAAATACTGTGTTGTTCTTTTGAAACTGTGTTTGACCAAATGCCCGCAGATGCCATCCTCGCGAGACACGCACTGAGCCAGACACCCACTGTGTCCTGGATGCGGGTGGCACTGCAGAGCTGGCTGCACAGTAGGGGGTGGGCAGCGGGGGTCCAGTTTTGGACTCTGTCTCCTACATACAGATGGTGGCTCTAAGCTGTGGTCACTTGTATTTTTGATGTCACCATGGACCTGTCTGGAATGTTCCTTTGTTGGGTCTCAGGGTCACTCCTTTGCCTGGTGACATCTAGGTCCCATCCTACCCTCACAGGGAGAGGCCACCAGCTAGCAGTCCCGGAGACTTTTGGAACCAGAGCCGGCAGGCGCTATTTTGGAAAATTCCATGGTGTGTGTTTTTTCCCTTGCAATCTGACTCTGGGAAGAGACCCGCTGATTGGAGTTTCCAGCTGAGAGGGCTTGGCAGGGACTCACCGGGTGTGGTCCTTGGGAGGCAGCCCTGTCCCAGGCAGGGCATGAGGGGGGCGATGGTCGGGGAGGGGATGATTCGGCTGCCGCCTCGCCTGCCGCCCCTGTGGGGCCTGGTCCCATGCAGCCCTCCCAGCACACCCGGCCCTGCCACCTGGATGAGTGGGGCAGGTGTGGGGAGTCACGGCACTCGGCGGGGGGGGGGGGGGGTGACCTGGTAAGATGGCTCCTCCGAGGTCAAAGACCCAGAAACGCTGGAGCCCGGGCGGGAAACGGGCTCCCCGCTTCCTGAGGCTCTGCCGCTTCCCGGCTGCTGGACAAACAACAACGAAAACTCTTCTCCTCCCCCTCCTTTATTTTTGGTGGGGTGGGGGGAAGC
Organism: Sturnira hondurensis; assembly: GCF_014824575.4. NCBI lineage: Eukaryota > Metazoa > Chordata > Mammalia > Chiroptera > Phyllostomidae > Sturnira > Sturnira hondurensis. The sequence continues at coordinate 3,082,591 of NW_028091124.1, read as the reverse complement.
GGTTTTCCACTGGCCACGACTGACGGAGACCCCGAGGTCAGCCTGGCGGGGCCAGGAGCGGTGGCTTTAGCCTTCTCTTCACTCCCAGGCAGCCCCGGCAGTGAGGACAGGGACAGCTCGGAACCATAGTTGGGACGACGATGGTCATCACAGAGATGGGGGGGCAGGGTCCAAGGACCACAGAGAAAGGGAGTGGGGGTGAAGTTCCCCCTCGCAGCGACTCCGCACAGAGCTGTGTGTCACTGTGAAGGACGCTTATTGCAGAGGGCCAGGTGGCTTCTGTCCCTTCAGTCTGACCTCTGATAGGCCTCTTGTTGGGGCGACTGACGGCCAGGTCCCAGGGAGGCAGCTGAGTGCTGTGCTTCCACCCTGACTATGACCCCACAATAGGCTGTGGGGACGTGGGAAGAGGAGAGGCGGAGTCGGCGTGGCTTTGGTGCTCGGAAGAAAACAGGCGCTGGGCCCCTGCCCCCTAACCCACCTCAGTGCAGTGGGCTTGGGTGGGCCCAGGCCTGGTCTCAGCCCCGGTCTTAGCCCCGTCTCTGCAGTGGAGAGGCCACGTTCCGCTGGCTGTGGGCTCCGTGGTACCTGGTTCTCCATGGCACTGGGGCTACTCAGTAGGAGTGGTTGGTGCTCTTGAGCCCGGGGGACCCTAAGCCCAGTACCACCCTGCATAGTCTGCAGGCCACGTTCTGGCCCTGGGGCCACGGCAGCTCCTGGGTCCCCGGGCCCTGCTAGGCTGGTGACAGGACAGTCCACTGCTCCCAGGGAGGACTCTGTGTGTCCCCACATGGGCCTCTGCCCCTCTCCAGTGGGCCCCGCTGGGGGCCCCCTTGCATGCTATTCCGAGAGCACCTTCAGCAGCTGAAATGTGCGTTGGTGCCCTGGTGACAGACCATGTAGCACTTGGGTGTCAGACGGTCTCCCTTCCCAGTGGCGGCCCCTTTGGGGGCAGGACCCTGCCACAGTCTGGAAGACAGAGCCATGGCCCCTCTCAGTACAGCCGAAGTGTTTGCAGGGTGCACGAGCGTCCCTAAGGAGCTGACCTCTGCTGAGCGGGTCCCCGGAGCTGCACTTGGGGGTGACAGCCCCGGGCACGTGCAGGGCGTGAAGCCGTGGTTTCTGTGTCAGGGTGTTTCAGTGCCTGGGCACTCGGGCCTCTGGTGCGGATTGAGTTGTGTTAGAGAGCTCGTCTGCGGGTGAATCTCGAACCGGTATCCAGGGCTGGCTGGCTGGCTTTCTTCGCTAATGAACTTGAACCAGCTGTCAGGAACAGCAGTATATCCACGACAGCTAGAGTAACAAATACAGAACTGAGTTTCCATTAAAACCTGGAGCTGCTGGAAATGTCTTTAAAAGACCATTCACCAGTTATAAACATCTGAATTTCTCACCTTTGTGGGCACGTTTACATAATTTTTATTCATGTTTACATAGTAGACAACGAACCCCCCCTTCTGTCCCACTGTTAGCTCACGCAGTAACTGTTCTGTCCTATGATGGTGGGACCATCCTTCCTGGGCTTTCCGGGGCTGAAGCCACATCCTGGGCTGCGGGTCACCAGCCCTGGCACCGCAGGCCCCCAGGACTTCGCCGGCGTTGATGCCGGCATCAGTAATTACGTGAATTATCCTTCTCTGCAGCCGCAGCCTCGCTGGAGAACAGACATGCCTGGCTTCCACCGTCATCCGCATCCGAGCCCCATTTCCGGGCTGCGTTTTCCAGGTCGCGTGCAGGGGTGCTTTCTGCGCTGGAAGGGAGGCTGTGCAGATAGGCTTCCCGTCGTGGTGGGGCCTCGGGTGCTCGCTAGTGGGTCGTGCCTGTCACAGCCAGAGCTGGTGCCTCCGGAGGGTGCTGTTTCTCAGTGCGTGTTTGCCGTGTCGGTGCCACGGGAAGTCATTCACGTCAGCTGGGCGCTTGCCTCTGGCAAGGAGCTCTGGGGCCGCGGGGTCTGCGAACCCGCCCTTTGCCTTTGTGCCTTTTCAGACCGATAGGCGCACACTGGATCCCTCACTGTGCTCAGGTGCTGAGGGAAGGGGACTGCATGGCTTTGAGGGGTTTCCCGCCTGCTCCCGAGCACCTGCACCCCTGACGTCAGCAGGAGAGCAGCTGTGGTTCCTGTGGACAGAGTGCGGGCTTCTCTACTGGCAGGCCCATCCGGGGTCTCTCGGGGTGTGGTGGCCTGTGGGTGGGCAGAGAGCCCAGCTAGTGCTGTCTCCGCAGCACTCACAGCCCCCCCCATCCCCCCACCCCACTGGGCTCTGGTGGACTCCAGCTTCCGCCTCCACACGAGACACTTGGTGCCGGTAACATCTCAGTGTTCTGGGTTCACAGTTAAGTGGCACTGACCCTGTTCCCAAGGTGAGCACATGGGTGCAAGTTGCATTTTGTCAGAGTTTTACGTTGAATAGTTGTTGTCCATGTGGGGTTTTGAGACCAACAGTCTTGGCGAGGTAAGGACGGTAATTGGACAACTTATTTTATGGGAAAATGGTGCTGCCCTGTAATCCAAACTCACTCGAATTCCGTGCGTGTCGAGATCCCTTCCCCCTGAACCCACCAACTTCCTTGAAGGATTGCACCCGCCTGATGCTACCAGCTCGCCAGAAGATGCTTCACTGGGGAAGTGCTCCTGCCCTGGACGGCCGTACCCTCTCTGTTCTACCTTAAAAACTAGAAACTGTCGGGTAGGGAGAGGAAGAGGAAACCACATCACAGGTAAATGCAACCACTTTGTAGCTTGTTACTCCAGGTGATCTACTGCTACGGTAAAGGAGTATTTAAAATAAACTGGTAATTACTTTAAAATATTCCTTTGTGAACGTCCCTAATTGGCACAGCCCTCCCCGTGGACCGCCCCCCTCCACTTCCTAGGCAGTAATTAATGGTGCATTAGCATCTTGTATCACTGTGTGTCCGTGGGTGTCCTTGCCCATCTGCTGAGCCGGGAACTGGGGCGGCACCTGGCCCGCACAGGCTGTCAGAGTTCTTTGTCCTTGGGAATGTAGGGAGGGGTCAGAGTCTTCATGTGGTGTTCTCACGTTTAAATAAATGAGGAAGTGAGTAGATAAGTAAGTAAAGTAATATACAGGAAACACGCGTTCTGGCTCAGTAACCACGACGGCCCCGCACTTCCTGCCTTGCTGTCTGTTTCTTCACGCACCAAATATTTATCGAGCACCTGAGAACGTGCTGGGTGCCCCCCTGGTGCTGGTGAGCCAGAGCAAGTGAGGTCTTTGGCCTTGGGGTGCTTGGAGCCTAGAAGGGAAGTCGACATTGCCAGGGTCACCCCAGTAGCTGTACGGCAGCCGGGTGATCAGTGCTGCTCGGGGCAGGTGGCTGGTCTGGGCAGAGACACCAGGACCGGGTCAGAGACAAGCTTCTGATCAGGCGGCAGTTTGCTGGCCAGGTGCTGTCCTGCTGTGAAGTCTCGGTGCGCATGGGACAGCGTGTGCAAAGACCCTGTGGAGGGCGGGGCATATTTGAGGAAGTGGGGGACAGCTGGGGCAGTGCAGCGGGGGGGCTGGGAGGTTCGCTTACAGCGGGGCCTGGAGGCTCCCTCCAGGAGTGTGGGCCCCCCTCCCACCACCTGCCCGCTCCTGTCAGCCTGGCCTGGGTTTGGGATGTGCCAGGCACGGCGCACACACAGGTGTCCAGATGGCCAGGGCCCCTCAGTGTCCACTGTGAGATTTTGTACTGGAAGTGGGACAGGATGCTGGGTGCGGTGATGGGTCGTCGTCTTCCATCTTCCTGGCCCTGCGGGGTTACATGTGGCCCTGTGAGCTCTCAGTTGCTCGGTCAGACACCCCCTCTGCTTGGAGTGTGTGCTGCATGCTGTTCTCACAGCAGGCTCGCCCCCTGGGCCTCTGCAGGCCTGGGGCCAGCCTCCCAGCGACCAAGGCCAGGGGGGGCGTCCACCCGTGGGCGGTGTGCTCCGTCCGTCACAGGGGTCCACACGAGGCGAGTGGCTTTCCTGTTGGGTGGGTGCCCGGATTGATGCAAACGCACCGGAAGTCCAGGCTGGGTCTCGGCCGCTCTAGTTGGTCACAGGCAGCTGTGGTCCCTCCACAGCCCAGCTGTGCAGAGCCGTGTCCAGGGCTCGGTGCGGTCATCCAGGGTCTGGTGACCGGGAGTCAGCGAGCAGACCTCCTGGGGTGTCCTGACCACACTGCCGGCCTCTTCCGTCCATGCAGCCTCTGAGGGTTTTTCAGCGGACCCCACCGAGGAGTGGCCTTGTCCGGTGGAGGGGCATAGCGCCCTTTTTCTCCTCGCAGCCGGAGATGTGTTGTTGCAGCATCTCTCTAGTGCTAGGCAGAGGCTTTATTACATTTTGCCTAAATTTATCCCCAAACATGGTTCAAACATGTGTTTGGCACTGCTCTCCTCTCTGAGCCATTGTAACCTATTTCTCATGCCAAGAGAAAGTGTTTTAAGGCAGCAGGGTCAGCTGTTCCCTGGTGTCCTGACTTCACAGGATAGCTATGCACTCGGCCTCTCTCGGGGAGCCGGGCCGTCGGGAAACTGGGTCAGAGGCTGTTTCTCTCCTCTGCCTACGAGGAGAGAGGGGCAGACTCCTTTCCTCCAGCACCAGTTTTCAGCAGCTGCATACTCTCGGGGTGGCCATCAAAGGTGGAAACAGAAACGAGGTGGCTGCACAGTGCCCGGTGCACATCACAGGCCCCTCGGGCAGGGCCGGAGGACACACCATCTGGGGGACTGTTTGAAACATAGGGCACAGGGTTGTCTTCTACGTAGAGAGTTTTTATAAAACGGTAAGAAAAGGAAATTCAACAAAGGGAACAAGCACAGATTCATGCAGAGAAATCCAGGGGCAACTAAAATGTGGATGTTTCGCTTTATTCGTTAAAGAAGGACAAATACGGTGAGGAGGTGGCTTGTAAACAGCAGAAACTCACGCCTCGCGGTTCTGGAGCTGGGCAGCCTGGGCTCGGGCGCCCGCGTGGTGCCGGGAGGGGTGTCTCCTGGGGGCGGGCTGCTGGCACCTTCGCAGGGCAGACCGCGCGAGGCCACTTCCTGTGTGGACGCTAATCCTGGACGTGGGGGCTCTGCCCTCCCGACCTCTTCACCTCCAAAGGCCCCACCTCCTGATGCCATCACACTGGGGGTTAGATTCCTACCCGTGAATTTTGGGGCTACACATAGCAGTCTCCTTTTTCATCCGTGGGAAGAATATGAGTTGGAACAGCCCTTCTGGAAAAAAAATTGACAAATAAAAGCCTTAAAAATGTGTGTGGCCTTGGACCTGGCAATCCCACTTCTGTACAGCCCTCAACCCTGGGTTGGTGTCACCCACTAAACACAGCACCGCGTGGGTGTGTGACTGCCGCCTCCCTCCCCCCACACACCGGACGCTTGTTTGTGGCTTCTGCTTGGGGTCTCACCCTCCCCAGCTGTGGTCAACTTGAGTAGACCTTGCGTCAACGTGTTTGCCCTGGATGAGGTTTTAAAAAGTTAGCAGTGAAAACAAAAACTCTGAACCTGTAACAGTAAAACCCACTTTGCAGCTTCGCCGCCGTGTCTCTGCAGCGAGGGGAGCACGTTGCGTGATTCTTGAATGCTGGCATTAACTTCCCTAGAGATGTTTGTAAAACGAGCAGATGTGAATCTTTCCTTTTCTTTTTCTTTTAAACTTTGAATGAATTAAAACGTCCAAGTCACACCAGCTCTCCAGGGATTGGGCAGGGCTCCCATTTTCGAATTTGTAATAAAGAAGGGAAACATTTGCTTTTGTTTCTGGCATGCTGGGGCGGCCTGCCCACGGGGTTGCAACTTTAAGGATTAATTGTAATGGAGGAGAAAGCCATTCTTAAAACTTCGGAATGGATACGTGTGTGTCGATGAGGAACAGCAGTCAAAAGGATCATTTTTTAAAAACTAGGTTAAATCGTCCAGAGAATTAGGTTTCGTTCTGTCCAAGGCACAGAGCGTTTACTCCGTAGAAACAGTGTGAGACGCTCCAGCGCAGGCGGGAGGGTGAGACCACGTGGAGACCATGAGGCCTCATCAGCAGTGCGGGAGTCCAGGACATCGGTCGGCCTTTGAGGTCAGATTTGTGATGGTGAGCTGGCCGGAGGCTTGGGTAGAAACACATTTTGCCTTCAAGAAAGTTTGGCTTTTTAAAAAAATTCTCCGAGAATGGCTATCATAAAGCAATAAACAACAAATGTTGGAGAGAGTGTGGGGAAAAGGGGACTCTGGTCCACTGTTGGTGGGATTGCAGACTGGTACAACCATTATGGAAAACAGTATGGAATTTTCTCAGAAAACTAAAATTGGACTTGCCTTTTGACCCAGCAATTCCACTGCTGGGATTGTATCCTAAGAACCCTAAAACACCAATCCCAAAGAACCTATGCACCCCAATGTTCATAGCAGCACAATTTACAATAGCCAAGAGTTGCAAGCAACCTAGGTGCCCGTCAGTGAATGAATGGATCAAAAAACTATGGTACATATACACAATGGAATTTTATGCTGCAGAAAGAAAGAAGGAGCTCCTACCTTTTGCAACAACATGGATGGAACTGGAAAGCATTATGCTGAGTGAAATAAGCCAGGTGTTGAAGGACAAATACCATATGATCTCACCTCTAACAGGAAGCTAAACAACAAAGCAAACAAGCAAGCAAAATATAACCAAAGACACTGAAATAGAGAACAGGCTGACAGTGACCAGAGGGGAGGGGGAGGGAATTTCATGGGAAATAAGGGAGGGATTTAGAGGAACCTATATAAAGGATACATGGACAACAACTGAGAAGGGTGGAAATGGGAGGGAGGGGGGAGGATGGGGGGTGGGATGGGATGGGAGTAATAGAAAACTATACTTGAAAAATAATTAAATAAAAAAATTGAAAAAAATAAAAACAAACAAAAAAAAAACAAATTCTTTTCTGCACCCCCCCTGGCTGCGCCCTGTTACAGTGAGAGTAATTCTTTGGTTGGATGGATTTTGTGCCCTTAAATTTTCTTTTTTTAAATATATTTTATTGATTATGCCAAAAAAAAATTTCTCCGAAATCAGAGTTCTTTTATTAAGTGGGTGAATACAGTGGTGAGTTTTGGGGTGTGCATGAGCCCCCTTCTGAACTTAAACAGCAAAGCCTTGGTTCGGGAGCCAGTGGTGGGTGGGGATGGGCTGGGACCGGGAGTCCGGTGAAATGAGTTAAGGGAGTACCATTTCGTGAAGTACCGACCAAGGGTATGTGGTTTGGCTAATTGGAGACAAACCAGCGTTTGGGAGGTTCAGACCTTTATTGCGTCACACACACTCCTTTTGTGGGGTTGTAGTCGGTGTCTTGTGGACCATTTTTCCTTGCTTTTTCCCCTCGTGACCTGTGGCTCCTGACTGTGTTCTGGTTGGGACCCAGCTCCAGATTTGTGCGAGGCTGGTGATGTCCCTCTGGTCATTTCTGAGCCTCGGGGGCTAAAAAACCCCAGGAGGCCTCTGTGGGTGACCTGCGTGAGCAGTGGGCATTGTGAGCCCCGAGCTGCCCCCTCCTGGCACGCGCAGCCTGCCTGCCCCAGCCGGTTAATGGGCCGCCAGCCACTCCCCTCTCTGACCTTGACTCTCCTGCACAGCCCCTCGCACTGACACGGAGCTTCGGGCACGGCTTGGACACCCGTGAACAAGCTTCCTCCTGAGGATTTGCAGACTAGAAAGGCTTCAATTAGCTTATTGTTTCTTTTCATTAATAAGGTTCGTCGTTACGCTTCTTTTTAGATAACGTACCACAAAAGCTTGAAATCAGAAGACTTTTCATGGTGACAGTCGCTGCTCGATGGTGTTTACATTTTCTCAAGCCCTGGTTAAGGGGCACGTGTAATGTCGTTTAATCCTCACCAGGAAAATCATTAAGAGAAAAAACCTGGGAGATCCCTGGCCAGTGTGGCCTGGTTGGCTGCAGCCTCGTTCCGTGCACTGAGGGGTTGCAGGTTCAATCCCCGGTGGGGCACATATGGGAAGCAACCAACAGATATTTCTCTCTCACAGCGATGTTTCTCTCTCTCCCCCTCCTCTTTTTCTTTCTCTAAAAACAATGACAAAAATGCCCTTTGTTGAGAATTAAAAAAACAAAACCTGGAAGAGTCAAGATGCCTGATGGAGTGATGGCCCCCAAACATGCCTGCGTCCTAACCCCGGAAACCTGGGAGTGCACGGCTTGGTGCAGGAAGCGGGGCTCAGCAGACGTGACCTAGTTAAGGGCCTGGCCGTGGGGAGTGGCCCGGTTATCCAGGTGGCCCAGTGGGGTCACAGGGGCTTTGCGAGAGGGACTCCGGGCTGCTGGAGCTGTAGTGCTTTTACAAAACTGGGCCTTTCCTTTGGGACTTCTGACACCGCTGTGGTGACCGGGCAACCGGCCCGACGGGGCCCCCGGGACCCGTGCGCGTTCTGCGGGCTGCCCTCGGCCCATCGGTGGGGGGTGCTGTGCACAGCCCGGAAGTAGACCTGTGCACCGCAGCCGCCGAACCCGCTTTGCCTTGCCTCGTGCCATTTTGTGCAAACGCTAGCAACACATATTTTGGGGATGGAAAATTAGTTAATTTGGAAATGACGGGTAATTACACTTCACTTGTTCTATGCGTGGTGGCTTCGAGAGTTGCCGCTTCAGAGTCCTGGGGCGCTGTGAGCTGTCCCGGGTCTCGGCCCCTTGTCCGGAGCCGCTGCGCCATCTCAGGTGCCTCGGCCTTCTCGCCCAGCCAGGGGACGGCAGGCGAGGGTGCTGGGCTGTCGGCCACATTTGGGGTGCCTTTGACTTTTGGCTCTTCACCCGGCCCCTCAGGCATTTTCTATGACTGAGGGACAGTTTCCGGTTTCTGCCGCTCTGAGTCATGGCTCCCTACGTCACTTGTTCAGTGTTGTGGTGCTTTCCACTCCCTATGGAACATGTGTGCTGTGACGGAGGCCAGATTTCCTCAGGTACAGGACCCATGAGGAGTGTTTTCTTTCCGTTTGGGAGCGGACCCCAGTGGGAGCTGCCTCGTGGATAAGTTAGCTCACACTACACGTGTCCGGAAGCAGGGCCCCTGGGGACCGAGCTGCCACTAATGACCGACAGAGGAGCTGGGAGGCCTGGCCAGCCCGCCCGGGGCTCCTGGCCAGGTGTGGCTCTGCAGCCGCCAGGCCGAGGAACGTGCTGCTGAAAGGCAACTTCATAACCCTTGACAGAACCTTGTGTCTTTCTCGTTGGAAGCATTAGATGGTCAGCTGCTCCTGACGGGTCATGGCGTGTCTCCCTGGCTGAGTGTTTTGCCCTGTCTGCCTTTTCTGTACAGGGTACGTGCACACGCATGTGCCGTGTGCCCTTTGGATGGAGGTGCTCCTACCTGGGGGCGAGCGGTGGGTCTGATTGCCGAAAGGAGAGAGAAAACTGCTTTGAAAGCGCACTGTTGTTAGCCCCGCGGAATCGTTGCCTTTGCGAACACCAGCCGCCACGGTACTTCTTTGTAAGCCTCCCCTTGGAAGGGAGGCGGAGGACGGCAGCAGGAGCGAGGGAGCGCTGGGAAGGTCGCCGAGCCGCCTCTCCGCGGGCTGCGCCACGTTGTGCTGGCGTCCGGGGGACATCAGGAGAAGATGCCCTTCGTCTCCCCTGGGACTTTTTATTGGGTTGGTGGTTTTCGGAGGGTTCTACATGGAAGGTTAAAACGTGGTTAAAACGTGGTTAAATTGTTAAAACATAGCGGTCTGGAGGGACGCCCGTGCGAATGTTCGTGGTCTCGTGATGGTGGGTTTTGTGGCTGATTTTTTCCCCTTACATTTTTTTCTGCAATAGATATTCCGATTTTTCCTCAATGAACACACATTATATACATACATAAAGTTATTTAAAGACAAGTCGTTTGAATGATATTGAAAATTTCTAAGTGTGGAAACCAGGCGCCTTCCGGAAAAGGCAAGATGCTGAAGCTGTCAGGCTTCACAGGCGGGATGGTCCTGCTGTAGCCTCTGGGCCGCGTGGCCTGAGACCCTCCCACAGCAGGTGGGTGTGGCCGAGGTGGCCTGAGACCCTCCCACAGCAGGTGGGTGTGGCCGCGGTGGCCTGAGACCCTCCCACAGCAGGTGGGTGTGGCCACGGTGGCCTGAGACCCTCCCACAGAGGCTGGGTGTGGCCGCGGTCCATCAGGTGCCCTCGGGCCACAGCTTGTGGACTGGCTTCTGACTGGTTCTAGCAGATTCAGTAGTGAAGCCCAGCAGTGCTGGGTTGAACCCCTGTGTCGGCACGTTGGGTTGAGTTTCCTTGTTCTGGTAAAGCCGAGTTTCACACTGGGTCAGTGGGAAGGTCAGGAGCGTGCGGGCGCTGGCAGCTGGCGCTCGGGAATGCCCTTGAGAACTCGTGCACTGTGCCCCGTGAGGGGACGGTCACAGATTTGCAAGGTGGCCGCGGCGCTGTATGCGCTCTTAGCCCGGGTATGGGGAGCTCCGTGGCCTCAGCTGCTGGCCGCCAAGGTACCAAGTCTAGTGCCAATTGTCATTTGGGGGTGGCAGCGGCACCCCCTGATAATTCCAGGGTGGTCCCAGTGATGTGCTGTGCCCCTGACCTTCCAGTCACCTGCCACAGTGCTCCCATCCAAGGTGCACTTGGTACTGGGGCTCACCTTTGTTGCTGAGAGTGAAGTAGTGGTTTTTTTTTTCTTTTTGCAACTTTTTCCTCAGTGGTTTGAATGTTATTGTTGGGTTCTGGCCAAAGGGAGATGAGGATGAGGTCAGAACTAGAAAAATATGTCCTGGACTCTTCTGGACTTGAGGGAGGAAGCGGGCTGGTGGTGGTGCGAAGACAGGAAAGGACGCCAGGCTTGCTGGAAAGAAGGGCGGAGATGAGCAGCAAGGGCTTCGGTGTCCTTGTCGCGTGCTGGGTGGGCCTCCTGCAGCACAAGGGGGGTCTTCGGTTGGGGGGACGGGGAGCAGAAGACCCCGGTGAGCGTGGCGTGTGGACTGCTTTGGGAAACTCCCTTGGGGTGGGAGGCAGCCTGGTCAGACCTGGTGCTCATACTCGGGAGCCCCCAGGCACTGCCATGGAGTGGGGCGGGGCCCTTTGCGTGGCCACACTCCTGCCACCTGTGGCGACGTTGCCAGAGGACACAACCAGACCATCCTCACGGGCCGTGCCTGGGGTCCCCGTGAAGGAGCACCCAGGTGTTCAGTGACAGTAGGCCTAGAGCACTCAGGGACAGGGAGCTAAGCAGAAGGGAAGCCTGGGGGTGTGGTCTCGACTTAGGGTGAGCAGGTGGACCTGCACAGAGGCCTGAAAGTAGAGGACGTGAGGGAGGATGGCGGCTGAATGTGCTGAAAGTGTGGGCAAGCCACCGTGGGTGTCCTGAGTGTGAGGGGACCTGGGAGCCAGGAGGGACCGGGGGTTAGGGCCCTGCAAGCACAGCCGGGTGCTCCAGACCACAGGAGGAGGACAGGACACACATGCAGGAGGAGCATCTGCAGGCCTGGGGACCAGGTGTCCAGCGTGGGGACCATCGCTGAAGAGCCAACATGAACAGACTTCGTGGAAGGTGGGGAACGGCCACTCCCGGGGGGGTTGTAAGGACGCTTTGCCAATCAAAATCATCTTCGGAAGTGGGTGTATTAACCACTGCACTTCATGTGGAATGTTTCAGCGCATTTTTCCCATTAGGAACATAATGCATGACTGTGGAACTTCAAAGCACGGAATTGTAGAGGGACTTTTGCACCCAATGAAGCACGCACATTGAGAGAGGGGTTATTTTGGGAAAACCCAAAGTCCTATCACACACCCTTGTTACTGTTTCTGTGGAATTTCTCCCAGACGTTTTTCTGCACCTTGTTTCTGTAAGGGTGTTTGCCACAGGGCACAGTAGGCCTGGGCACACACCTGCCCCACATCCTGTGATAATGCTCCCGCTCCCGCCGTGCAGTCTCTGAATCTGATACAGAAGACGGGCAGGTGCGGGACACTCAGGGTGTCGTGCCTTCGTGGTCACGGGCAGCCATTGTGCTCGCAACCCTGGAGGCCCTGGACTCCCCACTGCCTGGGAGAGGCCCGGTTGGCCTCTTCCCCTGCTGCCACCATAGCAACGCCGAGCCCCGCCGCCTCCTGCCTGGGTTTTCCTCCTGATAACCAGAGCGAGGCCGGCGCCTGCCCAGCTCGGGGCCGGGTCTGCATAATGCACGAACCCCAGCGACAGCCGTACACAACCTGATGAAACAAAGAGCCCACCTCGGGGAGCACGGCAGCCTGCGGAACCGCATTGCCAGCACGTCCTCTGCTGACCGAGAACCGTGTCACCAAACCTGCTCGGGCCTGTCAAATACTGCGACAAGGCCTCTGGTCCTGCTCGCTCCTTCACGCGCATGTGAGTCGGCAGGGCCCCGCTGCACCAGGGCTGCACTCCAGGAGGACCCCTGAGCGGGCTTCTGTGCATTGTCAGGTTCACCGCCCTGCTGATGAACACCGTCTTCCAGGGCTGCAGCCCCTTGCGGTTCCAATGCTCTCCGAGCCTGGTGGCAGCAAAGGCCTGTCCCTGGGGACTCAGAGGGGCTGAGAAAGTTGTCCTCACACAGACACCCACAGAGGGAGCAGGAGGGGCAACGGGCTGGCCACCTGTGAGTGGCCAGGCCGTGGGAAATAGCCCAGGACAGGCTGGGTGAATGGGGCACCGGGGAGGAAGGCTGCCCAGCCCGGCACTGTTGGCCAAAAGGGCCCTGTACCCAGAGGCTAGGCCAGGTCCCAGGTGTGCCTGTTGCTGGCCTGTCCGAGGAAGGTTGGTGCGCTCATGGAGCACCCTTCCTCGTGGGTGGGCCTCCCCCAACTGCTCTTCCTGCGGGAGGGGCCACGGCCCTAGGGTGACTGGGTGTCCTCGGCTGAGAGGGGGGGCAGCAGTGTCTGTGAAACACGGCTGCAGGGAAAGTTCAGGGAGGAGTGTGTGGGAAAAGGCTTAGAAGTGCTTGTGGCAGGTGGAGCTCCCTGATTCGATTCAGGTGAGTGGTGGAGCCTGTCCTCAGTTGGGGTGCCCAGAGTGAGGACCCCTTGCTGTTCGGCAGCCAGCCCAGAGATGCTCCTGGAGGTGGCGTGTGGCAGCTTCTGGAGACCGCACAACAGGAGAGCGGGTGGGCCCCCCTCCCCCCTCCCCCGTCCCCCCTCCCCCTCCCCCTTCCCCCTCCCCTCCCCCTCCCCCCCCCCCCCCCCCCCCCCCCCCCCCCACCCCCCCACCCCCCCCCCCCCCCCCCCCCCCCCCCCCCCCCCCCCCCCCCCCCCCCCCCCCCCCCCCCCCCCCCCCCCCCCCCCCCCCC